>NW_024429198.1:50625902-51225902 GCF_017639785.1 Mesocricetus auratus
TTCTGTAACACTGGTGTGGGTGATGGGACTTGCTGTTGTAAGTTATTGTAACATACTCTTGAGGAATACTGGGGGAAATTCAAGAATAGACCTACCCCTCTTTTTATACTTAATGTCTTGATGGATTAATTTTAGTAGAATCCCAACCATTCTCTACTGTCGCCCTTACTTATTAGATGCACTTGTGGTAAAGTTAAGTGCCACAGATGCAGACGAAGACAATCACTTGAATTCTAAAATCGCCTACAAGATCATCTCCCAGGAGCCTGCTGGTGCACCCATGTTCATGGTGAACAGGTACACTGGAGAAGTGCGCACAATGTCCAACTTCCTTGACAGAGAGGTAAAGCCTTCTGTGAATGGTAACAGGGAGTTTGGTTTTGAAAAAATAAACATAAATTACTTGTGCATAACCTTAGTCCAATGCACAGGAGGGAAAGAAAAATACTTGAATCAATTTTAACAAAAATTAAATGATCACTGGAAAAAATTTCATTTTATGTGTCTATTAAATACAAATAATGGCATTGGGTTGTGTTGGAGTCACAGGACCTAAGCCTTATAGCTCTCTTTCTTTCTGGTTAAGCAACACAGTATGTACAATCTACTCGTGAGGGGCTCAGATCGGGATGGAGCCACAGATGGGCTGTCCTCCGAGTGTGACTGCAGAATCAAGATTTTGGATGTCAATGATAATTTCCCCATCTTAGAGAAAACTTCAGTAAGTCATTATTCTAACCATTGTTCTCCCCTGTCAGTAACTAGTTTGCCTTCGTGCTTATTCAGAAGCATGGCTGGTGCAGTGTGGATGGACTCAACTTTATTGCATAAACCTTAGCATTTCTTATATATGGTAACGTTCCTGGGTATTCATCTTTTTACTTACATTTTATTTACCCATCTTATGTGTGTGTTAGTGTCAGTACACAGGTGCCATGATGCACATGTGGAGGTCAGAGGACAGCTTTCGGGAGTCGGTTCTCTCCTACCATGTAGGTCCCAAGGTTCAACTCTGGTTGTCAGCCCTGGCAGCAAGTGGCTCTACCCACTGAGTAACCTTTCCTGCCCCTGTACACTTTGCCTTTGACTCAGTCCTCCAAGCAAACCTCCTCTGTAAAAACAATCTACTCCACATGCTCTACTCACAGGAATGTGGGAAATTTGTTGATCCAATAAATCAGTAATAATATTTTATATAGGCTTTACAAGTTGATGAATTAATCATATTTAGGGTCCCACACACACTCTACTCCCATTCTCATCTTCATCATAAAGTATCACAAAATCAGGCTCAGGATGTAGCCCAGTTGGCAGATGGTTGCCTAATGTTCATGGTGCCCTAGGTTCAATTCCTATCACCACATAGTATGGGTATGGGGGGGGGGCAGGGGCACTTGCCTGTAATTACAGCTCTCGATAAGCAAATGCTAAAGAACCACAAGGTCAAGATCATTCTCAACTACACAGAAAATTCAAGACTAGCCTTGGTTGGCTACGTGAGACCTTGGCTTAAAAAAATTACAAAAAAAGAGGGCCCAGGCCCTGCCCCAAATGATGTGACAAACTTTGATGCTCGCCCATGGAAGGCCTGACTATCCTTGGGAAGTGGGTGGGGGATGGGTTGGGGGTCTGTGGGGGATATGGGAGGATGGGAGGGTGAGGGAATGGTGAAATTGATATATAAAGTAAGATTGTTTCTAAAAAATTTTTTTTCAAAATCCAAACATCAGGGCCAGGTATGGCTTGCCACCTGCTTTAGTAAAACTGTGTCTTCTTGTTCTCTCTTCCACTGGGTTGTCTTACCTACTTTGTGCTGGAACAGTGAAGGAATAAACAATGCCAGTTTACAGTTTCTGACACACAAAGTCCAATACATTTACTATTTGGCCATTAATGGATTTTTAAATATATATATAATTATGATTTTTGAAAAAGGGAAGTGAGTCAAAAATAAATAAGAAAAAATGAAGTGCCAATGGAATATGGATTTTACCTGTAGTATTTGAAAATGAATTTTATTATCTTATAATCACGTCATTCTTGTATTTGTGATTGAATAGATGCCACTTTAAAATTATACAAAATCACTGGCATAGTTTTTTAGAGGGTATTATATGATAGCAAATCTCTTTATTCATTTATAAATTCATGCCATAGACTGACCTCTTTATTCCAGTACTCAGCAAGTATTGAAGAAAATTGTCTGAGCTCAGAACTGATACGGTTGCAAGCAATTGATCTTGATGAAGAAGGCACTGATAACTGGTTGGCAAAATACTCGATCCTCTCTGGCAATGACGGGAACTGGTTTGAAATCCAAACAGATCCACAAACCAATGAAGGCATTTTGAAAGTGGTCAAGGTAAGCATGGGATCCCTAAGGTTTCCTTCCAGACCAGCGCCAAGGGGTTCTTAGACTAAGATCATGTCTTCAAAGCGTTCAGAATCTGAATGCTGCTCATATCCAGGACTTTCCCGGACTGTGATGGAGGAGTCTTCCAGGCTAGCAATACAATATTTATTAGCAAGAAAAATAAGTCTCATAATGCTCAGTATTTCATTGAGAAAATAAGGAAGTCCCCAGCGTAAGTAGAATGTCCATGCTTATGCCAACAAATAGTAATGCCAGTGTGTACATAAAGCCCAACCAGGGAATGTAGTAAATATGAAATAATGATGAGCTATGAAAAGGTGAGGTCTTGCTGACCCAGGTTGGCCGAAAAAGGTTTTATACAGTGAACAAGGAAACTGGGGGCCCTGTCAGTGAGATTGCAAATACAAAGATGAAAAGAGCAAATGCTAGTCTTTATTTATTAAGCATTATAATATTCTGCACCTGCTATTATGCTATAATCTAACCCACACCACTATGGGCAGAAAATTTGTGATTCATTTTTATAATAATTGAAACAACAACAAAAAAAAGATGGAATTGCCTCAGTTCTCCTGGGTGGCAAATGACAAGGCAGAAGCCAACAAGATCTGTGGAATCCCAGTCTGGAGATGGTATCCCAGGATTCAAGAAAGAGCCAACACTGCTCCCTTTAGCCTCTGGGACAGTGCTTCCCAAACACTGCCTGGCACACCCTGTCCTGTTTCTACAACGGCTTTTTCGCTTGTAACCTTTCATGTTCCCACATCAATCACTCTGGATCAAAAGACCGAGTTCACCTTTCATCCGGAAAACTCGGTTCAAAGGTGGCTTTTCTCAGGTGTGGCATGTACTTACCTGAGTGTCCCTAATAAAGTAGACATCTTGTCTACCAGACCCAGGGCTACTAAGGTACATCTTCAGACTGCTGGTAAAACATGATTTCTTAGAATCGTTTGTATCATCTAAAGTAATAACCATATGTTTGCTTACATCATACTTGTCATCCCCTTTATTCTGTTGTTGCTACTTTAAAGAGAGTCTCAGATCAGAGACTCTACAAAGGAGGTCTGGGACCTCATTACTCAGTCTATAGTTGTAGGTGAATTTTAATCCATTCTAGATTTACTTTTTATTTTTTATAAAAAGAAGTGTCATTTTTCATGTTACGTTTTTTATGTAAAAGGTTAAAAACTCCAAACTATAGTCTCAATTTTAAGTCACAGGCTTATGGGTGGAGATATAGTTCAGTAGTAGCACGTTCAAGACCCTGGGTTCTATTCCTAGCATCGTAACAAACAAAAATAAACAAAATAACAAATGAACCTGTAAACTTAACTGACTTACACATGTGCAAAAGGTTTAAGTGATTACATGCATAAAACACATATGTAACTAAAATTATTTCAATTTAAAAATAAGAGTTGCGTGGCTCCGGGACTTTGTTCTAGTGTATAGTCTCTTCATCGTGTGCCTTACTCTGTCTTAAGGGAGCACTGGGCTAGGGAGATGGTGCAGCTGGTAAAATACTTGCCATTAAAATGTGAGGACTAGAGTTCAAATACTCAAAACTCACAGAAACGGCATTTGGGCATGGATGCCCACCTGTAATCCAAAAGGACTGGAAACAGAGACTGAGGGTCCTCAAGGCAAGCTGGCTAGTCAGACTAACAAAGGCTTCAAGTTCAGAGAGACTCTGCCTCAGTGTATAAGGTGGATAGCCCTGGAGGAAGACAGCCAGCCTCAACTCAGGCCTCCATGTCCACCCATGACAGCACACTAAATGCTTGTATGTACACCACACGTACATCTGCCTCCCACAGAGGGAACCCTTTGCCAGTTCGAAGCTGATTGTTTCTGTCCATCATTTCAGACACTGGATTATGAAGAATTACCTAATATTTACCTCAGCATCGGAGTTAGAAACAAAGCTGAATTTCACCATTCGGTGGCATCTCAATTCCAAATGCACTCCACCCCTGTGAGAATCCAGGTTGTCAACGTGCGTGAAGGGCCCATCTTTCGCCCAAGTTCCATGACGTTCAGTCTACGAGAAGGAGTGAGGGGAGACTCCTTAATGAACTATGTGCTAGGCACATACACAGCCATAGATACGGACACAGGGAACCCTGCCACAAACGTCAGGTACGGCAAGGCTTTTCTCGTGCTTGTGTGGCCATTGTTCAGTTCATTCATGTGGTATGTGCTACGAAATTTGTCCGTGTTTGGGGGATGGAGGACTTTCTCTTGCTGTTTGTTTTAAGGGACTATGACAGCATTTGGCATTTTCTTGGGATTGAAGAGCGTGTTAATGGCAATGAGAGCTCTGGCTGGTTATATAGTAAGTGCGTCTGGGCAATGGCTGCAACATTAAAGAGATACCAATGTTGCCATGAGAGTCTCTCTGATCCTCTAAGCTCAGATGTACGACCCTGAACTAAGCCTGATTAGGTCATATTGTAGCCAGTAACACATCATAAAGAATGACTCACTGCCATTCCCATAAAGCCTGTGGCTGTCTTTGAGATGAGTTTCAACTCCCTGGTTGATCTAAAAGAAAAAAAAGTGGCAGAAACTGAAACACAGGTGTTTCAGAAATGTGGCAAGCATAGAGGCAAAACAGGGAGAGGGAACAGTATGCCTTGGGGGCACTGGGCAAAGAGACTATACACAAGTGTGAGGAAATCTAGAAATCACTGTAAGTGGGTCTTGTCTTCGCCATTCACCTCTGTCTTCCCCTCTTCCTCCTCAGTGCTTTTACAGTGGACAAATAGCAATTCAGTAATCTAATTAAGGCAAACTTCGGAAGTCTGCCCAGATGAGGAAATGACAGAGGATCAGATGAAGGGAGTGAGAGTGTGTGATCTCCCCTGCTAGAGAACCAAATATTCTTCCAATCAGCTCAAGTGCTTTGGCTCAGTCTCCATCACAAGACCCAGGTAGAGAGGCAGATAAGGGCTACCACAGCCTCTGAGCAGACACACACTCTGAAGCCAGCCTGCCCCAAGCCTACAGTCAGCAAGTAGAGTCTGCCATGCCCAAAAAGATTTGTTTTTCAAACTAGATAAAGTATATTTGATATAACTCAGTACTATTAATTAATAAATGGGTCTGAGACATAGCCATACATTTTACTATATAACCAAAAATCTAGGAGAGGAATGATGAAATTTTTGTTGTCACATATGTAATACTGGGTTTTCACTGGGACCACACACACACACACACACACACACACACACACACACACACATACATTTTGTAAATTAAGATGATGAATCAAACAAACACAATGTGGGTTCATGGCATTGCAGTTCTCATGTGATTTAAAAGTGCTAACTTTCACAGAAGTGTAATGAAAAACTTGTTTATTTAAAACAGGTACACCATAGGGCATGATGCAGGCAGCTGGTTAAAAGTTGATTCAAGGACTGGTGAGATACAGTTTTCTAGGGAATTTGACACGAAGTCAAAATATATTACTGATGGGATATATGCAGCAGAAATCCTGGCTATAGATGGTAAGAAATCTCTTTTAAATATTGTAATATGATTCATACTATTACGTGAACTATTATAAGTATAACTATTCTAATGTTGACAGTTGTATGAGTTGGCAGTTTGTGGTATCTTAAAGCTTACAGAAAGTTTTAAGCACATTAGACTGGGAGCTAAACTTATCAAACCTAAAAAGAGATAATTCAATTACATTTAAAACTATAATTTATATTTAAGCCATAATTTATTCCACTTAGTTCCAAAACAGAATCATGTGTGGTTTACAGTATAAGACATAAAAGTTAGATACATATAAATAAAAAGTTTGCTCCTATTTATGACCACACTGCTTGAGTATGGCTAATCTCATTTGTGGAGTATGCTAGGAATGCTTCCCACACATTCAGGATTGCAAGTTGTACCCAAAGTTCATCATAGGGTCACCTTGGTGGGAGCCAGAGTGCCAAGAAATACTTACTGCAGAGTCACCAGAACTCAGCCACGATGAGAAACCTGCCTGTTACTTAAGTAGACACACTGTCCACTGTAAGATGCTCTTGGTCAGGAAGGCTCTAGATGATTCATATTATACCGCCTTTACACAAGATTACATGGAATGAATTTGTGATTCAGCCACTTTTGCCATGGGAAAAATCTATGACATAATTGGTGACTAGTAACAGGAATTTTTTTTATTTGTCGCTAATCAATGATTCTCCAGAACAGTGCCTAGGAGGCCAGCTGGCATAGAGAAAAAGAGAATACAGTCAACAGAAGAGAAGTCAGGTCAATGTCCCAAGTGTAGGCCTACAGGAAGTCAGAGGTGGTGGGTTAGTGAGCGGCTGTATGTGGCCTTCACAGTATCCAGAGAGAGAGACAAATGAACAAAGGCAAGGCTCAAAAACCAGAAGTCCAATAATGAGCTACACATCCTAAGAATGTCTCTTCACATTCTGGTCAGTGATCTTCCCTACGTTGTCTTGCTTATTCGAGTCAACACTTGGGAAGGTTTTTCCCTTTGTTGTTGTTGTTTTCCAAAACAGAATCTAACCATATTGATCCTGCCTTGGCCATGTAGGAAAGCCTGCAATAAGTAGAATAAAAAGATAATTATGACCCAATAACGAAGTGAAAAAGTGATAGCAAAACGCACCAGGAGATTGGCGTTTCTTCCCTAAGCCCGGGATCCGTGTAGGTACAGAGCATCATTATCCAGATGGTTTTCTCTGATCTGGGATGTGTAGACAGCAATCGAGGAGGCAGAAGCACCGGGGAGCAAGCTTTGTAAACAAGACCCTGAGTAACCAGACTGACCGCAGCTGCGGGGTCCACCTCATTAGGGCAGATGAGAAGAGCGAAGGATGGACGTTCTTTAAAGGACGTGCCATCCTCCGCCTCCATTGAGATCAACGGAGTGGGAGAGGAGAACGCGCGTCTTCGGGGGAGTGGACAGAGTACACGTGAGAAGAAAGACTGAACGTGACGGGAGAGACCGGAGCAGGCACCAACAGTCCTGCCTCAGTCTCCACTCGCACTTCCTGTGGCACCGTTGTGGGATACGCAGTGGAGTCTTCTCCCTGGCATCGTGTACCCTAACTCCATCGCGTACCCTAACTCCTGTGATGCTCTCCTTTTCAGATGGCTCCGGGAGAACAGCCACGGGAACCATATGCATTGAGGTTCCCGACGCCAATGATTACTGTCCAGTCATTTACGCTGAACGAAGAAGCGTCTGCGTCGACGCTTCGTCAGTCAGGATCTACGTCAGTGATCACTCTTTCGGGTCTCCCTTCACTTTTTGTGTGGTTGACGAGTCCTCAGACGCAGCTAACATATGGAATATCAGATCAATCAACGGTACGTGGAATGAAAAGTTGCTAGCCCGCAAAGCAGCGACCAAATAACTTGTCAGGTGTTCAAACACAGTTCCCTGTCTCTTTCTATGACACAGTCACATTAAAAGAAAAAGTCCAGGGATGCTAGACATTTGGGGGGTTGAGATTGGTCTGGAAAAAAAAAGCCAAAGTATTTCAATAATTCAGTTATAAACTACAGTGTGCAAATAGCAGCTAATTAATCATCATCAAGTAGGCAGTAAATCGATATTTAACCAGTTGAAATAAACAGATTATTTGCCTAACTCACCAAAGGTCACAATTCCCTACATCAGGCAATTCCAGGAAAACACACAAATGTCTCTGAAACCCTCGTGTCCTATAGAAAACCCTCACTTTCTCCACATCAATGACATTGTTTCTGTAATACGCTATGAGTTTGTTTTTATTTATAAGGATAAAAGTTGCAATCCAAACACCAAATATTACAGAAACAGTTGAGCAGACCTCGGGATGTGTTATTAAGATGTGGTGCTCTTGGATGTGACAGAGCATACATGCTACAGTTAATGACAAGAGTAACTGATACAAAGGGAGACAATTGTGGGATGTGGCCCTGACCTATATGCAGAGCCTTCAACTCTGGACTTACAGATACACAACCTGGAGGGCGGAGCTGTGTTGGCCTTGAGTGTCAGGAGTTTTAACGTGTTTCCCGTCTTCCTTGTTCCTCAGAAACTTCTGCAATCCTTATGACTGAACAGACTTTGTCTCCAGGACTTCACCAAATCCCCATTCTCGTGACGGACAGTCACAACAGAGCATGTGAATTGCCACAGACTGTCCTGTTAGATGCCTGCTTTTGTGACGAGGGCCAGGTGTGCTTACACTCCAGCACCACAGGCATCTACAGTGGGGACCCCACCTGGGTGACGGATGACACGTATGGGACCGATGATGGAGTTGGACAGTCAAATGTCAGACTTGGACCAGCAGGAATTGGCATGATTATTCTGGGCCTCTTACTGCTTCTCTGTGAGTACTCTAAGCAGTCTCTTGATAGAGATGCAGGGATTGCTAAATTCATTTGACTGTTTCTTTCTGGTATCTACAGCCATCTTGGGACTGACAAGGGCTTGCACCTGTTTGATAGTGGTAACTGCAGAGACCAGGGTTAGTGATCTTCCTAAAGACTGGGAACATACGCAAATTGTCAAAGTGTAATGCACAAATGAATAAAACAAGTCTGTAACAGAAACCCCACCAAAAGGCTTCAAAGCAAAAAAGGCGAGGACTCAAACTCAAGAAACTCAAAAGAGGGGAGGTGTTTTTGTTTTTTTTTAACAGAAATGGGTTTGAGCTGGGCCCTGAAAGTTGAGGATTTTCTCAGAACAATGATGCATGTGAGTAAACCTAAAAGAATATCAAGGACAAAGAAACAGCCCAAGTAAAGACATAAGGTCTGGAGGTGGAGCCCAGTGGGACATGGCAAGCCTAGTGAGACCCTGGGTTCAGTCTTCAGAACCAAGAAAACAACACACAGTAGATTGGGGGAAGACACTGAAGGGCAGAGCCCACGGAGGAGGCAGATGTAGAAAGGCTAAGCAATTGACGGAGGGCCAGCATGGACACACTTGTGTAACATGCCTGGAACAGTAAGTGTTCCAGGCTCTGGCCACAGGCAGTGGGGGGTCAATGATCACTGAGCCCTCCGGTGATCTGCTCCTCTGATGGAGCAGGATTCAGGGAGAAGGGCTTCAAGAAGCCTCAGACTCTACCTGGCCCGGGGAATGGCAAAGCCGCTGAGCAAAATTCTCATCAGGAGGCCCGCCTCTCCCTGTGCTTTATTTTAGACATACAGGTCCGCAAAAGAGAGTTCATTTATGGACTTTAGATTGCCCCTAAAGTATGTAGACCTCATGGGGAATCCAACACGGGGATCTTAAATCAACATGATTAAGCTCATTAAACTGGGCTGTTGAAATGCATTTGTGAATGAGCACAGACTAAAACATCTTCATTTTGAAATACAAGAAAGTAGCATCTCATGTTTGGACAGACTTTCTTAAAGTGGTATTTGAATTTGCAAGGTTACACAAAAATCATGAATGATTCTCAAAATGCCTTTGGGGAATGTCCCAGAAACTAACCTATGGCATCTTATTTGACCTATGGAATCTTACCTGACTTATGGAATGTTAGCAGTCATAATAAACAACTTCAAATCAGTAGTTCTTAACCACCCACCCACCCTCCCACACACAAGAATTACAAGAATTACTGAGAGGTTTTTGCAGGGATTCATGCCTGACTTATAGCCCAGGACGGTTCCTAAGCATTGGCACCTTAAGCTCTCACAGTCTATGCTTGAAGACCTATCGATAGCATTTTCATCAGGCTACACATCCTGGGGAAAGGTCAAATTTCAAATTTCAAAATTCAGTTTCTATTGGGTATGTATTGTCCCTGAAACGTCCTAAAGTTGAGATGTCACATGGGAAAGTGTCATAAGTTGAGGACCATCCATGTGTATATCCGGTCAGTTACATAGTATCTACAGACATATACAGATTTTCATGCATGTATATGGGAGACTAGGAGTCAGAGATCTGAGTCGGAATCCTGAATATGTCATCAGTTGGTTCAGAAATACAGGACTCCAGGGAGAATTGGTCCTTCCTTTCAAACTAATTGTAAAGTCGGGATTGTAGAGCCCCACATCCTCTAGGCTTCCAGCTCTCAGACAAGGTGATTCGGAGCTTGTATTTATAAATACGGACAGTCAAGTGGACAGTCAAGTTTGATACTTGACCCTCTGGTGAAGGGGGTATCTGATACATTGTTGCCTTTGTATCTACCCTGGTTCCATCTATCATGCCACAAAACAGTGACTTCCTAATGGGAAGGTTGAAGTTAATTCTCGTCACTTTCTTGACCAGTGTCGCCTCTTTTACTGCTTATATGTTGCTGCAAGCGAAGACAGCCAGAAGGCCTGGGCACAAGGTTTGCCCCTGTGCCTGAGGGAGGCGAAGGAGTGATGCAGCCCTGGAGAATAGAGGGAGCCCATCCCGAGGACAGGGTGAGTGGCTGCCACTTTCCCAGAAGAGTGGCTTTCGGTGGGAATTCAGCCAGCCTGACAATTCCACACGAGGCAAAGCCAATAGTCTCAGCTTTTAAGTGAACAACGTGAAACACTGACTTTAAAATCTCTTTTTCTTTCAGGATGTGTCAAATATATGCGTACCCATGACAGCCTCTAACACCCAAGATCGCATTGATTCCTCTGGTCAGTTGACACCAATTCTGTTTTCCTTTCTAAGGTTTACATAATTATTCTATCAAACCACTCTCAAGTGAAATACCTTATACATTAGCATATGTGTGAATCTCATTGCTTGGGAGTACACTCTGGGTAAGTGACATGTCTGAGGTGGCCACTCAACTTTGCTATCTGAAGTTACACTTATGCATAGCATGGCACTGCAATTTAACAGCCAAAGTCTGAAACCATAACTGGGATTTTGTTCCTAGCTCTGCCACTTACTAGTAAGAAGTCCCTAAGAATGACCCAGCCTCTCCAGACAAACATCCTTCTCCTTGAAATGAAGGTTGCATAGTAACTGATGTTGTAATTCTAATTCTATACAACAAGATGTCTTTAAAAATTATTTAAATAGCACCGGTTTAAAGATCCTTTTAAAACTACACATATGTTATATAGAATATATAAACATGCTGGTGTTAGGTATGATGTATGTATGTATTTTCCTGTGTGCTACAATGTATATAATTAGAACAGTGCCTGGAATGGGGTACAGGTTCTTGTAATGTTTATCTGTAGTAGAAGTTATTTAAAGAACAGGAAGAAAAGAGAAACAACGAATGTTCTTTGAACAATAAGCTAAAGCCCTTTTGGTTCACATGTGCTTTTCCCACACCAGTGTCTTACATGCTCCCTAGTAAGCAGCCCCACACAGCACAGAATACTCAGAAGTACTTCACGACTGGAAATGACTGAGCCAAGCCAGGCTTGTCCGTCTGTAAAGCAGACGTGAGATTTTAGTGATGATCCTTAGTACGCACAGCCTGGTACTTCCGTGCTAAAAATATGGGTTGTTCCCAAGTGAGCCAGCTCTCTAGTGCATATGTGAATGAGGGCTGGAGATTTGGCTGCCGGGAGCAGCCTGGTTCTTGCTTTGCGGGGATAGGTTGTTCCTCTCAAGTGGACTAGGGCACAGGGATTGCTGTGCCTGCACAGATCCAGCACCTGGCTGTACATTTGGTGTCTTTAAACACCCAGGCAAAGGTTGTATGCATGAGAATGAGCCATGTCCTATAGCTGTCCCCCTCAGAATCACTTACTTCTGTCAAGCCTGAAAATTCTGCATATGATCACTTATTGCTTGTCTTTCTAGAACCATTTCTATGCTATGTTTGGGGTGGGGAGGGCCAAAAATGTTTGGTGAGCATAAGCCACCCAGGCAATCTGGGCATTGTCATGGAAATGCCCTGTCTTTTCAGAAATCTACACCAATACTTATGCTGGTGGAGGAACAGTAGAAGGAGGCATGTCAGGAGGGGAGCTCAATACAGCTATCGGGACAACCGCAGGCCTGGTGGCCGGAGGAGCAACAGGGACTCTGAGGAAGAGAAGCTCAACCATAGGGACACTTCGGGAATACCAAGACACCGGCATGAACATGGCCTTCCTGGACAGCTACTTCTCTGAGGTAAGCCTTACACTACACTGTAGGTGTAGAAATATATTCCGTTGCTTTTAACTCTATCCCAGTCTTGCATTTCTTCTGGGAGAATGCAGAGTCCAGCACGGAGCACATGAAAAGCAGTGCAGTGTAAAAGATGTGATTTACCTGGAGATTTTATTCTTCAGCTATTTGGCATGTAAGCTTGCAGCTCAGCTCTCTGTTTCTCTCTGTCTCTGTCTCTCTCTCGTCTCTCTCTCTCTTTCTCTCTCTCTCTCGCTCGCTTGCTCTAGCTCGCTCTGCCGTATTTAGTTATTTTATAATAGAAAAAGGAGGTCAGACTATATCTGATGACATTCTGCAGACCCCTAGGATCCCATGGAATGCCACGTATGTCAGCACACGTCTGTAATCCCATACATGTAAGAGAGTTTGAAGCCAGCCTGGATTACATAAGAAATCCCTGCCCCAAAAGTAACATAAAACCAAACAGAAGCATGAATGGGGCGGGAAGGGGGGGCGGGCTTGAAGCCTCGCCCTTAGCTGAGGAGCCATTGGCAAGTGATGGCACTGGGAGGAGGGAGTCAGTTTTCTTCAGGAATGTAGTGCTCCAATAGATGGTCCCACAACCGTGACAGGAAGCTGAGATAGATAGAGTAAGTAGAGGGAAAGGGAGGGGGAGGAATTGAAGAGGAGAGAATGGGGGGGGTTAGGTCAAAACACATTACATGCATGTGTGAGATTATCAAACATTAAAAATAATTTTTAAAAAGAAAATATGTTGAGGTTGAAAACTGGGGGAAAAAGATTGTATGGAAGCTTCAGGGGCCGAAACAGGAAGCTGACTGGTGTCTACTTCCACCCCACTGTTCTAAACAACTGGTCCACTTTCCTCTGCTCTCCTTCATCTATTGGGCTTTTTTTGAAAAGCAATTTGAAGGAAAGAATGCTGATACCTACCTATAACCCCACCTTCAGGAGCCTGAGGCAGGAGGAGGGTGGGTTTGAGGCCAGTGTGAGCTCCACAGTGAGACCATCTCAATAATAGCAATTTGAAAAATGCCACAGGGGTCATCTCTCAGACCTGACACAATCTTTGAGTGGCTTAAGCCACAAAGAGCTTCAAGAGCATTCTGAGAAAGTCTCTGCCATTTAGGGGGGTTTTTACCTTTTGTTCCAAATCTGTCTAAAGCCTCTCTTTACATAACTATTTGGAGACCAGGAAAATGACCCAGTGTGTAAGGATGTTTAATGCCAAGCCTGACAGCCTAAATTTGATCCCCAGGATCTGCATGTCAGTAGGAAAGAGCCAACCTGATGGTTGTCCTCTGACCTCCGGGTAAGTTTTATGGCACACACATACCCACACCCATGCATGCAAATAAATAAATGTGTAAACAAATAAATAAATGTGTTAACATTTAAAAAGAAGTATTTTGAAAACAATTAAACACATTTTATTTCCATGTCACCTCAGAAACAAAGAACTATAAATCCGAAAGATTTGTATATTATCTGGTTCAAATCACATCATTCATTAGTTTTCCAATTAGAGAAATTCACATACGTTCCTCAAATTCTGTGCCCCATTAACGCACACAATGATCTCCATTTAAAAACAGTAATTTAGTAATACATCAAAATATTGTTTTATTTCTCAATTTAGTCCACAAAATCTTTAGATCAGAAGTCCCTGGAGCATTGCTATGATTCTTCACTAGCTGTTGTAAAGGAAAAGAAACCTCAATTTCCTATCTCTCCTCCCATCTTAGAAAGCATATGCTTATGCAGATGAAGATGAAGGCCGGCCAGCCAACGACTGCCTGCTCATTTATGATCACGAGGGAGTTGGGTCTCCTGTGGGCTCCATTGGCTGCTGCAGTTGGATTGTGGATGACTTAGATGAGAGCTACATGGAGACTTTAGATCCAAAATTTAGGACTCTGGCTGAAATCTGCTTGGACACAGAAATTGAGCCATTCCCTTCACACCAGGCCTGTATACCCATCAGTACTGACCTCCCCTTGCTCGGGCCAAATTACTTTGTCAATGAATCTTCAGGAGTGACTCTCTCGGAGGCTGAATTCCAAGCAGAAATGGAAGCAGCCTCCGAGCCCATGATTCACGGGGACATCATAGTAACTGAGACCTACACTACCGCTGACCCCTGTGTGCAACCAACGACAATTGTTTTTGATTCTCAGCTTCCTCCCAATGTAGTCGTGACCGAAACTGTAATGGCACCTGTCTATGATGTTCAAGGGAACATTTGTGTGCCTGCTGAGTTAGCCAACACACACAATGTATACTATGCTGAGAGAGTGGTGGCTAGCCCTGGTGTGCCTGATATGGGCAACAGTAATATGACTGACGCTTGTATGGGGCCAATGGTGAGTGGAGGTATTTTGGTGGGGCCAGAAATTCAAGTGACACAAATGGTGAGCCCAGACATTCACATAAGCCAAACCATAGGTGCCAACTCCCCAATGACGACATCTCAACATCGAGTAACAAGATACAGCAACATTCATTACTCCCAACAGTAAGTTCTTCATGGATATTTTGTACTTTAATGACCACCAACATACCCATCAAAGATGTATAATTTGCTGTACTCAACATTTTAACATTCAGCAAACATTCACACATTCTAGGTTCAACAAGGCTCTTTGATGACAGCTCTTGGAGGATAAATATGACTACACACTTTACATAAGCCTGTTTTAGTTCTTCCTGGTTCTCAATAATGGGCCAAAAATAGCGCCTAGAATGAAATGTGCTGTATTCTTGAGGTATTGTCTAACAAATAGCACACAACTCATGTGCCAATCCTGTGAGTCCCACGGCTGAATCAACAACCTTGGGAAGATGTTGTGAACTTCCATCTGCATCTTCTACCCATATTTTTCTCTAGAGAAATATTTTGATTATTTTTTAAAATTCAGGCCAGGCCTACTTACTGAGACCCTGTCTCAAAAAAATTACTTCAGGATTGCAAGCTCATTGATTGAGTGTTTGCATGCATGAAGCCCTAGGTTCAGTCCCCAGCACCAGAAAAAAATTAACTGAAACAAATGACATGTAAACTTCTGAAAGGAAAAAATGGAAAGGAATGTGGAGCATACGTCAAGAGATGTGAGTTCATTTGTGGTTTCAGATTTTGTAAGACATGTAACACTAAGCATTACTATACCATTAAGTATTCCTTATATGAGAACAGAGTTCTGGAGAGATGACTCAGGGTTATGAGCATGTATTGCTCTTTCAGAGAATACAGGCTTGCTTTCCAGCATCGACACAGAGGCTCACAACCATCTGTAACTCTGATGGTTCTCACCTCATTGGTCACCAAGAATACACATGGTGCACATGCATACATGCAGGCAAAACACGCAGGAACAAAAGAGAGAGATGGGGAGAGAAGGAGGGAGGGAGAGGAAGAAGACAGGAAGAAAAGGAAAGAAGAAAGGGAGGGAAGGAAGGGGAAGGAGGGGGGGAAGTAAGGAGGGGGGGAAGGAGGAGGGAGGGAGAGAGGGAAAGGAATTTGTTAAATGGAATCATTCCTCAAAAGGGTATATATATCCAAGTATATTTATATACAAATTTTATTGTACTTTATTGATTTATATTCATTGTAAATTAATTTAGGATCGAACACACACAAAAATGACAGCTGATAACAGAAACTGATCTTGGATGATGCATTAGAGTTTTCCCCCTTGCAAGGAATTTTTCCTTACTTTTGATAAGTATGTCAACAAAAATATGACATGTTATTCCATCAGTTTCTTTGGCATGAGTCACGGAGGTTTCACTTGGCCACTGGAAATTCTCCAGACACACGTATATAACTATTACATTTCTACCGATATTTACTGGGGAACTGCTAGGTTTCCAGCATTGGTCTTGGCTCTCTTGGCTCTCCTGGCTCTCGTATCTGGAAGTCAAGAGGACAGACATGCAGGACTCAAGTTTCACAACTGTCTCTAGACTTAAAAGAAAAACTTAAAGGGCTTACCGTGAATGTCTCCAAGAACAATTGGAGAATAGCTCATGTCCATTACCAAGATGCATTTCTCTTGTTAATATTGTTCACGATGCTGAGTGAATGAAATGGAAACACTGACACAGATTCCTTGTATTCAGTAGGCATAAGTCTGACTTAAGGAGAAGAAATTATCTTGGCAGTTTAATTCTGTAAAATATGTAAACTACACAGTTTATGACCGGAAAGGCAATGTAAATGAAATAAACTTCTTTTCAGGACATATTCCTTTTAGAAAGAAATTGTGGGGGACCCTCTTGCTTTTTTGCTGTTCATTTATTTAAAAGCTATTGCACTTGAGACATCTGCCATGAGCTTCTACTTCATTTTGTATAGGAAATAAATGGAAAGGCAAAGTAACCACAGCCTGTTAGTTTTGATGCAAAACCTTGAACCCGTTGCTCAAATCCCCTGGCCAGCAACACTACAGCTACATCCGACTGGAGGAACATGTGGACCTGTTGAGAGGGCTTGTCACCAAAACCCATGACCTTGGTCTGAGCTCCAGAACCCACACAGTGGAAGGGGAGAACCAACTCTGAAAGTTGTCCTCTGACCTCCATACGCACAAAAGCAAATATTCAATAGAAATTAAAAGTATGGGGAAAATCTGATTTTTCCTATTGTGTGGACTTTGCTGTTTGTTAGTGAGAAAAGACCTCTCTTTAAATAGCGGGGTTCGAGAAGCTTACATGCAAAGAGGCTAAGACATCACCACAGCAGAGGAGTCCTCACTCACGACTGGGTAATTATGTACCTGGAATATTTTGTAGTCATTTTCAAATATCACATACTGTGACAGTCATCTGGGATTATTCCCATCAAAGGATCAGCTGCATTTCTCTGCTTTATAATTTGGTGAGCTCCATGGAGCAGCCCAATAGCTTTGGTTCCATAGCTGTCTTATGAGCAATACCCAGGGGTTAGCTGACCACAGAATGGCTCCTATGCTCTTGTTGACATATCCCAACGTGGGTATTTCCCTCTTGATGCTTGCATTCTACTGGGCCAAAGATTCTAGACATCAGTGAACAGCTAGTAAATCATTAAATATAAAGCGCCAGTCAGTCAGGACTCAAAACACAGTTTTACAAGCCCGGGACAAATGGCTAACTGAGGTGCCTATTTATTATATCAGAAGGAACCTGGCTGCCAGGTTCTCTCAGCATCCCTCAGTTCGTACCAATTACAGGGTGTGGCTGGCATACAATGATCTCTACCCTGAACTCTCCAGCCCAGGAACTAGGGACAGGGTTGCACCTCCCCCAGGTGCTCTTCCCTGAATAATTCAGACATTTTGGTTATACCAGTCCTTTTTACCCTATCTGACGTCCTGGTCTCCTGGTTCCCCTCAGCCCCACACATGACTCAGCTTGGTGTGCTGGCAGTGTCCACTCTGGGCTCTCCCAGATGTCCCTGCCTACGGCTGGGCTCTCCCTTTTATCAGCAATAAGCCTTCTCCTCCACCACACCTTTTCCTCCTCCTTTTTTTCCCTTTGTTTTTCATTCAATTATGAAATTCGAGAAATAAAAATAAAACAGACCCAAACATGAGAAGATAAGGAAAATGTCTGTGAATGTTTTCTTCTTTAAGCTTTATCAGTGTGGTTTCAAAAGAGGAGATTCATCCCATGCTGGGCCCTTCCTCCACTCCAGAGTGTCTGTGAACTCAGGATCAACAGCACTTCACTTCCTCTTTCTGCAGGCAGTCAGCAGCAAGCCTTTCACCACGCTGAGGTGGTCAAGACTAGCACACACAACTTTCACCACGCTGAGGTGGTCAAGACTAGCACACACAACTTTCACCACGCTGAGGTGGTCAAGTCTAGCACACACAACTCAAGTTTCTGGAGTAGGCTTGCTTTTGAAGATCTTCTCAAGCAAATAAAATGGATAAAGCAAGAGCTGGAGTATTTGTTTAGGAAGTAAACTTGCTGTCACATTTACATTCAGGCTTGATATAGACCCTGAAAGCCTAGGCAACACATTTTAATAAATAAGCATAATAGCATATACTTTAATGGCCTCAAGAAGATGGAATAACAGGCTCCTTTGGAAAAGTCTTGGGAGAAAGGAAAGCATTTAGACTATGACAATACTTATAAATTTATTCAAAAACTTATTTTGAAAAATTCTCCTCTTTGGGATTAGATACTTCTGATTGCAACACAGTACTAAACATGCTGATGTTTTATACTTTTCTTCAATAAAAGCATATGCACTGGGAAGTGAAAGTGTCATTTGACTATTGGCTCAGGGAGGGTTTTCATCCACGAATTCAGACACACAAATTCTGAAAATCTTATCTATTGTGTAACGACAATAAACAGACAATGCTTCTCTTTATCATCACGCGTTCCATTCAGGACATATATTGCTTCATTTGCAAGCTGAAATTCTGATTAATTACCGTCAATAGAATAGTTGTTTTGTTTATGAATGTCCAGTACAAAATAACAAATCAAGTGAATCAATATCGGAAATCACTATAGACACTGAAATTAGAGTTAAGCACCATCTTTCATATCCTTTCTTAAAAATAAAACAAAAATACCACTATTATTTCTGTAGTAGACTGGGAAAGAATAAATAATTTCATTGGCAATTGAAGAAGACAAAATGGAATTTTGTCTAACAAGGACCAAGAAGATATTTGAACCAGAACTACAGAATATACAAAAGACAATTAAAAACTTGAAGTCTGAACCAAAACAGGAATTATGAAAGTATCATATAGGCAGCCATTTTTAATTATAAGAATTATACCAATTACTCAAAATGTATTATCTTATTGGATACCAAAACAGCATTATGAGGTATGATTTATACAAGTATCATAGATGAGTACCTTAAAACTAGGAGAAATTGTTCTTTTTGTGACTGAGTTTAAGTCACAGCAAAGTTAAAACCAAACCCAGGTCACCTTTTCTCCAGATACCTTATTCTTACCGCATTGTGACACTAATTGCAGAAAGACATTTGAGATAAAGTTCAAAGAGGCTCTGGTATCTCAATGTGGGGCTGAATTTAACTCAGTGGAAAAACCGGACAGCCAGTGATATTCATGTGCCATGCAGTGGCCTAGTCTTGCTTGACGAGATGACCCTAGGACAGTCTTCTAAACACATTGTGATAGTTGGTGTGCCCTGGACCACCTTGACACAGAGACAATCACATGACGCGATTGCTCCAGCTGATGATTGCTTGGGAGGTAGAGTTGGAAGGATTGGGAGTTCAAAGTCATCCTCAGCAGCAAATGGACTTCAAGGTCAGTTGAAGCTACATGAAACCCTATCTGAAAAGGCAAGAGGAGGAAGTAAGAGGGAGGAGGGAAGAAGATGAGGAGGGAGAGAAGGATAAATGTGATTAAAAGAAAGGGAAGAGGAGCAGTGCCTGTGGATCGCCTGGGAACTGCACAGAGCTTCCAATCCCGACAAGAGCCAAGCACCCCAGACTCCAGGTCTTCTCTCCCACCAACGAGACCAGGAAACCAGAGGAGCCAGGGAGACCAGGGGAGCAGCTGTTCCAGCCACAGGATCAGGTATAACAGGATCCAGCATAGGGTCCAGGGCACCAGGTAGGAGGCTAAGCACCCCAGATTCCTGTTCCTCTTCTCCATCCAACGGGACCAGAATGAGGACAAGGAATAGAAGAACCACAAGATTATTGGACTTGCTACCACCCACCAAAAGGGAACTCTGGTCCCCTAACCACCAGACCAGTAAGGGGCTCTTTCTGCACCCACTAGAAGAAGAGATGGGAAAGAGACAATACAAAAACACACTCAGCAACAGAAAAACAAATATGACACCGCCAGATTCTAGAGACTCCACACCAGCAAGACTCCAACATTCCACTGCGAATGAAGCAGAAGAGAACGACCTTAAAACCATTTTCATGAAAATCATAGAGGCCCTAAAAGAGGATATTGGAAAATCCCTCAAAGAAATGGAAGAGAAAAACAAACCAAAAAATGCAAGAAATGGAAGAAAAAACAAACCAAAAAAGGCAGGAAATGGAAGAAGAAACAAAGCAAAAATGCAAGAAAAGGAACAAAAAGCAAACCAAAAAATGCAAGAAATGAAAGAAAGAACAAACCAAAAAATTCATAAAAGGCAACAAATGGACGAAAAAATAAACCGAAAATTGCAAGAAGCAATGCTAACACTGCAAGGATTGAAAACTGAAATAGAGACAATAAAAAAACACAATCTGAAGAAAGGCAGGAAATAGAAAAGCTGGGCAAACAGTCAGGTACTATCGATACAAACATTACCAACAGAATAGAAGAGATGGAAGAGAAAATCTCAAATGTTAAAGATACACTAGGAGAAATGGATTCATCAACCAAAGAAAACCTTAAGTCCAACAAATCCTTAACACAAAACATCCAGGAAATATGGGACACCATGAAAAGACCAAACCTAAGAATAATAGGTATAGAAGAAGGAGAAGAAAACCACCTCAAAGGGGCAGAAGACATATTCAACAAAATCATAGAAGAAAACTTTCCCAACCTTAAGAAAGACATGCCAATGAAGGTACAAGAAGCTTACAGAACACCAAATGGAGTGGCCCAAAAAAAATCCCCTTGCCACATAATAATCAAGACCCCAAATATACAGAATAAAGAAAGAATATTAAGAGCAGCTAAGGAAAAAAGTCAAGTAACATATAAAGGCAGGCCTATCAGAATTACACCTGACTTCTCCATGGAAACTCTGAAAGCCAGAAATCCTGGATAGATACTCTACCAACATTAAGAGAACACAGATGCCAGCCCAGACTACTATACCCGGCAAAGCTCTCAATCACTATAGACGGAGAAAACAAGATATTCCATGACAAAACTAGATTCAAGCAATACGGATCCACTAACCCAGCCCTACAGAAAATTTTGGAAGGAAAACTCTAACCCAAGGAAGCTAACTACAACCAGAAAAACATAGGCATTAGAGAATCCCTCTCTACCAACAGCCAAAAGAACAAAGGGGTGAAATTCCACACATAATTCCACCCACAACAACCATTGCAAATCGAAGAAGGATGAGCAATCAATGGTCATTAATATCCCTCTACATTAATGGCCTTAACTCACCCATAAAAAGACACAGGCTAGCAGAATGGATTCGAAGACAGAACCTTTCCTTCTGCTGCACACAAGAAACACACCTCACACTCAAAGACAGACATTACCTGAGAGTTAAAGGTTGGGAAAAATTTTCCAATCAAATGGACCCAAGAAACAAGCAGGGGTAGAAATCCTAATATCTAACAAACTAGACTTTAAAATAAAATCAATCAAAAGAGATGAAGGAGGTCATTACATACTCATCACAGGTGAAACCCACCAAGATGAAGTGTCTATCCTGAACATCTATGCCCCAAATACAAAGGCATCCACATTCGTAAAAGAAACATTATTAGAACTTAAATCACATGTAAAGACCCACACAGTTATAGTGGGAGATTTCAACACATCACTCTCACCACTAGACAGGAATACCAGACAGAAACTCAACAAAGAAGCAAAGGGTTTAATAGAAGTAATGACCCAACTGGGATTAACAGACATCTATAGAGCATTTCATCCACATAAAAAAGAATATACCTTCTTCTCACCACCACATGGAACCTTCTCAAAAATCGGCCACATACTTGGCAACATATCAAACCTCAGCAGCTACAAAAAAAATTGGAATAACTCCATGCATCTTATCAGACCACCATGCTTTAAAAGTAGAATTCAACAACAACACAAATTGCAGAAAACCTACAAACTCATGGAAATTGAATAATGCTCAACTGCACCATCCCTGGGTCAAAGAAGAAATAAAAAAAAAATTAAAGACTTCCTCTAATTCAATGAGAATGAAGACACAACATACCTAAACCTATGTGACACTTTGAAAGCAGTGCTACGGGGGAAATTCATAGCACTAAGCGCCGACATGAAGAAACTGGAGAACAGTTATGCTAGAGAATTAACAGCACAGCTGAAAGCTCTAGAACACAAAGAAGCAAACTCCCCCAGGAGGAGTAGACGCCAGGAAATAATCAAGTTGAGGGCTGAAATCAATAAAGTAGAAACTAGGAAAACAATATAAAGAATCAATGCAACGAAGAGTTGGTTCTTTGAGAAAAGCAACAAGATAGACAAACCTTTGTCCAAACTTACCAAACAGCAGAGAGTGAACATGCAAATTAACAAAATCAGAAATGAAACGGGGACATAACAACGGACTCTGAGGAAATCCAGAGAATCATCAGGTCATACTTTGAAAACCTGTACTCCACAAAATTCGAAAATTTAAAGGAAATGGACGACTTCCTGAATAGCTATCACTTGCCAAAACTAAATCAAGAACAGATAGACCTATAACCCCTAAGGAAATAGAAGCAGTCATCAAAAGTCTCCCAACCAAAAAAAGTCCAGGTCCAGATGGCCTCAGTGCAGAATTCTACCAGAAATTCAAAGAACAGCTTATACCAATTCTTCTCAAAGTATTCTACACAATAGAAGCAGAAGAGTCTTTGCCAAACTCTTTCTATGAGGCTTCAATAACATTGAAACCCAAGCCACACAAAGATACAACTAAGAAAGAGAACTTCTGACCAATATCCCTCATGAACATAGATGCAAAAATACTCAATAAAATACTGGCAAATCAAGCTCTATTACAGAGCTATAGTCCTGAAAACAGCTTGGTATTGGCACAAAAATAGACAGGTAGACCAATGGAATCGAATTGAAAACCCGGGTATTAACCCACACACGTATGAACATCTGATCTTTGACAAAGAAGCTAAAAATATACAATGGAATAAAGAAAGCATCTTCAACAAATGGTGCTGGCATAATTGGAGACTGGCATGTAGAAGAATGCAGATCGATCTATGTTTATCGCCATGCACAAAACTTAAGTCCAAATGGATCAAAGACCTCAACATAAATCCAGCCACACTGAACCTCTTAGAAGAGAAAGTGGGTGGTACCCTTGAACGAATTGGTACAGGAGACAGCTTCCTGAACATAACACCAGTAGCACAGACAGTGAGATCAACAATTAATAAATGGGACCTACTGAAACTGAGAAGCTTCTGTAAGGCAAAGGACACAGTCAGCAAGACAAAAAGGCTGACCACAGAATGGGAAAAGACATTCACTAATCCCACAGGAAAGGGTACCCTTTCATCCACTGCCCCATCAGCTTGCTTAGCTAGCTCTCCTTCCTAGTTCCCTTTAACACTGACCACATTGCCTTTCTTATGGCTGTTAGCCTGGGCACTGGTAGAAAAAAAAAAGACAATGCTCCTCTTATTTTCTGTATCTCCAGTGTTGTTTATCTAGTACACCACCTGCAGTCATTAATTTTATAATTAATAAATTAATAAATTAATAAAAGCAAGTGTCTGCCGTTCACCAGTGCTGCCTCCAGAGGGCACCCTTTGGAATGCTCTTCCAAAAGGAAATGCATCAAGGTCACACCCTTAGTAAGCTACTTATCCGTAACTCACAACAGCAGTTACATCTGAGGAGAAGTTGAAAAGGCAAGGATAAAGCTGTGAAAAATAACTTCTAATGCTTTTTAAAGGAACTTAAGGTATAGATGACAAAATAAATATGACAGAGAAAGGAACTCGGAGATGTAGAACTCCTTGACCACATTAAAATGAAGTGATCTGGCCAAGAGCTAGCCAGTAAACACTCCAGCACAAATAGAATAGACCACACCCTACTGTAACTGATGAGCTTCTGGGCAGTGATGGCTGTTGAGAGAGGGAAAGAGAGTTTTCTTCAGTGGTACCTGATAGGATGCCCATCCTCCAGGGGCTGGTCCTACGCCCATGTGCATAGGGAACCTCTAACTGTGTTCTATGCATTATGAAAGAAGGAGGAGGAGAAAGAGACTTGAAGTTGGGAGGAGACTGTCAGGAGGAAGAGACAGGGAAAGTGGATACTTCTACATTTCTTGTAATTGTATATGAACTTACCAAATAACATAATTCCAAAAGGTAGTACCAGGCTATGTATCTCAAGCCCCTCAGCCCCACATCCCAGAAATCCACTTCCAGGTAGACCTTGACTCCAAAACATTCCAGATCATTACTACTAGCTGGGGACCAGATATTCAAATGCACAAGGCCATGGGGGACATTCTCTAGCCAAATTGTAGCAGGTAGCAGAGAAAGGTCAACAAATTGTGCGAATAAAGCTAGCTGCATGGAAATAAACATTAAATCGAGTCTGCCTGTGTGTGCTGCTGTGTGTGCCTTTAAAGCACCATCCTAAAGCACTGAAAAGGGTTGCTGTGGGCTGAAGAGATGGTTCAGTGGTTAGGAGCACTTGTTGCTCTTACAGAGAAGGCAACTGCAGACTCTAGGACCCGCCTCAGGCAGCTCACAACCACTTGTACCTCCAGCTCCAGGGGATCTGGTCTTTTCTAGTCCTCACAGGCACTGATCTCTTGTGCAGAGGTCCACACATGGACACGAATGCATACACATAATTTTTAAATTAAGTATGGATATTTGTGAAATAAAAGGTTTTCTAAGTAAGATTACACTTTGGTTAGGAACGCACAGGCTGGTCTTCCCCGTGAGCACCAGCTGACTAATTTCTAGGTGAGAGATTCTGAGTGTGTGTTTGACAGGCAGGTGATGTGTAGCTATGGTGAGTCACGGTGAGAGTTAGGGCAGAGGTCACAGTGCAGGCCTGTGATCACCAAATGCATATTGACAAGGACAACTTCATGGTGAGTTGAAGAGGGAGGCCCTGACCGGGTGGAGAGTTCAGTATCATTGAGGTGTGAGCCAGGTGTAAGCAACGTGAAACCAGGTGGAAACTACGTTATAAAGACTAGAGAGTAACAAAACCAAGGGTTTGTTATTATATGCCTCTTGGTATGCTAGTTCCTTTTCAATTTTTTCTCCATTGAATCTCTTATAACTTTCTTTTTATGGATGAAGAAGATTAAGAAAGATAAAAATTTTATGAGTAGAATTGTGACCATAAAAAGTCCCATGAATAACGTGGTTTTTTTTTTTTTGGTTTTTCAAGACAGGGTTTCTCTGTATTGTTTTGGAGGCTATCGGTCCAGCCCAGCCTCGAACTCACAGAGATCCGCCTGCCTCTGCCTCCCGAGTGCTGGGATTAAAGGCGTGCACCACCACTGCCCAGCTTTGCACCACCACCGCCCGGCTGAATAACGTGGTTTTATGTTGCTGTTTGGTTGACTTTTTGTTTGTTTAGCATTGTTCTTATTTGTCTGTGAACCACTTGCTAGAAGCAGGAAAGTAAATTGAGCTAGACGTTAAGGCCTTCACAGTCAGATTCAGGAAGAAATAACGAAATAGAATCCAGCCATATCCAGCCATGTGCACCTGAGAAAGACAGCCTGAAGAATGCCCTTTAACTCCATGTGGAAGTGTGTTAGCCAGGGTCTCATCAGAGCAACATAACACCTGTCATAAGCAACTTAGAGAGGGAAAGATTGACTTTGACTGGCAGTCACGTGGCTCCATGACTCCTGTTCAGTGGTAAAGCAGAGGACCACAGTGAAGACTGTATTGTTGAGCAGAGCTGCCCAGCTAGAGACTGTCAGGCATAGAAGAGTCTACACACAAAACATGTCCTTGTCTAAGGAAAAAGTTACTCTACCAGGCTCCATAAATCCCCATTCGGCTACAACTTCATCAAGGATAAGTATATGGATACATTAGAACCACAGTGACCAATCAGTTCTCAAAATCCATAGGCTAAAAACTGTACCTTCAATGCATGAGCTTTCAGGGGCCACTTTAGGTTCAAGTCATGGGAATGAACCACAGGAAACCAACAAAGGAGTACTAGGACGGGCATTTCAATACGATAAAACAAAACAGGAGAATGATGGAAAAATTGGAAAGGTTCGAATATATAGATGGCATTTAGACTCAACAGGGAATTATTTATCCTTGAAGAACCAAGAAATAACATTTTCAGAAAAATGAATACAGTTGTTTTCCATCGTGTTAAGAAAAATCAAGCAGACTCAAAGTAATTTGCACATTTTCCACCTTATAAGGAATCCAGTAGCATGACTACATGGCAAGAATCCAGTGACCAATAGTACCAAAGGAGGGGGACAAAGGAGAGCACTGGAGAAAGTGAATGTGATCAAAACACATTATGAATCTTATGAAAACGTCAAATTAAGACCATTATTAGGAACAATTAACGCGTGCCAATAAAATTTTGAAAATAAACCAAATTTTTGAAATCCTTGATGGTGAATTTGAAATCGCTCACGACGTCTGTTACAACACAAATAAGAGGCAGGTGAGGCCACCAAGGAAGTGTTTCAATAAATCAAAGCAGGTAAGGGGATGTTCACCTGTATCTCAGTCCTCAGCATCACTGACTGACTAGCTGACCGCTGACTCACAGCACTGTATTACAACTGCACATTTGACTTCATCAGCAAATGGAAGCATCCAGTTAGGACAGCTGTGTCCCAAAGATGGCACTGTAGCCTAAAGTTCCAGAGCCTATGGAATCCCTCCCACGGCAAGACTCTCCAGTAGGCCTGTGAGCTGAGTGGGCAGAACAGAGAAAAAAACACCCAGAATTTTATCACAAAAATACTGTGCTTTCTGCATGAAGAAAAATAGAAAAGATGCTGTCTAATTTTTTAACTGCCGTGATAAGACACAGTGACCAAGGCAGCTTCTAAAGGAAAGCATTTACTTAGGACTACAGTTTCAGAGGGCTAGAGTCCAGTACGGTGCAGCAAAGCCTGGTGAGAGCAACAGCTAAGAGCTCCATACTGATCCATAAGTAGGAGGAGATGATAGAGACACTGGGAATGATGCATGCCTTTTGAAACACCAAAGCCTACCTACCCCTAGTGGCATACTTCTCCAACAAGGTCATGCCTCCTAATCCTTCCCAAGCAGTTCCACCAACTGGAGCCAACTCTTCAGACATGTGAGCCTATGGGGGGTTGTTCTCATTCAAGGCACCACATCCCACTCCCCATAGTCTCATGTCCTTATCACAGTGCGAAATGCATTTAGTCCAACTCCAAACGTCCCCACAGTCTTTCAGTCTCAATACCACTTAAAATTCCCAGGACTAACATATCTTCTGAGACTCAAAGCACCATCTTTTAATTTCCTTGACAATCCCCCACAGAATGAAATACAAATTACATACTTCCAACATACAATGGCACAGACCATTCGTTACCATTCCGAAAGGTAGGAACCTGGAATAGTGAGGAAATATTAGACCAAAACAAGACTGAAACCCAGAGGGGCACACTCCAGTTCCTATAGCCCCATGTCTGATGTCAGTGAGATTAGATGGCTCTGCAATTCAGCTTTGCCCCCTGGAACATGCTCCTCATCCTGGTTTTAATACTTTTGCACAATTCTCCTTGGTATATATCCACCTCTTAGGTCTCCAACACAATACAGGCTTCACTTTGACAGTTTCACATAATGGGCTCCCCTGCCACACATCAGGCCTCAGTGACTCCCTAAACCAGGAGGGAGATTCTGCAGCCTCTTTCCTCCTGGATCCTTCACAACTCTAAAGCCCGCCACATGGATGACACTGCCAAGTTTGGCTACCAACTTGAGGTGGCCCCTGCTGCCCTTGAATCACATTTGGAGAGATGGTTCCAACGGCATGGGCGTAGGAGAGCTAACTCTGCTCCTCACCTGAGGGGGGGCAGTTCCAGTGGCTAAGACTGACCCACATCCTTGGGTTGACCCACCCTAACATCTACTCCATCTAAGACTGGCTGGAGTGTGTGAAGGGACTGGTCCTGTAGACTAGTAACTGCAGGACCTCCAGGACTCAAGACAACAGCAGGATGTTAGAGAGGAGTTTCCGTAAGGGTCCAGTGATGATGGTGTTCCAGAGGACCTGAACCAGACCAGTGACCCATCACAATGAACATTTTGTGGGTGGGGTTGGTTGAACAGAGGCTTTAATGTGTGACAAACTGAAGCTCCCAATGCCACTAGGATGAATGAAGAAGTGTTGAAAAAGTAAAGGAGTGAGATGGGTTTTTTTGCTGGTTTGCTTTGCTTTGTTTTTATTTTTATTATTTTTTATGGAGGAGCTGCAGGAGTGAGGAGTGGATATGGAGGGACTGGGAAGTGAGTAGAATTGGGGTCCATGATATGAAATTCCCAAAGAATCAATAAAGAATTGTGCTAAAAAAAAAGACAAGCATACTGATCTCCAAAGTGGCTGCACAAGTTGGCACTCCCACAAGCAGTGAAGGAGTGTTCCCCTTCTCCACATCCTCTCCAGCATAAATTGTCATTATGTTTCTTATTTTAGCCATTCTGATAGGAGTGAGATGATATCTCAGAGTTGTTTTGATTTGCATTGCCCTGATGGCTAAGGATGTTGAGCACTTTACCAAGTGTCTCAGCCATTTTAGACTCCTCTATTGTGAATTCTCTATTTAGTTCTGTATCCCACTTTTTAATTGGATCCTTTGGTGTTTTGGAGACTTTCTTCTTGAGTTCTTGGTAAATTTTGGAGATCAGCCTTCTGTCAGATGTGGGGTTAGTGAATATCTTTTCCCATTCTGTGGGCTGCCATTTTTGTCTTGTTAACTGTGTCCTTTGCCTTGCAGAAGCTTCTTAGTTGCAGGAGGTCCCATTTAATAATTGGGAGATCAGTATGGAGATTCCTCAGGAAAATGGAAATCAGTCTACCACAAGATCTAGCAATTCCACTCTTAGGCATATACCCAAAAGATGTGATCACACAATAAGGACATCTGTCCCACTGTGTTCATAGCAGCATTATTTGCAATAGGCAGAACCTGGAAGCAACCTAGATGTCCCTCAACTGAAGAGTGGATAAAGAAAATGTGGTACATCTACACAATGGAGTACTACTCAGCAGAAAAAAAAATGGAATCTTGAAATTTGCAGGCAAATGGAATGCACTAGAGGAAACCATCCTGAGTTAGGTAACCCAACCACAAAAAGACAAACGGGCTGAAGGAAGCAGAGGCAGACATCACAGCTAAAAACCGAACTGAATTCCTGGAACCCAGTTGCAAAGAGGAGTGATTAGCAAAGGAATCAAAACTCGACTGGCAAAACCCACAGAGGCAGCTGACCTAAAAAGGGGGACCACATGGATCCCAGACTGATGACTGAGAGGCCAGCATGGGACTGATCCAACCCCCCCCAAAACTGGGTGTCACAGAGGAGACCTTGGAGAATAGATCTGTATTTATTCCTGGCATACAAATGGACTCTGGGAGCCCATGCCACATTGAGGCATGCTCTCTCAGCTTGGACACATGGGGGATGGCCTAGGCCCTGCCCAGGATGATATCATGTAAGCCCTTACCCTCCCTGGGGAGCAGAGCAGGGATGGAGTGGGGGCTTGGGGGGATTGGGAGGCCAGGAGAGAAGGGGAGGGAGAGAGAACTGGAAGTAACAAGTGTAAAAAGTTAAATTAAAAATTATTATAACAAAAACAAATGAACAGATAAATGACAAAAAAAAAACACCAAAATGTTGAACTAGATCAAAGTTCAAATAAAATCATTACTCTGAAAACCCAGCCTAGTTTGGTTCAGGAGTGAGATCTCTTCCTCTAGACCAGAGGTTTTCAATCTTCCCAATGCTGTGACACTTTCATATAGTTCCTCATGCTGTGGTGACCCCCAGACATAAAATTATTTTCATTGCTACTTCATAACTGTAATTTTGCTACTGTTATGAATCATAACGGAAATATCCATGTCTTCTAATGGTCTTACATGACCCCTGTGAAGGGGCCATTTGACCACCAAGAGGACCCATTCCTCTAGACCCTCATAGTTTCTGATGCGAGTCAGGAGACTGCTCTGCAGGGCAGCAGCAAGCCGTTTGTGTGGACAAGGAGCCCTGGCCAGCAGAACAAGAGGGAAGCAAAACCCTACCCTCCCTTGACTCCTCCTCTTCTTACCTCTCCAAGATGATGGCTCCGGCAGACTATCTCCAAAACGAAGGCCGAGAAATGAAGAAGGAACCAGCTTTCTGGCTCTTCTGCCTTCCCCCAGGAAGGCAAAAGGAGAGAGTAGGTAGAAAAAAAAATGTCTAGAAAATCCTGCTGGTTTAGGAACTGTGGTTTCTGTGGGTAAAAAGAGATGTCCTTTTCCTGAAGGCCAGGGTGTGTTCAACTCTGCATGTCTTGACAAACTGCTTGCAAAGCACTTTCATCCATGACAGATGACCACCTGTCTGAACAGGAAAGAGGCTGGCAAAGGAAACCTGGAGGTGATGCTGCTGAGCTTCACGACAGACACACTGCTCCACTGGAAGAGAAAACACTTTGTCAACTGGAAAATATCTAGTGAAAATAAGGAAATGCTTTGTCGTGAGCCTGAAACTTGGTGGAGCTGGTGATTTTGAGGTGGAGTGCATAATTAGTTCCCCTCTGTCCTTGTCACCCAACACGCCCAGATGCAGGATTATAACACTGTCTCTGCCTTTGGATCTTGAGGTACAGGCTGTGTCCACACTTGTAAGATATTTGGAAAGTACTTGTGGAGAGAATGCACAATGGTTTATTTGCATTTCTGTAATCAATTCTTAATGTCATTACAAAATCTTATCTATAGAAATATTTTATCATGCTATCAGGGATGGGGAAACAGACTCCAAGATTCAAGTTCTCCCTTCACATTTTGAAATTCTAAGAGACAGGATGGAGAATTCCATTCACATTTGGGTCCAGTTCTCCAGTAAATCACTAACATTGCCCTGCCTGCTTATGAAATTAAAGAATTACACTAACCCACTATTTTCAGACAGATAATACCTATTTCCAAGAGGGACTGGGGAAACAGAAAAGTACTAAACCCTGAGATACAAGAGAAGAATTCATAAAAATGAAGCTGGGCATTGGTGGCACACGCCTTTAATCCCAGCACTGGGAGGCAGAGGCAGGCAGATCTCTGTGAGTTCAAGACCAACCTGGTCTACAAGAGCTACTTCCAGAATAGCCTCCAAATCCATAGAGAAACCCTGTCTTGGAAAAAAAATGAGTCCTCTGGGATCTGTATCCACCAAGGGCCAATGCTAATTGCTCCCCAGGAGACCATTCAAAAGATGCCATGAGCTGAAGGTACATATTTCTTCCCTTATTTGTATTAAACCACACACACACACACACTTTTTTAGACAGGTTTTCACTACACAGCTCTGGCTGTCCCAGGACAGATCTTTGTGCCTTCGCCTCCACAGTGCTGGGATTGCAGGTGTAGATGAACACAAATTCACTTTGATTCTTTTTCTGTCATCTTTGGTTTCCTGGGCATGAAACACTGCAGTTGTAAAGGAGGGTTCTTGATCTCATTATCCAGTGGCACTCTGTCACCTTAACCTCAAAACCAGGCATGGGATTCAGGCCCCTGTTCTGTTCACAACTAGCAATTAGATAGTAGAGCATCCCATTTCTGGCTTTCATCACCTGCAGAATTCGAGTTTCTCCAACAACATGGTCTCTAGGTATAAAATGGTTCAGCAACTCAGTGTGTGTGTGTGTGTGTGTGTGTGTGTGTGTGTGTGTGTGTATGTGTGTGCATGTCAATGGGTAGGTGCACACTGTGCATGGTCGTGTACCAACTAGAGAACAACCTTGACAGTGTCTCCCATAGGTACCATTCACTTTTTATTTTGGGAGACATGGTCTCTCGCTGGTCTGGAACTCACCAGGCTATCTAGGCTATCAGGCCATCAAGCCCCACCTGTCTCTGCCTCCCCAGTACTAGGATTATAAGCACACGTGATCATGTGCCACCCCAAAACAACATGGTTTCTGGTGTTTGAACTCATGTCTTCATTGCAACGTGGCAGGGATTCTACCAACTGAACTAACTTCCCAGACCTTGTTCTCTTATGTCTGGCCAGATAACAGAAGTTTTGTGATATAACAGTCACTTGAGGCATCCCAGGCATTTTGGTAAAAAAGAAATCAACTCTGAGGGATGTTCTTCTTGGGTAGTATTCTCCCCCAGGACACTCAGAGAAAGTAGGAAATAACACTCTGGGAAGACAGGAGCAGCTGGGCCCTGAAGGGTAATTTTCCTTGGAGACTGGCATTCCTTGGTGGGTGGGTGCCCTGTTGCCTTCTCTGTCTGCCACTCTGGATTTTGGAGAAGAGGGGACCTGGGCCCTAGTGTCTCAGCTTTTATTGAGCTCAGGCTCAGAGCATCCGAACCCACCCACACCCCTACCCTCAGCAGCTAGCCATTTATCAGGTTAAGTTTTTATGGTTTTAAATGAGTATCAAGAGTTGTAACTAACTGATCTCTCAAAAATGAAAAAAAATGTTGCTTGAGGGCAACTATCTTTTCAATTATATGTATGAAAGGTAACTTTCCCTCTGAGATGAATATGGATTTCACTTCTGCCATTTTCCCAGTGGGAACAAACACGAAGGAAAAGAAAATGGGGACATAATAACACAGAGAAAAAGATTAGAGAACAGACAGAGACGGGGAGACTGAAGCAGATGAAAGGAAAAGAGGGAGAATGATCAAGGAGAGACTCACCTGCCTCAGAGAAAGAAGGGTGTGCCCTGAGGGTGTGGTAGGCTGTACTCACCTGCCTGCCAGGGATCCCGCCGCACCCAAGTCTGCCCAGCCTTCTCCAACTTACCAGGAAGCAGGTCACATCCAGTTCTCAGCATGGGTGAAGTCCCTGTTCTGAGAAATAAAGTGGCTTCCTGATCAGAACTTGAAAAGACCACATGGCGGCCTGTTCTGATTCTCCCTGGGTTATTCCATTTCTGCTCCAGATTTCCTAGTTCTGTTTCGTGCATTTGTTTTTCTCTAGCTAAGCCTAGCTTAGAACTGCTTGGATCTTCTTCATTTGGTTTTTCCAAACACTGCTGAGCTAACAGCTTCCAGGTGCTGAGACCGGCCCCATCCTACACTCCGATGTGGCATCTCTCACCCTGATCTTAGATTTGCTCTGGAGACTCCAGCCGTATAACATCATCCTCAGAGCCGTGAACCTTAAATTTGTGCAAGCTCCACTGCTGTTCAACGGTATTGACTTTTGGCACTCAGGGTACAAAGAGGAACAAAGCATAGTCCCTACCCCTGGGGAATAGTACAGACTAATTAGAGAAGTCAACTTTGTTTTTTTAAGATGGAGCCTCACTATGCAGTCCTGGCCACGTGGACCTGGGTTGACCTCAAATTCGTGGAGCTTGCCCTGCCTCTGACTCCCAAGTGCTGGGCTTAAGAGATCAACTCTTAAGCAAGCTTTTCAGTATAGCACTGAAGAAAGTTCTACCAGGACTCTGGGCATGCAAACACAGGGTTCCACCCTCGGGGATGATCTTAGGTAGGAACCTGAAGAAGACATGTCTTGATCTGAATCTGGGTAGTGGCTAACAAAGTGGTGGAAAGTGCTACCTGCCGCTGCCTGCGGTCTGGAAATAAGGTGGATGCTGGGAATGGCAGCAAAGGATGCTGGGAATGTTCAGTGGACCAAAGCAGGGAAAGCAGCCTGTTATCTCTAAAGAGCTGACATGGTGCAAAATGAAGTAGATAGAATGCATTATTCATCAAAGCATTCGATTTGAATCTAATGAATCCGTAGAGACAAAACGGAAAGGGGAATTGTGGGAAGATTGGGAATAGTACAAGATGGGGCAGCAGGTAAACTCGACTTCGAGGTCAACACAAAAACGGGGCATCTGTGGGAATAACTGACTCAGACATGCAAAAGGTGAGGACTTCAAAGAGTGTCCTGGAAGAGGCTACTGCGGTGTCCTGGTTTGCTTTCGGTTGCTGTAATAAAACACTGACCTAAAGCAACTTGGGAAGAAAAGGGTTTATTTGACTTACAAGTTAAGACTCCATCACTGCAGATGGGAAATCAGAGTAGGAGGATCCTGGAGGAGGAGCTGATGCAGAGGCCATGGAGGGCTGCTGTTTCCTGGCTTGCTCCCCCTGGCTTGCTCAGCCTGCTGTCTTATAGAACCCAGGACCACCTGCCTGCCCAGGGATGGCATCACCCACCGTGGCTGGACCCTACTATGTCAATTAGCAATCAAGAAAATGCCTCCTGCTCACAGGCCAATCTGATGGGGCAATTTCTCCGCTGAGATGCCCTCTTCTGGGGTTCTTCAACCTGAGATTAACCACCACAGCATAAACATTTGAGGTGGGACCGTGCCTCTGAATCACACCCTTGGCTTGGACAAACCAACTCTAAAAGTTTTGTTTTGGTTATTTGTATTGATTTGAAATCTAAATAAGAACGGAGTGTCACAGCAGAAGATGTTCAATAACAGAGAGAGGGTTAGACCGTTCACAGAAAAAAAGCAAAAGGCGAAACAGCACGTACAGTAGACTCTTGTTCTAAGAGAGAATGTAATACGAAAGCAATGGGAAGAGACTGTATGAACGTGTGAAGAAAGGGAAGCAGAATATGCTGTGTCCTCCCTGCTCTTTGCATGCTTATGTATAAGGATTTTCTTTTCCTTCAGAAACATCAGTATGTTTACAAACGCACAGTTGTGCAAATACACGTGTTAACAAAATGTAGGGCAACCTAAAAATTAGATCAATCTTAATATTTTATGTTATTTGACTAATACTTCTAAAAATGAATAAGTGTGAAGATTTTTATTTCAGATACTTATTTAGTGATCGCATCCTCTCTCCCAAACACCCAGCAAAGATGTCATTATTTTACAGACAACATATGTACTTTGAAGGGTGAACAGTGGTAATCTTAGAATTTGGCGGCAAATTTTCTACAAACATTTGTAGTTTTATTTATTAATTATAAAAATCAATAATACATGAGTATAAGAAGAAATGTCAATTTTAAATATTTTGAACTAAATGAAGCATAACTTTTAAAACACTGTAAGGTGCAGAGAAAGACGTATTTAGAGAGAAATTTATAGCACCGAATAGGTATGTTCAATAAGGAGAAAAATCTAAAATCAATAATCTTAGTTTCTAACATAAATAGCCAAAATGAACTGGTTGTGGTGGCATACACACATGATCCCAACCTTCTGAAGGCAGAGACAGAGGATTGTGAATTCAAGGTTAACTTGAGCTATGTAACAAGGCCTGTCTCAACACGAAAGAAAAAAGAAAGAAGAAAGAGAAGGAAGAGGGGGGGAGAAAGGAAAAATGAAGAATACAACAACAGAGAAAAGGTAATTGCAAAATGAAGTACAAGTTGAATCCAAAGAAAAGAAATAATTAAAATTAGAGCAAAAATTGGAGCTCACCACAGCGCTGACAGAGGCAGACCAGACACAGGGAGCAGAGCAGAAGCCAAGGGTCCTGGTGGTGTTTTCTGGGATGAACAGTGGGTGGGCTCCAGGTTGTGGTGTTGCCACCTTATGTATGTAGGAGAGTGTGGAAGTCGGGTGAGTGCAGCACCTAGGAGCTGTGAGAAAGTAGCTTTTTAGGTCTTGGCGAAGAAGGCTGACTAGAAAGCTTTATTTTTTTAAGTGGGGAAAAGTGTTCAGCCAAGGTTCATCACCTTGTTCTCTCACCTCCCAACAGATTGTCAGCTGGAAGTGAACCTCCTAGTAAAAAAGAGGGGAACCCTGTGTTAGGAGTCCCCATAAACATGTACTGTAATTCTTTGTATATAGAAAAAATTACTGTAAAGTTTAACTTTACTCTTAAAAAATTAGAGCAAAAATCAACAAAATAAAAAACAAGAAAGCAATAAAGATAACCAATAAAATCACAAACTGGCTCTTTACAAATATTAATAAAATTGATGAGCCTCTTGCGGGAATAAGAAAATAATGATGCAAGTTACAAAAAAATGAGAGAGGTTGTAGCAATAACTCTTCAGTTAAGAGCATATGCTGTTTCTGCAAAGGGCACAGCTGCATTCCCAGAACCCACATAGCATCCAAAAATTGTCTGTAACTCCAGTTCCAGACAACCTTACACCCTCTCCTGGCTTCCGTTGATGCCTGTACACAGCTAAATGATGTGTGATTCCAACTATGTGACACTGCGAAAGAGGTAAGACTATGGGAATAGTGACTATTAGAGGTTGAGAGGAGAGAAAGATAAATAAGCAGAGCGCAGACACTTTTAGACCCTTGGAAATACCCAGTATGATAACGTGACATCATACATTTCAAACACACAGAGAATGGCAGCCCCTACAGTGAATGTTACCTAGCCTGGGCAATACAGCAAGACCTTGTGTCAGAGAGGTGAGGAGTGGAGGAGAATCAGAAAAAGGAAAAGAAGAAATTCGGACACAAAATTGGCAGTAAAGCTGTCATGTTTCCGCACTGCCATGCCACAAACATCAACAAAGAACACTTCTGTGACTGTGGGGTCAGGGGGATTGCTAGCCAGCAGCAAGCAAGCCATCTGCAAATCTTCAGCAGAAACTTGGGGTACCTGCCAAACCAATTCAGCCAGTGTCAGCCTCAGAGGTTGAGGGCTGGGTCCCCAAGCTACCCACACATGCTTTGAACGTCAGTCACAGATCCCTTGCTTCTGACCCAACAGTTAAAAATCAATTTCATCCTCCAGGTTCTATTAATTTGCTCCTGAAGCTCCCAGAACTCAGGAAAACATTTACTAGGTTTCTCTTTAAAGGATGTTATGAAGGACACAGGTACAGAGATGAAGAGGGTAAGGTCTGGGAGTAGTGAGAAGCCCCTAGACCCTCTTTGATGGCTCTATCGTCCCCCTAATAAGAGTCCAGAGGCACTCTGGGTCCAGTCTTATGTATTTTTTGCAGACTTCGTTGTGTAGGAACAAGTGCTAACAGACTGGGTGTGTCCACTTCAACATTTTTTCTTAGCATCTCTGAATGCCACGCCTTCCTGCTGGACATGCTCAGAACCACTGTGGGATGAGGAGGGAATCTTACAACCAGCCATTGTGCAAAGATAGGTCAAAGAACTGCTTTAGGGACAGGTCTAAGACAAAAGGGCAAATTCAGTTCATGAGCCGGGAAATGGGGACAAAGACAAAATAAAAACCCCACTATGAGAAACATACAAATCCGAAGATATTTGACATTCCAATCATGGCCATGATTTTAGAAACCTAGGATCATGGTACATAAGTTTGTTTTCCTTCCAGTCCACCAGTGAGGTACTTCCAGGTGATTATCCTACTTCCTGATGAGTTACAAAATGCTCCATGACATAGTGATGATGGCCTTTTGAGAGACTGACATCTGGCCCAAATCCTCGGCGTACCATCATTGGGACTTTATTTTTCAGATGCATATATTACATTTGGCATACGTGAATGTGGTAGCTTGAATGTAAGTGGCCTTCATAAGCTCATAGGGAGTGGCACCATTAGGAGGTGTGGCTTTGTTGGAGTAGATATGGCCTTATTGGAGGAAGTGTGTCACTGTAGGGGGTGGGCTTTGAGGTCTCATATATGCTCAAGCCATGTCCAGTGTCTCAGACCACTTCCTGTTGCATGTACTGCTGTGGAATAATTCTTTTGTACACTGTAAAGATTTGTCGCTCAAATTGGTTTAATAAGACAGTCAAACTAAGGATGCTGGGATGAAAAAGGACCGAGTCGGAGGAGTCACAAGCAGACACAGAGAGAAGCAAGATGGGCGTGCCGTGCTGAGAAAAGGTACCAAGCCACATGGCAAAGCATAGATAAGAAATTTGGGTTAATTAAAAATATGAGTTATCTAGTAATAAGCCTGAGCTATTGGCCAAGAATTTGTAATTAACATAAGCCTCTGTGTGTTTATTTGGGAACTGCTGGCAAGACAAACCTCTGCCAACATGTGGGTCAAGATGTAGGACTCTCAGCTCCTTCTCCAACATAGTGTCTGCCTACTCCTAGCTACCATGCTCCTCACCAAGATGCCAGTGGACTAAACCTCTAAAGACGTGAGTCACCCCAATTAAATGTTTTTCCTTTATAAGAGTTGCCATGCTTATGGTGTCTCTTCACAGCAATAGAAACCCTAACTATGACAGGGAATAGATGTGATGTACTAATAAATAAATTAAGATAGTATCATAAAAGTGAAATAGTGATAAGCAGTTCCAGTGAGATCTTTTCCATTTCCTTCTTAATAGAATGACCCTTCCCCCATATGGAATATATAGTAATAAGGATATTTAATGTGAAAATTCATGCTAACAGCTTAGCATTTATCCTTCACATTATCTCTTTAGTCAAGCAATCATTTGTCAATACATAAAGCATATATATATATGTATATATATACATATACATATATATAGTAACATTCTAATACATGTAAAAATATGTACAAATTTATATCTTCGTCTTCTTATGCAATAGGATTCAAAACATATCCCAGAAAGTCAACTGAGATATCTTAAATTAATTCATTTTATTGTTTGTAAAATTCTCCTTCCTGCCTTTTGTTTCTCTTAATTATCTGCTTGTGAAGCAATGCCATCCTCATCAAGTACTTGGAGCACCAATGTTTTTCACCTTTACATAGTGGGAGCAACTGAGAAAGAAAGCAAAAGTAATAGACAAATAATAGTATCAGATATAACTTAAATGATGATTGATACAGGTGAGAGAGACAACCATAAGCTGCATGCTAACTCCCATCTCAGAATATGATTTCCCTGGCCATATGCAGTCCACACTAGCACTACCAATATATGGAGTGTGTCCTGCTGATCTTACAGCTAGAATAAGGTTAGCATGTGTCTGCTCATCAGTATAGCTCCCTAAAGAAAGCTTTAGATGTGGAACTATGGAGACAAGGTTATGGTGGCTGAATCAACTTGACACCCTCTCCCAAGCTCACAACTAGATTATTACTTCTTCTACCTGTAACAGGAACAAAGAAGGAGTTGGAAGCAAAGTCAGCCTTGCTGTATCCAAAGTCTTCCACGAGAGCCCCGAGTTCAGAAGCAGTAGGGTTTTTTTTAACGTAGTTATTTTTATTTTTAATCATGAGCATGTAGGAGGGGCACGTGCTCATGACCGCAGGTCCCTGTGGAGGCAGAGCATCTCCATGGGGCTGGAGTTCCAGGGAACTGTGAGCTGGCCCGAGTAGGTGATGAAAATCAAAGTCAGTGCCAGTCAGTCCTGGAAGACACAGACAGATTTTTAAAAAAGGAACAGTTACTTTACAGCAGTGATTTGTTTCACCCAGGAATGTAATGACTTACTATTATTTTATTTCATTTTATAGCCTTCTTTAATGATCTTCTGTGCATCCTCAAGAAAATTACTTCCAGCCGGGCATTGGTGGCTCATGCCTTTAATCCCAGCACTCGGGAGGCAAAGACAGGCGGATCTCTGTGAGTTTGAGGCCAGCCTGGTCTACAAAGCGAGTTCTAGGACAACCTCCAAAGTAATACAGAGAAACCCTGTCTCCAAAAAAAAGACAATTGCTTCCATATATTTGATCACTTTTAGCTAAGATTCTCAATAGATTATTTTTCTCATGTCACTATCTAAATCCTTATTCCACAGGAAAGTTACTTTTTAGCATTTATTCTATGACTCCCTTAAATGCTTCTAGGAATTAATACCATATGCAAATATGTGATGATAAATGTGAAAACACTGAATGTATCATTTGATTCCTATGAAAATACTAACTATGAAAATGGAGTTCCTTTTCAAAAATAAGAAAACATTGGTAGACTGGCTGAATGATGAGGTCATTTAGAGCACGGACACTTACCTAGAGGATAAGTAACCTGAGCTCACCACTTCATCCAAGTGGTTCCCAACCAGCCTGCACTGCTCCTCTTCTATTTCTGAAGCAATAAAAGGGTGTCTTAAGAATGTGTCAGTCCAATTCTGCAACAGAGAATGGAAGATTAGTACTAAGCCACAATATTGCACAAGATGAGGGATGAGAACAACCAGCCGTCAAATTGGTCTTTTGTCTAATGCATCAGAAACTAACCCTAACATGACTAATGGAGCAGCCATGAGGTGAAGGAGGAGAAAGGCAGAGTTTTCTCTACTTTCATCCCTCTTGAGATCAGATTCCCAGAAAGGGCGCCACACACGCTGCATCTGTGCCCATCTTGGATAAAAGAATATAAACTCCTACTATAAGGATTGTTCCTTGAGAGATGCTCTTACCCTTTGGATCCTAGAGAATTTTAAACAAAGAAAGTCAACTATAATCATAGTCTGAAGCAAAGCAATATGAAATAATATAGGAAATTTCTGTAGACTAACCAACATATCTCGCTAAGACATGTTCACTAACAATTTAAGTAGACAATGGAGTCTACCCTTAATGCCAATGGATAGAACAATGATGACGAGGCAAAGAAAGGTAACCAAACATATCCCAAGCTGTAGATCAACATTTTTCCCAACCACAAAGTGAATGCAAAGTAGGTTCTCATGAGGTAGTGTCATTCTGTCCCATGAGAGGCAGAAGTGACAAAATACTTTTGAAATTTCTGTTCTTGCCAGTTAATGGTTTCAGGAAGTGTCTCATAACTTCTGGTTAGGATATAATAGAAAAATCACAGAGCACAGTGAGTTGTGCAAGTTTTACAGGTCTTGCAAATCCACTGAGAACTTACTAATCACTCAAGTACAGATGCCCATACCTCACTGGGTAAAAAGACAGGCATACATGAGTCTTGAATAAAAAATGCACAGACCTTGAAGAATTAAGTATGACACGTTACTTGCAGTTAGATATATGCCCTTGCCTTGCCATGCAAGAGCTGGCTTGTCTCCACTACACTGAAAACTGAGACCTTTAGATGGCTTCTTCTCAACGCTCCCTGCTGCTTACAGACAGCATCCTTCCACACATCAGCCTCTGCGACATGACAGAGAGCCCAGGTGCTGACCAGTGGTCACTACATCTTCCAGTATGGGGTTGAGAAGCCAGTAGAATAGTACACTTGTTATTTCTTCCCTTGGAAGAAGAGATTTAATTTAATTCACATAAGTTACTTTTTAAAACTCTAAGAATTGCTAGTAATAATATTGGTACAGTTCAACCAATAGAAAGTAAAAGTCAAGACTCCTGTGGTATTTAAAGCTACAACAGGTAGATTCGATTCTGTTTTGGATACACAAGGAGACACTATCTTTTTTTTTTTGAAAATAGATTCATCCTTCTTACTATATATCCCAACCACAGTTTCTCCGAGCCCCACCCCCTCAGATCCTTATGTTTGCCTTCAGAAGAGAATACTCCTCAAGAGACAACAACCAAACAGGACAAAACAAAGCATAAGACAAGGCAAAATCCCTTATGTTGAGGGTAAACAAGGAAACCCAATAGGAAAAGACTCCCAACAGCAGGCAAAAGAGTCAGAGACTCCACTGTTAGGAGTCCCACACAAATACCAAGCTAACAGACATAACATAGACCTGGTGCAGACCCATGCAGGCTCTGTCTGTGCTTGCTACTTCAGGCTCTGGGAGCCATGACTAGTTGATTCAGTGAGCCATGTTCTCCTCATGTCCTCCACTACCCCCTGACTCCTGCAGTATGTCCTCCCCCTCTTCTGTGGGATTCCCTAAAGGTCCAAGGGAAAGGACTCATGGACACATCCAATTTAGACTCTTTGCATAATGTGTGACTGTGGGTCTCATGTGCTGCTGGAGGAAGCCTCTCTGATGACTGCTGGAGGACAAGGCACCAATCATAAGCCTCTGAGCTATCCAGTCTCTGGTTCCTGGTCATCTAAGCAGTGTCAAGAATGGGCTCCCTTTCAAGGCATGGTCCTCAAGGTAGGTCAGACATTGGTTGGCCACTCCCTCCAATTCTGTGCCATCATTCCCCCAGCACATCTTGCAAGGATGACAGGTTGTAGGTTGAACATTGTGTGGCTGGGTTGGTGTCCAGCTTTCTTTTTCAGTAACCTGCAGATTATCTTCCCACACCAAAGAGACTAGAATGTAGGGGTGAAGGCTCCAGGTAAGCACCAGCTCAGCCTCTCTAAGTTATATGCTGTGTGGCTGCTGTCCTCAGCAATGGCAGCCCACTATCTGTCCTAGCATTAGTCTGGGAAGTTTAGGGATCTCCATAGGACCACATTGGCAAACAACTCAGTGGAGTGCAACCCTGGAAGCCTTGCCTGTCTACAAAAGATGGCCAGTTCAGAATGTATCCTCCATTACTAGGAATCCTCATTAGGATCACCTCATAGATTCCAGGAAGTTTCCACTGTACTAGGTTTCCACACCACCCCCAAATGCTCCCCAGTTCCAACCATGCCACCATCAACTCTCTCCCTCCATCTTATTCCCCCACCCCACTCCTGTCCCCATCCACCCCGAGTCCACCCAAAAAATTTATTCTATTTACCCTTCCCAGAGAGATCCATGTGTTCCACCGCTTAGCTTCCTCCATCTCTATCTATCCTCTTTGGGTCTGTGGATTATAGCTTGATTATCATTTACTTAACCGATGATATCTATTTGTGAGTACATATTGTATTTGTCTGTCTGGGTCTGCATTACCTCACTAAGGATGATTTCTTTTCTAGTTCCTTTCCATTTGCCTGCAAATTTCATGTTATCACTTTTTTTTGTTTTTTTTTTTTTGAGTTTCTCTGTAGGCTGAGCTGGCCTTGAACTCACAGAGATCCACCTGCCTCTGCCTCCTGAGTTCTGGAACTAAAGAAAGGCATGTGCCACCACCACCATGCCCATGCTGTCATTTTTTAAACAGCTGAGTAAAACTACATTGCATAAATGTACCACATTTTCTTTATCCATTCTTTAGTTGAGGGACATCTAGGTTGTTTTCAGTTTCTGAGTATTATGACTAAAGCCACAATGAACATGTTTGAACAGGTGTCCTTGTGGTAGGATGGAGCATGCTTCGGGCATAAGTCCAAGAGTAGGTATCCTTGGGTCTTGAGGTAACTCCATTCCCAACTTTCTGAGGAACTGTCATAGTGATTTCCATATGGCTGTACAAGTTTGCACTCCCACCAGCAATGGAGGAGTGTTCCCCTTGCTCCACATCCTCTCCAGCATAAGCTCTCACTCGTGTTGTTGATCTTACCCTTTCTGATAGGTATAAGATGGAATCTCAAAGTAATTTTAATTTGCATTTCCCTGATCACTAAGGAATTTGAACATTTAAGTGTTTTGTCAGCCATTTGAGATTCTTCCACTGAGAATTCTCTGTTTAGATCTGTACCCCATTTTTAATTGGATAATTTGAGTTCTTTGAGACCTAGTTTCTTGAGTTCTCTGCATATTTTGGATATTAGTCCTCTATCAGATGTGAAGTTGGTGAAAATCTTTTCCCATTCTGAAGGCTGCAGTTTTGTCCTATTGATGGTGTTTTTAGCCTTATGGAAGCTTTTTAGTTTCATGAGGTCCCATTTATCAATTGCTGATCTTAGTGACTGTATTATTGGTGGTCTGTCCAGGAACTTATACATGGATTTCGTTTTGTTTTATTTGTTTGTTTGTTTTTTCAAGACAGGGTTTTTTCTGTACTGCTCTAGCCATCCTGGACCAGGCTGACCTGGAAACCAAGTGCTGGGATTAAAGGCATATGCCACCACTATCCAGCATGGGAGACAGCATCTTTTTAAAAATATCATGTAGGGTGTTAGTGAGTGGTGACCTGAGCAAAAACAAAATTGGAAGACCTTACCTCTGCCATATGACATGTGCTAGGAACTTGGCTAGGGTGACTTCGAGAGAAAAGGAATTCATGACTTCAATAAACATGTTTGTAAAAGTACTCAAGTCTGTCAGTTTTACCTCTAATAAGTCACAAGAACCAAGGAAAAGTTTATTCTAAAACAGCATTGAGGTTCATCTGGAAAATTCCTCACTCATACATTTTATTATCTTACAAAAACATCCTCGCTAGTATGCAATTGCTAAATCAGCGCATCAGAGCAAAGAGATGCTGACCTCGTCCCCAGCATACATTCGTTGCTAAATGCATATTTACCCTGTGAAGTCTGGACTGGAGTCAGCATGTAGCTCAGTAGTAGAGTTGCTCAGTTGGCATGTGCAAAGTCCTGGGTTTAATCCTTAACACCACAAGCACAAAAACAATCGCATAATGCTTTCTTTCAAAATATTCCTAAGAATTGCAGAAGCATGATGAAGCATTGTTAGAACAACAGATCAGTTCCCACGAATTAAATACATGCTGTTCTCAGTCACACAATCAGACTCCCTGGCATGTCTGGATGCCTCCCCTGGATGATCAGAATGGACGAGGCATACAGTCCCCACTACCTTGAATAACAAAAGACAAGAGACCCACGCTTCTGCAAGCCATATCAAAATGCAGGTACATTTACGATTCGCAGCACGAATCTCAGTTTGTGAATTTGTGAACATTCATTCAAGCACAATGAAGCATCAAAAAAGTAGGAAATGTGACATAGACTACACACACATTCCCAGTGGAAGCAATGGAAGTCGGTGAAGACTAGCCAGGGAAGCCAAAGTCTAATTAGAGTTCTATACTTGATGGGTAAGGGAGCTACTGTAGATAATGAGCTTCAAGAACAACATGGAAACTTCTGGAGACTCTGCCCACTTGAATAAATGTTCACTTTCATTGCTTGGGTTCTGAGGTTCAGTTTCCAGCAAAGAAAAGATGAATTCTTCAGCTTGTGCTGGATCTGCTTTCAACCTCTCCTGTCTTCATACGGTACATTAGTTGGGGCACAACCAACACATACAGTGGAGCTCCTCTTTAATTGTTATTCTTATGATTCTCATTTTGATTTCAGTTTCTTGATCCAGAGCCAGTTCAAGCTACATCTGGGTTTCCAAGCCATTATCCCAAGAATAACAACACCATAGCTCACACAGAAAGCACTGGAAAACACTCAGTCATTAAGAGCACTGACTGTTCTTCCAGAGGACCCGGGTTCAAATTACCAACACCACATGATAGTTCATGATCTCTTTACCCCAAACACAAATTAAACAGCAAGAAAAAGCTCCACTAAGTGTAGACCACCTAAAATCACCCACCAGACTACTTTTGCAACCACAATAACCAGGGCTACGGCCAGGGTACTTCCTTACCTTGCTAAAGGGCCCATCTTTCAAAGAACAGGATGTGTGCATGGGCTCACAGACACTATGGAAGTCAGTATGGAGTATTCTCAAAAGACTGAAAGTAGATCTACCATATAACCAAGCTACTATGCTCTGCATATTAACCCGAAAGATTCCAAGTCAACGTATCACAGCAATTCTTATCTTCCATGTTTACTAAACCACTTTTCACAATAACGTAGTCATGGAACCAGCCTGTGTGTTCATCAACAGAAGAACAGGTAAATGAAATATGGTCTATATATGCAATGGAATGTTTTTCAGTCATAAAGAAAGATGAAGGTATATCATTTGCCAAAATATTGGTTCATCTGGAGATAATCCTGTTAAGGCAATTACGTCAATCTCAGAAAGACAAAGATCACATGTTTTCTCTCATTTGTGGGTCCTAGATTTAATAGAGATACATAAAATCATATATGCATAGATGGCATTAATGTAGAGGTGAAATTGTCTGGGGAAGTTATAGAGAAAAGAGAAGGGTTCTGGGGCATGGGAGAACATGACCCAAGTATATTATACACTTGCATGAAATTTGCTTTATGTAACCCAGAATAGTAAAATAAAATATAAAGGAACAGTTAAAGACACAGAGACAAAAAAAAATTCAGAGAACCTCATCTGCTTGTGGCTTCCTTTGACATTAACTCAAGAATAATCTAGAGAATTGTAAGATATTAAATCATGGGAGAAAAAGGAAAACACTTGGTTTGTCGTTTCTTCCCTGCCTATAAGCTTGGAATATTACTCACAAAACCTTGCTTGTTTTTTTCACATTATTTTTTAAGAATTTTGCCTTTTTAATTGCGAAACCAATACATCTCAGTCTGGATGTGGGGGCTCCCATCTGCAGTCTGAGCACAGAGGAGCCTTAGGTAGGAAGACCGTGAGTTCAAAGCCAGTCTGGGCTATATAGTGAGATCCTTTCTCAAACAAAACCAAACAAAGTAGAGTGGTAAAGATTCTCATCACAAAAACAAAATCACAAATAAGTCAGCATGTAATCAAAATAAATAAAACACTCATAATCTTGAAGGTAATATGATCCTTTCTATTGCTTTGTCATTCTTCTGAATTTCTCCTTGTGTGAACAAACGTGTGTAGGCATAAGACCCGAGACTCTCCACACCCTTAACTAAGTTCACACTAAATTCAGAAGGCCCCTAACAGTCGCTCACTTCCGTAAGCCCTGCACAGAACGCTGGCAAATGCAATAAATCCCCTTTCACCTTCTGTCCACTCACACTTGCTCCCATCTGGTCACAGAACAACCACCTCTGTGTCCAAAGACCCTGTCCTGTGTCTCAGGCCCTCAGTCCAAAGGTGCACAAAACACGTTTTCTGGAATCATGATGGCGGAAACTCCACAAGGAATGCCAAACTGGACCTCTTGAAGTTTCCTTTCCAAACAGAAGCAGATTTTAAAAGGTTCACTAATTATTTTCTGTTGCAGACTCAAATGCCCAACAGACGTGTCACAAATACTGCTTAAGTATGTGATGTGGCTGGGGAGATGACTCCCTTGCTAAGGGGGTTGCCTTGTGAGCACAGGAGCCCGAATCCAGTCCCCAGAACCCAAAACCCAGATGCGGCAGCATGCTTGCAATCTCGGAGCCAGGGAAACAGACACAGACAGATAGGTCCCTGGGGCTCACTGGCCATGCAGCCTAGCCTATTCCTACTCAGTAAGTTCCAGGCTAGGGAGAGAACTTGTCTCAAAAAAAAAAGTAAAGGAAGGTGAGGTGTGGTAGCATATACCTTTAATTCCAGCACTCCAGAGTCTAAGGCAATTGAATCTCTCTGAGTTCAAGACCTGCCTAGTCTACATGGTGAGTTCCATTCCAGGCAAGGGGTACATAGTGAGAACCTGTACAAAATAAATAAATAAGTCAAAGGCAGATAACACCTTATGATTGACACCCAAGGTCATCCTCTGCCCTACTACACATACACACAAATACACACACACACACACACACACACACACACACACACACACACACGTTAGAGCATCACCCAGACATCAGCAAATGAACAAGACAGACAGTTAATATATTTGTCTTTGCAGTCATGCAGTCTCCTGCATAATTACACAACCTTACTCAGCTATTCCATGCCAACACCAAAGTAGTCATTCACCATAAACAAGTGGGCATGGCTGTGTCCATTAACCTTCAATTCACAAAAACTTTTATGTCAAAAACAATAGCTTTTGGAGGTGGTAGTAGGGATCACAGCTACACAACTCTGTACATGTGCTTAACAGCACTGAGCTGTACCCTTAAGTACAGAGACTATGAGGACTGGAGGGATGGCTCAGCCATAGAGGCATGCATGGCCATGGCTGATGTCCTGAGTTCTGCCACCAGGGTCCACATGGAAGGAGGAGAAAGTGACTTCTGTAACTTGTCTTGTGACCACACACACCACACACACACACACACTGTAAGTGCAATTTTTAAAAATTTCATAGTAACATTCCTGAATATTTCACCACAATTTAAAAAGAAACAAAGACAAAATGTTTCCTACTATATATATATTTTTTAAACTCCTGGCCTACATGATCTTTTCTGTTAAATGCTCTAGGATTAAATGAACTCTGTAGAACACAAATGCTTTCCTAAAATGATGTATAGATACTCTCAAACTCAAAACTACTCTTCCTCAAATCCCTCTTTGGATATTGTGAAACCAACGAGGACCATGCTAGCTCCTCTCCTAACCTGGGTACAGTCCAGGTGGTGCAGTACTTCTGATCTTGCAGAAGTGTTCAGGCTGACTGCCTCGGGAAACCAACAGAGTAATTATGAGAGCACTGTGATAACCTATCTGACAGTCAATCTGCTTTCCCTAAGTTATAAGTGAACAAAGGCACAATAGGATGTCACCTCAGTGTTAATGCAATCCGATTCTGCAATGCATTCATCATACCCCTCAAACCCCAACCCACGCATATTTATTTCTAATTGATTTCATTCAAACTCTGCATTCGTGGTGGCTAGCTGTGGTGCTCTCCTTTCTTTGCTGTTTATAGACCTTCCAGATGCACCCCTTCCCCATACACAGTCTTGAAACAAGTGCTGTTCTGCAAGTAGATCTGGGGAATTTTCTGTTTCCTCTTCTACTTTCTAGTTCTCAGCTGTGACCGTAAGCAGCCAACAAGATTATTTTTGAGTGTAGCCAGGGCTGGCTCTTGTACTTTCATGCCATGATTAGTGTGTTACTCATCTGGTACCTTCCTATTCAGCTCTTGTCTTTAGCCCGTGAACTTCTCATGTAGCTTCCAACAAAGGATTTCATTGCTTTAGGAACTGAGGTGTGTCTCTGCTTTTACCTGGGAGGCAGTGATGCAAGCGTTTCTGCTGAGACCAATCCTTGGCTTGGGGTGGGGAGGAACAGACTAGCAGGCCACCAGGAGAGTCCTAGGGCAGACAACAGAGTCACCACTGCTAGAAGGGTGCTCCAGACATTGGTTACAGACGCTCGGGTGAGCAGCTGCAGCAAGAGGCTTGGATTTGTTCACCAGGGACACCAGCCACAATGACCTGCCCATTCCCCAGAGTCCTGGGACCTCTGGCCCTCCTGATGGTAAGTCCCATCTTTTTCTAAAACTAGTAAACTTTCTCTACTTCATTGCTTACTCCAGAAAACTGGATTTGTTCGCTGAGTCCCTGATGTACATTCTAAAAAGGATGCAGCAGAAGTAAACCCTAAAACTGTGAAGCTTTTACATTCCTTCCTTTTTTGTTTTTCTTAATGTTTAATTTTGAAAAGAAGTATAAAGCAGGAAGATGTTTGTTTAAAGCAGTTATTTTATATTTCGTCAGTGATCAGATTAATTCACCTCAACCCTAGGTTTTATTTTCCACAACCTTCATTTTCTTCAAGGCAGTGCATTTTTCTAACACACAAATGAAACATGCACAACACAGCCACTTCTGTTCTCTGGGATTGCACACCTCTTGTTAAGCAAATGGCTAAGAGCTCTGCATGCCTGATCTTGACACCTGACATGTTTGTAGAATAGTCACCAACCGCTGAACGAAAATCAAAGCAAATATGACTCTAGACAAGTTAGGAGGATTATTAAGAAAACCGGTTCTACATTTAGCCACTACGTGCAAACCGTATCAGGCCTCTGGGGAGGGGCGACGTGAACTTAACCGGGGAACGGTGCTCAGGAGGGTAACTCTCCTGTTGGCTGGGGAAATGCTATGTGTTGTCTTCTAAATGACAAGAAGAATCAAGCATGAAAACATTAGCTCAGATACTATAAGCTATCTTATGCCTTAATCATTGGATTAGTGAGGCAAAAACATGTCATCACTCATCTCAAAAATGAAGATCACCAAAAGCTTGAATATAAAAAAAATATAGGAAAAATGGCCAAAGTCAATTGCCTCATTGTAGATGATAAAGTTGGCCTCAGTATCCATTCATGCCACTGCCTCATTTCGAACCACATAGAATAGGGATCTCTCAAAGTCACAGGGGCTAGATCTCAAGAACTGCCTGAAAATTAAAGTTGTTTGCCATCGAAACAGATGCCTTTGTGTGGGAGAGTGCCTCAACTCTCCCTCATATGACAGTGCTCAAGTAGAAAACAGGCATCACACTGCTTTTCAAAAACTGAACCAATGATTGAACAAGGCCTCCTTTTACTGTGACTCGACCTTCAGTTCTGCTATGATGCTGGTGATGGGAAGCTAGGATTCGTAAGACATTTGCCAACATACAGTAAAGCTTTGCCCATGTAGGGGGAGAAGAAGAGAGGGAATGGAAGGAGGGAGGGAGGGAGGGAGGGAGGGAGGGAGGGAGGGAGGGAGGGAGGGAGACAGAGAGAAATAAAAATGAAGGGTCTAGATGTGAGCTGAACAATATTGTAGCCACTGCCCTTAATCCATGGCTACTTATCACTTAGAATATAATTGTTCTGAAAAGAGATATGCTGTTAAATATGAAACACACAACATAACAAGAGTGTAAGAGATATTGTTAGTTTTTTTAATTGATTGCATATTGAAATTACAGTAGTTTCAGTAGATTAAACTGAATATACCACTAATAACTTTAACTTTTTAACAAGCCTTTTGATGCAAGTATGAGAAACTTTAAAACCATTTAAAGTGAGTGGCAATTGTGCTTCGCAGTAAGCAAAGCTGCATCCTAATTCCACTTGCAGAGGGCGGTGCTAGGCAGATGAGACTCCGAGGATTGAGTGGGAGTTGAGACTCCCTACGTGGAGACAGACCGAACTGTTCCATTGTCAGACCAAGACCAGCAAAGGCAGGCAGTTGTGGCCTTTGCCGAGGGCTGTGGAGCTACTGGTTTGACTGGACTGAAAGTGTGTGTTGGAGACTAGGGGTGCGATTTAAAAGGGTTGATGAGTGTGACATTGAAAGGTTCGTTCTGTGAAGGCAAGTGGAATCCTTTCAGAAAGGGGAGCCACCCAGAGTTTTGACATAATGTGGTTACGGGGAAAAAGCATCATTTGTTGTTGAAGGGTGGTGTCTGAAAGTTGAAAGACACGTCTGGAGGTTTCTGTACCTTTCCCATCTCACACACACACCATATGACAGCATCGTAATGTGATATGTAACAGCAAGAGCTAGGCTTGAGTGTGCAGCCGTTCCACTGACTCACTCCAGGTCCTCGGTTCTCTATTGTCAAACAAGAATCAACTGAGGATGGGCATGGCAGCACATACCTTTAACCCCATCATCACTCAAGAGGCAGAGGCAGATGATCTGTGAGTTCAAGGCCAGTCTGGTCTGTATAGTAGGCTCCAAGAAAGCCAGGGCTCTGTAGAGAGACCCTGTTTCCAAAAAAAGCAACAAAAAATAATAATATAGAGAGAATCACCTTCGCCCTGCCCCCTACCTTTCTAAATTGACCACAGTGAGAAGGGAACTTTCCATTCTTGATCAATGAAATGGCTGTTTCCACTGTTGATGATGAGCCCCACTGAACCTCTCTGAAATTCAAGACTCCAAGGGCAGAGGAGCCTTGCCAGGAGCCCTGCCTAACACTGCCTGGCTTTGGCAGCAGTTGGTAGAGACCCAATTATTCCTACCAATTAGCCATCCCCCTTACTTAATACCAGAAACCAGTTCTCAGCCCTAACTAGAACACTCTGTGTCCCAGAGGTTTCTCGTAAACCTCTTAGCCCTTGGTGCTCCCTTTCCAGTAAAAAGCCAATCTGTAGCCTAAGGTGAGGGCTTGCTGGGGAAATGCCTCATGAGGAAATTACATAGATGATGGGTTGTCCATAATTACATGACGGATAATTGAATCTGCTTAATACACACTTTTTCTTAAAGCAGCACAGTTGCCCAGGATGTGCATTGTGCAACTTGAGTTGTGCATTCACGGGAATTGTACTGTGAGCAGCACCCATGACGCTGGCCAGGAGCAGTCCCCACCGGCAGGGCAACAATGGAGCACTGCTTTAAGGAGTCCCTGCATACTATCAAAGGCTCGAGATACCCCTTTCCTTTTCTTGTTACTCTAACGGAAATCACTAGCATTTACTGAGCACCTACTGTGCTCTTGGGCTACCCACATGCTTTACAGCTGCTCATTGTTCAATCCTCACAACAACAAAAAAGCACATCCTAGCTTTAAAAAAATCAGTTTTCTAAATTAATTGAGTTTACACATCAGTTCTTAAAAATCGAATTGTCTGCAATTAAATACTAATTTCTAAATAGTTTAATCTGTATTATTCAGCTGGAGAACTTGCCTTGATGAATACAAAGATTATTAGGATGACTTTAAAATTCAAAAATCTGTACAGTCCTGACTCACACTTTTTTTTTGCTCTATATTTCTACAACCCATTTCAGTTTTCAGTGTGAAATCCAATAAATTACACCAAGTGCTGAGTGCTTCATTGTAGAACAGCCTTTGTGTTGGGTGATGCCCCAAGCATGGACTGAAGCAAGTGTTCTGACCGTGCAGGCTAAGTGATGATGTTTGGAGGATTACAGGTGTTAGGCGCATGCGCAGCTTAGTATTTCCAGCTTACAGTGGCGTTATTAGGACACTGCACACCATAAGTGAAGGAGCTTTCACACAGAAACCAGAAGAATAAGTCACTCATTCTTCTGAACTGTGGTTGTGTGACTCATTTATCAAATGTGTCTTAAAGCACTGCTATGGTCTGACATGTTTTCAGTCACTGTGTCTGACGAGTTGATCAATTATAGCAGTGAAACACCAACCTAGGGGCATCTCATGACATTTCTCGCCCAAAAGGTATAAATAGAAAAATCACACTTGAAATACGTAATGACTCCTTTTAGTTACCTAAGTTAGTCTCTGAACTTCCCAGTGGGGAGTATGGTGGACTTTGACGTCTTTAAGCTGCTTTTCTCACAGCTGCGGAAATGGGCAGTGTGGCTGTGTAAGCTGCTTTTCTCACAGCTGCTACAAGCACCTAGTAAATGAAGGGACACTCCTTGAGATCAGTCTTAAAAGAAGAGAATGAATATTGAGAAAGAATAAGTCATCCGAGGGCTCCGGCTCTGTGAGAACACTGGAAATACCTCAGCCTTGCTCTGCTCTGTGACTTCTCTGTAGACTCGGCTTTGCCTTCCTGGGAAGCTACGTAGGACCAGGGCTCTAACGCCTGCTGGAAGACTCATTCCCCATGGAGCTAGTACTGACATGACTCATGTTTTCTGGATGACTCCATTTTTCCCGTAAAGAGGAACATGCCCAGCCCTTCCTTCCCCTCACAATCAGACAAGAATGATCAGTGGCCACACCACATTGGGCCCTTCTTTCCTAAAAGACGGCATGATACTGGGGAATTATCTTGAGCCGCTATTTAAAATCAGTTTCAGGTGAAGTGTTTACAATGGAGGGGCTGATCATCCCGTATCTAGTGTAATTGCTCCTTTGGTTCAGACTTGGACCTGCCTGTTCATTATAATCTTTACAAATAAATGATGTAATAAATCTACATTGTTTCAGGATCAACCACAGCCTTTGGCCCTGATAAAAATCTAAGTTACTGTCATATAACTTTCTTCGGTGTATCTGTGTTAGCTTGGGGTTAGAATCTAGTGTCATGGCAATGTACACACCCTGAAGATAATATGGCTATGTTTCAAACCCTAGCTCATCAAGGGTTGTTAAGCAGGGAGAAAGTAAATATTCATGTTCTTTCCTCGATATAGCCATAAAACAGGGGTTCTATAAAAGAATCTTCTTTAGGTGGTTGCAAAAATAATAGTAATATTGAGTATAATGTTCTGTGAATAAAAGCCAGGCAAGTCACCTGCCACTGTTACTCTTTGCATTTTATCCCATAATTTGTTTTCCATGACCTCTTTTCTTCAGATCCCACCCTCAGTGAACCAGCAAATAGTTGCTAAACTCTTGGATGGGGAGGAATGGTAGCAGAAGCAAGACCCAGGATTTGGAAAGCTCATGAAGAAATTCTTTAGCACTCATGATACAGGGAGCATTTGTGAGCCGCATGGCATTAAAGAGAATGTGAGCTGTACAAACGCAGAGAGGGAGGCGTTGGTTGAGACTGCTTCGTGCAGCACGTTGATGCTTGACTGGGTGAATCACATGCAGGTGGGCAGTGAGGAGCGAGGACTGCATTCCAGCTGGAAGCAACACAGACAGATGCCAGGCCTGTGAGATCCTGAGAAAGCAAAGGCCCTAGGCAGCCCAGCTTCCTTTACCCTCACTTAACTTTTCATACCAGTAGTATTCAATAGCATACAGCGAAACTCTTGTTTGTTTGCTTGTTTGTTTGAGATATGGTCTCACGATGTAGTTCCACCTAGCCTAGAACTCACTATGTAAACCAGAGCAGTCTCAGACTCACGGAGATCTACCTGCCGCTGTCTCCTGCGTGCTGGGACTGAAGACAAACCCATCTGGGATGAAGTGTCATGTTTAATTTACAGTGGGACGGAGAAGAGCAGATGCATGCCCCACAGGAAGCAGCACCTAAGACCGGCACAGGACAGACCCTGCTTTTAGGAAAAAAGTTCCATTTTCATAAACCACAGTAGTTGTGTTATATTCTTCTCACTCTAGAACAACTTTAAAAGGAGGAGGTGGTGTGGAGTGAGGAAAGTGGGGAACAAAAGAACCTGTCTTTAAAAGGAGTTAATCCGGGTTGCTTTTGTATGAGCACACAGGACAGATAACTGGGTCTTGGGATTGTGATTTTGGTGTTGCTTTTTTTTCCTAGTGTTTTGAAAGAAAGTCTTACTATGTCACCCTGGCTGTCCTCCAATTCTTCATAACCCTCCTGCCTTACCTTCCCACATGCTGGGATTGTAGGCATGTGCCACCATGCCCAACATAGCAGTTCTCAATAATTCTGTGGCCACTTTCAGCTGTTTACCACAACAATTCCTAAAACAATGACTTCTGGGAGCTTTTTATATGGTAACCAAGTAAGAAACATCTAGTGACTGATACTGTCTGAAAGCATAATTTTACAATCAAGGAAATGGTGATGGTGGCAGTGAGAGTAACGATGATGGTTGGAGTGGGAGCTATTAATCTCCTTCCTTGTTTTCACTTTGTTTTGAGACAGTGCTTAACTCTGGAGTCCAAGTTGATCTTCATTCACTAGTTAGCCCAGGTTTGTCTCAAACTACGTTCCTCCAGCCTTAGCCTCTAACCACTGGTAGATTCCTCTCTTTTTGTCCATAAAAATCTGATGCCATGGTACTGGAGATAAATCTTAGGAGTTAATAGCGCTGGGTGCTTTAGCAGAGGACCCATGTGCAATTCCCAGCACCAACACGGCAGCTCACAGCCATCCTTAGCCCCAGCTGTGGGGGTTCCAACAGGTGGTGCACATACATGCATGCAGGCAAAATATGCACAGACATAAAGTAAAACAGATAAATCTCTAAAAATCTGAAGTCAAATTGAAAAACTAGAGGAACTTGTTTATATGGAGAATGTGCCTTTTCATGGTAGGATTTTATGCTTTAGGATGCTTCTGCAAACCAACTTTTCTAAAACTAGAAATGAGCTATAATCTTAAGAACAGAGTGCAATGATGAGGATTATTAGCTTTTGACAGTCACCTGCTTGCCGAACTCACAAGACGTTTGTTTCTGTCTGATGTCTACAGGTGGTGCTGCTGGTGCACGGGGAGTTACGAATAGAGGTAAAGTATGCAGTGTGTGTCATTCAATCAGTTCACTGTTAAAACTGAAAGTTATAGTGAGAAAAGTACTTAACCTCATTATTTCATAATTCAACTGGGAAAATACATACAACTAAAATTCTAGCAAATAACCCAAAATATTTTAAGGTTATCTATAAATATTATGATTATTATCTCATGTGGTCTTGTTGGTTGGTTGGTTGGTTGGTTGACTGTCTGACTAGTTGGTTGATTAACTGGTTAGTTGGTTGGCTGGTTGGTTAGTTGACCCTGATCTTTTGAGAACTGGTCTTCTGGATAGTCCTGCCTACTCTGGTACTCACTATGTAGATCAGGGTAGCTTTGAACTCCTGGCAATCTTCCTGCCTTAGCTTCACTAGTGCTTGATTGTAGGCCTATACTACTATGTCTGGTTCCTTCCTTCTTACCTTAAATAAACAAGTCAAATCCTATTGTGGAATAAATGAGGGGAAATCAAATATGATTAAATAGTAATATTAAAGATCGCATAGCTTTGTAATGCTATATAAATCTGCTTCCTGACAATTATCAGGTGACCATCTGTTCACCTGATAATTGTCAGGAAGCAGATTTATATAGCATTACAAAGGATGGTCACCAAAGTAGAAAGACAAAGTTTCTCGGCGTAGGTACCTATCTATGGCGGGTATTCAAAGCAAAGACCACCAGCCATAGATGTGGTAAAGTGAGGTCTCTTTCAACACAGCCGGGAGGACAGCACAGAGAAGATGGGACAGCGGTGCAGCAGGTCAGAAGGAGGTACAAACGTGAATGGGTAAAATTTGCTAAGCCCTGCAGAGAAAGAGAAGACAACTCCAAAAGAAACCCAATTGCCAAGGTAAGTCATACTGACAGAAGCAGTGTGAAGCTTGGAATACATGTATTGCATACAAATTAAAGACAATATAGCAATTCCACTTGCTAATATGTAGCCTGGGAAGTCCACAGAACAACGACCTGTTTGTTGTGTGCAACCAAAAATATAATAACAGTAATATAAAAAAAGATATAGGAATGACAGCCTGTAGAGTTATAAAATGGGATTAAGAAATATATTGGCTCATTTTCATGTATAAGCCTGCGTATATCCAGATTTTATTAAACAAAAATAAAAATAGAGAGAGATGGCAACCAGATGACTGGGGGTAAACATTGGCTTGGCCGTGAGTGGGCAACTATTGAAGCTGGACAATGAGCTGTCTCATGAACACTGTACTATTGTCTCTGTTAAACGGCATTAAAATTACAAAAATCAAAACCAATTGTGAGTTCACATGTACTCTGAACACCTGTTACCTTATTCTCTCCCTTCCCCATTTCGTTGTCTCTTCTTCCAACTTAGGGAAGCATCCTCTTTTAAATGGTAAAAAAGAATTGGGCATCCAGAGGAAGCTTTTCCACAGCTAATCCCCCTCTGTTTTCTTACAACATTTTAACTTTCCCACCATGGTGCCACAACCCAAACAAGCACTCAAAATAGCTCATTCTTGGTCCATGCTGATGAGCAGAACAATTGTACTTGATTTCTTATTCATCCTCACCAATAAATAAGTAGAGCAGGATAAATCACATAGTAATGGAAAGGGTGGGCCAAGTGAATGGATGACTTTACACCGTGGAGGAGCCTGGAGAAGGCTCATCCCTGGCCAGCTCGACACTGAAGCTATTTTTTTTTCTTACAGATCACTTCAGATTTCCAAGCAACCCAGAAAATTACATACCGAATTTCTGGGGTGGGAATTGATCAGCCCCCTTTTGGAATCTTTGTTGTTGACCCAAACAATGGTGATATTAACATAACAGCCATAGTTGATCGTGAAGAAACCCCAAGCTTTCTGGTGAGTCCTCATTAAGCTATCCTCCAAGTACTTTTCAAAGTTAGAAGGTAGCTCTTCTCCAGGTGGGTTTGCAAGAGAAGGAATTATTACATGGGTTAGTTTATCAAGGAATAAAGTTAATCCCTCTACCAAAAACTTCCCCGCTGTGGTACATGCCCATGGCAAAATACACCAGAAGTGGGGGGAGGGGCTTCCCAGAACATCATCCTGTCAAAATGCAATAGCTTGAAGGAAGGGAAACTGGACCAATGGCAAGAGTGGGGACCCTCTCCTTTGCCCACACTTGGGGGAGATGCTTTTCTTCTTTGTTCATTGAGTTCTGTAAATGCCAACACTGGTCTAATATCTGTGAGGTTTTGTAATAATCAGACTAACTCCATACAGTAATAATGGATAGTCTCCCTGTGTTTCTAGATCACATGCCGAGCTCTAAATGTCTTGGGACAAGATGTAGAGAAACCGCTCATACTAACAGTGAAAATTTTAGATGTCAACGACAATGCTCCGATATTTTCACAAACCATATTCCAGGGTGAAATTGAAGAAAATAGCGCTTCAAGTAAGTCTTACAAGGTCAATTGCCTCCAATTCACATCTTTCAATTACATATACCATTATACCATTTTTACAAACTATTCTGTTAGTTTGCTCAGTAGTTTGACAACCAAAAATTCATTATGATATTCTGAGATTTCCTTTCCAAATTTTGTACTAACTCTTAGCAATTACCCATCAGAATTATACCTGTAGATTATAGTCCCATTACGAAGTTAGTGTCTAGGCACACACCTTCTGTGTGAGTCCCAAACATGAAGATGCCTCTTGAGCAACCTGGATTCACAAGCTTGATGTTTTTAGATTATAATGGACAGAGACATAGTCCCATTATTTGGATCATATTTAAAAGGAAACACGCAGGTACATCTATCTGGGGAAGAACTCCAGACAGAAGCCCCAACCTTAAAAAAGCCAAGACTGAGAGAGCACTAGAAGATTTTTCTGAAAGCCAACAAATTCTAGAAAGAGACAGCAACAGTGACACATATGGGTTTTGTTTTTTTGTTTGTTTTGTTTTGTTTTAGCAAACAGGTAGTTTGGAAAAATAGTGGGAATCAATGCTAAACTATTTTGAGTCTTAATGTGAATGTAATGTTGGATTTTATGTAATCTTTGACAATTTTCCTATATTCTTAGATTCACTGGTAATGATCCTAAATGCCACGGATGCAGATGAGCCAAACCATTTGAACTCTAAAATTGCCTTCAAACTCGTCTCCCAAGAGCCTGCTGGCATGCCCATGTTCCTCATCAGCAGAAACACTGGAGAAGTCCGAACTTTGACCAGTTCTCTTGATCGAGAGGTAAAACAAGTTACTTGGAAGCATCAAAAAAAAAATCATAAGAGATTTGATGGTTTAAACCTAAGCATGGTGCCTCCGTTTTGTTTGAGGACACAAAAAGAAGGGGGGAAGCTACTAGCCTTTGCCTGATACAGTCTAGAGGAATCTTCCTCCATTTGGTTCTGCTGTAAACAACAACCTTTCGCACAACCCCTCAAATGGGAGAGCTAAGGAAGACACCGGTGTGCAGAAGCAGAGACGACACTGGGATTAATAGGCCATGAGTCATGATCTTAAATATTTTCATCACTGTCTTATCTCATAGAAAGTGCCCCTGATCTTTAACAATTGATCTCTGTTCTCTTTTTCTCCCAATTCAGAGCATCGGTAGCTACCGTCTGGTTGTGAGTGGCACAGACAATGATGGCGCAGGCCTGTCGACTCAGTGTGAATGTAGTATTAAAGTGAAAGATGTCAACGACAACTTCCCAGTGCTTAGAGACTCTCAGGTACATCCACTGGGCCTCGAAGAACCATTTTAATATACTCTTGATAGTTCAGCATCCCAGTTCACGAATTACCTGTTTGTCGGGTTTTTAATTTTCTATGCTTTTCTATTTTAAAAAAGATCTTAGCTCGGGCACTTGGGAGGCAGTGGCAGGTGAATCTCTGTGAGTTTGAGGCCAGCCTGGCTATGGAGTGAGCTCCAGTACAGCCCGGGCTACACAGAGTACACAGAGAAACCTGTATCAAAAAAAAAAAAAAGCCTTAAATATGGTAATTAAGGAACTGATGGGAAATAACACATAATTTGAGAAATAAAGATGAATGCTATTTAAAATAAATATGATTCTCTTAGGTAAACCCTAGTGCTGAATCTTGAGCACTTGTCTGGGGTTCTAGCAGGGGAACTGAAGGCCACCCTCTTCAGTTGGAGGAAGGTTGACACAATGAGGAAGGGTACACTCGCCTAGCCAGCCAGGTCAGCCAAACCACCTTGGCAATGGACAGAGTGACAACAATGTGCAGCCAGGTCATCCTCGCAGCTCCTAGCACTGACTAAAATCCTGTGTTTCTCCATTTCAGTATTCCGCACGTATCGAGGAAAATACTTTAAATTCTGAGTTACTCCGATTTCAAGTGACAGACTGGGATGAAGAATTCACAGACAACTGGTGGGCTGTCTACTTCTTCACCTCTGGCAATGAGGGCAATTGGTTTGAAATTGAAACAGATCCCAGAACCAATGAAGGCATCCTGAAGGTGGTTAAGGTAAGGAAGACATAACAAAGTAGGTAGCATTTATTTTACTATCATAATAGCTCTATTGTCTAAACACAGCTTCTCTTGATATACTATTTTTTTCCTTTCAAGCTACCATACTTCATTTTGCGCGCACGTGCACACACACACACACACACACACACACACACACACAAGAGGCAGGGGGAGGTTTGCATGCTCTCGGGACAGGAAAGTAAAGACATTTCATATATTAATCAAATTCAATCTCTGCAAAGGATTATAGTTCACAAGAGGTGAGAATGCATGGGATTGATGTAGTGCAGGAATTTGACAACATGTTTTAAATGTATTAGCTAATGTCCTCACAAAAAGAAATCATAATTTCTCCAGAAAGTGGGAGCTGTTAACAAATTCTGCTAGGTAAAAAGCAAATCACCGAGGAAGGCTCAGGTTCAGCATGGCAGACTCCCCATCGGGAATTACATCAGGACAGCTGTGTCTGGAATTAGACAGACCCAAACAGATAGCCACTCTGCTGATATTGTTTGGCATCAGGTTTTGGAACATTCTGGAGCTTCTTTAGCACCTAGGTCTGATATAACGATGGAGTGATAGTATTTCCTTAACAAAGAGACTTCTGTAAACACCCCTTATTAATCCACACTTCACAGAGAGTGTTACAGCTTCTGAACCTGCAATGACTTTGTTATAAGTCCTAACATCATCTTGACTCCCTATTTAATGGACAGGGGTCATTCAGTTTCCCCAAACTCGACACCTGGCTGTTATCCTTGAACCTTAGCATTTCCTACAGCATCCGAGCAGCCGTCAAGTTCTGCGGAGCTACTGTTAAAGGATGGCCTCCCTCTGCCTTCTACCCCCTATCCCCTGCCTCGTCTTGCTCCCTCCCTCTTACAAGATTGCAATACTGTCTAGCAGGCGCCCCACCTGTCTCTCCCCACTTCTAGCTCTCACTGCCTCCAGTCTGCTACCGCATGTTTTTAAAGAAACAAATTAGATGACTTACTCCTCCCAGGCTCTCATTGGCTGAGTGGTGGCCGCCAATGCCAACGGCACTTTTAAATCACCTGCAACTTTTTCTAGATGGAATACAGAAAGGGTTTGCATGAGGTTCTATGGGGGAATTCTCCTTCTCTAGAGGCTTACATTAACCAGCGTGATTCTAACACACCACCCAAATGGATAACCACCTACATCAAAATGAAGTAGCAGACCTTCCTACTACAGTACCCAAGGTGCTACCAGCCAGCTCCGATCACCTTCTGCAACACGGGCGATTTGAAAGTGCCTCCAGCTTTCCCTGAGTACCTTCACAGAACCCTTCGGTGTTCAGCCCAGATCCAAACCTCTCAGATAGAAGCAATTCCCTGCTTTCACCAGCTCTGTAACCTCTTCGTCTCTGCCTTCACTCTCCCTTCCACTGGGAAACTCTGAGCCCTTAGAAGCAGGCATTACACTCAAATCCAGACGTCTTCCCTTAAAAAATATTCTACCAGTAAATAGATAAAACAATTAGTGCTTCCTAATTTATTGTCCTGAAAAAAAAAAAGACTAATGAATGAAAAATGCTAGCCTCAGATTCCTTGGGCCTTGATTTAAGCCAGCTTAATTAGATAATCATGCAGATATAAGGAAAACCACTGGAAACTGTCACTATGAAGAGTTGGGTCAGTTGCGCACTGCTATAAAAAAGACTTGGCTGGTCTTCTTGTCAACCAAGATGTGATAGTTGGCCTTTCGAGCTTCAAATGTTATTTATGACAGAGAAGAATATGCATGAATCCAGTGAATATTTTATTAATAACCAAGTTTCTGTTTATAAAAATGTGTCTCCAGGCAGTGGTGGTGCATGCCATTCGTCCCAGCACTCAGGAAGCAGAATGAGGAGGACCTCTGAGATCAAAGCCAGCATGGTTTATACAATGATAACAATAGCTACAAAGGGAAAACCATCTCAAAAACAAACAGAAAAGAATGTATCAGAGGACTTAATTTGTTATAGTCTCACAACAACCTGGTGGAAAAGGTGACATCATGGTAGAACACTTGCCTACCATATATAACATCCTGGATGATGTTTCCAGTACTGGTTTTTTAAACAAATTAATAAAATGTACATAGCATCTAGAAATGAAAAGTGAGGATCAGAGGAATCAAGCGCCCCCTTCACAACACACTGCTCAGTCCTAACAGAATCCAGACTTGAGCTATGCTACCTCCACAAATTAGGGACTCTCAGTTCTACCTTATAGCCCAAAAGGAGTTAATGATGTTTTGGTAATCTATAAGGGAGACAATGTGTTTTATAAACAGGTTACCAAAACAAGGTCTCATGAGTTAAGAATCCTAAGGCATTTTCTATTTGCCCTTACGATGGCTTCTGAAACCATATTTGCTCTACAGAAACAGCAGGTCTGGTCCACCTCATGCTCTTCCGGACTGTGTTTGCTCTGCTTTGTCTTTTGTGAGACTTCCTTCTGTCTCCTTTGGTTTTCACTCTAGGCTCTGGATTATGAGCAAATGCAAAGCTTGCAATTTAGCATTGCTGTCAGAAACAAAGCTGAATTCCACCAGTCTGTGATCTCACAGTACCGAGTGCAGTCAACTCCTGTCATAATTCAAGTCACCAACGTCCAAGAAGGAATTTCATTCCGTCCTCCTTCCAAGACATTTACCGTGCCAAGGGATGTAAGCACTAACAAACTGGCTGGCTATATCCTGGGAACATATCAAGCTACCGATGAGGACACTGGCAAAGCTGCCTCATCTGTCAGGTAAGACAGGCTTTATATCCTATGAGTCCTTAGTGTGGCTTTCATTGTATGTGACAACAACACAGTGCTCCATCAACTAGTAACCAGAAACAGATCTACAGAAGGGGTGAAGCCAAGGAACTAGATAACTCAAGGAGAGATACACAGAGAAATCACTAGAATATATTGTGGTGTGATCAAAAAGAGTATGCCTGCCTGCAAACTAGTAGGAGCTAAAAGAGAGATGTCTTAGCCGGGATGGAAACCAGCACAGAGCTCCACAGCTGAGTCTTGCAAAAGGTTAGAAGTTCATCAAAGGAGTGAGTTCCAGTAAGATAAGACACTATGGCTCAATCCAAGGCAAAGTCGGTAATGGCTGAAGCATAAAGCGCCATACAGAGAAACAGCTGAAAACTGGGTACCAGACTAATGCATACATAAAGATTATGAAGTGTTAAGCAACTATATCATGTCAATTTTCCGTGTTTTTACTCCTTTATAAGATTTATTTATGTTTATTTTGCATGTGGGTGTTTTACCGGCATGAGTGTCTGGGTACTTTGTGTGTGTGTAGTTCCTCAAGGAGTCAGAAGAGGTGATCAGATCCCCTGAACCTGGAGTTATAAGTGGTTGTGAGCCACCATGTGGATACTGGGAACAAACCGAGGTCCCATATGAGATCAGCAAGTGTCCAGCACCCTGATACTGTTTATAAGTACACACACAACATTTTAGGTCATGTATAACTATGTTGGCTGTATACTGAATAATATATATTAAATAAACAACCTTTTATATTTTTCTATTATAAAACAGATATGTACTGGGCCGAAATGATGGAGGTTTGCTTGTTATTGATTCAAAAACTGCTCAGATCAAATTTGTCAAAAACATCAACCGAGACTCTACTTTCATAGTTAACAAGACAATCTCAGCTGAAGTTCTGGCCATAGATGGTAAGAATGTTATTTTCATGGTTTTGAATGAAGTTTAAATTAGCATTCTCTTCAGTGTAGATAGATGGTCATGACTGATTTATATATTTCCTTTATCACTAAAGATCATTATCTTAGGTTTTGGCCTTGAGCCTGAGACATCACATCTTAACCTAAAAGAAACTAAGAAATTTCCACTCCCACCTATAACTCTAGTCCCTTTGGTTTACTAATGGTGAGGTAGAAAGTATGTGTGTAAATGTGCATGTGTGTGCACATGTGTGTGTGTTCATGCATATGTGTGTGTGAGTGCATGTGTGTGTGATATACATTTGTCCATATGTGAGTGCAGGTGCATGTACCCATGCATTTGTGGAGGCCAGAGGAAGACACTTAGTGTCCTGTTTCATTGCTGTATGCCTTAGTCACCTGAGACAGGGAATCTTAGTTAACCTGGAACAATGCTGGCAGTCAGAGGCCCACAAGACAGAGTTGTGGATGCACACACAGCAGCCCCCACTTTTACACAGCACTAAGGGCCCAAACTTGGTTCCTCACACCTGGACATCAAGTGTTCTCACCCACTGAGCCACCTTCCTAACCTCAGGAGAAAATTTTTGACTTACAAAAATAACTAATTTTCGAAGACCAGTTAAAATGCCTATAGACAATCAATCAACAAATCCACTCCAAGCACCAACTCACTCGAGTTCTCTACAGAAACCCTGTAAGCTTTCATCATTAAATAATAAAATTTCCTCTCCTGAGGTGTTTTAAAATAATATTCATAGACTGTATGAGTTTACCAGTCTATAAAGCTAATTTAGGCTCAATGTAATAAACACCAAAAAATGAACACCAAAAATAATAACATTTGGAAAAACCACCCCTAACACTAAATATGACATCTCATCACTGAAGAGTTTTATTGTGTTGTTTGGTTGTCAACATTGTTTGTTTTCTGAAATGGGGTCTGACTATAAGGAACTAGCCCAGTGGCTGATTATGTAGAGCGCCTGCTCTCAAACTCAAACTCAAAGAGATCCACAAGTCTCTGCTCCTAAGTGCTGGCATTAAAAAGCCACATGCCACCACCCTGTGGCTTCAATAAACTCTTAAGTCTTATGTAATAAATATAATTATTTATTCCAAATACTAAGGTTCAAATTGCAGGAGCAAGAATCTTTTGTCTCCTGGTTACAAATGTTACCACAGCTTTAAAGCTATTTTTGTATTGATTTCATTTGTAATTAATGAATTAATTACTTTGATTTCAAGAATATCTGACTGATGCTAATGCTGCTTCCCAGAGACACAGGCAACTTGGCAAGTTTAAATTGGTTTTATAAATTGCAGAGATAGGATGATGTCTTCTTACTCCTGATAATAACAAATACACCTTTTTACAAGAAGTTATCCTAACTTGGCAGCAAGAAAGAAATATAAAAAGTTACTTTTGTAAATTGGGTGCAGGGGCGTGTCTATAGTCCCAGGAGGCTGAGACAGGAGTTCCCAGCCAGCCTGACCACCTAGACTCCCAGAAAGGAATGAAGGGGTAGACTCCCAGAAAGGAATGAAGGGAGGGAGGGAGGGAGGGAGGGAGGGAGGGAGGGAGGGAGGGAGGGAGGGAGGGAGGGGAGAAGGAAGGAAGGAAGGGGGATGGACAGGGAGGGAAAGAAAGGAGGGGAAGAGAAAAGACAGTGAAAGAGAGTGTGAGGGAGGGAGAAACATTAAAAGAAAGGAAAGATGAAATTAAAAGATAGAAAAGGGGAGTGGCGAGGAGCGGGAAGGAGGAAGGGCAGGGGAGGGACTCAGAGAAAGCAAGAACAAGAGAGAGGGAGGAGAAAGAAAGGGATGGGGTGTGGAAGGTCGTTTTTTGTACAACTTTACTCTCTGCATTCCTTTAAATTCTTACAGAAAACACTAAAAAGACGTCCACAGGCACAGTATTTGTCGAAGTGCCCAGTTTTAGTGAAAACTGTCCATCAGTTGCCCTCGAGAAGGAAGAGATCTGTAGTTCCTCACCATCTGTGGTTGTCTCGGTGAGAACCCTGGAGAGGGGTGGATACACTGGTCCCTACACCATGTCACTGGAGGAGCAGCCTCTGAAACTGCCTGTCGTGTGGAACATCGGAATGATGAATGGTGAGTAGAGAGAACATCATAATTCCAAGACAATTCTAGCACCATGATGACAAGCAAGAAGTTTGAAGAGCAAATGAAGCCTATTCTCACTGTGGATTTGCACATTTGTGTGTTTGTTTTTTGTTTGTTTTTGTAGCTACCTCAGCACTTCTGCGAGCCCAGCAGCAGATGTCTCCAGGAGTATACAGTGTCCCAGTCATCGTGAAGGACAATGAGGGCAGGCAGTGTGACACACCAGAGATCCTGACCCTGACAGTGTGTCAGTGCGATGACCGGAGCATGTGCAGAGCCCCTTTCCCCAGCAGAGGACCTATGATATACAGGGAGTCATCCTGGAGGCTGGGGCCTGCCGCCATTGGATTGATCCTGCTAGGACTCCTGATGTTGCTGTGTGAGTAAGCCAATCTGCCCTCCAGAGTCCATGGCAGTGACATCATTTACAAAAGCCAATGTGCTCATTTGTGCAATGTGAGAAGTGCCATTCTCTAATCACTTAGCAACAACTTAAATACAGCAAAGCAAATCATATATGCAATCGTTTCAAAATAACAGAGCTGGGGAAATGGCTCAGGCAATATAGTGTTTGTCTGACAAGCATGAGGATGTGGGTTCAATCCCAGCCACAGTAAGTTGGGAGGAAGAGGCACACTGATGCCTAGAGCTCACTGGACTACTAGCCTAGCCTGCTTAGGTCATTAAAGATGCCCAAAGATTGATATTCGAAGTTTCCCCTGGCCTCCATAAGCATACTCGTACAGCTGTGTATTCATAATCATATTCTGGCCACATGGGGGATGGAAGACAAGAGCAGATGAAAGGATTATAAAGATACTCAGTCAATATGTGCTCAGTCAAAATCATGACTTTATTCATAAGCATGGACTTTCTAAGATGTACATACACATCTCAGATCCACATACTAGTCTCATGACTAAAATTCTTTAGAGAGGTCATCTGGGATGCACATTAACAGAACTTGACTGCTGAAATTCATTGTTTAATCCAGCCAGTCTTCAATACAGAGCATACCCCTCACGTGCATCCCTTTAAAATACTCACACCTGGGATGCAGAGATGGCTCAGTAGTTAGAAGGACTTGCAGAGGACCTGGGTTCGATTCCACCCACATAATGGTTCACGACCACCCATAGCTCCCAGACCTCATGTGGAACACACTCACACCTAAAAAAAATAAATCTTTAAAAAGCTTTTTAATGTTCACAAATAATAGTGAAGACATTTAAGGAAATTGCATGCCTGTCCTGTCTTTTACTAACTGTGCATGTTAGCTTATTCAATAGATAGGTTTCTGGAAATTTTCATTTTAATCAAAATCTCATTAATCAAATGATGCTCTGATATAAGAGTCCTCTACTTAAAGGAAGTTTGAAAGGAGTTGGGTAAACAAGAGATCTTTAATAAATTCACAATAATTCCTTAGTTTATAACTGAATCATAAAATATTAATGGTAAAACAAATTTTCATGGTGTACATGTATATTCTACCTCAACTGTCTTTAGAAATATGATTTGTGGGCCAGAGAGATGGTTCAGTGGCCATGAGCACATAGCTCTTACAGAAGAGCTGAGTTCAGTTCCCAACACATACTGTGAGTGGCTCACAGCTCCCTATAACTCCAGCACCAGGGGATCCAGTGCCCTCTTCTTGCCTTCAGAGACATGTGCACTCACATACACACACACACACACAGAATTAAAAATTAAATATTTAATAATAAATACAATTTATTTAAGCATTGTATTAAGACTCAATATATTGTATGAGTTACATCCCATCTGTTTTAAAACTTGACCTAATTTGCATAATTATGTAATTCATTCTAGTAACACTAGCATGTCTTCATAACATCCATTACTGTCTTTTCCCTCTCTCAGACAACCATGATGAAGGTACCACTTATTTCCCCTTCAAATGGATGACTTAGAAAGATTATACGATGTAGTCAGGGTCACAGAGCTGAAAAGTGGTGCATCCAAAATCCAAATCCTAGAAGTCCGATTCAGAGACCTGTCCCCTAACCCTTCAGGGAGCTACTGCTAAGGGGACAGTTCAAGCATTAGGGCCCATGTGACCTTGACAGTGCAGAGATAAATATGTGGCATTGGCATCAGAGTACAATGAGAGATGGCTTAACAGCTAAGAGCTCTGGCTGCTCTTGGATTTGGATTGTAGCACCCACATGACAGCCAACAACCGCTGACTCCAGTTCTAGGGAATCTGGCATCTTCTTCCAGCCTCTGCATGCACCAGGCAGGCACATTGTACACAGACAAAGATGCAGGAAAAACACTCAAACACATGAAATAAGTATTTTTAAATGACCATTAGCAGAAAGAATGACATAATGGTTGGAAGATCCTCCAAGCTAAGGACTCTCAGTTCACAATTAAAAGTGCAGTGTTAGGGGCTAGGGAAATGACTCTGAGATTTAAGAGCACGGGATCTACCAGAACCTGGGTTCCAATTCCAATACACACACACACACACACACACACACACACACACACACACACACACACACACTGCACTCCACTGAAAGTCGTCGATCAAACCATCTTTAGTTGCTGCTGCACTTTGCTGGTCAACTGCCCTTTACTAAAGACAAAACTCTGAACTATTATCAAAATCACCTAAAATCTTGGCTATGGAGGCATAACAGTTTTGTGTGCATTTACCGAACACAACAGAGACAGTAAACATGTACAAAAAATACAGTAAACAGTAACAACAACAACAACAATAATAATATGCTTTATGGAAAGGGATTGAGAAACTGAACAAACCCTCCAAGAAATGGCCTGGCCTCCTTCAGCTCATGATCACTGGTAAATTGCTGCATTTAACTCAATAAATTGTATTCTTATTTTGCTTTCGTTAAATACATTCCTTTAATGGTTGAACCACTGTATTGCCTTTGTAACACTTTCAACAATTGCCATGTCAAACAGTTTCCAATGGATTCAAGCATTCTCTGTTTCCTTGTTCCTGCCCAGTGGCCCCTCTTCTGCTGCTGACCTGTGACTGTGGGGCAGGCCCCATTGGAGGAGGAGCCGCGACAGGTGGCTTTATCCCGGTGCCTGATGGCTCAGAGGGAACAATCCATCAGTGGGGAATCGAAGGAGCCCAGCCTGAAGACAAGGTGAGAATCCGGTTTGTAAAACAGTTACTGCAGTCATGTACTGGGAAAGGGTTTATAATGGAGTAGGAAAGGGAAACCGAGGGATGTCAAGAGACATCTTGACCCTAAGTGGAGAGTTGAGACTGTCGTGGAGGGGAACTTTTAGGACTCCAACTTTACAGGAGCTGCGTCCTAAAAGGGGATACACCTAGAAGTATTGTGATGTTACCACTTACGAGGGGCCACACTCCACCTATATCGTACTGAAATGTGTATAATTTAATCCTGTAATTTGTAGGAAATCACAAACATTTGTGTGCCTCCTGTCACAGCCAATGGAGCGGGTTTCATGGAAAGCTCTGGTGAGTAGACATCAAATTTGTCTGTTTACTTATTTGTACTGAGATTTGAACTCGCGGCTTCGTGAATGCTAAGCATCTGGGCCATCTTTCCAACACTAATTAATAACTTTTAATTAGAAAATGTTTTCCAGGGTTAGCAAACTGGAAGTGAAAATGTTAGCAGTGGCTGGGTCCACCACTAGCTCTGACTGTCGCTAGCACAGGTCGGTTCATGTTTGCCCATCAAGTCTCATGTGTGGGCATCTGTACCATATTTGGGCATGCCACACCTCTGGTATTCTGTCCCTCTTCCTGGTGTAACAGCGTCAACTGTGTCTGGTTTGAGTTCGGTTACTAGTTCTGTGCAATCAACATGGCACTTAGCTGGATGAAGCCTATAGCTGGCACTTAAGTGGATCTGTTATTTCTTCGGATTTACTTAGTGACAATTTTAAGCATGTTGTCTCATTACCAGAAGTACACTATAAACTAGCAAGCAATGAGGCCTGGCACTCACAGGAATTTTATTCTTCATTCTGTAGCTGGCAAGTATCTACACAAGTTATACCCAGTTACATGACAGCCTTTAACAGCTTCTCAAATACTTGCTTCTCGCATTATGATTACATAGCAAAAACTGAACCCAGAATTGTCTGTAAAATATAACTCATAGTGAGGTGGGGAGTTGGTTCACTGGCTTAGAGCACTGGCTGGTCTTCCAAAGGACTAGGGTTCAATTCCCAGTGTCCACACTGGGTGGTTAATAAACACCTGTAAACTCCAGTTGCAGGGGATCTGATATCCTGTTACCACGATTTCTGTGGACATCCATACACGTGTGCTCATATTCACACACACACATACACACACATACACACACACACACACATGCATGCACACAAAGAAAAAGTAAAATGAATGTAAATAATCTATGAAAGCATCACATGAAAGAAATAGGAAACACAACCATAACCCTTTAAGTCCCCCTTTGGATGGCATCTGTCACTTTGCACAGTCACTTCATAGGGACTTCTTTCACTTCCGATGCTGAAATCATATGACTGCTTGACCCCAATGCCATTGTCCCTGAGAACACATGAGTTCAGAAGCTTTCCATGGCCGATCACTGACTACTGTGTCTTTTCACCTTTTTGTTTCTGGCCATAGCCACCAACAATCTGCTTCCCCTGTGCTCACCTTTAGTTGACATGTCTTCATGGCTTCTCCACCTGCCCATGCCCCTCCGCTGCTCACATCAGCCTTCTGGAATGTTATCGCCCTAGTCACACCATTGCACTTCCCCTCACGCGGCTGCTTTACACAGAAACTGTCCATCAAAGGTGAAAGAGCTGGAAGGACTGAAAAGAGAGCTCAGTCAGTCAAGCACTTGCTGTTCAAGGGTGGGGCCCTGAATTCATGAAAATGCTAGGCATCCTGGCCCATGCTGGGGAGACAGGGAGTGGCAGATCCCTGGGACTCATTGGCCAGAGAGCCTACCTGAATCAGCAAGTTCCCGGCCAGTGAGAGACCCTGGCTCAAAGAAAGATGGATGGTACCCTGAGGACCAACACCTAAGAGTGCCTTCTGACCTCCACACGCACACGTGTGCACACATACGTACACACTCATGTGCATATATGGGAGTTTTTAAAAAGTCACTGCATGAAGTATTAGAGCTCTCTCTCTCTCTCGTGTCTTTAGAAGTTTGCACAAATACGTATACTGGAGGGACAGTGGTGGAAGGAGCTTCAGGAATCGAAATGACCACCAAGCTGGGAGCAGCTACAGGATCAGGAGCTGCGGGGACGCTTGGGCCCTGTTCCTTGGGTCATTCAGGAACGATGAGAACAAGGCATTCCACAGGAGGGACCTTGAAGGACTATGTTGTTGCACCAGTGAACATGACTTTCCTAGGTTCCTACTTTTCTCAGGTAACTGGGCAGCAAATGGGCAGGTTGGTTATCTCATTTACACAGGAAATCTGGTTACTTGGCTACGTAAGTTAGTATTGAGATTCATTTTTCCATACTTTTTTAAATGTAAGGGGGAAAAAAGCTTCCTCTTATCAAAATAAATCAGGCAATTTTGGTAGCTGTCAAAATGAGGGCCACTGGTTCAAACTCACAAGTCAAGTGGACAAGGACAATGTTAGTGCGAAGCCCCCACGGGGGTGAAAACTGTCTCCGTGCACCTTGGGAAAGCTGCCCCTCCCCCAACACAAAAATCAAACAGCCCAGTGATGGACCACAGGTAGCACATACAGTTGCTATGGAGACCGAAATCCAGGCAAAATCAAACACTGAAACATAAGCCTAGGCTAGACTTTTTGAAGGAATATCAGCCATATTGCCAATTCCCCAAAGAAGAATGTTAAAGAGTATTTCCTGAAGCCAGACTCAGAAAGACCTGCCTGAGCCGGGCATTGGTGGTGCACGCCTTTAATCCCAGCACTCGGGAGGCAGAGGCAGGCGGATCTCTGTGAGTTCGAGGCCATCCTGGTCTACAAAGCGAGTTCCAGGACAGCCTCCAAAGCCACAGAGAAACCCTGTCTCAAAAAACAAACAAACAAAAAAAAAAGAAAGACCTGCACGGTGCTGGCTCTAATATGTGGGTAGGTTTATTTTTGTCTGTAACATGAAAGCAGGAGGGAACTTCTGGGAAGAGAAGAGGAGAGAGGTGGGGAGCATGGGACAGTAACGGAAAGGAAAACCACCTCGTGTTTTCTCTCATTAGCGAAAGTCTGCATTTGACTCTATATGCATATACAGCACCTGGAAGCCAAGGAGAGACTATGGGGAAAGGAGACGGGGTAGCAGGAGGGGGGGAAGAGCAAGAAAGAGTAAGGGGGTCTAAATAGGATCAAAGATCAAGGATACATGTTTATGGCATGCCATACTCCCATTATATTGAACACTAACTACAAACACAGTAACGATAAAAATAAATAAAAGAAAACGTTTTAGCTATCCAGAGGGGAAATGAAAGAGCACCGTCATCACTAGTGCGGATTACCTAATGTGGGGGGTTCACACCCCAGCCTTGGGCTTTATGAGTGGATCCGATGGTCTTTGTAAAGTCCATTTGTCCTCTTTCTCCTTATTTAGAAATCATTCGCCTATGCTGAGGAAGAGGATGAGCAGGAAGTGAATGACTGTTTGCTGATATACGATGACGAAGGCGAGGATGCTGGCCCCTGTTCGCCTGCGCTCAGCTCCTGCAGCTTTTGCGCCGATGACCTAGATGACAGCTTCTTGGATTCCCTTGGCCCCAAATTTAAAAAGCTTGGAGATATATGTCTTGGTATTGATGATGAAGCCAAGCAGGCAAAGCCAGGACCTAAAGACAGTGGTTCTGGGGCAGATATCTGTGCTCGCTCTACAGAAGTCCCTCTGGCAGGTCCTTCCAGGTACCAAACTTTGCCTGGCAGTCTGGAGGCTCCCCAGTCCAGTTCCCAAAGACACCAGACTCTGTCTGGAGGTCAGGACTTCCCTCAGATGGGTTCTCAAAGGTACCAGATTCTGTCTGGAGGTCAGGACGTCCCTCAGATGAGTTCTCAAAGGTACCAGACTCTGTCTGGAGGTCAGGATGTCCCTCAACTGAGTTCTCAAAGGTACCAGACTCTGTCTGGAGGTCAGGACGTCCCTCAGTCAGGTTCTCAAAGGCACCAGACTCTTTCTGGAGGCCTGGACATCCCTCAGTCAGGTTCTCAAAGGCACCAGACTCTGTCTGGCAGTCAGGATGCTTCTGTTGTGTTCACTTCTGGGTCTGTCCACCCTGCCATTGCCATCCCTGACCCTCTACAGCTTGGTGACTACTTGCTCACAGAAGCACACTCAGCATCAGGGTCCTTCCTGCAGCCCACCACTGCCACCTTTGAGCCACGCCTCACCCAGAGTGTCACGGTAACAGAGAGGGTAATGTGCCCCCTTCCCAGTGTCTCTGGTAGCATAGTGGCTCCCACAGAGCTACGAGGTTCATACAGTATGCTCTACACAAAAGAAGCCTGCTCCCATTTATGACCAAAGCAAAATGGAAAACATAACAACCAAATTTGGATATTTTTACCCAAATATGTTTTATAAGATCTAGCAAAGCTTGTGGTATTGAATTAATTTGGCTTTTTGAATAATCTCTGATCATGGTTATATTTCAAATACTCTGATTCATATAACAAAGCTGGGTATGTTGTCATTACTAATTCTCTGATTTTTTCCCAGCAGGAATAAACCTATATATTTTCTATAAGTATCTTAAGATATTAGATAGGGAATGTTCCTAAGCATCTTTACAGTTCTTTACTATCAACGTCAAAGGAAGATGCTGTCACCTTAAAACACACTGTGGGTTAGTAGATTGGCTTCCTTCTTGGAGTCCAGGTCCCTGTCTCTATCATTAATACGGATATTATTAACAGCCAGGGGAGTCTGAGGTACATGACAAAATTTTCTGGGCAGCTTGGAGCAAAGGTAATAGATGTAGCTGAGGGGCTTTGTCTTCTTGGTGAGAGATCTCAAATCTTTTGCTCAAGCCCGGGGCTGTGGGTGAATATGTTTAAATCACTGCATCTATATTCTATGTATGCTCACAATAAGACAGTTTTAAAATACAAATAGCATAGAACCTGTAAGAAGGTTTAGTAATGGTGTAAATAGTATTCTGTGTGGATTTTGAGCTAGCCCAAGAAAATGCAATTTAATACAGAAATACATGCTCCCTCGCAGACACTCCTCAAATGTTAATCCTGTGTAAGTCTTTTAAAAAGAAGTCCTTATTGTGAGTGCCAGCCAGTAGGAATGACTCACAGAAGATATGCAGTGAGGTTTGTTACGTTAACAATGTCGATCAGGGTTTGCAGGAGTAGAAAAAGCACAGCTTCTCTTCTAAGCAAAAAGGCCTATGAACTAATAAAATAGCAGGTAGTGAAATGTGTGAGCGTGCGCCATTTTAGGAAAAACAGTGAAAAAGGGAATTGAGCAGCTGTAGCAATTTAATGCTAAGTAGCAACGTAAATGCTAAGTGTGCAGATGCTATGTGAGTGAATGTTTAGAGCAGCGGTTCTCAGCCTTCCCAATGCTGTGGCCCTTTAATACAGTTCTTCATGTTGTGGTGACCCCAATCATACAATTATTCTACTTCATAACTGTACTTTTGTTACTGTTACGAATCGCAAGGTAAATATCTGATATGCAGGATATCTGATATGTGGCCCCTGTTAAAGGGTCATTCAACACTGTCCTGCAAAGGGATCATGACCCACAGGCTGAGAACCACTGGTTTAGAACACATTTCATGAGAGTCACCCTAACAGTAGTACAGTTCTTCCAGCCATTTCTGGTTATTCATGATCTCCCCTTTTAGCCCACAAAGAATATTCTACCTCCCTGCTTCTCGACATTATTGTCTTAGCTGAGTCTTTCCAAGGCCATTGTCCAGCTCAATTATTTCGAATTGCTTGAAAAGTAGGTCTTTTAATTTTCCTTTTTTGTTGTCGATGTTGGTTTTTGTTGGTTAGTTGGTTTGGTTTTGTTTTTCCTTTTTGAGGCAGGGTTTTGCTGTAGCTAACCTGGCCTGGAACTTGCCATGTAGTCAAGCTGGTCTTGAACTTGGGATCTTCCCGATAGCGTCCTGAGTGCTGAGACTGTAGGCATGAGCCACCACATACAACAGATATTTTTTCACAATAAAAGCTTTAAAATGTTTTCCAGATACTGACTATTAACCAGTTATGTTTTAACCCTAAAAGTAAATATGGTCTAAAGATAATGAGGGTGAAACAAAACACCTAGATGTCACTATCCTTAGTCCCTGTCCCTTTTGTAGCATTGTGGCTCCCAGGAAGGTATGCTTAGGACAGACAGACTGAGAAGCTTAAGCAGCCCACATTTCCAAAACAAGGCTTTCATCACGCCTGTGCCAGTGAGGGCAGCCCAGCCTATGGGGCAGCCCACCTCTCAATTCTGCACAGCAGCTTGCTTGGATCCAGACTACAGACACTGGTCTGTGCATCTGCGTTTCCATGAATGCTAGATTAACAATAAGAACAGTCCTTACTCCATCTGCAAAGGTGGACTCGGGTTTCCCCGAGCATTTTAACTTTAGCTCTTAAACCCAACGTAACAGATGGGAATTTGGAGCCAGACATGCCTACAACCCAGCAATTGGGAGATGGAGAGGAGAAGACCAGAAGTTCACACTCGTCCTCAGTCACATAGCTAGCCGGGCTACCTGAGACCTTGTCTCAAACCAAAGGTTAGAAAGATAACCTCAAAAATGGATGTGTGGCTGCATCACTGAAATGCAGAGGAAACCGGGTCACAGTGGTAAAACTGATGTAGATGAAAACCTAAATGCGTTTTTGAGTTTGAAAATGTATTGATCTTTGGAATGACCTAGAAGTTCTCTTCATTTGTAACAATGTTTCTGTATTTTTTATTAAAAAATAAAACAAAGTTTCTTTAAGCAGAAAATCTATGTGTCCTTTGACTTCCTATATTACACATTTTAAGCAGTACGTAATAGAACACTCGGCAGGACTGGTGACACGGCTGAGTGGGTGAAGGTGTCCACAGCCAATCCTGACAAGCTGACATTGATCCCTGGGACCTACAGGGTGGTCCCAGAAGAGAAGTAGAGAGAACCAAGTCCCAAAAGTTTTCCTCTGGTCTCCACAAGCACACCATGGCACACCAATGCCCCCACACAATAAACAAACAAACAAACAAACAAATAAATAAATAAATAAATAAATAAAGCAAATGGTGTGACACTGTCACAATAAAGCTGCCAATAAACCTTAATGGCTCTAAAGACAACAGCACTGGGAGAAAAGTACCAGTGGTTGCAGTCACCAGAACGGGAAATGATACTGTTGTGTGTTGCTGTGCGGCTGGGAGAGCCCCATACTCCAATTAAAGTCTTATGGTGAACCTTAAACCATAGTCACAGACACAGAGACTTGGAAGGGCAGTCTCTCCCAGGTTGCACAGCAAAGGGGAACAAACATAAAAGTCTATCTACAGTCACCTTTCTATAGTAACAACTACTTGGAATGCACTCTTCACTGTCTGCTCTAGACTAGAGCAACACCTGAAAAATTAGAAAGTGTGGGGAGAAAATAATGACAATAATATGATGGATTAGAAAGACAGACGTAGAGCCCAGAGATGAAAGTGTCCAGGTCGGGGGCCACGGTTCTATAATCCTAGCTACTCCAGAGGTTGAGGCAGGGTGATTGTAGGTTCAAAACCAGCCTGGACAACTCAGTGAGAACCTGTCTGAGACTGTATCTCAGTGGTAGACTAGCCTGTGAGAGGCTCAGGGTCAATTCTCAATACTGGGGGGGGAAGAGTGTTTTAAAGTGTGGAACAAAATGGCTCATATCTACACTCCCAGCACTAAGAAGACTGAAGCAGGAGAATAACATGATTTTGAGACCAGTCTGTGCTACATAACAAGATCCTATATCAAACACACCTGTATAATATACTACATACATGGACATGCAGATAGATAAAAAGATGATATGGGATACATATATAGATAAATGGCAGTTTGATAGGTGATAGATCTACATGACAGACAGACAAATATACAGATAGATAGGTAGGTGATAGATAAATACATAGACACATAGTTAATAGGTACAAAGATGATGGGAGATAGACTGATTGTTAATAAATGGAAGATAAATAATGGATGGATAGATTAATTGAAGATAGATAGATAGACAGACAGATAGACAGATAGATAGACAGACAGAAGATAAATAGTCAGATGGGGCAGATGGAGGCATTTAAGTCACTCAATGACAATTTCTGTTGGCAGATGTCATAGGCACCCAAACAACGGGCTTTTCTCGGTAACCCTTTACAAATAATCTAGAGAGCTAGTGGCAGACTACTTGGAAGAAATTGTAGAAATGTGCTGTGTAAAAACTACTTCTTAAGAGTCCTTTCAATCAAAAGTCGCTGTATGGAGCTCTCAAAGAGTTCAAAGTATTCTATTACAAGGGAGTCCTTCCTTCCGTGGCCCTTGAGAAATACCACATGGTAGCAACTGCATTTGCCTTCTCCTAGAAGTCACCTCTGCTTTACCTTTATTCCAGGCAAATATGAGACCATTGTATCCTAAGTCTTGCTCATCACAGTATCCCTCACCTCTACAGTCTACTGAATTAATGCATCATTATTATAATGTTTAGCTGAACTCTACAGTCTACTGAATTAATGCATCATTATTATAATGTTTAGCTGAACTGAAAGGTGATTCATGTGATCCAAACTCCAAGGCAAAACCCAGGCTTACACGTACACACACACACACACACACACACACACATACACACACACACACACACACACTCACCTTCCTCAGGTAACCTCATAGCCTGGAGTAGCTGAAACAAGCCTCTTCACCCTCAGATCCATGGGCCAGACAGTAAAGCTCAGTACATGCCCACCAGTTTCTGAATTCAAGGAGTGTGCTTTCCAGTTTTGTCAGTGAAATATAAGAACAATCTAGATTTTTTTCCACCTAACTTCATTGATAGATATAATCAAGAGTCTGTGTTTGGCCAGACCCCTTATTCTTGATGAGACCGACATTCCCCAGTCTCTTCAGAAACTAATAATTTCAATCTATTAGGTTCTAGAATACATCCTTTTCCCTTCACAGCTGGTATAAACTCTTCATATTTCTCCTCAGAAGCCACCTTATGGCTTATGACATCCAAGCTATTTCTAAGTGTTTATTTTTTATAATTACGCTGTGTGTGTCTGTATGCACATGAGTGCACTACCTCCAGAGTCACAAAAGTGTGGCCAGTCCCCTGGGTTGCAGGTGGCGGTGAGCTCCCCAACATGGGTGCTGGGAACTGAACTGGGGTCCTGTGTTCTAAGCACAGACTGACCTTTCCAGACCCCAGCTTGACTTTAAAACCAAACCAAACAAACAAACAAAACTCTTGCTGTTCTTTGTGGATATACATCCTTAGATCCTGGTAGCTGTCTTTTATGCTGGTCTTTGAGAAGTCTCCCGGTGAAGCAAACTAACAACAGGAATGTTGCCTAGGTAACAGCAGACCTACTCTGCCAGCCAAAGCTCTCCCAGGGCTTCTCCTACATGCCAATGCCTGCAATGGCCGCCTTTGCCAATTCTGGCTAGCCAAAGATCTCTCCACTGTAAAAGCAAGCCCGGAGACATTATCAACAACTGGAAATAATGAGGTGTTGTGTAAATAAAGCCCACTAAAATTTTCAGAAAGTCAAATTGCTATGGGAAGAATTAAGAGAAAATTTTGAAATCTTATTCCATCTACTAATCAATCAGAAGTATCTGTTTTAATGATTAACAAAAGTTAAACTAAAAAAAAAAGAGTTTCTTTCTGTTTTTGTCCATGGGTGTTCTGAGTTTCTCATTAACAACAGGTCAGACTTTGGAGACAAGCTACTAGAGTTCAAACTCACAGCAAGTTGCTTCGTCTCTATTGACAATTAATGGCAATAATAACCATCTGTACCTCACCTCTAGATTGTAGTTAGAAAATAGATTTGGAGCACAGTAAGTATTAAGAAGACATTAATCTGCATTTTAAATCTGTGAAATGAACCCTAAATTAGGCATGCTGATTGCCTACCCCACAAAATCTCAAACCATTGATACCATCTGATCCACAGCCTTTGGGAGGTTTGTTTGTTTGTTTGTTTTGGATGGAAGGTTGTTTATTTTTGTTCTTTGAGACAGTTTCTCTGTGTAGCCCTGGCTATAGATCAGGCTGGTCTTGAACTCACAGAGCTCTGCCTGCCTCTGCCTCTGGAGTGCTGGGATTAAAGGCGTGTGCTACTACCTCCCTGTCACAGCCTTTTTTTTTTTTGAGCAATTTCCTTTTTTATTTTTTAAAACTTCTTACTGATTCTCTGTGGATTTCACATCATGTACCCTGATCCCACTCATCACCCTATCCCTTCATGTCCACCCTCTGCCCTGGCAACCTCTCCCCGGAAATAAAATAAACTTAAAAGAAAAACCAAAACCAACCAAACAAAATCCAAACAACAAAAGCAGACAACGAAGTGGACATGGACATGGCACTGGCTTCAGCTAAGGCCCAAACAATGCCACGGCCCCGGACTGCAGCACATGTCGCTTAGGTCTGTGTGGGCCCAACAGAGGCACAGCCCTCGGACAGTACTCAGCTGTCTGCCCAGACTGCTTGCCTCTGTATGCCCTCAGCGGCAACAGGAGCCATGGACATCAACACAGGCTACAGCACGGCCCTTGGCAGCAGCCCAGATCTGGACAGCACCATGGCCACGGGCGGCAAGCAGGCCACCCACATCATTACCGTCCTTACCTCTTCGGATCCACGTCTCTCCCCAGCACATAAACCGTTCTGCCTCAATCTCCGACTTCCCACCTGGCGCCATAGGTTCAGGGTTGATTTCTGCCTGCCCGGGGCCAAGTGGCCTCAGGTGGAGCTAACAGCCCTTTTATTTTTTTTCCAGATGCTCAAATCAAATCTGAGGGATAACTTGTTGGTCAGCAGCTAATTTAAGAACTAGTTATCCTCAGCTACATATTGAATTCAAGGTCAATCTGAGCTACAAGAAACTCTGCCTCAAAATCATATGCCAGGAGTGACAGAAGTCACCTTTAACCCTAGCACTAGGAAGGCAGAGACAGGTGGATCTCTATGAGTTGGAAACCAGCCTGATCTACATAGTCTACATATCACGTTCCAGGACAGCCAGAGCTATATCACAGAGAACTTGTTGCAAAAAAAAAAAGCAAATCAATCACATATTTCATATCTGTCTGTGTAAGATCACCTCTGTGTGAGTAAACACCTGGAAGTCAGCTCCCACATTCTGACTGACTGGTCAGAGGCTGGGAAATAAAAGAAATCAGATTTACTATTCTCTATTGTGAGAAAGTGGTCTTTTTCAATAGCTTGCCAAAATTCTAAACTGAAAACCCAGGATATATATTCTAGGACAACAAGAATCATCTATTGCATATTTTTACTTTGTTCTTAAGATGGCATCTCGGTTAGGGCTTTTGTTGCTATGAAAAGACTCAATGACCATGGCAACTCCTATAAAAAATCGTTTAATTGGGTTAGCTTACAGTTTCAGAGATTTAGTCCATTATCATCATGATGGGAATTGAGGCCTTGCAGGCAGAGATGGTGCTGGAGAAGGAGCTGATAGTTCTACATCTTGATCTGTAGGCAACAGGAAGTGAACTGTGTTCCACACTGGGCATCGCTTGAGCATAGGAGACCTCAAAGCCCACCCCCACAGTGACACACTTCCTCCAAGTACACACCTACTCCAGCAAGGCCATACCTCCTAATAGTGCCACTTCCTATGAGTGCCATCTTCTTTCAAACCACCACAACATCTACTGAAAATTCTGAGAAAGGCTGATTGTCTCACAGTGCTAAGCAATGAAAACTCACCCGCTTTTCACAACCACAGAGAAATTCTTCCCATACAGCCTCAGGTGGATTTCAGTCTGTTCTTCCCTGGAATACCACTCTGCTTAGCCTGCTCACTTGACATTCAATTAACCAATTAACTTAGATGACAGCTCTAATCCCAATGTTAAGAAATAAAAACAATGGCAGACTTTCTTCCTCCTACATACCCATTGGAAAATTAATTAAAAGAAGTTTTTGTGGTTGGGTTTACCATTATTGTCACTGAATTTGCATGAAACCTGTGTGACTCACTCCAGAGGTTCAACAACACTTAGATATGGCTTCCACAAAAGTTAAGAGAGACAGTCTGGTAGAGTTGAAGTAGAAAATTATGCAAAAACTTAACTGACAATTAACCTAGCTAAATGGCAGGTCACCTTTCAAGGTAGACAGTCATGTTTGTATTGTAATAACCATTATGGTTTGTATTGAAAAAAATCACCACAATATCCTCACACAGCTAGGAAGGGAGATTGTGAAGGGTAACTCATCGAAAGCAAGTTTTTCCATTTATTTCCTTCATATAAAACTTTTTAGAAAGGTCTCATGTATCCCAAGCTAGACTGGCACTCATTATGTAGTCAAGATGACGTTGAACTTCTGGTCCTCCTGACTCTACCTCTGAGGTGCTGGGATTACAGTTGGACACCACAACACAGTCTGGGACCAAACTCAGGGCTCGGTGCATGCTAGGCAAGCAGACTACCGACTGAGCTATATCCCCAGCCCTGTATCAAATTTTTATTTCACTGGCTGCTTAATATTTGAATATATTTACTTTTAAATATATAAAATTTCGCCCTTGAGACGGGGACGACTCAGGGAGTTGGGAGCTCACCTTTAATCCCAGCACTTGGGAGACAGAGGCAGGCAGATCTCTGTGAGTCTGAAGCCAGCCTGGTCTACAGAGTGAGTTCCAGGACAGCCAGGACTACACAGAGAAACCCTGTATTGAAGAGCCAAAACCACTCTCCTGAAACGCTAGGCAAGGTTGTGATGTCCTCCCTAATGGTGTGTAAAAGGCAGATTCAGTGTTCTTCCCCGCGTGTTTATAACTGAAGTGGACTTAACTAAATTACTCATTTCTCTGCTCTGAGGTTCTCAATTACCTTTGTTACAAAAGGAGACCTACTGTATAGAAATGTCGTTCGTAATATCTATCTGGAATTCAAGAATATAATTTTAGTCAGAACAGCTCATTCAAATGACCTTCAAAGCAGTGGTTTCTGCTGTCTTCCCTGTTGAAGCACAAGCTCTTGCCCTCCCAAACACAGGTACACACAGACACTTCTTTCTCGTTTCCTGGTGGAATCCACCACCTCCCCCCCCCCCAAAGAATGCAAGCCAGTGACATCTTTGTTTTCAGCACCTATACTTAACCTGTGCCATAGTAGGCACCTAGTCTAGCATTGTTAGTCTCCCAGAAGAACCATCACTATTGTACAACCCTAACTGCACCCGAGCAGCTTATCAGAGTCAAGCATCCAGGGACTTCTGAACTTGAGTGTTAACAAATCATTATAATGGCATCAAAATTCTGAAAAGATCATATCCAAGTTGACATGTTTTAAAAATATCCCTAAAGTGGATTAAAATAAGCACTTTCTTTAAGTCCTTGGGAGGTTTACATCTGAGGATATTCAATGCTATAAGGAAAACAATATATTTATTTACCAGGGAGAGAGTCGCACTAGCTAGGAGTTAAAAGCGTGGCTGGCTTCCAAGAGAAAAGGGACGTTCCTTTTCCTTTCACTTCCTTTTATATCTACCTGTGTCAGTTTACATGTCCCTGCCCTCATGGGCGGATAGCTTTGTGGGGTTCACTCCTACACTGCATGTCTGATATAAGATTTTATAACCATCCTGCTAGATTATTTCAACAAGATTTTTCAACCCAACATGATTTTGACAAGACCTTCTGGGTTTGTATTCCAAAGTTATTGCATGGTATCTATTTAGCTTTTTGCTGTTGTTTTGGAGGGGTTTGTTGTTGTTTTGTAGTTGGTGGTTGATTGTTTAGTGTGGTTTTTATTATATAGAAGAATGTTTCTTATTGGTGTGCAAGCGATTGAAATAGCCACAAAATTTCTTTTTTGTCTTCTGAGGGTTTCTTTCTGTGTGTTCCTACCGGATCCATTAGTCACCTCCTTCGGTCAGTAGTGGTTTCTGTTCAGTGCTCTCTGTAAACATTGCAGTTGGCTTTCCATAAAACCCTGCTCACCCTGTCACGCTGCAGATGGATTCCAGGCTACTGTCAGCAGCCAAGGACGCCCTCGTCTCATTCCTGACCCCAGCTGGTGGCTTTATCTTTCTAAGAATTCCCATAAACAATCCCAGGGCAAAACCGAAGCCACAGTGGATAAAATCAGCCTTTCTAGTATTGAATTCTGTTCTGCATGGTCCCAGAGGGAAGGGGACTTTTCCAGATTGTTCATGTTTTCTCACTCTGTCCTCCTGGGTATTAGTTACTTCTTCCTTTGCTGTAACAAGATACCTGACAAAGGCAACTTAAGAGTTTATTTGGGCTCACAGCCGAAGAGCATGGTGTGTCATAATAGGAAGACATTGAGACGGTTGTGTGAGGCAGCTGGTCAATTATACCCCAGTCAGGAAGCTGAAAGATTGAAGGCTGGTGCTCGACTCCCCTTGTCTAATTGTCCAGTCCGGGACCCCAACCTGCGGGATGTTCCTCTGTTAAATCTTTCAGAAACCGCTCACACGCACGCTCAGAGGTGTGTTCCCATGGTGACACTAAGTCCTGTCAAGTGGACAATCTCGATTGACTGTCACGCTTTGGGTGGAAAACAGACACGCTTGCTGGTGGCTTCTAAGCTTTCCAGCCTCACAGCCACCTTTGAAAAAACAGGGAAACCAGAGAATTTTGTCCTTAGTGAACTGGGTGCAGTCACAACCCCTCCCTCATTGGAGAGTTACCCATGGGCTCCAGGAAACTGATATCTTTCCCCTTTCCTACTTTGCCCTTATTGCACACACACATGCACACACACGAGCACCTACACACACACATACATACATACACACACATGAGCACCCCCACATACATGAGCACCTGTACACACATACACACACACTCACACACACACATGCACACACATGAGCACCAGCACATAATACATACACATACATGGCCACCCACATATACATGAGCACCCGTACACATATACACACACATGAGCACACACACACATATACACATTCACACACACATGCACACACATGAGCACCAGCACACACATACACGCACACACACACACACGCACACACACACATGAGCGCCTGCACACATATTCACACACCACACACACACACACACACACGTGTGCATACACACAGACGCACATGCACGCATACATGCACACACCCAAAAATAATGTTAAGAGCTTATTCACTTTTCATTCACACATTTAACTAACAGCTACTGAATGAGTCGGCCTGTTTAGTTTTTTATTAAATTTGTTGTTTGACATTTTCGTGAATGTACACAGCAGGTTCTGATTACTCTTGACCCCTTCCTGTCAGTTTCCCTCCCACTCCTAGAAATCTCTGTCTTCTACGATCACTGTTTCCAAGCTCCTGTGGTGTTTTTTTTTTCATCCAGAGTTCTGTTTTTCCAAGAGAAACTGGGTACACAACAGTCCACAGAGAAACATCCCAGTACATACGGAATTTGCGTTCTGGACAATGTAGTAAGAGAAATACGGTCTGTTAGGACGTGATGTACCGAGGAGAAACATGACACAGGGCAGCGTGCGGAAGGGCAGTGACAACACTGACGTCAGAGACGGAGAAGGACTTTACTGGGAAGATGAGGTACGAAGAGAGTGAAAATAAAGAAGTAAGCTTCGCAGAGAATTGTAAAGATGAGGTACAAAGAGAGTGAAAATGAAGATGTTAGCTTCGCAGAGAATTGTAAAGGGGAGAGGGACCTGGCAACAGAGGCTCTGTGGCAGAACACAGGGGGCCATATTTGTGGTGGCACAGTCATACGCAGTTCACGGACAATGAATCAACATGCCACTCCCCACAACAGTCACTGGATGTTGAGGGAGCCTTCAGCTAAATGACTACAGGTGTGACTCAGTCAGAGGGCGTGTCAGGCTAGGAGAGCAGCAACACCTGCCCGGGGTTTCCCAGGCCCATTCTGGAGACACCGCAAAACAACACGATCACATTTTGATCACTGGAAACCACTTTGACCCAAGAGTAAACTCCTTTCCCCTACTGCACAAGTTCCTCTTCTCCACATTCGCGTCTTTTTTCTATTTCTCCTCTACCTCACGATCAATTAACAATTTCCTTAAGATATGTAGGTTAAGGGACTCTGCCCACAGTCACGGGTCCCAGTGCACTGACTCACACAGGCCTTGAGGGAAACTGTCCAGGGAGACACCGATCACTGTGGTAGGCCTGCACCGCTCTCCTCCAATATCGGTGTCTTCAGGGCTGTGTCTGCCTCCAGGGAGCGGACTGTCTATTAACAGAGAGCGGCCTCCGCCGCTGGCTTTACCACTCTGTGATTCTCAGGAATCGCCTTGCCATCAGAGGCACCCAGCCCATCAGTGCTCCCTTCTAACTCCCTAAACTGCATTTGGCTGCTGGTCCAACAAGCTGGAGAATCCAGATGCCGCTTGTCAACCCAGCCATCACTGACACGAATACCTTGGCCTCTGGGGCGCAGGACATGGCTCCTTCACCAGGATTGAGGGGAAGGACAGTTCTGTCTAATTTCTCCACCTCCAGGGTGCTGAACTCTGCTCTCAGTTGGCTCCTGGACTCTTACAGTGTCACCCTACCCCTCCCTGTCCAGTCACACTTGGTTCCCTATACATACTGGATTCTTCAATCTCTCAACCACCAACCAGAACGCTCCACAACCTGACTCACACCTGCTATCTCTGTTTGGCTCCAGGGTTGCCAAGGAAACACATACACACAAATCACATGAATTTGCATGTGAACACATCCACACAGGGAGAGAGATAAAAACACACACACACACACCATAGACCAACATTTTCTAACTAAGCTATCAATTCATTCGTGATGAATATTCAAAGCATTTTCCTCCATAATACTCATTTTTCACTTATAATTTATTCCTTCTGGTATGTAGGCTTGGTGCAGCCAATTTTTATTGATTCTGCAGTGTGAACCTGAGACTAGGGGTGAGTCCACCATGACTGTCAAATGGACCCCACTCCTACGGAACTAACAGTCTTAAGATAGCCCAATGGGTAGAGCAGTTGACCTGATGAGCTAGCCATACATCACAGTGATCGCTAACGAATACAGAAAGTCCTAACGGGAGACTGAGGATGATACCTAGGGTCTGGCTTGGGTAGCTAAGTGACAAGGCCACCACTCACTCTAAGGAGCATGTGAGGAATGAGCACACTTGCTCTGAAGAGGTGATAACAAGGCAGAGATGTCCTTTCCTGTCAGTGTGCCGAGGTGACAGCACTGCCAAATCATCACGGTCGTTTGAGTTTCCCATGCAATAGCCACACAGTAACGGCCCATGTTTGAAGCTTAGCAGAAAAAAAAAATGTGACGGGTCTGCACAGTAAAAATAGCTGCAGATTATGTCTGGTGTCAAGGAGGAGGCAAAAAAAAAAAAAAGCATACCCCAAAGACACATCATTGTATAAGCAGGCAGGGGAAGGGCGAAGAGAGAACGGGCAAGACGGCTCAGAGAGTAACGGCATTGCTCCAAGCCTGTTGACCTCAGTTCTCCCAGAAACACACATGGTGTCCCCGACTTCCATATGCATTCCCTCTGACTTCCTGCCTTGACACACTCACCTTCCCCCAACACACAAATGACAAAATAAATGTAAGATCATTCTTTAAAAGCCAAAGGGGGAAAGCCAGCGAGAGAGCAGGGAAAAACAAGATGAGTTAATCATTCTTTTGCCACAAATCTAAACTAAAGACAGATTCCTCCCTGTAGGTTACTCCGAGGTATTTCATATTTTGTTCTGTCTTTGTATCGCTTACTTACTTAGACCTGTCTATCTGTCTGTCTGTCTATCAATCTATTTTTGTGGTGTTAATGTTATAGATAGAATGTCAAATGTCCTCCACAGAATCATAGGTTCAACCCCTTGGTCCCCAGATGACGGAGCTGTTCTGGGAAGTTGCAGAACCATTGAAAGACTGGGTCTAGCTAAGGAATGTGAGGTGCTGGAGGTGTACCTTGAGGTTTTACAGCCCATCCCCACTTCCTGTGGGTTTCTCCACAAAGGGCTCAGCGTTCCTACCCCAATGCTTTCTCTGCCATGATGGACTCTGTCTTTCAAACTGTGTGCCAAATAAACCCTGCCTCCCTTCCTTAACTTCCTGACAGGTATTTGGTCATGGCAACCAGGCAAGGTAGGGCTTAAACCCAAGATACCAGTACCAGTTGGGCAAGTACTCTACCACCGAGTTACATCCCCAACTTGGTACATTTTAATAATCAAAGTTCTGTGGGTAAGCCTACTGAACACAACAACCTTGTGTCTTCTAAAAGTCACACACTTCTATGAGTTTCTAGAGAGGTATTTTCTCAGGACAACAGCCAGGTCTGGCTTTCAAAGTCCCAAAGATTAACTCTAATACTGCACTGAAAAGCGTTGCCACTGGAATGAAATGGCCATCTATCTATCTGACCTTTAGCTAAGGAGCATCAGTGTATAAAAAGATCCCTGAGGCCAAGAGGTGGTAGGAAAGGGAGGGGATGATGACAGAGTGTATATATGTGTACCACATGTGTACCTGGTGTCCAGAGGGGTCAGAAGAGGAAGATGGACCCCGCAGGAATTTGAGTTACAAATGGTTGTGATCCACCATGTGGGTGTCAGGAACTAAACCCAGGTCCTCTGAAAAAGCAACAAACAGTCTCAACCACTGAAATTCCTCTAGGCCAACTTCAATATATCAGAATATGGTTATTGGAACAAAATACGTTCTAAGCTAATGATTTATAAGCATCTAAAGAAAATATGTGTACCATAATCTCAAGCTACTCTAGGTAGGGAGCCTGGAAGTTAAAACTTTCACATCTTGTCAACAATTCCATCTATCCCAAAGCCATCTTGACCGCTTCATTGGAAATGGCCACATTTGGCTTCATATGCAGATTTATGGAATAAGTTTAGCCTCACCCCAGTGTGGAGAAATCAGGGGCTAAAGAGGTAGATATGAATTCACTGATTCTCCAAAGGTCCCTTCAACTGATCCCAGTGCTTAGAATTTGCAAAGTGATGACATCACATGGCCCAGGTAGGACTGACACTTCTCAAGTCCTGGGACAGGTGCCTGATAAAAAGAATACTGCCTGAAGCTGGCTTTGACAGCCCCCAGAGGCTGCTGAATAAGTCAACAGAAATAAAAACCTGTGTTAGCTAGTTCTTACCCTGGAAGCTACCATGATGTTCTTTAGGAAACCGCTCCTGCTGTCTTGATAATGAAGCATAAATACAAGTCTACAGAACTCAAAGGCAAGAGCACTCTTAGGCAGAGCTGACAGGAAGCATCCTGGGAAGGTCTGCAAACACATTTTGGTAAATCCTGCTGTCTCCAGTTAGGAGTTCTTCCAGCATTGTGAAGAGTGGGAATTACCAACCGGATATGTGGCACCTGCATCTACTTCAAGAGGGAGGAGCAAAAACCAAAAGACAATCTTCTCTCTACATCTAACTGTACTGTCACTGGGCAGAGGGGGGTCCACTCCACTCCCAGGGCAGTGAGCAGCAGCATGGGGAGCTAAGCTCAGCCCCCAGCTCATTTACCAACCACCATATATAAACAGGGTAAGTGGGCCGGTAACTAAACTCCATAAACAAGAGGAGGCGCCTCTCAGCTCCAAGCCAGCCTTTGCCAACTTGGAAAAGGACCGTCAACAAGATAGATGAGGGTGGTATTGAACTGTGCAACCGTGTCAGTTTGAAACTGAGGGACAAACGGTAGGGGACGCTCAAAGAAAAGAGGGAGGCACTTGTGACTTTAGAAGTAACTCTTGTGTGGCTAGCTGGGCTAAATTTAGTGACAGATTGGTCTTGCCAGTTTCCTATCAGCCCTCTGTGCATAGAGGATCTTCCAGGACTGTAACACCAGCCAGAAGTAAACAGAAATGTTAACAAGGTGAAAGTAACACTTCCAAAGCTCCCCCATTAGCTAATGATTATGGTAAACACCTTTCTTTAGATGCTATAATGCATTAGTTCAAAATCTATTTGTGCAGCTAGCTAATGCATGCTATAATGTGTTAGTTCAAAATATATTTGTGCAGCTAGCTAATGCATGCTATAATGTGTTAGTTCAAAATATATTTGTGCGGCTAGCTAATGCATGCTATAATGCGTTAGTTCAAAATATATTTGTGCAGCTAGCTAATGCATGCTATAATGTGTTAGTTCAATATATTTGTGCAGCTAGCTAATGCATGCTATAATGTGTTAGTTCAAAATATATTTGTGCGGCTAGCTAATGCAAATATATTCGAACATATTGAAATGTACCTGAGTGTTTTCTGTAATACTGTACTTCTTAGGTGCAACAGGGCATTTTCCTAACCTGTGCTGGCTCCTATGTCCTGACGCCCATATTCAGTTTCCACTTTTCAAGCGTTCTTTTAGCCAGGCCTGGTAGCACACCAGCAATCACAGAACTAGACAGGGAGGACGAGGCAGGAGGCTCTCACGTCTAAGGTCAGCCTGGGCTACTAAGTGAGACTATGTCTAAAATTAATAGGAATTATAATAATAATAAAAATCAATTTAACGTGTACTTCCTTACTCTTGCAATAATATTACTTTAATCTTAGCAGCCGTCACTGAGTCCTTAGGTGCTGTCCACTGCAGAAAGACTGATTAAGGTTTTCTGCTTGTATTCGTATAGCAGCCCAGGATATTTGATGGTTACTAACCGAGTTCAGCAGGTCAGAGACCTGTCTCTCTTGCCCTGCTGGTGAGTCTTCCACTGTCTCCTCGCTGCGCCAGCAAAGTTGCAAACCTGCTGGAAAGGGCCACAGAGGTGAGAGGCCTTTAAAGGGACACTACTGAAGCCTGGCTCGCGTGTCTCCCCGTCGCCAGCTGCGCTCACTGCCGCATGGCCAGCCCTTTCCCATAGCTGCCTTGCGATCGTGGGCTCCCTGAGTCCCGCTCCTTAGATCCTCCGTCCTGGGGTCTTCACAAGCTGCTAACTAGGAGGTTCTCTAGTCGACCTGATCCGGGAGGAGAGGGTCGGGAAGGAAACACGACGGGGCGGGGCCAGCCACCCAAGGTCCCCAGCAGGGCACGTCACCGCCCCAGGTGCGGAGGGCGGGAACTGGCTCGCACCTCCCCGCGGAGCGCTTTCCCCACCTCCAGGCTGCGGCGGGCCCCTGGCTACCCTTTCTGACCCGGCCACACCTGCAACCGCACCCCAGGCAGGGCTGAGGCGGAGAGGGGCGGCCACCCGAGGGACCTGGCCAGGAGGATCCGCGGGGCGCCGGCGAGGCCCGGGGGCGAGGGTGCGGCGGAGCGAGGCGATGGCGCGGAGCCCGGGCGGCCGGTGCGCCCTGCAGCTGCTGCTGCTGGCGGTGGTGGTGAGTTTAGTCCCCCGCCCCGCACCCCACCCCACCCGGTAACGCACTCGATGTCCCCCGCGGTGGGACGAGCGCTAGGCCAGACCTGCGGCCAGCAGGGTGGGCAGAATTCACGCTCACTCTCTTTGTCCGTCTCACTCGGACCCTAGTGACCTTTCCTAACTGTGATCTGTGGGTGCTGTGAGCTCAGGGGCAGGGCAGTCGCTTCCTGGGGGCTCGGGATTTTGTTTGGAGCATTCTGGACTGGGAAACATGGAGGCCTTGGGAAGCCCCATGCGCACCCTCTTGAAAGTTCGCTAAAGTTCCCGCAGGTTCCCAGCTCCTGGAGCTACTGATAACGTCAGTGAACCGGGAAACCAGGAAAGACCCGAGTTCCTAGAGTGAAAAATAACTAAAAATGCCTTCTTTAAAAGCGTTGTTTACAAAGCTTCAAGTTTACAGGTGCTTTGGTCACTCTCCCGAACGGTTGGTACTTTCCCGGTATTTAAATAGGCATATCTAATAGCTTTTATAATCTAGAGGGAAATCGAAGCAACCATCATCAAATTGGCTTTTCAGAAAAGGCCTTTTTAAAGAGAAGGGCTTTCCGAACTAGAGGCAAGATTCTGACCCAAGGTCTATTTCTTTCTTACATTTTGGTTTCTATGCTCAATTTGGATTTTAAATGGCTGTGCCCGTTTGTTCGTTTGTTGGTTGGTTGGTTGGTTTGTTAGCTAACAAAATTGCAAATAATTTAGGATTGCCTGGGACTTTCAGAGATTTGCCAACTGGATTTTGATTAAGTTTGGATCATATCGCGGAAACTTCACAAATAGGTTTCGAGAAGTTAGATACAAAAATCACATCTGGTTTTCTTATATCAAGATTGTAATTTTAAAAGCAAGTATTTTCACCCTATTGGAAATGCTTGCCTCTGAAAAATCAATTTAGAGTTGTGTGATAGTGTAGGGGAGGGAAGAAGAGAAAGAGAGGGGGGAGGGAGAGAGAGAGCAAGGGAGGGAGGGAGGGAGGGAAGGGGGAGAGAGAGAGAGAGAGAGAGAGAGAGAGAGAGAGAGAGAGAGAGAGAGAGAGAGAGAGAGAGAGAGAGAGAGAGATCCTGAAGTGGTGATAGGGGTGAAGAAACCAGAAAAAAAAAAAAAAGATGAGTCAATTCAATCCAGAGATTTCGATGAACTCACTTCCACAGAAAAGCTTGGTAATGAGGAACTGTGGCCGTTGGTACAGCTTGTCTTCATGCTGTTTGGTTTTGCTTTTCCTATGTTGTTGAGGTCATTTTTCATGAGATCTTTCTATGACATAATGTTGGACTTGTTTTGGCCTGAGAAGTAACTGTATCCCTCACCTTGCTTTCTGGCTAAGAGGAATGCCAAGCCAACAGCCCTTGGCTCACCTGGAACGTTCGATACAAGGTGTCTCCCTATAAGAAAAGGAACTCCATTTAATATCCACCAAGCCAACTCATAGGCTGGCGAAGGATTGGGCAAGTTTAGGCTTTCCATTTTAGCATTTTATACATGGTTTTACTTTATTAGACAGTGATGGGCTACTCTGTTGGAAAGGATCAGAATCTTCCAGGTAGTTTATGTATTTCTAGAGTGTTTGTATTTGTGATATAAATCCGGAGGGGTATGGTGACCTATTCAGAACAGTAGGCAATCAAACAAACAGGCAGGCCTTTCGGCGGCATTCTGTCCTGTTTGTGTGAGGTTGCCTGGCAATGCTTTGGTGAAGGGGGAAAGCAGAGCAGAGGGTCCTTCATAGGAACTGTAAATTATAGCCAGTTTGGTCTGTTCAGCTGACAGAGCAGCATTTACTTTAACCTGTTCCACCAAAAAAAAAAAAAAAAAGGATTAGAGTGAACTCAGCTGATGAAACGCTTCCCCTGCAAGCAGGAGGTCTTGAGTTCAATTCCCACAACCCATGTAAAAAATGCCTAGTGTAGACGTCGACCCTTACAATCCCAGTGCTAAGGAGGCAGAGGCAGGCAGACTGCCTAGAGCTTGAGGGCTGGCTGGCCTAACCTGCTTGGCAAGTTCCATGTTTAGTAAAAGACCACTTTTCCAAAGACAAAGTGGATGGTTCCTAAGGAACGACCCATGAGGTTAACCCCTGCACAAGTATACACACACACACCCCAACAGGTGCGCGTGCACACAGGCGCACACATAAAAAGGGATTTATTTTAGAGCATGATCGTTTGACTCTACAAGGAAAAAGGATTGAAAAACCCTACACCCATTTGAACTGTTGGAAATTCAAAGTCACAGACCAGCCCCTTAGGAAGCTACCCATGGTCGGGCCAGGACCCACAGTGTCTCTTCCACAGTCTAGAGAACACTGTAAGTGGAATGCATGGGAAACCCCGTGGCTGTGGGCCAGGGAAAGCAGCAGCCCCACAGCCTCCCTCGGGCGCCATGGGAGCAGAGGCAGAGCATCCTCGCCTAAAGTGCTCATGGATCCTAGGCTTTCTGAGTGTGGCTTTGGATTTCAGATCATTTCAGACTGGAGTCTTGGATTGGAAATGCTTTGTCAATAAAGTCTGCTCGCATATTGGTTTTGTAAAAAGAAAACCGAAATCTGATACACATCTGGTCCCAAGCAGTTTCAGGTGCTTGGCTCTCGTGGCAGCCAAACCCACGTGTTGAGCACCGAGCCTGCAGAGGAGCCTGCAGTGGTCTTTGGCTTGCTCCTTCAGTGGCACCCACAAAGTAACTGTTGATTGTCACCCACATTTAGGCCAACTCTGTCAAACTGACAAAGTTTCTGAATAAAACCCAAGAGGCTTCCTCTTCGAGTGTTTTTCATCTGGGATCCCTCCACCGTAAAGCTATCCACAGACAGAATTCTGAGAGTGTCTGGAGATGTAGGAACTTACATACATGTGCATTTCTAAGGGTGGGGACTTATGTACACGCATGCTCCCAAATGCGGGAACTTATGTACTCCCAAATGTGGGGACTTTTGTACACGTGTATTCCCACTATTCTCTAGCTGAGATGGCTCATTTGTTTAAGTTATGGCGATGTGACCGAGTTAACAGAACTTGTGGCATTTTCACAGTATAATTCAACATTTTAATATACTGGTTATTTCAAAATACCATTTATTTTAAATATCACTAAGAGACTCCACTAGCAGACTCTTTAAACTCATGTTTCAATAGCAAAATATGTGAGATTACTGTAACCTTTTGAGTTAATAAATTCTGAAGTAATTGTAATACACTTGGGCTTCTAATGCAGTATCTTGTACACATTTTAAAGCCATTCTAAGAGGGCAGGTGGAGGAGGGGTTTCATGCGTGCTTTGATTCTTGCCTTAGCTGAGTTTGTGTTTCAAAAGTCAGACTCCATGCCGTGGATTCAAACCCAGCCTGTGTCCTGTGAGCTGTGTGTTTAGCAGCTGTTTCTTCACCAGCTCATAAGAAAGCGCTGAAACTGGGTGGCCAGTCTCCCGGTTCCAGAGCAGGGAGACCCGGGGGATGAAGGTCATCAGGGCCGGTTTGGTGCGTGCCCTCCGTGCATCTTTCCAGCCTTTGGCAGCTGGTGGGCTGTCTTTGGCACTCCTCTGCAGCACACCACTCTAGTCCCCCATCTTCTCTTTTGTCACTTCCTACTGCCATCCCCCTCTGTGTGCCTGTGTCCAGGTTTTGTGAGAACATCAGGTCCAGCCTCGGGGAGGGGGAGATCTCAGGGCCTCAGCTCCTCAGGTAAATCTGTTTCCAAGTCATTAACATTTCAACACCTTCTTTTAGGGAACACAACTTAGCAAGTGGGCTCCACAAACTGCCAGCGATTAGATAATTATGCTTACTATTATCTTACTCCACAACTGAATTGCACAGATTTAAGAATGAAGTACGAACTGCACAGTAAACATTGATGCTCATAAGAAAAATCAGATACACTTGACTCTTGAAAAGGACGACTCATGTGTTTTGGTTTCTAAAAATTAGAAGTTGGGGAAATGCCAACTTTAACAGTTTTCTTAATTATAAGTTTAAGTCAAAGTACTTTACCTGAAAAATGAGGCTGTGCCCATCAAAATTCTCCCATATGGTGAGGGATTCTTAAGCTAAACTCAAGTCTCTGAGGCTGAGGTCCAGAAAGATGTGTTTACAGAACATCCATTTGATCCTAGTGTAAGAGTGAGAATTACTCGTCTACATTTTCCAAAATAGTTGAAAGTCTACCAGTGCCCACATGGGGGAAACGTTCCACATTAGAGCCAGATATGGTGGTACACATCCATAATTGCAGCCTTTAGGAGGCTAAGGCAAGAGAGTCGTGAGTTCCAGGCTACCCTGGGCTACACTGTAAGTTTCAGACCAGCCTGTAACTACAGATGTGGATTGATATTTTTACATTTTTCTTATTTATTATAAGAAAGTTTTATTTATTTGTGCATGTGCCTGCATGTGTGTGTGTGTGTTTGTGTGTGTGTGTGTGTGCATATGTATACCACAGAGTACATGTGGAAGTCAGAGGATAACTTCAATCATTCTCTCCTTCTACAGTGTGTGTTTCAGGGGTCGAACTCAGAACGTTGGGCTTGCATCAAGCACCTGCACCACTAAAAAACATCTTGCTGGCCCCTGAGTCGACACTCTTTCAAAAGGTCAAATTCTATTAAACCTAGAGTCTTTAGAGATGAATTTATTTTGTGTATGAGTGTTGTGCCTTCATGTAAGTGCACCACATGCATGCAGCGCTCACAGAGGCCAGAAGAGGGCGTTGGGTCCTCTGGGGCTGGAATTACAGACAATCGTGGAGCACTACATAGTGCCCTGAGAACCAAATCCGGGTCCTCTGCAAGAGCAGCAAGTGTTCTTAACCACAGAGCCATCTCTCCGGTTCCCCCAAAATTAGAAGCCTCAATCGAAAGTACAAATGAGCCATGGATGTCTGTAAGCCTCCAGTCAGCCCAGCTTCTTCTCCATGGGTACCACTCGGCTGCATTGGAGAGCTTTTTAACCAGATACTGTCTGTGATGAAAGACGCCGTCCCAGCCCCGTTTATCCTAACATTTCAGAAGTATATCTTGTACAACACTGAACGTTTTTACTTCAAAACCCATTGAGCTTTTTTGTAGGTAAAGTTTTGGTAATAAGTATGCAGGATTTTGGGTTGCCAGACTGTATATCACTTTGTGGTGGTAAGATAAGAACTGCCTATAAGAAAAGAAACCAGCTATGTATAACCACTTAGTGCTAGGCGGTGTGCTAGTCACAGAAGTCTATAACAAAGGCAGACATGTCCTGGCCTCACGATGCTTGCAGTCTTGTAAATGGCACCGTGAAATGACTAACTTCCTACTGGGTACAGATAAGAACAGTGATTAACACAAGACAGGAGGAGCAACTAGCCCAGCCCTGGTTGTCCCAGTCAAGATACGAGAATAATTATAAATTGACGAGCTGGCAGAAAGAGGGGGAACCTTCTAGGTTGAGAGGACTAAGCACAGGCCCCAAGGTCTGTTCTTTGAAGGAGCTAGACGAGTCCACATAGCCCTAACGTAAACTTTGAGGCTGAAGGATGTATAGGATGTTAGTCTTCAGCCTCCAGAAAGGCTCCTTGCCAAGTGGGTGTTCTGGGAGGCAACTTACTTAGCTTTGCAGTATTGTGAGCAGCACGCAGATAGAATCAACCCAAAGAAGGGATGATTTATTGTGGCTCCTGGCTCCAGAGTGTTCTGCCCATATCCCCACATTTCTGAACAAACAGGCTAAAGGGACAGTCAGTGGGCACCTCACCGGAGGACACCATGCGGGGCCAGAGGCTGGGAAGGCAGTAGGTGGCAGCAGCTGGGTGGGTGTAGACCCCGGAATCACATGAGCAAGAAGGTTGGGAGACCAGCGGTGACCAGGCTGGATATCACTGGACCTGGGCACCCCCGCTGGTGTTCCCTAATCAGCTTCCTCAGCTTAACGTAGCTCCAAAGTGTCCAGAAAAATCTCAGGCTTCCCCCTTAAGCCTTAGTCCTCCCCTGCCTCCTTCCCATGCTGTCCGTATGCCAAGGGCCTTACCAAGGATGAGCCTCTACCCATCTGTCTCGCTGCCGTTACCCTAGGATGGACCCTGCTTCCATTTCTCCTGGCTTACTCCTTTCGTCTTCAAACTGTCTCCTGCCTTTTTCATTGCACAGTAGTGCCAGGAAATCATTCAGAAGCACAGTGGCAAACCCTCATTGGAAGCTGGTGGTGAGCAAAGGTCCTTCACACTTTTGTCTGATTTTCGGCTTGCCGCCATCACAGGGTGGGTGCTGGACACTAGACACGCTATACGCAGCAGCGCTTCCGCATTGTCTTCCAATCTCCGGCCTTTGATTTGGCTTCTGTCTTCACAGACCAAGTCTGCACCCTCTCCAAAGCCACACCCATTGCCACCTCCTCCCTCCCAGAAGGAAGTACCTTCTGCCACAGTGAGTTCCACAGAACCGTGTTTGCAGATGGTTTTTACACAGTTAAGACTCTGTCCCGCCCTCCGTGGTATGTACTTTCCCCCACAGCTTTTAGTCCCAGAAGTTCCAGTTAGCCTTGGTCAACCATGGTAGAAAACTATCAGATGAAGGGTTCAAGGCATAAACAATGCATAACATTTAAATGACTTTCATTGTTGCACGTGATTGTAATCATTATTATAGCTGTGGCTCATCTCTGAGTACGCCTAACATAACTTTCTGTCCGTATGATTATGTCAGAAATAGTCTCTTAGGTACAGAGGTTGGGATTATCTGGGGTTTCTGGCATCCATGGGGTTTGTGGACCCATCCCTCATAGGAGGAAGAATGGTTTCCTTATTCTCTGATAACTAAACTCTGAGTGAGAATCATTAGAGTGATGTCCTTGTTGCATTTGTCGAGAAACTCACTAAATTCCTTGGCTACAGAAATGGTCCTTCAAAATGAGCTCGTTTCTTCCTGTGCCTGAGAAGCTAGCAAAGCAATTTGAATTTCACTGAAGAATTTGCAAATAAAAGTGGAGATCATCATGTTAAGCAAAACAGGCCAACTTCAGATGAAATCGCATGTTGCCTCTCACACGTGGACTCTCTGTTTAAATGGTATTTCTGTGGAACACAAAAGTTTCATAGTTTTGGTGTTTAAAGAGGGCTGTAAGAGGGAATAAAGAGGTCTAAGCAAAACAGGAAGGGAAACGAGAGGGTTATGGGATATGTGTCATAAAGGTAGAAGCCACGGCTGTTTGGAGGGAAGGGGGGGACAAGCAAGGGGGGGGACTGTGGAGGAAGAAGGTAGACCAGAGGGCAAGCATGTGCATGCAACATGTCACATGAGACCCATTACTCTGCACGATGACAGGGGGCGGGGACCACATAGATATTGAGTGCCCAGACAGATTAAATAGGAAATATTTGACTCCCGCACACTTGTCACCCATGAGTTGTGCGTGTGCAAAGCAGTATTCTAGGTGCACTGGCACCCCCGCGATCATGAAGCTCACCACGGGGAAGAGGAGTGCGGGCAAGAGAGCCTGGTGTTCGTACAGCACCCTCATGTGCCAGTGCATGGAGCTGCAAGGAGATGTAAGACAAAATCTACCTAATTGCATGGCTAGGATCCTGCAAATGTCTTCGTGCAGTCCTCCAAGCCCTTCTGCCAGTCCAGGTCTCTGGAGAAATTGCGAGTCAGTCTCTGGTGGTTCCTGGAGTCGGCCTTCCTGGCAGACCACTGCCATCTAGTGGTGGGAGGAAGGCTGCATTCTTAAATGTTAAGGTGTTGAGGGGGATCCAGTTTCCCTCGTTCCGTTTTTTTAGTGCAACTTTCAGAGATAGCCATACTACAACTAAATAAAAAAAAAGATAGAAACACCCCACGGTTTTTATTTGTCCAATTAAGTGGAGCACACTACACACTTTAACTTCTGCTTTGCCTGATTCCAAAGGCATTTGTGGCTGTTAGAGAAATGTGGCAATAAAATGGTAATTTTTAAAAAAAAGATAAATGTCCGAGATTGGTGAGACTTGTAAACTTAAAGGAGAGAAATGAACCAGAGGAAGATGCGGTTTAGAGCACTCTTGGGCCTGGAGAGAGGGCTCAGCCGTTGGGAGTCCACTGCTCTCGAAGAGCATCTGAGCTAGGTTGCCAGCATCGCTTGGGACAGCTCACAACTGTCTGTAACTCCAGCGTGAGGGGATCTGACACCTCCTGGCCTCCGCAGGCACCAGCACACACACACACACAAACATACACACACACACACACACACACACAGAGTTTCTAAAGCAAGCCTACGGCACATGATTGGCACTAGGTGAAGTCTTCCTGTATAACTAGCTCACAATGCTTGAATTTCATCATTTGGAAGTCATGTCTGCACACAGCTCTCTGCTTCAAAGAGTTCATTGTCTGGTTTATGAATTGCGCAGGCTCAGGCTGTCATCTGTGCTCTCTCCCGTTAGTCTGTGATTTTTAGGAAGTGGCTTTTGAAGCTGGCCTTCAAGGCCACGAAGCAACAGTGTTACCTGGAAAGTGAGTAGAAATACACATTCCAGGGCCAAGCCCCGACCTACCGAATAGGAAGTCTAGGGTGGGGTCAAACATTCTTCCTTGTGATTCGGATGCCGCCCAAGTGTGAAAAACACTGTTCCCATCTCTGGATGGTGAAAAATGGGAGTAGAAAAGATTCGACATTATAAAAGCCTAACTTTGTTAGCCACTGCGATGTTTCTTAGAGAATAATTTAGAGATGCTAGTAAAATCAACAATGAATGGGATTTATTTTTACTTTCTTGAGGTTTCTGTTGATTTGTCTAGGAACTGGCCGTGAGGACACAGAACTTCATGGGATAGAAAAATTCCTTACAGGATAGGATGAGACAGGTTGGGTGTAGCACGGTATGGCTCAATTCATATTTCAAAATTCTGAGTCAGTAAAATGGCTCCAAGCAGATATCTTCCTGTTGGAGCCAACTTCAATGGGTGAGTCACAATCATTGCACTGAGATCAGCCCAGCATCTGAAGAGCAGGCAGGAGATTATGACAGCCATCCACTTCGCTAGTCACCTTCTAGAAAGTAGGGTTCAGAGTCCCCTTCCCTCTGCTATTGAGGATTTTTCGAAATTAACAACTGAGAAGACTACAGTTGTACCCCTAAACCAACTACTGAGGGCCACGCACATATCTGTGTCACTTACAAGCTGAAGTTTTAAATTGGATTATTTATTCATTTACTTAATTTATTTACGGGCTGACTTACTGATACAGGTTCTCACTACATATCCCTGGCTGGCCTGGAACTCACTAGGCTAGCCTCGGACTCACAGAGATCCATCCACCTGCCTCGGCCTCCAGAGTCCTAGAATGAAAGGCATGCGCCACTGTACCTAATGGGGTTTTCATTTATTTGTTATGATTATTATTATGAGGAGCACACATGCAACGGCACACTGTGAAAATCAGTGAACTACTTTATGAAGCAAGCTCTCTCCTTCCACCTTTACCCACCGAGCCATCCCATTGGCCCGGCGTTGGAATTTTTTTTAACTAAGTTGTAACATTTACCTATAAAGTGAGAGCTACAAAGAGTAACCACACACCATAGAAAATAACAAGGAGAAAGGATGGCGTGTTAAATTCCAGTATAAACCTGGTCCACATCAAACTTATGAGAGAAGGGCTTCCAAATCATGGCACTCTTGACAGCACCAAGTCCCAGCCCCTGTCAGCTATGAAAGGTACTATGGCCACAGAACCTGTGCCAAAACTTCTCCAAAGCTATCCAGGGACCAGATCTCCAGCTCTGTTAAGACAGACGTGAAATCAGGACCCGTGAGCAGGGGAATCAAGCAAGCAGTATCCAGTGCCTTCATTTTATCGCATCTTTACTTGTTTCATCCAAAGCTGAACTCATTTTATGAATGGATTTGAGCAGAGCCAAGCATCCTCAGTCTGATGCCTTCTATATAGCCCAAAGGAGACGCAAAGAGTTTTGGAATGTTCTTCAGGCTTAGACAGGTGAGGGAGGGTGTTCTAGAATGGTCTCGAAAGTTAATAGGAGTTACTTTTCTCATTGCTGTAACAAGCGCACACACACATACACACATGCACACACACACACACACACACACACACACACGCACACACACTGTAACCTAGAAGGATGGAAGGGTTTACTCTGACTCACAGTTTGAGAGTACAACCAGTCACAGTGGGGAAGTTCTGCTGTCAGGAATGGAGAGTGAGTTCACTGGTGGCTGGAGCAGGAGACCGCAGAGCTTGAGGTCACATTAAATTTTCAGGCAAAGAGGTGAATGCTGGTGCTCACTTCCATTCGCCTGTTACTCTGTCTGGGACCCCAGCATATGAAACACTGCCATTCAAACGAGGGTAGATTATCCCTCCCTAATTCGGCAGTCTAGGAACTCACTGACATTCCCAGAGGTTTAGATCCTGTCAAGTCAACAACATTAACCAATACAGAGAAGTTCTGAACTTACAGAACAGTCACCCATGCTAGGTCAACCCTCTGCAGAACCCAAAACTCTCCCACGAGCACGGTTCACCCTCTCAGACATCCCAGCTAGCATGGAAACATCACACTACCACCATGCCTCAAAGTTGAGACAGAATTTGAAATTCTTCCGGTGTCTCTACATTCAGGAGAAGATACTAGTTTGAGATGCTGGGACTCAAGGGGCAGCCCACCATGGAATCACCTGCTGTGGAGCAAGATTTCAGAGATCTTGTCAGCCAGGAAGAGCTGTTAACTAGTGACACCCAGTCCTCCAGATTGTCCAGATGGCATTTATCAAAATAGCCCCAGAGCAGGAGCCCCTTTCTGAAGTCTCGGACCTTGAGAACAAAGTGCACACTGTTATCATTTTTCAGTGCTATTTGGCCTTCCTTTCCACTAAAGCTTTTGTTTTGGCTGGTTGGTTTCGGTTATTGCCTGTTACCAGAAAGGTCAAGTTTTACGTGAGACACAAGATCCAACAGTAGAAACATTTAAACTTTTATGGAGTGAGGAAGCTTTTGAAGGATTTCTCTGGTTCATCCAAAAACATTATTTTGGCTAAGTACATAGACACTTACTTTTCTCATCCAAGCATTGCATATGTGACATTTATGTGTCATCAAATTCCTTACAAGAAAAAAAAAAATGAGTCATGGCTGCCCTCGCATGAGATGCCTTTTCCATACTTGACAATGTCTTATGTCACCTTCGAATCTGCATTTCTAAGCAAACACCTAGAAAGCAGGTTTCAGTAAGTCACCATGGACGCCCACATGATGAGTTCACTTTTTTACTAGAGAGTGATAAATCACTTCCTTTTATCAAGTAAAACGTGTGCTACTTGGTTAGAATAACACTATAGTAGCACATAATTATACCTTTTAGCTAGGGCCAATAAGATTTTAGACAAGAAAGCAGATGGGAAACTGAAGGCATGATTCAAGAGGCTAAGAGTACTTGGTGCTCTTGCAGAGAAGCTGAGCTCAGTTTCCAGCACTACCTAAAACTCCAACTCCAAGGGATTCTGACACTTTCTTCTGGCCTCCAGGTACCAGAGAGAGGGAGAGGGAGAGAGAGAGAGAGAGAGAGGGAGAGGGAGAGAGAGGGAGAGAGAGAGAGACTCGCACACAAAATAAATAAACAAATAGAAATGTTTTTTTGGAAATGAAACTGGAACCACCCAAGAGAAAGATTGGCGAGTGGGAGGCTGGTCGAGGAAGTGTAAGTGTGAGAATGTTCCCTGATGATGTGACGGTGAGTGATCCTGGATCCAGGCACTAGACTTTCCTGTACAAATTTCCTACCAGAGAAACATGCAGAGTAGTAGTATCTCAGCATTGCCACCTTGTCGTTGAAAATGTAAAAATTTGGGGAGCACATCTCGGCTAGACATCTCTAGCCACTGCTCACTAGAAGAAGTAATTTAGAAAATGTATCCAGTTATAAGATAGAAAGTAGATAATTGGCTAAGGCTGTTGTATTAGTTACTTTGATATATACAAAGGCATGGTGACCAAGGCAACTTCTAGAAGAAAATTCACTTGGGACTCATAGACTAGGATCTACGACAGCAGAGTGGAGGTAGGTAGCAGGCGACTAGGGCAAAAGCTCATCACTTATATCTCAAATCTCAGAGAGCTAACTCAAAATGCCATGTGTCTGGAAAGCTCGGTCTGTCCCCCAGCAACATACTTCCTCCACCACGGCCTCACCCCCTAGACCTGTGCAAACAGCCACCAACCAGGGACCTGTGTTCTAATGCAGGACACTTATGGCAGACCTCTCATACAAATCACCATAGTCTCCTGTCTGCCCAGAGGCTCACTTTAGAGCCACGTGTCAACAGATCGTGAATTTCTTTTAGATGAGGCAAGAGGGACAAAGCAGGGTCAAGTGTCCACACAGAGCAGACGCCACAGGAAGCCTTCAAGGGAACATGAAGGCTGTGGGACAGCATGGATTTTCAGAGAAAGCCTTGGTTCCCACTTTGTATGGATTCCATGGATCTGTGTCCCCTGTGACTCGTGGGGAAGGCAAACATGGCTGCCGAGGTTCAGGCTGAAGGCACCTTACAGTTAATTCACACACAAACGGAGAATGGGGAAGTAAAGGCAATCGATGCAAGCTGTTTCCAGTTTAGAGTTAGAAGGACCCAAGGCGGGAGAATTCAGTGTTAGCGGAAGCAAAGGTGGGCCTTCTGGGCAAGAAAGACCCAAATAGGTTTGGTTAGCCAGTGCAAACAGAACGAACATGTTTAATTGGCCTTAGAAAATGGCGAACGTTTAGCCGAGTGACGAAGATTCGTGAGAGGATGAATGAGAGAAAGCTAGAGTTGAAAGCAAAGTACACAGTTGGACATCTCTCGCCTGGGGAGAGAGGACGGGACAGCTGAAGATGTGATCTCAGATAACACACGACCTTACTGTGTAACAGTGAGTCTGTCCAGAAGTCACTGGGACTCCTGGGTTTTGAAGTTTGAGGTGAGGATACAGTAAGGAGAGACAAAGCCACCGTGGCTGCAATTTGTTGTCTGACTGGAACACACTTTTGTAGATGGGAACAACACTAGGAGACAGGTTTCCTAACAGCAGGTGTCAGCCTGGGCCACTCTGAGCAAATGAAAATGAGGCCACGGAAAGACTTCCCACTTCCACAGAGAAACCAAGGATTGGCCATTAAAGTTCTGGGCCACCATAAGCTCGCCCAGCAGGATGGCCAGTGCAGAGAGAGAAGCTGGAGCAATGATAATGGGGGACCAGAGTTGGAGAGAATTGAGGCACCAATTGCAGAGGGTTAAGGAAACAAGTCTCCCTTGTGACATTGTGAGGACAGTAGACAGTTGCCAGCTGGTCTCCGGGAATAAAAATGTTTTCTCATCCTGCAGCGTCCGAGCAGTCGCTGCTGTGGCCATTGTGGCCGCTGAGCAACTGAATCTCTGGCTCCAAGCGCTTTCATTTTTATATAAATGTGGGAGACGGTGCTCATCTGGATAAAGCTCAGGAGAAAAGTTAGGCCAATAGAAGACAAGACAGACTGCAAAGAAATTGTACCAAATTTCGGAAGTGGGAAGAGAGTTAGGAAGCAGGTTTACACTAAGCCCGGCTGTACTTGGAGCAGTTCTGTGTTGTGGCGACATCTAGACTGTAACTATGCCCACCAAAGAATGAGTGAGGGAAGCTGAAGATGAACCAGGGGTCAGATGGCAGGGGCGGGGGGGGGGGGCACGGCGCATCCTGCATGTGCAGCCAGGAGGTGATGGGGGTTCCCCAGCAGACTCATCGCTTACCCACGACCCTGAAGACGGGTAACCAGGCCCAGAACGTATGAGATAAAAGCCACAGGGTGAGAAGTCAGTCAGGAAGGTCTAGGCTTCAGGAGGCAAACAAGTTTGGTTTTTATTTTTATTATTTATTTATTTTACAGGTGAGTGTCAGAGACGACTTCAGAGAGTTAGCCCTCACCTGGTTGAGGTGGTTTCTCTTACAGTTTCTACCTTGACAGGCTGGCCCCAGCCTCTGGGTGAGCCTCCGGCCTCTGTAGAAGTGCTGACTTTACAGATGCGCACCACTGCAGACCTGGGCAAGCAGGCTTGCACAGCTCTTGCCTATACTCCTGAGGCACATTCCAGACCTGTTTTATTCATTAGAATGCTAGTTGTTCTCAGGGCCAGCAAGATGGTAGGTAAAGACACTTGCTGCCAAGCCTGAGGACCCAAGATTAATCCCCAAAACCTATGTGTTGGAAAGACAGAGCCTCTTAAGTTGTCCTCTGATCTCAACATGCACCCTGTGGCACATCCTGCCTTCCCTTGTATGTATGTGTATATAGTATATGTGTGTATATGGTGTACATGTACACACTATATAGTATGTGTGTGTTCTCTGAAGGAGACTTTGTGGACCAAGGAGAAGGTAGATTTCACCATCTAAATCTTTTTTTTTCCTAAGGCAAAGGAGAGCATTATAATTTGTTTCCTCTCCCAAAGATAATAATAGTTACTCTTATTTTTAATGTCTATAATTTTATTTCACAGGTCTGCTTGGACTTTGGAAATGGACTTCACTTAGAGGTGAGGAACTAAAGGGGATTAATTCCATTTTGGGGACCCAGTGCCTTGGTTTTCTGGTGAACAAGCTGGCTATGTTTTACTAGATTGGAAATCAACACTGCTTAGACCTTGACCTTCTCACTCAAACAAACACGCAGGGACCCACATCAAAGAACACTCAGTTGGCATTTTATTAAAAATAGCATGGGGGAGCATATCTCCTGGGTCCTAGCACTCATGAGGCAAAGGCAGGTGGGTGACCCCATCAGCTGGTAAAGATGAAAGCTCTCTACAGGGCTGTGAACTGTGTGGCCAGGAAGATCATGGGAGGTTTTCCTGGAGACATTAACAAGGAATGAGTAAAGAATAGGATTTATACAGCTTTATAATAATAATAATATATAAGTTTTAATGTCCTCTTCTGTTTCAGAGGGAGAGAGCATGAGCATAAAGTTGGGTAGGGAGGATGATCTGGGAAGAGAAGAGGAGAAAACATGATTAAAATATATTGCATGAAAAATTTTTATTGAAAAATGTTTCAAGTTATAATTCACATTTTATTAAGAAAAATTTCAAATAGAAACAAAAATGAGTGACTTTTTAAAATAAAATGCATGGTTGTTTAGAAGAATAAAATGGGCAGAATGATGAGATGAACCTGGTGCAGAAATATTCTGATCTGAAGGTACGAAGTCAGCTACACTGAAATTTCCCTTGGATAAAAACATTTAGAGGCCAACAAGATGGCTCAGCAGGTAAACTCACCTGTTGTCAAGCATGAAGATCTGAGTCCAATCCCAAGAACATGGAGGAGGGAGAGAGCTGACCCCTGCAGGTTGTCCTCTGACCCCCACATGGCACACATGCACCCACACACATTCACACACAAAATTAACAACCAAATAAATGTTTAGAAACATGTAAAACCTCCCTGTGAAACCTAATGGAAAATATGTGAAATGAATTTCCAGAGTCAAGTTTTAAAAACAAGGAATAGGCAGACACTTAATTATTTACCAGTTGGTAGGGGTGGGCTTCCTAAGCAGGAGCTAAACCCATAGCCTAGGCTAGCCTCAAACTTAGAATCCTGCCTGAACTTCTCAGGTGCTAGGATTACAGAATGTACAGCCTTGTCTGGTGGGGACATATTTATATCAACCGTTTCTAAGAGAAAGTCCTAAAACACAAAGTCATCACAGAAAGTGAACCTCAGTTGTCAGCCGGAAAGAAAAGGAAACCCTCAACATAGCATTGTTTCTAATCTGTAAGGGACTAGTTTATTGGTCCTTTTTGGACCTCACTTTGGAAAACTTTTCTTACTATGAAAAACAAACCCTGCCACTTTACCAGCTTGGAGACCCTTTCTCATGGGCCTGTTGAGTTTGCTAGAATATATACATTTCCTTGATGAAAATGAAGCTTATTAAAAATTAGAATACATATCTTAAGTTCTGCACTATTTTGTTTTTTAATCGATTAGGTTTATTGTAACTAAAATATGCACTATTTTTAGTTTAGTGAATTACAGAATGTCTCCCTGAAGCTTTAGGGATGTAATTAACTAAAGGTAACCTTGTTAACAGGTTTTCAGCACAAGAAGAGGAGACAAACTACTCCCTAAGCACAGTCACTTGGTTCGGCAAAAGCGGGCCTGGATCACTGCTCCTGTGGCTCTCCGGGAGGGAGAGGATCTTTCCAGAAAGAACCCAATTGCCAAGGTATCAGCTACAGAGGAATGTGGTGTCCGTGCGTGCGTGTGTGTGTGTGTGTGTGTGTGTGTGTGTGTGTGTGTGTGTGTGTGTGAAGGGCAGAGACGAAGAATACTCCCTACACAGTAGGAATAAGATGGCTTACAGAGTATGAAGAGGAGGGCTGGAGGGGACCCCGCAGGTTAGAAACAGTGCTGATTTGCCAAAGTGTTTATTCCAACCAGAGAAAGTGTTTAGCTATATTCGCCCCTGTCTGGGAAGATGCCTTCTTCACACCTTCCAGGCAATCGGATGGGTTGACGAAAGTCATTTTTGATTCTGGAGTTTTTAACTATATGTACCAAATTTAAAATATACACCCCCTGAGTCAGGTATCATGGCACATGCCTATAATCCCAGCTCTTGAGAGATAAAAGCAGGAAGGTCAGGAGATCAAGGTCACTTGGAGGCTGGCCTGGGCTATAAGAAATCCTGTCTCATAAAACCCACTTCCAGGGAGTTTAGCTCAGTAAGAGCCCTCCACTAGTATGCATAAGTTGCTGGTTTCTACCCTAGTACACCAAAGGGAAAAAAAATCTGCTTCCCTCCTAATGTGCCCCAACTATATCTTAATTCCACAGTATTCATAAAACATGAGCACTCTCCAGTCTCCATTTCATAGATAGAACTGAAACCCAGGCAGGTGAACAACTAACCAGTGTCACACATTTGAGTACGCTAAGACAGGGTTAGAACATGGTTCCTTGACCCCAACACATGTCCCAGGCCACCTGCCTCCTATCTATACCGTGACACCTTCAAAGGACATTGTCATTAAAATGTTACATAAATTGTAAAGGTTTTAACTTGAGACATCCCTCTGTTCTATTTATGTTAGATACATTCTGACCTTGCAGAAGAAAAAGGAATAAAAATCACCTACAAATACACCGGGAAGGGGATTACAGAGCCACCTTTTGGTATATTTGTCTTTGATAAGAACACAGGAAACCTGAACATTACCAGCATCCTTGACCGGGAAGAAACACCATTTTTTCTGGTAAGAAGGAACAACCTTTATTTGTAGTTTTTCTTTGATAATCATTGTGATTTGTTTTTATGTTTATACTATAGCAATTGATTGAGTGTAGCTTAAAATCTGTTGCTGTTCCTGGCACGATTCAGCTGACAGGTTATGCGATGGACTCCAGAGGAAACCAGCTGGAGAAACCTTTAGAGCTACGCATTAAAGTTCTTGACATCAATGACAACGAGCCAGTGTTCAAACAGGAAGTCTTCGTTGGCTCTGTTGAAGAACTGAGCGCTGCACGTAAGGGCACATTGCTGCTTTTCTTTCAATTCTGTGTGTGTGTGTGTGTGTGTGTGTGTGTGTGTGTGTGTGTGTGTGTGTGTGTATGTGCACCACCTGTGTGCAGGTGCCTGTACAGGCCTGAGGAGGGCGCCAGATCCTCTGGAGCTTGAGTTACAGGCAGTTGTAAACCACCTGATGAGGATGTTAGCAACTGAACCCGAGTTCTCTTCAAGGACAGCCAGTGCTCTTAACCACTGAGCAATCTATCCAGACCCAAACCCAAATATATTTCCTTTTTTTAGGGGCGTGTACAACCAAGATCATTTATCTCCCATATATAAAAACACAAAATTCTATCTTTTAATAAAAGTTGATTATTAATCACAGGTCACTCCAGATTTGGACTTTTTTCATTATTGGAAATTTAAAGAACCTTAAGAATTATGGTCTTTCAGAAAAGATGATTGATTAGATTGACACAACAGGAAGGTCTCCATAGCAACTGTTCGAGCCTGCCCTGGAAGGGGAAGTCAGCAGTAGACAATGTGTAAAGTGGGCAGGGTTGTGTTCCAGTAAAACTTCATGAGCGAAATCAAGCAACCTTCTGGCTTTGGGCCTCTGATTTGTATTATTCTCTCAGTTTGTCCTGGAGATGACATTGTTCAACGCGATGCTCTCTCAAAGACCCATTTCTCCTTGATCATACTAAAAAGAATAGCTGTACTGATCCTAATTTGTTTGCATCTGAGTAGGCAAGCATCCAGGGTCATGAGTGGCTCTCCATCTTAGCTATTAGGTTAAATGTGAGGCCTTCATGCAGCAGTTTTGCAGAACTTTCCTAGTGTTCTGTGTTTGGCCTTCATGCATGTGCATAAGTGCCATGGCACGTGAGTGGGGTGGGAGACCAGTCTGTGAGGGTGAGTTCTCTCCTCCCAAGGATCCAGCTCAGTTCGTCAGGCTTGGCAACCGATGCCTTCAGCCCCGAGCCATCTCTCTGTTGCCAGCCAGTTAAATTTCTGATAGTGGCACAGTGTAATTCTGATCAGAACCCGAGGTCCTTGTAGGGAAAGGCTGAAGGGATCTGTAAGTACCTTTATCTCAACACCTTTCTTCCGAATGCCAGATACACTCGTGATGAAAGTCATCGCCACAGATGCAGATGAGCCCAACACCCTGAATTCTAAAATCTCCTACAGAATTGTCTCTCAGGAGCCTGCAAATTCTCCCATGTTCTACCTAAATAAAGACACGGGCGAGATTTATACAGCCAGTTTTACTTTGGACAGAGAGGTAAGTTAATTAGACGTGAATGAAAAAGTACAGGAACAAAACAAAAGTGACCTCTTTAGTCCCACGACACCTCTAGGGCAAAACAAACTACATCTTGAACAGTCCACCTTTGTTTGCAGAAGCTCAGTGACATAGTTGAGGATTATCAAAAAATACCCCTAGGTTTTTCTGCCCATCTAAACAGCATGCTCACACCAATAGTTGAAGACTACGGAGATTACTTGTGAATAAAATAGACTGTGGTCCGTTTCCTAAGGGTAGAGCGAACCAAAACCAGAGAGGCAGCCTCCAGGGGTATTTGTCTCTCCCTCAGATGGGTCTTCTTATTTTATCATTCTTCAGGAATACAGCAGCTATTCTTTAACGGTGGAAGCAAGAGATGGTAATGGGCAGATAACAGACAAGCCGGTCCAGCAAGCACAAGTTCAGATCCAGATCTTGGATGTCAACGACAACATACCTGTAGTGGAAAATAAAGTGGTAACTTATTTTTATCGTAGATTTACTGTTTCTTGAGTCCCAACTAAAAATGTTTTAGTGCATTAATGAAATAAAAAAAAAACTGTGTGTTTCTTTCTGTTTTGCAGTATGAAGGGGTGGTGGAAGAAAACCGAGTCAATGTGGAAGTCATGCGTATCAAAGTGACCGACGCAGATGAAGTGGGTTCGGATAACTGGTTGGCAAACTTTACGTTTGCATCAGGAAATGAAGGGGGTTATTTCCACATCGAGACTGACACGCAGACTAATGAAGGGATTGTGACCCTCGTCAAGGTGAGTTGTGAGTGTTCACCACCAGGGCAGGACCGTAGCTGTTTTGGGTCCCCTACTGCCTTTAAGAGGATGTCAGCTGGTACCAGCCTTGCTCAGGATCGGGGACATCACATCCTTCCTGGCCCACATCATATGGAAAGAAACAGTCACAGAGCAGATCACGTGCCCTGGTTCCTCCACGGTAACTCTGGCTCTGTCCCTCTAGGAAGTAGACTATGAAACGATGAGGAATCTCAACTTCAGCGTCTTTGTCACCAATAAAGCACCTTTCCACAAGTCTGTTCAGAACAAGTTCAAGCCTACGCCCATCCCCATCACTGTCAAGGTCAAGAACATGGTTGAGGGCATTCATTTCAAGAACAGCGTAGTCTCCGTCCGAGCTAGTGAGGCAATGGATAGGTCCAGCCTCACCCGGTCGATTGGAAAATTCCAAGTTTTTGATGAAGACACTGGACAAGCAGCAACTAAAGTAAAGTAAGATTTGGTTACACGTGTATTTCCAGGTTTTAATTACCATGCATGTCTGGCTTTTGTTGTTTTGTTTTTCTTTGTTTCTTTTTTTTCGTTCTTCGAGGCAGGGTTTCTCTGTGGCTTTGGAGCCTTTCCTGGAACTAGCTCTTGTAGACCAGGCTGGTCTCAAACTCACAGAGATCCTTCTGCCTCTGCCTCCTGAGTGCTGGGATTAAAGGCGTGCGCCACATTCTTTTTTAATGTCAATTTCTCATTACAAAATCTAAGCAGCCCATTTCTTACACCCCAGAATTCCAGTTTTCGAAGGCCTGTGACATCAGTACTCCCCAAACTGAGCCTGTAGCTGAAGGAGGGAGGGAGGAGGCTCTGCCTGTGTGTGAAGGTAGAGGCCAGACTGGTCACCTCCAAGACAGCTCTACTAGAGAGATCTGAAAGCACCTCAGAAAATAACTGAAAAATTCTCTTATTTCTTGCACACTAGGGGGTGAGGAGATAGCAGATAGATAAACTACATGCTAAGGATGCTAGCACACGATTATAACCCAGTGCTGAGGCAGGGGGATTCCGAGATCCTAGCCAACCTGAGCTATACAGTGAGACCCTGTATCAAATAGGGAAATGAAGAATCTTGCCATAAATGCCTCTTTGCACACTCATTTTTAAAAATAGTTTCACACGTTCCTGGGGTTGGGGTTTAGCTCTGTGGTTGAGTGCTTGCCTAGCAAATTCAAGGCCCGGGATTAGGTCCTCAGTTGGGGGGGGCAGGCTTCTATTCACACATTTTAATATGGAAGAACTTGTTTTATGTACAAATAAATCTTGAGATTTAATCTTTATTTAAGCCACTCTACTTAGTTCAGGGAGGGGGTGAACTTTTCTGTGTGTGCACAAATGTATATCTGTGCACCACATGGGCGTGTAAGCCCACAGAGATCAGAAGAGGGTGCCGGGGTCCCTGGACCCAAAGTTGCAGGTGGTTGTGAACCACTCCACTGGTGCTGGGAATGGAAGCCAGGTCCTCTCCAAGATGGCTAAGCACTCCTGACCGCTGAGCCGTCTTTCCAGTGAACGCGGGTGGGTGTGTGTGGGTGACAGTGGTCATTAGTAAAATACATCTGTTAGGAACTGAGTGGGTGTTGTCACTGTGCTGAAAGGATGTGATTGTGTCCAGACTCTATAGTGTCAGCTTCCACTGGCAGACTCTAGGATTTTCAAAGTGAATCTCTGTCCTAGCTCTAGGGTCACTCCATGGCAGGACCCCTCTACAAAGTTGCTGTTGATGAAGTCATGTGCACTGCTCAGACACATGGCTTTGGGGACCTTCTGCTCAGTTCCCAAGATGCTCTGGTGCTGTCCTGTGTCCCTGGGTGCTGGTGCATCGTAAAACATCTAAAAATAGGGCCAGCGTGACAGGAAGCTCCCAACTGTCTGTTTACATTTCCTGAGTCTCCATTAATGGAATCTATCGGCCATCGAGTAGATGACCTCCCCAAATTAATACTCATAAATTTACCTTCCGCTAAATGTCTGTGACCATCTTTCACCCACACTTCCACAGGGGTCTACCTGACAGGGCAGCCCCTCACCGGGTCCCCAGAATAGGGGATTCTGTGTGATTTTTCTCTGCATTCCCTGAGAAGCTTGCATGTTCTAATACCAACCTATTGAAAATGGCCTCCTGACAGTTTTTCTTTTTAATTCTGCTATTTTTATCAGGGCCTGTGACTCTTATGGGAATGGTGTGTGTTCTTCGAAGAATGATGAGAGTTGCTTCTTTTCCAGAAGTGTCTTCCTTCTTTAGCATGCAGTCATAGAATGTGAGGACAGGAGAGACCTTGCCATCAGGTCACACCTGGGAGTTCTTGCAAGCTTTGGGAGGCACAGCCAAGTTAAATCATGTAGCTCCTTAGTAGCTGACACTTTTGAAGTCTTCTTCATGAGGACAGCGAGATCTGGAGAGACTCTCAGCACTGCAGAGCACCTGCGGCATTTGTGGAGGACCCCGTTTGCAGTTCCTGGAGCCTCGAATGCCTCAGAGTCACCTGTCACTCCAGTTCCGGAGGTCCTGACACCCTCTTCTGGCCTCAGAGAGTGCCTGTACACGCACGTAGCTTTGCACAGATGAGCACACTTACACATAATTAATATAAAAATACTGAAAGCCTTTAAAAACTTAATGAGGACAGCAAAAGAATCACGTCATTCATTTTGCCGTAATAAGATACTGAACTGATTATTCATTCTGTAGTTTATGGGTATTTGATATAACGTGAGCTACCCCAATGCTGAGTTCCACAATAAATGAGTTGCAAAGCTCCTTAAATCATGTCACATAACATATCCCCTATAATGAGTAGATTAGAAAACGTTATTATGTAATGGCTATGAAAATGGAAAAAATGTGGCAGGCAAATCAATGCCCACTTTCAAATTCCTGTAGGACACTCAGAAGTACTTGTAAAAATCCAAATATGCTGCCATTTGTTTTCTACATTTTATTTTTTATAGTTTTACTTTTACGGTTTTAGGTGTTGTTTGTTTGTTAAGACAGGACGTCACTAGTCCAGGCTGGCCTTGAACTCACTATGTAGACAAGAATAATCTTGAACTCCTGATCCTTCTGCCTTCATCTCCCAAATTTTGGATCATACCTCTGTCTATAATCATTTACTAGTAACAATAATAGGTATAAAAATGCAGATCAAGTATATAAATGGATTATTTCCAAATAGTGTACACAAATACTACTACAAATCAGCCATCCTCTTGTCTCCTTGAATAGCTACTTACTAGGAAATAAATTACTGATTTGATTGGTTGAACCAAGAGACTCATGTGTTTGCCTTGTGTTTGTATTTTTACGTGTTAAACTCAATAGTGCTCACTGTGTATAATTCTGAAAACAATGTGAGCATATTCTCTGTGCCTTCTTACAGCTGGCTTTTCACCCTGATTTCCCTCACTTCCAGAGAAGAAACACAGATATACATTGTTTTCACTTTTAACCCATTCTGGTGAAAGGCATTGTTCCTAACAACGTGCAATATCTCAAATGTTTAGGTGCCTCAATCTAAGGCAACCACTGTTGTTTTTAAGTTATTCTTAAATATTGACAGTATCCCAGTATAAGCCTACTGCACCGCCTTGTGACATTCAAATCCAGTATGTAAAACAAGGACATATACAGGGGATATAGCCAAGTCTGGAGGAGGTACAGATGCTAGTGTCAGTGTATCCAGAGCTGAAAATGAATTTTGTGTTTGTTTTGTAACAGATATGCAAAAGTGGAAGACATAGACAACTGGATCTCCGTGGATTCTGTCACGTCAGAAATTAAGCTTGTGAAGATTCCCGATTTTGAATCCGGATATGTCCAGAATGGCACCTACACTGTAAAGGTCGTGGCTATATCCAGTGGTAAGCCGTTAAACAGACGTTTTGTGTGACTGAATGCATTCAGATGTCGTCTTCCAGCACCAGAACGTGTGTTCCGTGCGTAAAGGGCTCATCTCTTCAGTGGTTAAGCCCTCAGATTCTCGCTTACTTAGTGACTTAGAACTGATTCGAACTTGAGACCCAGCTGGGATGGGAGGTGCCCTCAGTGGTTAGCACCCCCTCCTTACCTGACTGGCTTCTGTATTGAAACTGTGTGGATAGTCAGTGACAGACTCAGAAGTCTGAACTCTCTCCTGCTTATTTTCAAGATCATCCTCAGAAAACCATCACTGGCACCGTCCTTATCTCCGTTGAAGACATCAATGACAACTGTCCCACACTGGTGGAGCCGATACAACGGATCTGTGAGGATGCACCATATGTGAATGTCACTGCAAAGGATTTGGATGGACCCCAGAACAGTGGGCCATTCAGTTTCTCCATCGTTGACCAAACGCCTGGAACGGCAGAGAACTGGAAAATAATACGCCAAGAAAGTAAGCAGATTTTTGAACTACATCAAAATGAAATAGTAAGCACGATAGAGGCATTATTCCTCTTGTTGATGTGGTCTTTTGAGTGTCCTTGGGACAGTGTCAGATGCAGAAAACACTACCCAGAAGACTAGTTAGCCAGCAGGGTTTACAGCACAATTACCAGCAACTGTCTTATCACTTACTGTAGCTTACCTTAAAATAGTTCAGAGAAAGGTTTTGTTGGATTTTCCCACTACTTTTTTTTTTTTTTTGGTTTTTACGAGACAGGGTTTCTCTGTATTGTTTCGGGGGGCTATCGGTCCAGCCCGGCCTCAAACTCACAGAGATCCGCCTGCCTCTGCCTCCCGAGTGCTGGGATTAAAGGCGTGCGCCACCACCGCCCGGCTCCCACTACTTTTTAATGTCTCTCACTGTATTCAAATGCTTGTTTAGATAATGTGAAATGCCATCATCGAACTTCTTAAGAAGATAAACTAATCACTAGGTATATAGAGAGAAACCAGATAAAAATAAATGGACCATTGCTGAAAATGATCAAAACTGGGGGTGACACAGTGCTGTTTCGGCAACACTTAAAAACTGCTTTGGTAGCTTCTTTTTTACTAATTAGTAAGATGAGCATCGTTGAGTGAACATGTTATTCATGTGAATGTCACCTCATGCATGGCTGCATTCCCACCGACTGCACAGTGTGGCGGCTGTCCCTAGCGTTTAGCAGACCATACACATTAGTGAAAGTCTTCAGGAAAGTTGTCTAACCCTAACCCTCTGCTAGCTAAACTTCGTTTGCCATCTGTGGACGCATGTGATGGCACACACACCGAACTCCATGAGGAGCTGGGGGGGCAAAAAGCTTACACCTGGAGCTCCACACACTAAGACCCTGCCTTGGGTCAGTTTCTCTTCCCCAGCAGTCCGGGTTTTCATTGCCTCGCCCCTCCCCTCTCCCAGGTACCAGCGTGCTGCTGCAGCAAAGAGAGCGGAAGCTGGGGAGAAGCGAGGTCCCCTTCCTCATTTCGGACACCCAGGGCTTCAGCTGCCCCGAGAAGCAGGTCCTTCAGCTCACGGTGTGTGAGTGTCTGGGGGGCGGTGGCTGTGCAGAAGCCCAGTATGACAACTACGTTGGCCTGGGACCCGCCGCCATCGCTCTCATGATTCTGGCCCTCCTGCTCTTGCTGCGTAAGTCTTCAGAGCCTGTCTTGAGTGTCTTCAGTCCAGGGTGACTTCTTAACCCCAGAGACTTCCCTACACTCCCGCTTTAACCTCGTGAGAACACTTCATAGAGTGAATATTAACATAGCTGGAGACCATTGAGTGTTTTCCCGCCTTTTGGGGTAACTCCTAGGGCTATCTCAATAAGCCTCTGAGGGTAGGGGGTGGTTGCTAAGCTATATTCCCCATGGCTGGAGTAGTGTTAATAGGTTTTCAGAAAAGACTTGCCACGTGCGTGTGCCATGTGGATATAAGGTTACTTTTACAGAAGTAGTGTGTTCCCATCCCAGCATGCTTTGCACATTCAAGTTCTTGGGGCTTCAGTCCACTCCTGGCTGCTCGGCTTGCCTCTGCCAGCACCAGCTGCAGCCAAGCCTTTTCTGCAGCCAAGCGCTCCGTGTGTCCTCGCAGTAACAAGCTCCGCCCAGCCAGTCCTGCCGGCCCTCCAGTCCAGCAAAGACCTGGGGTCGCCTGGAGTCCCAGTCTACTTGCATGTGGGCAGAGCACCACTTCTCAGGCAGTGTGGGCTGTCCCCATGGAAAGAGGAGGGGCCATTGCAGACACTTGTAGAAAGCTAGTTAAATGCACAGAACTCGACAATTTACAGTGGACCTCCAGCCCTTCGGTTTCCTCGCTGGCGAGTGACTTGTTTTGACTTGCCAAGGAGTTGGGTATGCATCGTTTACCCAGGGATTCCGTGCCCTGGCTCCCCATCCAGCTTCCCTGAAGCCTAACCTGTCGCATGGCCCAGGACACTTGACTGCTATAGGAGCTGCGTGTGTAGCTCAGTGCTACAGTGCTTACCTAGCATGCTGGGGCTCAGCCTCCAAATTACACAAAACTCAACGTTGGTGGGACAGCACACTCGTGACCCCGGAATTCAGGAAGCGGAAACAGAAGGGTCAGGACTTCAGGATCCTTCTCAGTTACATATTGAGTTTGAGGCCAGCCTGGGCTATATAATACCCTGCCTGAAAAAAAAAAATAAAGTAAAAGCCAAGGAAAAGAAAAAGGAACTTAGGTGATTGAAAGGTGAGCTGGAGCATACAAGAGTCTGGTCTTGTGCAAAGTCCCCCTCTGAGGTAAAGTACAACAGCTTTGGTGTTCCAGATCATGTTCTATGTCTGTCTACCCGCCCCACACACACACACAGGGTTTGTGTTGTATGTGTTTGTTTTGGATGGGACTTTAGAGACAAGGTTTCATTCTGTAGCCCAGACTGGTCTCAGTTTCCCAGCAATCCTGCTTCAGCCGCCCCAGCATCTAAGTGCTGGGGGCTCACAGGCATGTGCCGCCATCTTGGCTGCTTTTGATCACTCTGATACGTATCTCTTAGATCGTACACTTACAAAAAAAATTTTGGACAGGAGTTTAAAAACATTCCACCTTTACCTTGGTTTTTCTGATTTCCATATGATCTCATTCAATCCCAATATCTGACTCGCTAGCCGGAGACAGGCTGTCTGTGGTGAGTAAGCCGTTTGAGTCAGAGGGCTCGCTCTGTCTGCCTTCAGCTGTGCTGTAATTCAACCAAAGCAAGGCTGGACAGGTCGAAGCTTCAAGTAAGTGAAGCCTGGGCTCCAAGAGGTGCAGCGAGAGTCCTGAGTGACGTGCTGTGGGTTGGAAACCAGACTCTGGGCTCTGTTTTGTTTTGTACAGTTGTGCCGCTGCTGCTGCTGATCTGCCACTGTGGAGAGGGCGCCAAAGGCTTCACCCCCATTCCCGGGACCATAGAGATGCTGCACCCTTGGAATAATGAAGGGGCGCCTCCTGAGGACAAGGTCAGTTCATCAGACAGCGATGTAATCTGCCTTCTGCTCTGATTTGATTGGGGGATGTGGGGAGTTTGAACAGTGTCACTCTGTAGCCCAGACTAGCCTTGAACTCAAAGCAATCCTCCTGTCTTGGATTACGGCTGTGAATCACCGTGCCCAGCTTTATTTTCTGATCTTAAGGTGTCTTACTTAGAGGGTGTTTGCAATATTTTTTGGCCATGAGACACTGACACAGCTACTGAATTGTGAGACATGTGCACTAAGAGCTAGCGTTCGGCCCCTAAAGTCCTTGGCATCCAGGAAGTAACGGTGTCTGGAAGACTGAGCCCTCCACCTGTGGGATCTGACAGTGTCCCGGTGGCATTGATTGAAGAGAGGGACCCAGCTGATGTCCACTGCAAAACTGACTGCCTGCTTGCTGGTGAGGAAAAGCCCTGTATCTTTCAAGGTCACGGGAGCCTGAGTCGGTGTTGTAGTGTGCCGGTGAAGACCGAGCCATAGTCATTACACCCCCTGCACGTGTTTATCCAGCAGCAGTCATGAGACCTCACGCACATGCCTTTGTTAAACAGCAGCTTCAAGTGGCAGCGTGTTCTCTCTTGTTTGCCAGCGCAGACTTGAGAGGCTCTGACTGTACCGTGGTACATCCTGTGCTAACAAGAACGCAGACCCGGAGCCAGCAGGCGATCCAAACAGTGTAGAACGAGAGACAGGGAGAGCAAGAGCAAGTGGGGATTTAGACTAGGAACTTCTGCCCTGCTACTAAATGGCCCTTTCACACCCAGATCTGAACCGCCTCCGTTCTCGGCATAGTCAGCTGACAGAGGTAAACTCCCAGCCCCCAAGATGCTTACCACATGTGCCCAAATCCCCTTTCAGTCATTTAATAGTCAGCTCCCCTGGCCTTCCCTTGTGTCTTCACCCTGGCTCTCTCCTCTTCATCTGCCACAAGTACCATGCCTGTAGGACGTGTGTTTCGACAGCAAGGGTCAGGAAACTGAATATCAGCAAAGAAGAGCCTGGTGAATCTCCGAGTTGGTTCCTTCTTAGTTAGGGTTTCTATTGCCGTGAAGAGACACCATGACCACGGCAACTGTTGTGAAGGAAAGCATTTAGTGGATGGACTTACAGCTCAGAGGTTTAGCCCATTATCGTCTTAGTGGGACGCAGCAGCATGCAGGCAGACGTGGTGCTGGAGAAGGAGCTGAGAGTCCTACATCTCAACCCGTAGGCAACGGAAGTAGTCTGAGACACTGGGTGTGGCTTGAGCGTATATAAGACCTCAGAGTCCACCTCCACAGTGATACACTTTCTCCAGTAAGGCCTTGCCCACTCCAACAAAGCTATACCTCCCTTTCAAACCACCACAATTACTTTCCTTGTTATGGCAGCAACAATATCTGACAAAGCGAATTAAGGAAGTAAAAGGCTTACTTGGCTTACAGTTTGAGAGACAGAGTCCAGCATGGCAAGGAAGGCTTGGTAGCGGAAGTGTGAAGAGGCTGGTCACACTGCATCTGTGGTCAGGAAGCAGAGAGCAGACAGGAAGTGCTCCACGCCCGGTGACCCACTCCCTTTAGTGAAGCTTCACCTCCTAATGGTTCCACAGTGTTCCAAAGCATCCCACCAGCTGAGGACCAAGTGATCAAACACATTTCGTATTCAAGTTTGCAACACAGCCCTATAATCCCAGTACTTGGGAGAGTAATGGAAGTGGTCACAAGTTCAAGACCAGTCTAGACTACACAGTGAGATTTTTGCCTAAACAAAGAAAAATAAGTGAGGAAATGTAACAGTCCTGGATCAGTCAACACGGAGATCCTTCAACACATACCCCCGCCCAGCACCCCTTCCTGGTGCTCCCCAGATGGGTTCCATTGCAGACACTAGCTCCTGTCCTCACTCTGGAGCAAGCCGCTGAGACATCACAAAGAGTGGTCTGTAGGCACTTTTTTATCAGTTGCATGTACCATGCCCTCCTGGTTCTCTTTAATCAGAAGGCAAGAGACTCTTACCTGACAGCAACGCAAGGCTGGAAACAGAGTCTTTATTTTGAATGGCCATGTGTCCAGCTGAAATTTCAGAGTTTTGTAGCTGTCACAGAAGACCCCAAAGGGGAAGTGGATGTTGTTGGTTCTGGTAAAGAGAGTGAACCAAGACCACATAAGGCAATCTGGGCTTTGTGTCCCCCATGGGTTGTAGTCAGCTCTGAAGCAGGAAAAAGAAACCCTTCACAAGACTCCAGAGGATGTGTCCCTCCCTAAGTGTTTTCTAATATGCCTATCCCTCCTTATGTCCACTCAGCTCATGTCTTTCTGCCAAGTACACTGACAACCCTTTGTGTCACTGAAATATAAATCGCACACTTGATGGAGGGTACGGGTGACTATTTATTGTGGGAAGGTACTTACCAGAGAAACCGGAGAATCCAGGTTGGTCTCGGCAGCTCCCGAGAGCCGACCTGAACCCGGAAAAGAGAGCGAGCGTCTCCGCTGCACAGCCCTTTATTCCCCAAGTCCGTCCCTATGCACCTGTAGCCACGCCCAAAGCGGGCATGGTCATCGGCACAGGTACCTAAGATCTCTCCCTACACCTCTGTCCTTCGGATTCATCTCTGAGCTGTGTTTATCCGTAGGTGGTGCCATCGCTCCTGGTGACGGATCATGCCGGAAATTCGGCAGCGAGAAACGGGGTAGGAGGTGCTGTGCTCAAGGAAAGCATGGCGAAAGGCAGCAGCTCGGCTTCCTTTACCAAAGGACAGCACGAGCTGTCCGACGTCGACGGGAGATGGGAAGAGCACAGAAGCCTCCTTACTACCGAGACCACGCACCTCGTAGGGACAGCAGGAGCCATCGCAGCCAATGAAACACTAAGGAGAGCAAGAGCCACGGGGGCTTCCAGAGACGCGGGTGGGGCTCGAGGAGCTGCTGTTGCAATGAATGAGGAATTCTTAAGAAGTTACTTCATGGAGGTAAGCACTGGTGTTTATGGATGGAGAGGGAACTGTTTACATCAAAATGTGACGTTCTACATTGCTAAGTGGACTTCTCTGAGAGATATAATTGGTGGGGAAGCTTTATGGGTTTTTTTTATAGGCAACGGGAAAGAGAGATGGGACATACTGAAACAGTGTTAGCCACGGTACGGAGTGGTAACAAGTAGCCCCACAATCTGCCTAGTTCTTGCCACGACCTTCTTCTTCGTGGCTTTGCCTGTCAGCTTGTTCCTGTTCTGCTGTGCTTAGAATGTGTCACCCTCATTCTAAGACGCACACCAAGAGAACAGATTGAGCCAGGGAAGCTGCCCTCCTGTGGAGCAGGGAAACCCCAGTGGTGGAAGCAGACTTTGGCTGTGGAAGCAGACATTGGCTCCGGTAGCTACTTATCTCATCACTGAGACACCACAGCTGATAAACAAAGCCTGAGGGCAGCGAGTTTAGCTGAATTCGTGGTTTGAGAAGTTAGTTACAGACCATCATGGGGGAGGCATAGCAATGGACTCACGAGATAACTAGTCAAATTATGTCCGCAGTCAGGAAGCAGAGAGAAGCACGCTGGTACTCAGCTCGCTTTTTTCTTTTTTCCTCTTTATTTGGTTTGGGATGCAGCCCATGGATGGCACCACCCACATTTAGGGTGGGTGAGTCTTCCGTCCTCATTCAAACCTCTTGGAAAACTGCCCCGCAGACACACCTAGAGGTGGGCTGTCAGTCACCTGGAGGTGATTCTAGGTCCAGTCCATAGTGAAGATGGATCAGCATGGGCTCTTTCAGACTCTCTCCCTTTTCACACTTACATTTCTTTCATCAAAGCAAGTGTAAAGTGACCCTGGGTCAGAAAATACAGTCCCTTTACAGAAGCAGGCATGGGGGGAGGGATGACACAGGAAGGAAGACAGAGAACACAGCCTAAAACACTCAGGCATTAGAATCACTGACATTCTTGTTTGGTTGGCTGGTTTTTGTTTGTTTTAACTTTATTTCTTGATTTTATGTATGTGAATGTTTTGCCTGCATATCCGTCTATGCACCACACGAGGGCAGTGTCTGACTGAGGCCAGAAAAGGGTGTCAGATTCCTGGGACTGGAGGACAATATGGTTGTGAGCTGTCTTGTGGGTGGTGGGAATCAAACCTGGGTCCTCTGGAAGAGCAGCAAGTGCTCTCAAGCCCTGAGCCGTGTCATTAGCTCCACAGTTTTGCTATTTGTATGATAAAACTTGTCATTCTGCAGGGAATTCACGAAGAAACAATGAAAGCGATTACACAAAAGATGGTCAGTTTTCATGGCCAGGCATTAACAACCAAAACAGGACTGGAAATAAATGCTCCACCTAGACAAAATTCATCCCAGAATACAATTCATTACTAGAACCAAAACTACTTATTTCAAGATGGAAACTAGTCAATTCATGTAGAAGCCTGATGCTCCTAAGTATGTCACTACCTTACAACAGGAATCTAAAGTCTTGAAGCCCAAACTGCTGGAGAAATAGACAAACTCACAATTACAGTTGGGGGTGTGCAGCCTGTTCTATCAGAGCAGGGAGAAAATTGGCAAGGATACAAGAAACACCAGCAGCATTGTCAGGTGACTCGATCTAACTGGCACCGTGGAATTCTGGGTGTCACAAAAGTTTAAATAGGTCTGGTGGCATTTAGGGGTTAGGAATTTCACTCAATGGAAGAGCTTAAAGCTCTGGCTTCAAACTCCAGACTTCCCCCAAAAGAAGAAAGGGAACTAGAATTTATTGTCAGAAGAGTCCACGACTGGATGTGGAGACACACATCTCTGACCGTAGCAGATAGAACGAGAGGCGGGAGAACCCCAGAGTTCAAGGTTATCCCGAGCTGCACATTGAGTTTGAGGCCAGCCTGGGATCATAAAACCCCGTCTCAAAGAGAGTAGACATTTTCAAGCCTATCCATTGTGTACGTGGATCTTAGCCAGGTACATTTGCCATTAGTTTCCATTTTTCCAGTCTGTCTCACACTCACATAAACACCGGTGCACACCTACAAACGCATGCGCTTCTCTCTGTCCCCACAGTACAGCTAGGGAACTAGGACACTTAAAATGGATACAGTTTACATTTCAGTTTGCTCACTGATAAATTCCACGATAATGACGATTGTCTTCCAAAGCAACTAACTTCTCTATGTGGCGTCTAACTTAGTTACCGCGACGCTGTTCACTTTGACATTGTGCTCCCCGCCGTTTTTTCATCTTTCCTGATATTCATGTCTTGTGAGAAGACAGGCCAGCTTTGATGTAGGGTGTCTCATTGTGTTTCTCTTATGCTGTCTTGTGACAAGACTCAACTTTTCCCAGGTGTTTGCATCATAAACAGAAATGCCAAGCCTTGCTTCTAAATGCATTTGTGTCACTAATGAGCCCGCTCCTTTGTTATTTCCATGTTAGAAAGCGGCCTCCTATGCTGAGGAAGACGACATTCACACGGCCAAAGACTGCCTTCTCGTCTACTCCCAGGAAGACACAGACTCTCTCCGAGGCTCCATTGGCTGCTGCAGCTTTATCGAGGGAGAACTTGATGATCTGTTCTTAGATGACCTGGGCCTTAAATTCAAGACCCTAGCCGAAGTTTGCCTCGGTCGAAAGATCAGTTTGGATGTGGACGTTGAGCAGAAGCAGAAGCCTGTCCGAGAAGCCAGTGTGAACCTAGCTTCGGGCTCACATTATGGGCAAACAATGGTCAACTCAGAGAGCACATACGCCTCTGACAGTGGCTTCCAACTCCCAAAAGCACACTCGGAGAAAGTCACACAGGAAATCGTCACTGAAAGCTCTGTGTCCTCCAGACAGAGTCAAAAGGTAGTACCGCCACACCCTGCTCCCGTGGCTTCTGGTAATATTATAGTGACAGAAACTTCCTATTCCGCAGGCTCCGCTGTACCACCCAGCACTGTGACCCTGGGTCCTAGACAGCCGCAGAGCCTTATTGTGACAGAGAGGGTGTACGCGCCAGCATCCACCTTGGTGGATCAGCACTATGGCAATGAAGAAAATGTCATTGTCACTGAACGAGTGGTCCAGCCTAACGGGGGTATCCCTAAGCCACTCGAGGTCAGCCAGCATCTGAAAGATTCGCAGTATGTTATGGTGAGGGAGAGAGAGAGCATCCTTGCTCCCAGCTCAGGTGCACAGCCCACCCTGGTAATGCCCAGTGTGGCAGCGGGACAGAGTGTCACGGTGACCGAAAGGGTACTGGCCCCTGCTTCCTCTCTGCCGTCCGGTCACCACCCCCCCAGTGAGACCTCTATGAAGGCTAGGAAGACTACGGTTTCTAGTGTAGGAGGTCTGGGCCCTCTGCCCAATTTAGAGTTAGAGGAATCTGGTCATCCCAGTTCTACTGTAACCACATCTTCCACCAGGGTCACTAAGCATAGCACTGTGCAACATTCTTACTCCTAAATGGAAGCTGGCTGCAGTCTGGCCCAGAGCTTAACTGGCTTCGCTGGATGTGTGTTTCCACGCCCCTAACCTTATGTGAGCCATACAAAGACTTACACACGGAGGTCACTGATGCCCCGAGGGCCACAGTGCCTCTGGCAGGGCTGGGTTTCGGGAATGCTCTGATATTCGGTGGGACGGGATGAAGATGCTGTTTCCTAAATGCCTTTTAGCACACTGTGCAAGCAATACTCACAGACTAGACAGGATAAATTGGCTTTCAGGAACTTACCAAGTCAAAGCCTGGTTTCTCGTTCCGGTCCAGAGGATGGGATTCTGCACAGTTGACACCCAGCAGGGACAGTTCCATCCCATCCATTACAGAACCTTGCAGGTTATAGGTACCAAATAGCTCATCTGCCCAGAGGAACATCTCCACTCTGGACCTCCACTTCTGAGTCCAGAAGGAAGGAAATGAAAACACCTTGTACCCTTTTAGTTGTGCAAATTGTTGAAAGTTTAACACTGACCTGGTAAGAATACATACCGTGCATTTCTCTGCACAAGCCATGTGTCCGTACATGTCCTGTGAGCTTAAAAATGACTCTATGGTTCTCCTCTTTCTCAGCGGTCATGAAATTCAGTTAAAGTAATCCAGGATAGCCAAGTGTGGTGGCACGCGGCTTTAGTACCAGCACTTACGAGGCAGGAGATCTCTGTGAGTCTGAGGCCAGACTGTTCTATATAAAGAGTCCCAGGACAGCCAGAGCTACATAAAGAGACCCCGTCTCAAAATAGCAATAATAATAACCCAGGATAAAATTCATACTTAGTTTTTCTGTAATGTGATAATAAAAAAAAAAGCATATGTTTGTTTCTTGGCTACAACTTAGTGCACTTAGGGGCTGGACAGAAGGCTCAGTGGTAAAGAGCACGTTACTGCTGTTGCAGAGAACTATAATTTAGTTTCTGGTTCACAGCCACCTCTAATTCCAACTCAGGGGGTCTGATGCCCTCTAGTGGACTCCGGAGGCACTGCACTTACAATTCGGTGACGTTAAGTGACCAGCCACAGTTCCCACTTGCCATTCATCCTCAATGCCTCACATAGGAGCCCAGCCAGTGTGTGTGGGTCAAGCTGAGTTCCACAAACCAGCCCTTTACTACAATCATTTAAATATCAAAAAGACTCTGTGTTTTCATAATTCTGAATTGGGATGTTTACCACTCTTAATGTCTAAAAGTAATTGACCGATGTACGTGAGGTAGATATTTTGCCATAAAACCATGAATAACTGAATCAGTTTTGTTCAGCTTCCTTGCCTTGTTTCTTTAAGGAAGTTGTTTGGATTGTGCAGCTCGTCAGTGGGAAGTATTACACAAATAAGAATAGTTTCTAAAAACAATGTTTCAAAGCAAAAAATAAAACAATAATGTTTCAAAGCCTATGTGTATATCAGTAACAATATATATGCATGCTTCCCACAAAAAAACTGTTGAAAACAATTAAATTTCTAGATACTTTGCTAAGAAAATGGAAATTCTACACTTATACTTTGTAGACATTTTAAAATGATGTTTACACACATCGCATTGTAAAAACATTTATACCATGGACCTCACTGATGCGCGAAGTATTTTTACACATGATCTGCTGTGTGGGGTGGAGGCCAACTTATTTCTACAGTCTAGAATTGTTTACTTTCTGCAGAGCGAGCTTGATGGGGAATGTTTGGTTTTGATTACGTTGAAACTATTTCACGAGGTGTGCAGCAGGAACCACACTACTGTGCGGAGCTCCAAATATGGCCCATGTGCTCAAATAACAAAGCTCGGTCTGGAACTTACCTGTGGCTAGGTTTGGGGCCCTGCTTCCCGCTGGCACAGGGCATGGTCACATGTATGGTCTTCCTCGTTCCTAGAAGGGTGGTTTGTGTCAGTTTTTGTATTTGTTCCTTGGCAGGACTGTATTTGTGTGTGTGTTCATGTAAGATGTTTCAATAAAAAGACTGCCTTCCTTCACAGTGGCCTGTCTCCCTACTGATCTGTTGTCTTTTTCAAAGGATGCTGCTGCGTGGGGAAGAGAGTTGCCTTGGAAGATGCTTCCTGGGCTTCCTTATTTAATATCATCTGCTTTGCTGGCCCGACCAGCCCCTTTGAAGAGCATGGTTAATCTTCCAAGGAAGGGTAGTTAAGATGAAATTTCAGGTCAAAACTGAATACTCTTTTTTTAATTATTAATTTATTTTTTACATTCCAATCCCAGTTCCCCCTCCCTCGTCTCCTCCCGCTCCCCCCACTCCCCCGCCCCACCTCCCATCTGCTCCTCAGAGAGGGTAAGGCCTCCCCCTAGGAAGTCTTCTGTCCTGTCATCTGGTTGAGGCAGGACCAAGGCACCTCTCCACCCCCTCACCCCTGTGTCTAAGCTGAGCAAGGTATCTCTCCATATAGAATGGGCTCCACTAAGTCAGTCTGTGCATTAGTGTTAGATCTTGGACCCACTGCCAGTGGCCTCATATATTGTCCCAGTCACACCATTATCACCTATATTAAGAGAGTCTAGTTCAGTCTTATGCAGGTTCCCCATTTGTCAGACCTGAGTCAATGATCTCTCACTAGCTGGGGTCAGCTGATTCTGTGGGTTTCCCCATCATGGTCCTGACTCCTTTATTCTTATGTTCGCTCCTCCCTCACTTTGATTGTACTCCAGGAGCTTGGCCCATTGGTTAGTTGTGGATTCTTTACTGTACATCAGTAGTCTAAAATAAATGCAGATGCTCTTGACTTGGGGTAGAACTGTATCCCATAAACTCAACATTAATTGAAAAATAACTAACATGTAGTTAATATTCCAGTCTACCTCATACTGGAATCCAGTTCCTAGTAAAGGCGTGTCACTTGGGCACCACCTGAAGGTGAACCATCACAGGTCTGTGACTGTCTGTATTATTTATCCGAAATTAGGTTTTTATCAAGTATGGTGATTGTTAGTTAGTCCAGTAACTTTATTCTTAAGGCATTGACTGTTACTCTGCGCAGAAAGAAACTACAGGAATCTCTTCCATTTAGTCAGAGAAAGAGAAAGCACCCCATCTGCCAGAGAGGACATTTTTTTACTGTATTTAGAGAGGTTGCTGTAGTTGCTCTTTACAAAGGAAAAGATAAGAGTCATTACAGCAGATGAAGAACTTAAAAAGTATTCTATGCTGAGATACTGAAGAAATACATGAAACATAAAGAGGGTCGCTAGCGTGTATAATACACAGAAAAACTTTAGAATCAAGCAGGTTGAAAAAATAGAATTTGGATTTCCATTTTTCAGAGCAGTGCTTTAAATACATTTAACAAAACCCTTGTGCAAAGTCATGGCGTGGAAAGACTCAGAGAATCCAGGCAGCATGAGCAAGCAGGTGATTCACAGCTAGTATCTTGGTCACAGATCAGCATTGGGGTGATGCTGTGGTTGACTGAAGTAAAAATATAATTAAATAAACTAAGGCTTCTTTCTGGTTACCTAGTAAACCAGGTGGCAGTTAACTGCGTAAGGACTCAACTTACGGATGCCACCTTGAGCCAAAGTTAGTTTACCTGTGTTACTACTTGGGCTGACACAAAAGAAGACCCATGTGGGTTTTAGACAGGGAAGATAAACTCGGAGAAGGCCACCAGGGTAACACCCTTTCGTGATAAAAGTCTCGGAGAGATTAGAGATACAAAGGACATACCTAAACGTAATAAAGACAATTTACAGCAAGTCTATCGCCAGCATCAGCTTAAATAGAGGGAAACTCAAAGCCATTCCACTAAAATCAGGAACAAGATAAGGCTATCTACTCTCTTCATGTCTATTCTATGTAGTAATTGAAGTTCTAGCTGGATAGCCGGAGCAATAAGACAATCTAAGGAGATCACATGATACAAATTGGAAAGGAAGAACTCAAAGTATCATTACTTGCAAATAATAAGTTACCCCAAAAGTTCTACCAAGGAACTCTACCAGCTGATAAACACCTTCAGTTAAGTGGCTGCATTCAAGAATAACAACAACAACAAAGAAAAATCTGTAGCACCCCTATATACAAGTGATAAACAGCCTGAGAAAGAAATCAGGGAAACCACTCCCTTCACAATAGCCACAAATAATATAATATATATTGGAGTAACTCTAACTAAACAAGTGAAAGACTTGTACAACAAAAACCCAAGTCTTTGAAGAAAAAAATTGAAAAAGATGTCAGAAGATGGAAAGATCTGCCATGCTCACGGGTCTTTTATACTTCCTATCCTATATGTGACTGGAAGAAAACTATTAAAATCTCCATCTTACAATTTTGTGAAGTTTTATGTCTGTGTTGCTAGCAGGCACAGATATTTAGAACTGTCAAAGTAATGCTCCTTTAAACCTGGTTTCTTTAGCATTGTGCATTATCTCTCTGCATCTCTGGTTTTCTCGTTTTCCTTAACATCTTCTTTGCCCATCATTAAAATGACCAGTCAGATTTCTGGTGCTCCGTGCTTCTGCAGTTTACTGTTCTGGTCCTTCAGCTCCCTGGTCGTTCTGCTTGCCGCCGGTCTGTCTACGCCTCCAGCACAGGTCTTGTAAAGGGACTGTAGGTAGGCTTTGTGGCAGTTGCTCACGTGGGAGAGTCCCTTCTGTCTTGGCACACATTTTCTCTTGGCCTCATCAGCGTTTTACTCCTGCCTTCAGGCATGTGGGTGTCTGTGATCCTTGCTGAAGCTCTGCTGAGAGAGGAGATACCCAACGGCCCTGATGTATAGAAAGTCAGGACTTCCGTGTTACACGAACTCTGGGCTCATTTGCATAGCACCCTTCTTTGGGGCATGCTCTGCTGTATGTGGTTCCACACACAACTTCGAGTATCACATGCCTTGCCAGCATCCTAAATCTTCAGCTGGGGTGTGCACTTGGGTGTTAGGGTGGTCCACAGATCACTCTAGAACACTGTGGAGTACTTCTGTGGCTGCGGGCTTTGGCCAGGGACAACTTGTTTGTTCAGTATGGTAGTTTTGTAGGGCTCGGTGCAAATCCTTCCAGACCTCATTCTGCCATACTCTCCAGTGTCTGTGATGCTAATAGCACGTTTTGTGCAATGCTCTCTTTAGGGATCCACACAGCTCCTCTGCCGACTTGAGAACTATACATGTATTTATTTATTTATTTATTGCTTTAGGATTCAAGGACTAAAGTTATGTTTTAAGTTTAAATTACTGTGTTTAATTACTGTAAGCCCCACTTGCCTAAGGACAGGTAACTTCCTGGAATGCTGGGGGCTGTTGTTCACACAAGAGAACAAGGCACATGTTTTCACTTCTGTAAGCAAGGTTGGTTACACATAGGTGGGAGGAATGCAGGCAGGAAGTTCATCGGCATGTCTGCTTGCCCATTGGATAAAGGCAGGAAGTATGTAGCCTTGTGGGTTTTGCCTTTACAAACCCCTGACTAATGTAATTCGGGCCCATTCTCCGGGAATCCTTGCTTCAAATCTGGCTCAATCTGTGTGGTAGAGGTCTTATTCTCATGAGCGGGGTTGACAAGGGCTCTGCTGTAAAGCCTCTTGACCTTTAACCTGTGCCTCCCTGTGTTTACTGCTTCAATAGCTGCTCTATGGGGGAATAACTTACCTTTCTAACTTTTTATTTTTCCTTCATGTCTTTCACATCATGCATGCCAGGTCCACCCACCTGCCTCCCCCCAACAGAACAGAATGAAATACAATTTAAGAGAAAAGGAAGCGAGGGGCGAAAGGAAAAACTCATGGATGCTGCGGTGTGACTCAGCGAGTTACACAGTGAACCCCTTCACCCATACATCTTTACTTGCAGACATTCATTGCAAAAAATCATTGGTTCTGGTTCGAGGCCCCTGGTCGCAGCTACACCACCATCTCTGGGCCCTCACTGGGACTCTTCCTGGACATCCTGTTATGGAGGTACTGTAACCCTGGGTCCACAGGATCGGCCTCACCCCAACTCCCCACCCCCATGCTTCAGCAGATCCCAGATGGGGTGGATACTGGGGTGGGCCAGCACATAACCCTGGTTCTGGGCCTGGGTAGTGCAGGACTGGTCAGCTTGCCAGCTGGCCCCTGTCCTCACCACCAGGGTGAGCTCTCCGGCATTGCTCTGGCTCACCCACCCCTTACATTGATTAGTAAAGGGTGGGGCCAGTTCTCCCGCTTTCACGTCCTCGGGGTCAGATCTCCTGCACCTCTAACAACAGGGTCAGTTCTACTGTGCTGCCCAGGCAAGGCGCGGCACCCACTTTCCCAAGTGCCATAGCTGGTAGCTGGGACGGTCAGCCTGCTAGTCTGTCGCAGGCAGTAAGGGGGTGCATCTGTTCCCCACCCACAGTGCCCATGACACATGAGTAGTGGGGACAGCTCTCCTATGCTCACATCCTTAGAGCTGCTGGCTCACCCACATCTCTGCCAACAGGGTTGACGCTCCTGTGCTGCCCAGGCAAGGAGTAGGGCTTGTTCTACTGACTGTTGCGTCTGGTTGACTATTAAGACCTCAGATGCTTATGGGTACTTATGGGGATGGCATCTCCCTCCACCCCACCCCTGCTTATGCCAGTGTCTGGCAGATGGGTGGAGCTAGGTCCCCCGCACTCACATTCTTGGGGTTGGCTCACCTGTGGCCTTGTCGACAGAGTCAGCTCCACTGTGCTGTGTAGACGGAAGTTTCTGTCCTGCCCCATCCTGCAGCTGTTCAATACCAAATAAACACACAGAAGCTTCTCTTAATTATAAACTGCTTGGTCTATTGCTCAGGCTTATTACTAACAAACTCTTACAACTTAAATTCACCCATAATTCTTATCTATGTTTAGCCACGTGGCTTGGTACCTTTTCTCAGTAAGGCATCTCGTCTTGCTTCCTCTGCTTCTGGTTGGCAACTCTGTCTCTGCCTTCCTCTTCCCAGAAGTCTCCTAGTCTGTTAGCCCTCACCCGTACTTCCCTCCTGGCTACTGGCTAATCAGCATTTTATTAAAGCAGTGTAAGTGGCAAATATTTACAGTGAACAAGAGCATTATCTCACATCAGTGCTGCCCAGATAGAGTGCAGGGCCCTCTTTCCCAAGTGTTCAGCTGGCAAAGGGTTTAGTTCTCTGCTCAGCTGGAGGCAGCAGGAGCAAGAGGGGAAGGCATCTTTCCCTCATCCCCACCACCACACAGCAAATGAGGGAGGTAGTACTAGCTATGCCCCCTCACACCTCCAGAGCCGGCCCGTCTGTGCCCCTGTCTATAGGATCAACTCTACTGTGCAGCTCAGGTGGGGCCCAGGGCCCAGTCTCCTGAGTACAGGCTGATGAGAGGTTGGGTAAGGACCCCCACCTGATGCAGGGGTGGAGGGGAGAGAGGAGGAGAGCGTCTCTCCCTCACCCATGATACCACATGGCAGTTGAGAGGGGTGCAATCTGCTCTCCCAGTCTCACGCCCTCAAGGCCAGATCACAGTAGAATAGTCACTTATTTTTTATTTTCTTCTGTCCTATACCAGGTGGCTCTTCTGACATGAGACAGAGATTTTGGGTTTTCCTTTAATAAGCATGTTTGGAGAAGAAGAGAGCCAGCTTTAATTTTTCATTGAATTGGGACCACAAAAAGACCATTTGCCTTTCATGTCTGTAGGCAGCCGCGGAAATGAACATTTGGGAAGATTTATGAAATCCTACCCTGTTGGAGGTGGGCTTTACCATTAGGCCAATTTACTCTTTTTCTTGGGACATTTTCTCTTGGTGATCTCTCCTTGCTCTTCAGCTGCCTCACTTGTCCAATGGCCTCTGGATTCCTTAGTTGGATGCTCTTATTTTCCGGGAAAGACAAAAACAAAACCCTGCCCCAACCCTAACTTTGAGGAGTTCCTTTTTTGGCAGGTTATAGCTTTGTTAAGTCGAAGTGTTTGTTGGCAACAGAAAAAGTATTTTCTTTTAACTGAAAAAGTTGTCTTGAAATTTTGAAATTAAATATATCTTGGTATGTGTGGATAAATATATCTAATTTTCCTTTCTCATTATACATATAAATTCAAGGTTAAAGTGTATTTATTTTTAGATCAAAGGACAGTCATTTTGAATTTTAGCCTATCTTTCTAGTAACCCTGTAGAGGGTTTTTTTAAAAACAGTAATCTGTAAACATGGTATGTGATTTTTCTAGTATGGCAACATATCAATTAAGCACTGTATCTGAATTTCATCTCTGGGTGGTAGAATTAAAGGCATGCACAACCACCACCTTGTTTACTGTAGAATTTAGAAAACAACTAACTTATTTAATCCATTTGTCTCTAAGGCATCACTGCCCTGCTCAAACATTTTATCTCAGCTCCAAATCATTGCAACTCTTAGACATTTAGAAAACAAGCTTGAACTGCAGTAACCCTTTGAATTTACTTTAAATCTCTTAACTGGGTTTTTAATAGCAAACAACAAAAAATATCCTTTTTATTTAAAAATAAAATTCAAAAGCTGATATCCAAAATGATGTGGATCACATAGCAATCTATAGTCTAACATTCTAACATGAAATTAAAACACGTGGTTTAAGAAAACCCATGGTTTAAGAAAAACCACTTTCCTTTCTTATCAATAAGGCAATTATGCATTTGATAAATTATCATTCAAAATATTATTAGTTTTTGTTTTTATTTTTTCATGCCTGATCCAATAAAAGGCATTTGTTAGTCTTTATAAGTTAGTTTGAACTGAATGACCCAGCTGTCTGATGAACTCTTCTCTCTCCTTACTCAGGACGTCTCTCCCGTTCCAATCGAATCTTTATCCATCTTGATGGTATACATACCTTTTCTTCTCCTATGAAACAAAGGCAAAACCTCTGCTCCAATGTAACACATACCCCAGTTTCTAGTCTGAGATCGACACATCTTTAAAATACACAGGCTGATTTAACTCAGCAGTTTTTTCTTCTATCCGCTGTCTCTTCACAGCCATTATTCTTTCTTCATTAGCTTTAATTTTTTTAGGTTAATAAAGCACTGTGTAATATATTTCTAGGGGATCTTTGTTACCCTTTCTGTTTGTTAAACATATACTTTAAAGTGCCTTTAGATCTTTCTATAACTGCTTGTCCTATAGGATTGTGAGTATACCTGTAATATGCTTTATGTTGTAATGTGCCAAAAAAAACCTGCTTCATTTTACTAGAGACATATGTTGGAGCATTGTTGGTCTTAAATTGCACAGGTATCCCCATAATGGCCATAACTTCTAATAAATGTGCAATTACAAAATCAGCTTTTTCAGAACTTAAAGCAGTTGCCCATTGAAATCCTGAAAATGCATCTATTGTATGGTGCACATACTTTAATTTTCCAAACTCTGCAAAATGAAACATCCATTTGCCAAATTTCATTTCTTTAGGTAGCTTTTGGGTTACTTTCTACAGGTACTGGAATATATATATATATGTGTGTGTGTGTGTGTGTGTGTGTGTGTGTGTGTGTGTGTGTGTGCGTGCCCTTATAATTGCCTTGGCTTGTTGCCAAGTGCTAGAAAAATCTTTCTTCAAATCTTTCTTCAAATCTTTGCTATTAACATGGCATTTCTTATGAAACTCTGAGGCTTTTAGCACATTTCCTACCAATATCTGATCAATTTCATCATTACCTGTGGTAGAGAACCTGGTAGGCCTATGTGAGATCTGATATGTGTTGTATACAATGAATGGTTTCTACTTCTGATTACTTGTTGTAATTGAATAAATAAAAAAGTTGACTCTGAATCTTCTGGAATAAATTCAATGGTTTCTATGTATAAAATGACTCTGCATATTGAGAGTCAGTAACTACTCCAAGAGGTTCTGGAAAATCTAATAATGCCATGAGAATAGCCCATAATTCTGATTTTTAACTGAATCATGAGGGCTTTGAGCCACTTTACTTACGTTTCCTGACTTATACCCTGCCTTCCCTGGTTTGTTTGCATCAGTATAGAATGTAGGGCTCCAAAAATCGGCGCTCATTTCACTGCACGAAGGAGAGTCCAATTAGTTCTTTTTATAAACTGAAGTCTCTTGCTTTGGGGATATTTGTTGCCAGCCTCTCCCAAAAAGTTTCTGTAAGCCCTTTGCCAGTGTTCATTTCCTGCCCATAATGAGGCTATCAACGTTAGTAAAAGGAACCACAATTTCTGCTGGCTCAATTCTTGTTAATTGATGAAATCTCATTTTTCCTTCCAGAGCCAATTCAGAAAACTTTTCTTTTTAGATTTTTAAAATTTAAATTAGAAACAAGCTTGGTTCACATGTCAATCCCAGCTCCCTATTCCTCCTCTCCTCCTCCACCCCCTCCAACCACCCAAGCCCCCCACCCAATCCCCACTTTGCTCCCCAGGGAGGGTGAGGCCCTCCATGGGGGATCTCCAGAGTCTGTCATTTCATCCGGGGCAGGGCCTAGGCCCTCCCCCCATGTGTTCAGGATGAGAGAGTATCATACGCCAGGGATAAACAATGATCTACTACCCAAGGTCCCATAGATTTCCAAGGCCTCCTCACTGACACTAAAATTTAGGAGGTCTGGATATGTTCCATGCTGGCCTCTCAGTCATCAGTCTGGGGTCCATCCATGACCTCCCTCTTGTTCAGGTCATCTGTTTCTGTGGGTTTCACCAACCCGGTCTTGACCCCTTTGCTCATCACTCCTCCCTCTCTGCAACTGGGTTCCAGGAGTTCAGTTGAGTGTTTAGCTGTGGGTGTCTGCTTCTGCTTCCATCAGCCACTGGATGAAGGCTCTAGGATGGCATATGAGGTAGTCATCAATCTCGTTATTGGGGAAGGGCTTTTAAGGTAGCCTTTCCACTATTACTTAGTTTGCCAGTTGGTGTCATCCTTGTAGATATCTGGAAATCACACTAGTGCCAGATCCGTCCTCAAACCTATAATGACTCCTCTATGGTATCTCTCATCCTGTTCTCCTCTGTTCTTCCCCTGACTCAAACTTCCTGTTCCCCCATGTCTTCTTTTCTCCTCCTCTTCCCCCCACCTCTCTTTTTCCCAGCTCCCTCTCTCCTCCCCCCCATGCTCCCAACCTGCTCAGGAGATCCTGTTCCATTCCTCTTCTCTGGAGTACCATGCATATCTCTCTTAGGGTCCTCCCTGTTTCCCAGACTCTCTGGTGGTGGGATTGTAGGCTGGCACTCCCCTGATCGATGTGTAAAATCTATATATGACTGAATACATACCATTTTTGTCTTTTTGTGACTGGGTTACCTTACTCAGGATGGTTTCTTCTAGTTCCATCCATTTGCCTGTGAATTTCAAGATTCCATTGTTTTTTCCACTGAGTAGTACTCCATTGTGTAAATGGACCACATTTTGTCTACCACATTTCAGCTGAGGGGCATCTAGGTTGCTTCCAGGTTCTGGCTATTTCAAATAATGCTGCTATGAACATAGTGGAACAGACATCCTTGTTGTATGAATGGGCATCTTTTGGATATATGCCTAAGAGTGGAAATGCTGGGTATGGTAGTAGACTGATTCCCATTTTCCTGAGGAATCTCCATACTGATTTCAGAAAACTTTTCTACATAGGTATTAGTTCTTTACTCTGTTTGTGTACTAAGAATATCCATTCTAAGACATTATCTTCTCTCTGCATAAGAATTCTCGTGAGAGAATGAGTAGAGCTTAAAATGACCAGAATAGAATCAAGCTCTGGATCCAAACAATCCACATGTGCATCCTGTATTTGCTTTTCTACCAGACAAAGCCAACTCTCTCTCAGCCTCAGCCGATAATCTTCTTGGACTATTTGTCTGAATCATTTGCTAAGGTTTGAAATAAGTTGCTTAACATTTGAGTAGTAATCCAATTGTGGGCTGTAGCCAGTTAATACATCCCAGAAAAATTTGAAAATCATTAAGAGTTTGTAATTTATCTGTCCTTATTTGTATTTTCTGTATTTTTTTCAGAAGCAATTTTTAACCCCTTACAAAGCAAAATTCTCTTTACTCCATCAAACATTTTTATGAAGTGTCTTCCTCTGTATCAGCCAGTAAGATACCATCCATATAATGGTAAATTAGAGAATGATAAAACTGTTAATGAATTACTTCTAACAGCTATTGCCCCAAAATTGACACAAAGTAGGGCTGTGTAGCATTCCTTGTGGAAGAATTCTCCACTGATAAGTTTTAATAGGTTGAGAAAAATTATAGATTGGCGCTGTGGAGGCAAATTTTTCTTTATCCTGTTCTTGTGAAGGTATAGTAAAAAATCAATCTTTTAAATCAATCACTATAATAGACCATTCATTAGACAGTAAAGAAGGCAAGGGAAATCCATGCTGTAAAGAGCCCATTGGCTGAATCACCTTGTATATAGCCCTCAGATCTGTTACCATTCTCCATTTTCCAGATTTATTTTTAATGACAAATATAGGAGTATTCCAAGGACTGGTTGGTTTTTCAATATGTTGAGCATTTATCTGCTCTCATACCTAGTGCCTGAAATTATTGCTACACCTGTGCCTACAACAATCCCTCCATTTCAATGCCATGTATTTGTACTTTCGGCTTTGGTCTCTGATTACTTAGAGCAATTTGCAAAAATATTTGTTTTCTGTTCTCTTGTGAAGCTTTGTTTGATCTACTGAAGCAGTTATATCACATCCAGAGCGCTGTTGTTTTTAACAACAGACAATAAGTCTTAACTGTACACACCTTTCATCCCAGCATTCAGGAGGCAGATGCAGGTGGATCTCTGTGAGTTAGAGGCCAGCCCGGTCTACAAGAGAATTACAGAACAGCCATAGCTGTTACACAGAGAAACCCTGTCTCGAAAAACAAACAAACAAATCTATAAATAAATACATAAATAAATTAATAAATTTTCAGAGATTATATTTGGGGCTGTAAGATGGCCGCCCACCCTGGGTCTGGTAGTATTCTTTGTCCCTGGGTCCATTCCTTTGACAAGTCAATAGGGAGGCTTTTGCAGCCTTTTCTTTGGAGTCAGACCCAGGTGTCCTCCTGCAGTCCCCTAGGGACACGAATCACCCGAGGGAACGGGTTGGTAGTATGGGAGCTGAAGGCAGGCTGTGAGCGTTTCTCTTGAGAACATGGGACTCTTCCATCAAGCCTTCAGCACACAGCTGTAATTACACGATGAAACCTCTCTCCCCGTATGCCCGCCCATATGCTAATCAAATGTAGCCTCCCATGCCTGGCAGCCCCTCCCATCTTCTATCATGGTCCTGAAACACACCCATAGGAGGGTGAGCATGAACTTGCACTGTGTCCCAGATTACAAAACCCCCTCGCACCCCACATGTGCACCTGTTCCAAGTCCAGATCTGCACAGGCATGGTGACAGGCATGTAGCTGTGACCCCAGATACTCGGTAGTCACCACCAGACACTGGCACCGCAAGCCTGGAAAAGCAACAAGGCAGGGGCATAGGGCAGATTCAGGCCTGAAGAGCCTTGTGTCGTGGCCTCAATTTATCAGAGAAAAAGAAAAGTGGTAGAGAGGGACATTGGGAAATCCTGACCCCTTGCTAAAGTCCATGACACCCTGCGGTGGCAGGAGGATACTCAAGTGTCAGGCAATCTGTGTTTCATTTTAGTATTAGACACATACCCTTGGGTAGAGAGCTAAGATGCTATTTGGATATGCAATGTGTGAAGTTCTATGTACAACAACATGTAACAGACAGAGCACAAACACGAGAATGCTCATGCCACTGAAATGAACCAAAAAGCTTAACACTCCATGGCATAAACATTCCAGTTTAATGCACAGCCATGGCCACTAAGCTCTACACGCTTTGCTGGAGCCCGCTTCCTCCCGTAGAAGTAGCTGCTGTCCTGATGAACTGTCCCTGACTATGCTGTGACTTCTGTCTCTGAGCTTTTCTTCGCTCCAAGACGATGTGGTACCCACCGAACCCTAATATCAGCTGAGATCAGTAGCAATGAGACCCCTGTCTCAAGGGACGAGGAAAAGGCAATTAGACATAGCCAAAGGATTTCAAGTGAGTTTGCTTCTTATGTCTCACGCTTTATTGTGTCATATTTGAATGTAAGATGTCCTCGTGTGTCACAACACTTTATCTCTAGCTCGCGGTTTTGAGGGCTTGTGAAACCTTTGGGAAGTTGTGGAGGACAGTCAGTCACTGGAGACTGGATCTTAGAGGGCGTAACTGGCCCAGTTTCCTATCTCGTCTCCACTTCCTGACCTCTGATATATGAACAGGCAGCTCCTGCCGCCATAGCTAAGGGTGGCCTTCAATTCCATAGCCTCCCTGCCATCAAGGGCCGTGCCTTCAGACCATGAGCATTCCTAAGTTCTTATGCTCAAATATGTACTCTCAGCAAAAAGAAAAGAAACTGATGCATACTACAACTCAAGTGTCTTTACTTTTACGATCCCCCTCTGGCATTGGACCTTTCTGAGCTTTGTCATACCCCACCCCTCCAATAGCCACATCTTTCATAGTCCGAGTTTACATAGGATTAAAGACACAACACTAAGTTGATAGTCCTTAGGGTACTTCAATGAGAGAGGTTGGAAAACGCACAAAAATTATAAATGCTTCCAAATATATGTTGCTAGATAAGCCCCGCCTGGAGTCATCCTAGCATTAGCTATGAGGATGTTTACCTCATACATAAATAACTCACATGAAAGATCAGGAGAGTGGTGGAACTCGGTGGAAGAGCTGCATTCAATCACCAGCATGGGAGGAAAAAAAAAAAAAAGATTTATCCAAGTAGCAACAGCAAATATAGGTGCTAGGCACCCCACGGCCACAAGATGGCACTGTGCACGCAGGAAAAAGGCAAAGTCACACATTGCAATCCAGGAGTCAAAAATTAAGCAATTTTCTAGGTTCATGAGCAATGCAAACTGGCAGAGGTGGATGTTTTCCTTCAGTGTGGGCCTCCCAGACAATGTGAGGTGCTTTTACATTGCCAGTGAAGAGCCAGAGTCGGGACCCAAAGGGATGGGCCTGAGACGTAGACCATAGGCTCTCGTCACACCACACTGACAATCTGGATCAAGCTTCCTTCCTCAGTGGAAGGACAGACCTGAGTGCGGAAAGTCATCCCCTGACCTCCACACAGGCAGTGCCAGGTCTGCTCCTGTACTTCCACACCACACACACGCACGCATGAACACGCACGCAAGCACGCACGCCACAAAGGAAAACATATTTTAAAAACAAGTTCCCTGTGAAATGAAGCCCCAATACGGGAGTCAAATGATACCTGCACCATTCTTGGTGCTGAAATACAAAGTGCTTCCTAAAAGGTCCGTCATGGCCGGTCGATCATCTTTTAAACGCTGCCATTGAGGAAAATGACGCTGATTGACAGACAAGTGACACACAGCCTGGTTGGGGGGGGGGGGGAGATTTTGAGAACGGATGTTGACTTCTTCAGCAGAACTGCATTGGACCAGGCAAACACTGGCTGTGGTCCCACTCTGGAGAGAGAGCTCCTTCGTGATTGCAAAAGTGAAGTCCAGCTCTGGCCCTCTTGCTCACAACGGAGAGGAAAGCCGGGCTCATAAAGCACTTACTCTGAAAATGGAGGCCAGCTCTGACAAAGAAGCCATCAAAGTCAACAAGATGGAGGCCGTGGGGGGGGTGTCATTAAACACTGGAGTGAAGAAGAGGAAGGAAGAAGGGAAGGGGAGGAGGAGGAAGGGGAGAGGATGGGAGGGGGAGGGAGAGAAAGAAAGCTTATCTCCCATGCCTGCCCCTCAGAAGTAGTGGGGCAGAGAAGAAGATGTAGGAGGTCTTTTTAGAGAGGCGAGGTCATTGGAAGGCTGCATAAGCAAGGGAGGGACCAGCCAGGTCAGAGCTCACCTCACATGGGTCGGGTGTTGGTGAGGAGGCAATGGACAGAGCCGTGAGGGAAGCAGGGAGCACCCTGGGGAAGACTGGCCAGAGCCTGTGAGGACTACACTTACGATCCCAAGCCCAGGTCTCAGGGCAGGCAGCCCTTAGAAAGACCCTTCCCTGGTGGGCTGGAGGCTACAGGCCCCAAAGGCTGTCAGGGGACTGAAGGCAACGCTAACCACTGGGAGTGTTAAACATTAACATCTTTTTCTCCTCTGAATTTTATTGATTTTTCCACGTATTCCCGGTGCCTCTTTTCCTTGCTCTAAAGTAAATATTAAATGTTATGTCAACAAAGTCATAAAACCAACAGAGGCAAAATACAGTTCTTATAAACACACATTTCCATAACTCAGATTGGAAGATACCTATGACTAAAGAATTTCTCTTTATTTATGAACATATTTGTGTGTAAAGCAAAACAAAATAGTCTTGCACTTAAGCAGACAGATGCAGAAGTCTGTTCATGTGTTTGTGCTTGTGACAATGAAGTGTCACCTAGGTCTGTTTTATGGAACTGTGTGTATTTTGAGCTAAGAACTCGTCTCTACTGTCAACCTACTCATGACACGTAACACACAACATTTGTTCTTATATGTCCTTAAACTACACAGAACAGGACCAAAATTAGCTGAGAGCTTACATATGTCAGTAGACATACTCTCCCAACAATCTTGAGAAAACTTTCATGCACACAGCAAATGTCCAAGAATTTTGGGTGAGTATTCATGTTCTCAAAAATTCCACAATTGACATTTTAGTTTGGGAAGGGCACTTTGCAGTCTTGCTGTGTTGTCCAAGGCTAGCCTCAGACTTCTAAGCTCAAGTGAGCCGCAAGCCTCAACCTCTCAAGTACATAGTATTGGCCCATGCCACCATGCTTAGCCTGACAGTGTATCAAGTACTTATGTCTATTGGCCCATGCCTCCATGCCTAGGCTGACAGTGTAAGACCCTTGCCCTGCTTTGTTGAAGGCCTGTGCAACTACCCAACATTCTCTCCGTCCATCTGTCCCTGCCTTTCCACCTTCCCTTCCTTTTTTTTTGGCAGGAGGGTAGGTAGACAGACAAGACCTCATTATGTTGCCAAAGCCACCCTTCAATTTGCGGGGTTGGCCGGGCAGTGGTGGCGCACGCCTTTAATCCCAGCACTCGGGAGTAGGAGGCAGGCGGATCTCTGTGAATTCGAGGCCAGGCTGGACCGGTAGCCTCCAAAACAATACAGAGAAACCCTGTCTCGTAAAAACCAAAAAAAAAAAAAAAAAAAAAAAAAAGATGCCCAATTTGCGGGGTCTCCGCCTCCCTAGTTACTGGGATTATATGTTGTGCCACCACCCCAAGGCTCCCTATGCTTTTTGAATTATCAGATTTTTTCCCTCAAGAAGGAAATAATTACAGGAAAAAAAGACCAGAATGAGAGCATTTTAGGACCATAGAAAACCATCCATTGTTTCTCCTGTCTTTGAATTTGTTAGGATAAAGGGGGCTCTTGAAATAATAATCTGAGGGGCTGGAAAGGTGTTTAGCACTTAAGAGCACCTGGGTACAGTTTCTAGCACCCACAGACATAGGTTCAGCTCCCAGAACCCACATGACAACATACAACTATCAATAGCTCCCATTACAGGAGACCTAATGCTATCTTCTGGCCTCCTTGGGCACCAGCACGAAACGAACACACACACACACACACACAAAACAATAAAATCTAAACAAACAAACAAAAAACCCAAATGCCAAAAACAGAAGAGGCTTTTCCCCCAAACACTCTTAACTATTTTTCATCTCTCTAAACAATGATGCAAGGGAGAAATTTCCATTCAGTACAACAAGCTAATCTTTACCGTCACCTAGCAACCAGGTTAACAGTGGAGGAGGTCAAAGCTGGACTGGGCAGCATTCCTTCTTAATGGGATGGTGGGGTATTAACAAGTCAGAACCAACAACTCTGAGGTTTGCAGGGACCACAAAAGTCGGGGCGACAGTGCTGTTGGCTTGGTGGGTTTCTTTTTATTTTCTTTTGATGCAAACCAAGTTTTCTTTGTTCATTCAGTTTATGGAACTCCTATGATCATTGAAGGGGCACTGTGTAGTCTGTAGGAGGCCCCACTTGCCCAGTCCTTGAATCGAATTCAGCTTCTACACGTGCTTGTTCTTCAACGATGCAGAAAGCTACACCAGCCCTAGATAAAGAAATGTCTGTGAAATGCTTTGTAGTCTAAGAAAAGAATATTGTCAAGGTTCCAAAGAGCTGAAGCAAGCTGAGAAGGTACCCCAGTCAGAAAGTACCATCAACATGCACTGCTGTAGGAGGAAGACCCCTACTGCCCTTGACAATCCACTCTTCAAGTTCTTAGCTTCTGAGAAGGCAATTCTCCTTGAAGTCTCACTGGAATCCCACTTGCTTCTGTTCAGACTAATTCCTTCTTGAACTCTCCATGAAGGAGTCGCAGCTTGACATGTCACTTGTCTTTTCCATACTTGGCATGTGTAATCAATTCACCTTGGCTTCTAGCCTCTGGATGCAAGGTTTAAATCACCTCTTAGAAATATATCTGTTAAGCCTGGCATTAAGAACCTGTGTTCTCAGGGCGTGAGTGAGTATTTAAAGAGATAGTGGCACCATGAGGGTCTATGGGCTCCCACATTTCTTGACTTCCACTAGTGTGGTAGGATTGGGTACAGCAATGGGTAAATGATCACGCCAACTAGAGGGATGGCAAGACCAGAATAAACACCAAGTGGTGCTGTACCTTCACACCCACCCAGGGACGGATGGGGCACTTCCTATGTCAGTTCTGAGGACAAAGGGGCCAAGACTGGGGGCCCAAACAATAATGTATGCACCACATAGATTAGAGACCCAAGTAAACGGGTCATCTTTGGTCTATGCTGGGATTGAGTTTCAACCGCTTCTCTTACTGGCACCTGGTAACTAATGCTATCTGGCAAGTGCAGTTAATGATGATAATCACGGTGCACCAGATCCCTGTTCCTGACTGATGCCATTTATACCCACTGCCAGGGAAAAGTAAGGCTCAGGAAAGGATTTACCGTTGGCATCAGACCCAGAGTTTGAGCTCATGAGGTTCACTCACAAGGTTCACAGTTGTTCTGCTCTCTTGAGCTTCCTCCAGGTTTGCCCCAAGCTCCGGGGGTTCCCCCTGTAGACTCTCTTTAAGTACCCCAGCCACACTGACATGATGTACTGGTGCCTATATCCAGCGTGTTCATGCACCCTATTTTCCTTCTCCACTCTGGGGAACACTGGGAGCCTCTCCACTCCTGAAATCATTCTCCCTCAGACGTATCGGTTTTAAATCCCCATTCCCCCATGGCATGGCTCCATTCCCATCACTCTAGATGGCAATGCTCTGGTAGATCTAAAAACCCTTTCCTCCATGTCCGTTGATTCCTGGTTCCCAGGTGGCCCTGGTGCAGAATTCAAAAAGCTACAAGTGTCCCCACAGTATGGTGTAGAGATTCAAACAGGACAAGGCAGCCATCAGAAATGGAGTCAAGAAACAAGGTGAAGAGAGCATGACCACCTCCCCTAAACAGAAAAATCTCAGAAGTCTTGGGAGTCAGCATCAGGTCCCAGCTCACTGACCCAGAGTTAGAAACCTCTCTAGCCAGGGAGTGAAGGTCACAGAGGATGGATGGAGTAGGAGAGGCCTGCCTCACCAGCAGTTGGGGTGGATATGTTCACCCTGCACTCACAGGCATCTTAGGAATATCAGAGGGATGTGTACAAGAGATGGCGAGCCGGAGATGGTGAGCCAGAAATGACTACTTAGAGCATGAGATCATGTCTTTGCAAGTTTTCTGTGTAAATTTAATAGTCTCTCATTTCATCTCTGCTCTTGGTTGAAAGAAAACAAGTAAACGCCTATTTTCCCTACATGGGAGCAGCAGTAGTGATTGTTTGGGTTTCATTCAGTGTAAACACAAATTCCCAGAAAAACATAAGGCCACGCCTGTGTTGAAGGCTCTACAATGCTGAATGATTGGTTAGGAATTCCTGACTGTGGACAATTAGAAATGCTGAATGTTAGAACCACAGTATATTGTCCTATTTTTAGTACCTTAAGAGTCATTCGTTGCCTAACCCTGTGTCTGACACAGCATCCTTGTGACTATCAGGTAAAAAAAGTTTAAAAATATATTCCTTTGTAGAGATTTATTTTATTTTCAGAATTATGTGCATGTGTGTGTATTTGTGTGGGAATATGTGGAAATGAGTGTAGATAACCACAGAGGCTTTGGATCTCCTGGGACTGGAGTTACAGGCCATGGTGAGCTATCTGATGAGGGTTCTGGAAGCTGAATCTAGGTCCTCTGGAAGAGCAGTAAGCTCTCTTAACTACCGAGCCACTAAATGTATTCTCTCCATTAAAATGTATTCCTAGGGGGCTGGAGAGATTGCTCAGTGGAAAGAGCACTAACGGCTCTTCCAGAGTAGGATTTGTTTCCCAGAACCCTAAGAAAGCTCCCATCATCCATAACTCCAGTTCCAGAGCATTCAATGCCCTCTTCTGGGCTCTTCAGGTACCAGACATGCTTGCGGTCCACATACATATATGAAAGCAAAACACCTATACACAAAATAAATCTTTAAGAAACATTTAAAATGTATTCTTAGCAAACCACTTGCTCCCATCAACCCAAAAGCTAAGAATGTCATGGGGCAGATAGCCCCTGAGGCCTATTGTTACGAGAGGTTCTTTGTCCTGGCTGCTCCCCGCCACACCCTTCAGCCCCAAATGAACACACAGAGATTTATATTAATTATCAAACTGTTGACCAGTGGCTTGGGCTTCTTATTGGCTAACTCTGTCTTAATTATTAACCCATTTCTATCAATCTATGTATTTCCACATGGTCGTGGCTTACCAGAGAATACCTGGACTTGTTACTCCTTTGGTGGTCTACATGGCAACTTTTCTGGCAGGCCCTCTCTGACTACCTTTCCCAGAATTCTCCTTGTCTCCTAGTCCCGCCTATCTTCCTGTCTCATTAACCATTAAGAAAAGCATATATACAGAAGGACAGCCCCCATCAACCTATAGTAGAATTTCCCCCTTAATTGTAACCCATGTACCTGTGTTCTCCAGCAATATGTTTGGAAAGTGAGAGGATGACTTTCTTTGTTCTACAAGTAATAAAATCTCATGTAATAGCTTCCATAATGGAATATATCTATTGAGGCAACCTGCTTTTATGTCATAGACACTCTTATTTATCTCAGAACAATCTTACTCCCTTTAAGGTGAGAAATGTTTCCTCAACATTGTGAAAGTAGAGTTCTACTCTGGGAAGTATGGTAAGAAATTAGAGCTGACCCAGTAGAGGGAGAAGTTGAGGAAATAGAAATCTGGACGGGATGCCTGAGGAAACTCACTGTCCTGGGTCCTCCTAAAGCACAAGCCAGGTCTGAGCAGAGCTTGCCAGGATATAGCAGAATCATACATACATCATCAACCACGGGAGGACAACAAGGTGCTGGTGACTTTCCCCATCACTGTGACAAAATACCTGACAGAGCAACCTAAGGAAAAAATGGATTTATTTTGGCTCACATTTCAGAGGACACAGTGCTCCACAGTGGGGAAGGAATGGCTCGGGGCAGTTTTGAGTACAGCCATGGGAGTGTGCGGAAGGAGTGTCCATTGGACAATGAAGCAGAGAACTGCGTCTGGAAATGAGGCTGAATTTAACCTTCAAGACGATGGCCAACAGCAGCTGCCTATGTCCTGACATCACAAAGGTTCCACGACATCCCCCAAACCACTAATTGTGTCCACGTGCATGAGACATTTCAACAGAAACAGACAGCGATAGGGAAACGTGTGTTTGTGGACGGGAAACGGCAGGCACTTCGCATGCACAGCCAGGCGCTGGCCCGCATTCTGAACTGGCAGTCAGAAAGAGGAGCTGTTCAGTGGAAAGACGGCAGCAAGGACAGCCCGGGACACCCAGAGGCACCCCTGACTATCCCCCACCGAGTGAACCTGCAAAGCACTCCAGGGGAAAACAGCTGTCACCTCCCTTCGGCGCCTCTCATTTCTTGCACATCTAACAAGCGTAGTTTCTGGTGTGGCCACAGCTGGAGTGTGGGACATCCCTGCACAGTGCTCATACACTTCAGGCCAGCTGCAGAACAGTCATGGAGCCAAAATCAAAAAATATTGGCTGGACTCAGAGAAAGCCATCAAAAGGTGGACTTTGAGAATGGACTCAGCACACTTTCTGTCTAAAGATCATTGCATAGCCAGAACATTCACCACACGGTAGCTGTGACACATGTGCCACATCACATGGCATGTGACAGATTGTCCACTGAGCAGGCATGGCCCACGATGTCTGTATGTTCTATGACTGATATCAACATTTCCCCCAAAATTTCTCCCGCAAAATTCTTGCTCCATAGCAGAGAGTTCTCTACTAGGTCCCAGCAGCTCCAATTACTTTACAAGTGGAGACAGGAAACAGGAAATAATGGGGAATTGAAAAAGAAACAACTTCCTGTTTGTCTCCCATTTAGGATTTTCAGCAATAGTTGTGGTGCAATGATAACATTTGCTGTCTCCACCAAGACGGACAGCATCCGCAGATCACATGCACTACTGTGTAAAACCTTACTGTTGATGGACTTAAGGTTTCCCAACAAGACCTCAGTGTCCAGAGCATGAAAGCACTGAGGCCCATCTCTCACAGATGCCAGTGACTTGGAGTTTCTTCCTTTCTCACTGATGAAGGTTGAGAACGTCAGACACCAGACTGACAGTTGGAGAACCAGCATAAGACCAAACAAGGCCCCCTGAACATGGGTGTCAGTTGCAAAGTTTGGACAGTCTTTATGGTCTGTGGCAGTGGAACCAGTATTTATCCCTAGTGCACCAATGGGTTTTGGGAACCCATTCCCTATGGAGGGATTCTCTCTCAGTCTAGATACATGCGTCCTGCCCCAAATGATGGGACAGACTTTGATGATCCCTCATGGGAGGCCTCACCCTCCCTGAGGAGTGGATGGGAGATGGGATGGGGGGTTGGTGGGGGAAATGGGAGGACAGGAGGGAGAGGGAACTGGAATTGGTATATAAAAATGAAATTGTTTTTAATTTAAGTAAAAATTAAAAAAAAAGAAAATGTCAGACATGTACTTTCCTATTTCATCAGAACCTGCTTGGAATCTCATTCCTACTCAGAATAGGACTATGGAAGAGTGGAGAGTTAGCCTGTATGCTCTTGACTGTGGATATAATGTGACCAGCTCCCTCACTATGGGAGAGTGGCGGTTGCGTAGGGATTAACATGCATGCTGTCTCAAGTTCCTACATCTGTGGCTTCACCAGAGTGATAAAGACGGTTACCAGAAATTGTGAGTGGAAATGAACCCTTTCTCCACAAGTTGCTTTTTATTGGGCACGTTATCCTAGCAACAGAAATGAAACTAAAACATCTCTATTTGCCAAAGGGGAAGATGTTTGAAAAAGCAGATGTGTCAAGAAGAAACCAATGCCTAGAGAAGAGCAGTGTCAAGTTTGTCATCATCCTAGGAATGGCATCCTCTATGACAGTCCTAGCTATATTTTTTTTACCTGTAGATCATCTTCAGTTAGTACAGTGGTGTTGATACCTGACCACAGATAATGTACCTGATGATTTTTTTTAATCAAACTGCATTTTTTCCATGGCCTCTGCTTCAGTTCTTACCTTTAGGCTCTTGCCTGGAGTTCCTGCCCTGAATTCCCTCAGTGACGGCTGTGACCTGGGGCTTGTAATATGAGGTAAACCTTTTCCTTGGTTCTAGTCAGTATTTATAACAGCAGCAGGGAATGTTAACAGAGATAGAACTATGGGGTTGAAAGTCATTAAGAAAATTCCTGGTGGCCAAAGGGTCATTAATGACTAACAGTGTTCCACAGATCTCTCTCTGGGCTGAGGCCTCATGGCAGCTTATCATTGAATGTGATGAGCTCATCAGGGCTAATGGAGTCTGAGAATTCCTAGTGCTTCTGCATAAATGTAGCCACAAAGAGGTTTCCTAGGTGTCTTAGTTAGGGTTTCTATGGCTGAAACAAAATACCATGACCAAAAAGCAATTTGAGGAGGAAAGGGTGTTTTTGGTTTACACTTCAGTATTGTTATTCATCACTGAAGGGAGTCAGGACAGGAACTCAAACAGGGCAGGATCCCAGAGGCAGAAACTGATGCAAAGAGGGGAGCTACTAATCTGCTTGCTTCCCTTGACTTGCTCAACTCACCTTTTTATAGATCCCAGGCCCAGTAGTCCAGGGATGACATCATCCACCAATGGGCCCTCCTGCATTGGTGACTAAATGAGAAAATGCCTTACAGCTGGATCTCAAGGCTGAATGTCCTCAACAGAGGCTCCTTCTTCTGATGACTCCAGCTTGTGTCAAGTTGACCACAAAACCAGCCAGAACACCAAGCCCCAAAGTTCTGCAGTTCATACAATACAGGATGTTCCTTTGTAAATGAGGACGGTCATCTCAAAGGTGTGGAAAATCAGGTACAACTAAAAAGGGAGTTGGAGAAGTTGAGAATATTCTGAAAGTGTGGTTGGTCATCCAAAAAAATTCCTTCTCTACCGAAAGCCTACATATTTATAGTAGGCTTGTTCATAATGTGACATAATTGATGTCAAAAGTTGCAAGAAAGGAAGATGTCCTTTGTTAGGTAAATGGATAAAACAAGCTGTGAGACATCTATACAACGGAACATTATACAGTGATAAAAAGAAATGGGGTATTGGGCCATAGGAAGATGTATGGGAATCATAAGGGCAAACTGTTAAATGTAAGGAGCCGTTCTGAAGAGGCAGATAATGTGCGATTTCATCAATGCGATAATCAGGGAAAGACAAAATATGGCGTCAGAAAAATAGTTAGTGGTTGCCATGGATTAGGGGAGATAGACATGCTCACACACACTCACACACACACACACACACACACACACACACACACACACACACACACGGGGTAGGGGGGAGAGAAAGGGAACAGGAACAGGAGAGACAGACAGAAAGGAGGGGGTACTGGAGTAGAGCATGGCTGACTTGGAGAACAGTAGAACCACTCTGTACCAGACTGTAATGCTGACTCTGGAGCAATGGTCATCAACCTTGCCTCCCCTGGCTTCAGAGTCACCATGGAAACACACTCTATTGTCTGTTTCCAGAACAGCTTAAGTGAGGAGGAGAGACAAACCCTACATGTGGGTGGCAGCACCTCTTGGCCTAGGCTCCAGAACTGAATAGAAGGAGAAAATGAACTAAGCACCAGCATTTATCTCTCTGTGTTCTGACTGGATGAGGACCGACCAGCTGCCTCATGCTCCTGCCTCTAAGCCTCCTCCACCATGATGGACTATACCACAAACTGTGAGCCAAAATAATCCCTCCCCCTCTCTCTCTTCCTCCCTCCCTTCCTTCCCTCCTCCCTCCCTTCCTTCCTTCCATAAATTGCCTTTGTCACAGCTCACAAAAAGAAATTAACACAACACATCAAAATGAATCTGTCGAAAACCTATACCATACAGGGAATTCTCAGATAACACATGGACTGCAGTTAAAGATGAATCCCTGCTGCATTGTCACCTGTATCAGACACACCACACAAACACCAGGTGTTGATGACATGGGATGCTATGGACACCTGGGCCAGTGGGATCAATGCTACAGGAGATTAAGGAGGGGACCTAGCTGAAGAGAGCCGGTACGATAAAACAGGTTGTGAAAAGTCATTCAAGGTGAACAAAGGGACAGTGTGAGTTGGTTCTTTATTAAGCCAGAGATTTCTATACTTTGTTTCTTCTATCTGCACTTATAGCCCAGTCATTTCTGGTGTTTTGTGCTTTTTGTTTGTTTGTTTGTTTTCTTGAGGAAGAATCTCACTATGTAGCCCTGACTGGACCAAAACTCACTAGTAGATCAGGCTAACCTCAAACTCACTGCCTCCTGAGTGCTGGGATTAGAAATGTAGGCCACCATGCCCAATCGAACTAACAATAATGGGTGGGGGTGTGATTTTGATTTTGAATACATTTTAAAATGTACAGTGGCATGCACGTGGAGGTCAGAGGGGAGCTTGCAGAAGTTGGTTTTCTCCTTCTACCATGTAGGTGGGTCCTGGGGACCAAATTCAGGTCACCACACTTAGCAGCAAGTACTTTAACATGCCCACCAGTCCTCTATTAGTGTTTCAACTGGCTGGTATTATGTCAACTTGACACAAGCTGCAGTCATCGGAGAGGAGGGAGCCTCAACTAGAAAACATCTCCATAAAATCCAGCTATAGGCAAGCCTGCAGTGAGAGCCCTTCTCACTGTGGGCGGCGCCTCTCCTGGGTAGGTGGTACTGGGTGCTGTAAGGGAGCAGGCTGAGCAAGCCACAAGGAGCAATCCAGTAGTCAGCATCCTCCATGGCCTCCGCATCAGCTCCTCCCTCTAGGTTCCTGCCCAGTTTGAGTTCCTGCCTTGGTTTCTCTCAATGGACTGTGATTCGGGATACACATATGCCAAATAAATCCTTTCTTCCCCAAGTTGCTTTTGGTCATAGCATTTTATCACTGCAATAGCATCCCTAACTAAGTTGGTGTTTTTTAATAAAAAAAAAATCTAAAATTTCTCCATAGATGGCGTCCCCGTGGGTTTAGTTAAAGACTTCTATAGACAGCAATGAAAGAGCAATGACCTTGGAGTAGACTGCGGGGAAGATACTCTAAATATAAAGAAAAGATAAACCGAGGGAATGTGTGAGACTTGGAGAGGTTGATTGCTCAAGCCCTGGCTCTATTTCCAAGCTGTAAAATGGGTGCCAGGGGTTATATGGGCAATAACTAACACATGGTAAAGCCCTCAAGCCTGCCAGCTATCAGTCTGTGCAAGACAACGCACATCTCTGAACCTCAATTTTCAATCAGTAAAATGGGGAGGTTGGCCTTGTGTTTCCAGGCTCAAATATCCAAATTTCTACAGTTCTTCAAAATAAGCACAGTCTGGCTGACAGAGGCAACAAAATGAGGTCTCAGACAAAGAGGCTCAGGTACAAGGAGAGAAGGGCCCACTCAGAGCTGAATTTCTGTTAAGCCCATGCTTCACCCAGACATATTGTGTCTGCCCCTTAATCACCCTCACTGATACAAAAGAGAAGCAGGAAATTCTGAGAAATGGGATTTTCTTCCACAAACTTGGAAGGTGATAAGAGCAGAATTTCAATGTATCTCTCTGTGTATCTGTTTGTCTGTCTGTCTCTGTATCTCTCTGTCTTTCTCTCTCTCTCTTCCCTCCCTCCCTCCCTCCCTCTCTCCCTTCCTTCCTTCCTCAAATCATGATCTCAATAAAATATTCCATTCGGTCTCTGTCTACACAGCTGAAAAGAACCCTCCAGCCTCTACCTCCAAAGTCCAAAGTGAGAATAAATATGTCTGGTTTTATGCGATTCTATGGATTGGACCCAGGACTTCCTACATGCTAGGCAGGTACTCTACCAACTGAACTGTGTCTCCAGCCCCTAGACCATCATAGTAGGAGACTCCAGCTTGTCTTCCAGTTGGAACAGAGGGTGGTAAGAACATACTAGAACCAACAATGTGAGATGGCTAAAGAGATTTCTGTACAAGAAAACAGCATGATGATTCTGCCAGTGAGTGAGAGAAATCCCAGAGACAGAGACGCAAGTGTGCACAGTGACAGTGGAGACAGAGACGCAAGATGTGCACAGTGACAGCGGAGACAGAGACGCAAGTGTGCACAGTGACAGCGGAGACAGAGACGCAAGTGTGCACAGTGACAGCGGAGACAGAGACGCAAGTGTGCACAGTGACAGCGGAGACAGAGACGCAAGTGTGCACAGTGACAGCGGAGACAGAGACGCAAGTGTGCACAGTGACAGTGGCCCCCGGTGAGATGGTCCCCAGGGAAGGACGTGCTCCTATCTGAGAGGAGTGGTTTCTGAGAGCTTCTCACGAGGCTTGCTTTCTTGAATGCCACAACAGCCCTAGAGCTCAGAGGGAGTCATGATGGAAAGACCGTGTTCTGCTTCTGTTCCTCTTGCTGTCCTAAAACACCTTCAAAAAGCAACTTGGGCAGGACAAGGTTTATCTTAGCTTGTGAGTTCCAGTCCATTCTCGAGGGAAGTCCAGGCAGGAGCTCATGGTGGGAACCCAAAAGCAGGGAATGAAGCAGAGACCATGGAGGATGCTGCTTACAGACTTGCTCTCTGTGGCTCGTTCAGCTTTCTCTTGCAATCCAAGATCACCTGCCCAGGGATCATCAACAAGAAAATGCCCACACAGACTTGTCTACACGCCAGTCTGATAGAGGCAATTCCCTAGCTGAGAATCCCTCTTCCCAAGTGACTTTAGTTGTTGTCAAGTCAACAAAGATTAACAGGTGAAAACCAATTTGTAGGAACATTAATAGACAGATGTATGTCCTCCTGATGAGGTACAGCTTGGATGCCTCCATGGTTTGTACCTTAATCTCCGAGTCTGCTCCCAGGGTAACATAGGGCTGGACAAAACCAGGAAGTACCTTCCTGCGGGAGCCAGAGCAGTCTGCCAGAAAAGCTATGTGCACCCAGGGAGCTAAAGGTGAGCAGTGAATCTAAAGACATGCGTGTGGACAGTCTGAAGGACTCAGGAGCACGTGTTGGCCTATCCTCCTAGCAAGCAGGGACATACCATGTCTAACTTGATGTTCGCTTGTAGCAGAGCAAACTTCCCACTCTCTGCCCACAGGTAGTACGCAAGTCAAAAAAGAGAGGTGAGGTTTCAGGATTGACCCCTAGGAGTTGTGAGAGGGAAGGACATACATACATGCGTGTGGTGCAACCAGGCTTTCGAAAGGAAAAGAACCAGGAAATTTTCCAGGTTGGCACGCCTTTCTTCCTTCTCCTTTCTGGATCTTTGACTACATCAAAGCCCCCACGAACAACTCCTTCATAAGATCTTCAGCAATGTTTCGACCCTGCTTTGACATCTCTGTTTCCCAAGAGCACTGGGCAGCTTCCGTCTGAGCCACCAGTCATGCTTTTTATGACACGCCTCAGGTTACAAGCCTGTGAGCTCAGTCCCTGACACACACTCAGTAGGTTTCAGTTGCTTAAAGACAGGTTACAATAAAACTCCCTTGGCAGTTGGGATCTGATGCTGTGTTTCACCCTCAAGACGAGCTTTGACTCATTGCTTGAACTCTCTACCCACAACACGCTCTTCAAGATGGAGGCATCAGGGGAAAAATCTACCAAAAAAATCTCCCATCAGGACCAAGACAGCATCAAGGGAGTAGACACATAGGTGTGGCGAAGGACCTTTTGGTGCTTGACCATTTAAACAGTTAAGAACATTCACTCACTGGCTGCTCTTCCAGAGGACCTGGTTTCAATTCCCAACACCTACAGGGAGGCTTAAAACTGTCTATAACTCTAGTCCTGGGGATACAGGGATCTGAAGATGCAACTAGCCTAGAAATGGGTCACAGCCTTTCAAACACACAGGTGTCCATGCATGCATATACACACCTGGACACAGGCTCGTGTGATTTATAAAGTACAAATCCATTTCAAGTCACTGCTGACTGTAATTTCTTGCCATAAACTTATTTCTATTTATTATTTGTGTGTGTGTGTTGTGGGGGCAAGCACATGTGTGGAGGTCAGAGGACAACTTTTGAGGACCCATTTTCTGCTTCCACCATGAGTTCCAGGGGTGAAATTGAAGTCATCAGACTTGTGCAGCAAGCACCCTTACACAGACACAAACACACACACACACACACACGCACACACACACCACATGCACACACACACAGAGGTCAGAAGGTAACAGCAGGTGTCTCCCTCATTCTTGTCCTGTCTAGTTTCGTCAATTTAATGCAAGCTACAATCATTTGGGAAAAGGCTCTCTCAGTTGAGACAATGCCTTCAGAAGATTGGCCTGCAGACAGGTCTGTAGTACATTTTCTTCATTACTGATTGACTTGGTCAGACCCAGCCCACTGTAGAGGGCGCCACCCCGGGCAGGTGGCCCTGGGGTGTGTAAGAAAGCAGACTGAGCAATCCTGAGGAGCAAGCCAGGAAGCAGCCCTCCTCCATGCCTTCTGCTTCAGTTCCTACCTTGTTTGAATCACTGTCCTGATTTCCTTCAATGACTGTAATGAGAAAGTGTGAGTGACATAAATCCCCTCCCCACCCTGATGCCTTCAGTCCTGGTGTTTTGTTATTGCAAAAGAAACCCTAACTAAGACAGCTCTGCATCTTACTTTTTGAGACAGATCCTTTTGCTGAACCTAGGGCTCACTCATCCTACTAGGCCAGCTGGCCAGCAAGCCCTAGGGATCCTCCTGTCTCTGCTCCCCAGCTTTTTAGTGGGTGCTAGAAATCTGACTTAGCTCTTCACACTTGTGTGTGGTGAGCATTTTGCTAAGTGAACCACTTCCCCAGGCCGCAGAAAACTCTTGACACTGAAAAACCATTCCATCCTATCAAAAAAGGGTTGGAACCATTGACCCATCATCCAAGTGCTGGTCTCCTCTCTGTTCGTTTAATCACAGGACTTGCTGATCCCACACCAGAGTCCAGCTCCCTGTTTACAGACATTTACCTAGTCTGCCCAAATGTTTCTGAATTCATCAAAGCTCAGGGCTTGGGTCAAAGTTTAAATGTTGCTGATGCAACTACCACCCTCAGCCAATTCACCAGAAGCTGCACGCACACCCACTGGAAACATGATTTAATGAGTTCTTTTTCTTTTTTTTTTTTTTTTTTGCCTGATCATAAACAGAAAGACCCAGTTCCAACTGGGCAAATTATCCAGAATTCTCTTTTTACATGGCTGGTAATTAGGAAAAAGTCACCATATGACATAGCATGAATAGACACCCCAAAACTCCTTTCTCCCCTTGACCTAATTTGTTACCTTAGTTCCACAAATTATCTGCTTTGTAGACATAGCTCACCAAAGTAAAAGGGTATATCATTTGAGTGCCGCAATCATTTCTTAGATTTCTATGTGCTTCAGAAACTAAGCAGTAGCTACTAGACAAGTAAAAAACGTAAGTGTGCAAACCCTAATGAGCTTATGTAATCTATTTTGATAAGATCTGCATTCAGAGCAGAAATGAAATAGGCCTTACATCAAGTGCTGATAGCTGCTGCCCAAAGAGCCCGAGACCTGGCACTAGGCTGTCAGGGAGCTTCAGCTTTCTCTGTAAAAGATCCACCAAGAAACAATGGAGAAGGGCACGCATTCTTCTCATCTCATCTGATGTTCTCGTTCTCCGTTGTTTACCAAGAGTACTCTAAGTCGTGTGGGTTGTGTAAGACACCCCAGGTAAAGAGTTACTACAAGACAAACTTGGAGTTAAACCAAGATTTTCCAAAGGTCGACAGTCCATGTGCTTTCCTCTGGTCAACATTGCCTTTTCAGGAAAGGCATTGTTCTGTTGCCTAGCAGCCCTTCCTTCAGTCAGGGTAGGATGGGACAGATTCGGCTATGGCCCTCAGGTAAGAAAGTGGGGAGATGTTTAAAAGGCTTAAAAGGTGCCACCAAATAGTAGTCAAACTGCCATTACACAAGACTCCCAGCCCAGTTTGTACATCAGGATTGCTCAATCACCTCTGCCAAACAAATCAAATCCGTCCATATATGTTCCACTGTTCATATAATGACCTCATTAAAATGTGTCACGAGGAGCAGGCAAGACAGCTCAGCTGCCAAACCCAACCACTCAGGTTAAGAGTCCCAGGATGTAGGTGGTGTGGGTCCTCTGATCGCCATACACATGACATGACATGTGTGCACACACACAAACAATATAAATAAATTAATTAAACCTCTAATATACCACTGAAACTGGGTATGGTGGCATATGCCTACAATCACAGTACTCTGGAGGAAGAGGATCAGGAGTTCAAAGTCATCCTTGGGTACATTGTGATTTTGAGGCCAGTCTGGGCTACATGAGATCCTGTCTCAGGAAAAAAGAAGTTGTGCCACTGGGCTGAGGAGATGGCTTAATGACTCAAGCACTCACTGCTCAAATGTGTGAACCGGATTTCAGATCCTCAGAACCCACACAAGAGTCAGGCAGGCATGGCAGCAGCCTGTAATCCTGGGACTTGGGAAGCAGAGACATGGGATCCCAAGGGCAAACTTGTTAGCAAAAATGGCCAAGATTGGCAAGCTCCCAGGTTCAGCAGGAGACTCATAAATAAAGTGGGCAATAAAGTCACTCGACATCAAATTTGGTCCTCTACACACAGATAAACGCAAGTACACACACACACACACACACACACACACACCTATAAACAAGCAAATGCACGTATGCATGTGCACATCAGAAACATCAAAAAACTAGGCCACGAGTCTACACATGAAGCTCTAGCTACAGGCACAAGAGCCTCTGCGTGCTTCTCCAAGGGCAGATGCACTCTGCTTCTCCTGCTCTTGAGGTCTCCAGATGGAAACGAAGTCAGCTAAGGACTCCAGGGGGTGACATGACGCAAGAAAAGCAGCTTACCTATCCCGGGAGCTGGCCTCAGCCCTCAGCCCTCAGCCCTCTGAGTATGGAGGTTAAGAGACGGCAAAGCCGTGGCCTGACTGAGCCTGTGCCAATAGGAAAGCCAAAAATAATACTCATCATGATGACTTCAAAGCGGTTCTCTGAACTAAATTAAGTGGGGAGGAAGCCAAGTGCGGCTATTTGTGAATCAAATAAGGAGATAAATTAATTTTATTCTTATGCAAACATTCATCTGGACTGAAGAATTAGAGTGCTGCCGTGAATGGGCATTAAAAGAACAGAAGCTAAATTGCGTTCCGAAGGAACTGTCTTGACGACACAGCAGTCGGTGGTGTGGCTGCCTTCTCAGAGGAAGCAGCCCTGGTTATGAAGTTATCTCATAGTTCAGACTCTTCCGTCTGGGAGCCCAGCAAGCAGCCACTCTACTGGAGTCAACAGTAACAAGACACTATGGCAGGCAGCCTCTTCTTGGGTAACTCTCTCCCGGGGATATCTGGTTGACTCTTCTACTTGCTCACCAGCCTCTCTAGGCTGCTGGTATCTGCAGGCAATTCTTGAGTGCAGGTCAAACTGCATCAGATTCAAACAAACCCACATGGTCATGAATCGTTTGCTTTGTCTGCCTCAACTCAGAAGCCTGCCACCTGACTCACATAGGCAAGGATGTTCTGTATTTGCTTCTTCAATACCTAACCAGATACATTTGTTTTTGAGAGGTGGGGGAGGCTAGAGAGATGGCTTAGCAGGTAAAGACTCTTGTGGCCAAGCCTGAAGACTTGAGTTGGAATCCTCAGAGCCCACACAGAGGAAGGAGAGAACTGACTCCTAAACCTTGTCTTCTAACATCCCACAAGTATTCCATGATACACATGCACACACACAAGCTAAATAAATAAATAAATAAATAAATAGTAAGCTTTAAAAAGAGAAAGGTTGGAGAAAACTAAAGATAAGTAACTGTTCATGGCTACCAGTTAGTCCAACCTTTATAAAGTTCCCGGTTGACCCTGAAACACTGCCCTGCTAACACTATGGAAAGCTACCACTGGTATCTTTAACACTGTTTACAGACATAGAGAATAGAAGACATTTTGGCTTTCTTCTGATACAGCCTCTATGTGACGTAAGATCCTTATCATCTTGCCTCCACCTTCTAAGTGTTGGAATTACAAGCATTTATTTAATGAGTGGATGGCAACATTTGCAAAGGATCCTGACTTCCAATTTCATGGCCCAGTCTTACTCTGGAGCTGTCTGAACCATGGTTAACAAACCTAGATATGAGCATTCCCTAGAGAGTTTATGAAGCAAGGATCTCTAAGCCACTGAGATTCAATGTATCTAGGGCAGGGTCCTAGATTTTAATTTCAAGCAAGTTCCCAGAGAACAGGGATATTGTTGGTCTTGGGCTCCCACTTGGAGAATTGATATGTGATGTGTGGTCATGAAATAGATAGAAAAAACTAACTGACTTCAAAGACACAAAAGAGTTACCTAGAATGTTCTCCTCCATATTCCAAATGTGTTCTGGGCTTCATAAGTTAGATGAATTTACCTTCAAATCTAATGAAGTGTGTCTGGCGGGGGAGGGAGGTCCATGCTGTTGAACCATGTTAAAGGAAAGTGTTTAACCAAAGGTAAAGAAATGGATCCTTACACCCAATGGGAGATAAGTGCAGGTGAGCAGGCAGGAATATGAGGCGGGGGGCTACCACAAGGGGAACGAGGAAAACTGGGACTCAGAAGCAGTGTGACTTTGGCCAGACTATACTGGAAAAGGGCAGCTGCATCATCAGGCTGCCTGTGATGGGCAGACATGTCCAGTGCTAGGCCCGGAGTCATCGCCACCCATCCATGGTATTTATTGATGAGTGAGCTTGTGCAATGTACATACTGGGGCTAGACCCTGGACCAGGGAACATGGAGATGCAGAGGTGAGGAGGCAGAACATGCCCAAGATGAAGATGAGGTGTGAGAACAACTCTCACGAATGGCCCAACTGCTTAGGGAAGACTCACAGGCAGCTAACCTCTGTCTGGGCAAACCTTCCTCCAGACACCTCTTGATTTCGTCAGTGGATGTCACTGAAGGTCCTCTTACTGGGAGCATGCACAGGTGACCTCCGGATGTTGGCATCCAGGACACATGCTCTGGACACTGAATGTGAATCTGAATCATGGTTTCTGACAGGCCCTGTCTCCAGCTGCTGTCTAGACACAAATGTGTAACATCAGCGTTTCCAAAACTGGATTCATCTTTAATGTATTTCTAACTACAAGCTAATGGCTTTACTATCTGACCAGCCCTCCCCCAAACTAAATAAAACATCATCTTTCCTCTTCCCTCTCATGTTTTTGGTCCTGATGTCACTAGACATTTTTAAAAATGTGTTTGTATTTTTTTATTATGTGTACATCTGAGTGGGGGTATTTGCATATAAATTTATGTGCTCACAGAGACCAGAGGAACATCTTAGAACTCCCTGGAGCTAGAGTTACAGGTATGTGTGAGCCCTCTGAGGTGGGTGTTGAGGATCAGACTAGGGTCCTCTTCGAGACCCTTCCTTGCTCCTAACTGTTGAGACATTTCTCCAAACCCCACTTCACTTGTCTCTTCTCGGCAGTTCCCCCAGAGATCACTGTTTCTCAACGCTTCACCGCCGTTTTGTTTTGTTCCGGTGATTACTGTGTGGACGAAAGATGAATAAGAAAGGTATGTCCTGGGATAGCCAGTCGGTGTCTGCCAGAGTTCATTTATCGTTTATTTCCATTGCCCATCATGCTACATGTGTGTGTGCATCGCTGCAGTGCATATGTGCAGGTCAGAGGGCAACTATGGGAGTCTGTGCTCTCCTTCCATCCTGTGGGTATCAAGGATCAAACTGAGGTTATCAAGCTTGGTGGCAAGTGCCCACTGAGCCACCTCCCCAGTCCTTCCGTTGGTGTTTGAAGAACCATAGCAACAAACAAGGATGGAGCCCAATCAGGTCATGATGCTGTCTGAATGCCAAGCAAAGGACATTGGGCTGTATTTGGCTGGCCACGGGGGAGCGAGAAAAAGCCTTTGTAAAGAGATGTGATGTAATCAGAGGCATGCATTAAGAAGATTAATTTGGCAACAGCTTATAGGGAAAGATTATATGGAAAATAGATTCACAGTCAGGAGGTCAGTTGTGGCATACTTGTAAAAGGTTATATATTATTAGTAAGGAAGACTTGAAATCAACTGACAGCTATGGAAACAGAAGGCAAGGAACAGGAGGAATGCTTTGGAGGCGAAAAGCACTTTAGTTTGGAGACAAAGTCTCTCTATATACATAATCTGGGCTTACTTTGAACTCCTGGTCTCCCTGCATCTGACGCCCAAGTTCTGAGATCACAGGCATGCACCACCATACCTAACTTTTCACTATGTTTTAAAGTCTGGTGATAGAAGAATAAATAGAATAGAGTTCCAACCCAAGGCCTAAGGGTCTAAGTCCTTACTACCCAGGGCAATGATGATCCCGTTTGAAGAGCGATGGAACAAGAGAAGGAACCTGTGGAATGGGGAATTGCCAAGGTCCCACTGAGACACGTGGAGTCTGGGGATATCATAATGACAACAGCACGGGGAGAGTCACAGGGCAAAGCGGAGCCGGGAGGAGCAGAGGGACTCGTCCCTAAAAGAGGTGGCAACAGCTCTGGGAATACATAAATGGTCAAGGTGAGGAGCTGACAGAATACTCCGGAACTGGTCATGAGACGAGTAACGTACTAAAGCAAAAGGGGGCGGTGTGGGCAGGAAGCTGTTATGAGCACGAGACAGGAGAGCGGCAGGAGAGTGAGTGATGGGCTCATCGGCGAAGGCTGCAGAGAGATTGAGTGGGACAGATGACTTTGGAGTGGCGCTGCGTAAGTCCTGGGCGCAGGGGAAAGGAAGATGGAGGGAGGAGGCTGAAGCTTCAGTAGACAGCAAATGATCCATCTCAGATGACCGCCCTCTGCTGATATGAGAACCATGCTTCTTAGCTACTTTTCCCGCAGCTGTGACAAAATGCTCAACAGAAGAAAGGGTTTAAACTTCTCTGGAAACACACCCAGACACACCTAGGGGGGCGTTTCCATGGTGATTCTAAATCCAGTTGTGATGGCAATGGCCCTTAACCATTACAGGGGGAACCTGGGAGAACTAATGAACTATCTTCTAAATGGAGAACAAAGCTAAAGGGAAATGCCAAGGAAGACTCCACAAAAGAAATGAAGGCTGACTTATAAGCCTTAAGGACAGACTGTAGGAGCAGGGGGCAGTAAGCTCAGGACACATAGAGATATATAAATTGCCCAGCTGTACTGAGGCTACAAAACGTGTAAGCCAATTATTTCAGGCCTGGACTGAGATGATTTTGTCATTTTTTCCCTTAGGTGAGCTTTGCACATTGGCTCCGCTCATGAATACTCTCTAATGAGATAGTAGAACAGCCAGCCAGGATAGAGAAAGGCAGAGAGTAAAGACTGCCAACTGAGAGACAGTGTCACTAAAACTCCCAACAGTGGGGCGCAGGGTGGAAGGCCAGCACCAGGAACACGGAAAGTTCTGACCAGGGAACCAGTACCGCTGGAGCTTGGTTCAGAGAACAGCACTACGGGCAGGAATCATGTTCCCCTTGAGAGGGAGTAGTAGCAGAAGGACTCAGCATACCGTTCCCACACTGTGGCATTGAAGTTGTCTGGAACTCATTGAGAAGAACAGGGAGAGGGACGGTGTAGGTACGCACAGCTGAGTGGAAATGCCCGAAATCCAAGACAAGGGCCAGTTGTAGCCACAGAGGTGAAGGGACACACCTGGCTGGCAGATCGATCCCATTGGGTCACGCTGTGTTAGCATCCAGACAACTGGAAACATCAGACTTGCTTCTTCGTGTCTAACTGACCATCCAGGCCAACTTAAAAACTACATTTTTCACCCTTTTGTTCAAAGCTACCTCTTTAAGGACACTCAGGGACACTGCAGGGACATCTAACTAGCGTGAAACTTGCACCCCAATCACTTCTGCTTTAATTTCTGGGGTTGGAGAGATGGCTCAGGAGCTAAGAGCACTGGCTGCTTCTCCCGGAGGACCTGTGTTCCATCTCCAGCACCCACATGGCAGCCACAACCATCCGTAACTCCAGTTCCAGGGGATTTGACACCCTTCCCTGACCTCTGTAGGCACGAGGCATGCACGATGTGCACTAACACACAGGGAGGCAAAATATCCATAAACATAAATTTTAATTTAAGAATTGAATATCTAGTTGCTACCCTCTCAATAAACAGCTTACACAAGGGCGGATTGACGCACTGTTTCATGGCTTTCCTTCAGGGACACTCTAATCCTTGTAGTTTCTGAGCTGAGCAGTTATACTCAGTGCTTCCTCACTGCCTTGTCCCTCAGGCACTGGCCTTTGCCTAACATTGTCTGTTGGCATCTTCCTTCCTGTTACAGCCAAAGGCTCCAGCTCAGGTCACTGCTGTCGACCTTGGAAGAGCGAGGATCACTAAAGGCGAGGTGTCTCCCGGTGCAGCCCACTGCCCAGCAGTGTCCCCTGGGTGAATTTACTACGCCGCTTAGGTCGAGCAATGTCCAAGGTCCACTGTGAAGGCTCAGAAGCAGTTTCATCAGAAACCTGAGAGATGAACTCACAGGCTCACGAGTCCTAAAGCCCACAGAAGAATTTCAAGACGGTGACGTTCCCTAGGAATTACCCAACCACACGAATCAGAATGTCCAGTGGACTCACTTCCTGCCATATCGGTAGGAAGACTTTCCACCACTTTTTCCTGTCCCAGAGATGGTCCTGGCCATGCAACAACTATCAGTTGGGTCCTGGGATGGCTGTGCTCCTTGTGCTCATCGCCAAGTGAGCAGGATTCTCACACGCCCCAGTGTACGTGCTTGTTCTTATGTGTGTGCAAAGTCAGATGCGGAAACCACTTGTATCTGGAGTCCATCAGGTTCCAGGCTCTAGAATGGCTCCCACGTCCCCCTTTCTGCTTGTTCTATTGCTACTTCCGCTGCCTCCCACCTCCTCTAAATCTCTCCCTAACCCTTTAAAACAGATGGTGCTGGCACTGGTGAAACATGGTCAGTTATGTGCTTGCCATGCAAGCCCAAGGACCTGAGTTCGATGCCCAGGACCCAGGTGAAAAGTTTGTCACGGTGGGAAACACTTGGGGAGGGGGAGGGGGCAGAGGATCCCTGGGGCTCAGGAGCCAGTCCATTCAGCCTAATTGATGAGTTTGGGGTCCCAGCAAGAAACTGCCTGAGGAACAACGCTGGAGGCTGACCTCTGGCCTCCACCTGAGCAAAGGCACAGGAACAAAATAGCAAGGGAGGTTAAAAACTAACCTGATGATTTTGTCAGAGTCTGTGCTTGGTTCCTAGTCCTAGATTTTCAGTTTTCCTCCTTTCCACGCTTGCAGGACTTAGACCATTAATTTCCCCCTCCCCTTCATAGCTGGAGCCTCACACACTTCTCCTCTTAAATGAGAAAAGAATTACAAGCACAATTTCTTCTTACCCACTTAGATACTGTTATCTTTGATAGTAAAAGTAAAATCATGTCCCTTTATGAACCTGAAGCCACTTCTGTCTGTGAATTCTAGCCCATTCATCAATGGTTTCCAGCTCAATGAGCACGTCTTTTTTCCTTTAGAGTTAAATTATGAGCAACCTGAAGGTTTCACACTGACTTATGCCCAGAAGCATTTCTTTTCAATTAACTGAGCTTACAGTGTCTCTTTATCAGGCATACCTCCCAGGTCAGAAGATACCAGCAGTGGCCAAAACCAAAACCTGAATCCTTGATGATGGATTAAGGCCACAGACCAGCTCAGGATTATGTGCGTGCAGACAAAAGATCAATCAAGTATTTAGTCCTAGGTGGTACTGTTGCCCCAAGCCCAATACAGTCTCCTTGGAAACCGGACGAAACTGTGAGATAGCCAATGACATGTTTAGACTGGAAAGTTGTCCGGTCCTTACCACCTCTCCTCCATTGGACTGTACCGTAGCTCCTGCTAACCCATCACAGATGACAGCCAGATGGCTCTAAATGCCAATCAATCTCAAGTCTGTTGGAACTCACTAACAGCCTGGAAACCACAAGGAATGGCAAAGAGAAACCAAAGAAACCCATCTACTTGACAAAGGGGCCTTGAACCTTCCCTTCTGTCAATATAGACTAGGAAGAGGTTCTTTAGAGCCTTCTAAAATCCAGAACTCTCACCACATCCAATGTCTATGTGAGGATGGATAAAGTAATTAAACATGTGTGAACACAGCAACCAATACTGTATATGGCAGCATGCATGATATGACATGGGGAACATTCTTACACGAGGGTTTTCTCAATTGTTGCTCCCAGCTAGGCTGGCCACCATAGTTCAATGAAGAGACTGAAACCACAATGAAGCAAAACTAAAATGTGATATAATGACCGTGGCCTGGGTAACGGTAGTCTTCAGTTGGATGGTTAGAAGACAGAGGAATGAAGAGGAGAAGAGAAAGTCCTTTTCAATGTGTACTCACCTTTCAGGAGGAAAGACACACTAGACGAGGCAGGTACAAGTATGTTCAATACAAAAAAAAAATGTTGAGCAATGAAGAAAGCGAGCTTAGCTGGGTTCTCCCACCTAGAAAACATTTTCACAAAGCATGCAAAGACTCTTGCTCCAAATCCTTGATTATCAGAAGAGCACCTGACTTTTAATCAAATCAGTATTATCGTTTTAAAATGAGACTTTATGATTCGAGCAGCATTAATCAAACCTCTGGGACTCGCCACCCCTCTCAAGGTGAGCTAATAAAATTGAATTCCTTGATCTGCGAAGACCCAGAGCCCCAAGCGCTGTTATTTCTTTCCTTTTAACACCCTCACCATGAGGTGCAGCCCAAGAACTTGGCCCTCCAACGCCCTTCTTGCTAATCAGCTTACAGCAATAGTATTAGCGGCATTCCAGGGCCTATGGACTACTGGCTTGGTGTTGGCTGTGGACCTTCAGAAAACAAATGAAGAAATTATTCAGGAGATGAAATATGTGTCAAATAAGGCTGTGCACTTTAAGGGCGAATTCAGAAGAATCTCAAACCAATGGCCTGCCAAAGTTGTTCATTAACTACCACATATTTGGTAGGAGGGAGAGGGATGTTGTCACTAAACTAGTCTGTCACCTTGGTTAAGCATGTGGGCTGCAGCACCAAAGCCAGAATGTAAAGAAAAACAGGTAGGGGCTAAGGAAAGACACCACCTTGCAACCTAAACCCTGCACCAATGATTCTTGTGTTCTCCAGGTGCCGGCCTTGTTTGCTATTAGTTTATCGCAGAACAGGCAGCATCTACAGCAGAGGCTCCAGGAAGGGGGTGACCTTTGACATGAATTCATCCCTCTTGATGGATCCCTGCAACTATCCTCCATGAAGAGCTTTGACAAATTCAACTGAACACAAAAAGGTGTTACCTTCCTGTCTTTTGAGAATTACATGTATCCATGCAGCCCAGTTACAGCACAAACTCACTCTCCGGAAAAAAAAAAAAGCACTGGATGGGCTTCTGTGAGGGAACAACTGCCCTTTGTCCCACACACATGCCTTGGACAAAGAATGTATTCTTATTTTGTCCATTTTCCATTCTGTCCTTCGCCGTCACATAAAATACAGCTTGACCTTTGACTCGGAGCCCAGACAGTCTACCTGTTGCTCTCCCAGCCTCTGTTCAAACATGCTCTCACAATCTTCCTGTGAGTTAGGTCGTCACTGGCTTTTCCTGTCACACTCAAGAGCCTCCCTGCAGCTCCCTTTCTCTTCACATCCTTCTCTCTTTCAAATGAAACTTTACAAAAAGATGGTTTCTAGGCCAACGTTGGCTCAAAAAGCTAAGAAATGAAAGCCCCTCGGGGCTTTCTAATTCGCTGGTCAATAGAATCAGTTATCAAATGTCAACAAGATGGGGTGGTGGCTCCGAACTACCATATGCAATGGTCAGAGATAAATTGGGGATCCTATACTTAGATTAACATTTATAAATGACAGAGTTTGGGGTTATCTTTGTGAGTTCAAGTTCAGCCCAGTCTACATAGTGAGCTTCAGGCCAGCCAAAGCTACACAGTGAGATACTGTCCCTAAAACTCAAATCAAGCCAAGAAAAATTGATAAACGAGTGTATCTCATTATGATGAATACTCTATGGCTATATTAGATGCAGAGTAGGGATTGCCACAGTGAATAAAAAGTTATGAATGCACTCCAGGCACAACCCTGTCTGCAGGGCACCCTTGTCAAGGAAGACTGAAGCCTTATCACCATGTCCCCAGGGTTGACATGATCTTATCTGGAGTGTGTGTCCCGTTCAGCATGTCACAGTGGAAGAGAATGACCAGTGGGAGGAAGCCAGAGGACAAAGTCCTGGGTCAGGAGCATTCCAGGTCCTGTGTCTGAAGGGGAATCTCTCAAAGAAGCAGCCATACTCGTTTGCCAAAAGAAAATATTTTGTCAGAAGACCAGCCATCACAACAAATGTATAAAGAGACTGGGCATTATCGTGGATCAGGAACCCAGAATGTGCACTCCAATCAAAGCAAATACTGAAGCATGACAGCACCAGTAGCAATGTCACCAGCCTCAGAGTTGGAGGGAACTCAGGAAACTGAGATGTCCCAATATGGGACCCCCACGGATTATTTTCATGGGATGTAAGCCAACTGTCGCCATCCTCCAGTTTCTCAAGATGAGCCAAAAGTCTAGCTTTTAAGGCAACATGGCTCAATTTGTAATTTTTGCAAACATTTCAACGTTGTAGAGAAACGGTGGTGCCTGTGGGCAGGTGGCAGCCCAGCTTTGTCAGTGTATAAGATCCCAGGGAGGCAATTCTTGGTTTCAACAGCCTGTGGAGTTAACATGCATGGTGGGAAATTTTCCTGGGTAGTGAAAGAACTTTCAAACGTTTGGGATTCCTGTATAGAGAAGGGTTTTCCAGCACATGCTGAGCAATGGAAAATAGTGAAGCCACTCCCGGTGACAGTGCATGAGATTCTAGAGAAACGACATTTTCTAGTTTATAAAATGCGTTTATATCACCTCATATTTAAAGTTCATAGAACAGCCCCTGTAAGGACAAGCACAGATGCTTCTGATTTACAAATGTGTCAACTGATGTCTGAACTAGGAAATCACTGCCAGAAGCAAGCAGGCCACTGAGTAGCAGATCTAGGTCTGGGTGAATTCAGACCTCCAACCCCAGCAGACTCTAAGCTGTAGGTCTGTAAGAGATCCTCATCTCGCTGTATCTGATCACTGTTGCTTTCCTATAGTTGCCTTCTTGCCCAGAGACTCTGCATGTGTTTTTACTCCGGGATACCCTCCTGTCCCTTCCACATTCCCTGGCAGCTGGGATTCTTCATGATTTCTTGATGACCCTCTCCTAATCTGGTTCTATCAGCCGTGTAAATTTCTCTCCAATTCTAGGTGTTCCAAGCTACACTTACCTTTGACATATGTCCAAGACACACATCTTCTGTATATCTCTTGCATATCGTCCCTATAAGGATAAAATCCTGCCTTAATTTACTCTGTCTCCCTGTTTCTGTCTCTGTCTCTGTCTCTGTCTCTCTCTCTCTCTCTCTCTCTCTCTCTCTCACACACACACACACACACACACACACACACACACACACAGTGTCTCAACAGCGAATCATGGAATCTCTGAATTTCTGGACCTGTCAGTGAGGATGATGATGTCTGCAGGCACAGCATCTCCTTCTCACAGCCATCTCTACTTCCTTCCAGAAATTACAGTTCTGACAAAAACCAGCCAGTGTCTTGTTTCCTTCATTCCCAGTGAGGAGGCTCAGTAAAGATTTCTGTATTTTAGTCTCAAAAACAGCAATCTGAAACTCACCATTATTCTTGGGGTTGGGATGAACCTCATCTAAGAATGGAAAAACATTGTCACACATGCACACAGGTACAAAAAAGCAAAGCTTCCAAATGACTTAGTTTGAGTACCAGATAATCTTTTTAACTGCCAAGGGGTCTTCCATGTTGACTCATAGCCTAATGCAGTGATATTTGCTAATGTACTGTGTCTAAACCTGTGAAGTCAGATGTTAACCAGTATGAAGTAAATCAATACAACATGTCTATCACATAAAATCAAAGATAAAAATGTATGCAAACTGAACTGGGAAAGATGCATAGAAATCAATAAAGAAAAAATTCCCAAGAATTCAAGTCTACTCATCCAGCATAGCAGGTTGTTTTCCTTTGGTTTAGATCTCTTTGTTGTGTGGATCTGGCTGGTCAAATGACCAGTTAAGATTATTTCATAGGGAGAGTGTTCCGTTGCTCTAATCTCACCAGACAAGGTTCATATTTGTGTAGGTTACTTATTCTCCCTTTGTTGACTAAGTCAATAATCAGAATCAGCAGGTTTGGAGTCAGATTGGCAGGGATCAGCAGCTTGGCTTGCAAAGAGGGGGTATAAAAACCCCTCCACTTGGGAGCAGCCTTCACAGAGGTCCCTTGGCTCCTAGCACGATGGCGTCCCCTCATCTGTTCCTCCTTTGCCTCGCTGGACTGGCATTTATGTCTGAGGCTAGCCCTGCGGTAAGTGATCCCGTGGAAGTCTTTCCAGACATGGTGGGTGCACCTTAGGTAAAGGAGAGGCGGCTTCCTCCAGCTTTGGCAACCAGCTGGTGTTATCAGGACAAGGGTGCCTAGAGACTTTGTTTCCCATTCAACTCCAAAGAGAAGATCTGGAGTTTAGACCCTTGGCTCTTTCTCCTGTTGCGTTGGTTCAGTGAGTCAGTAATGTGCAGTATCTTGATGTCCTTAGATAATAAAAATATGAAATGAACATAGGAATAAAGATGCAAAAGTCCTGTATATGTGGGTTAGTGGTTCAGTGGAAAGTCCTTTGTTCAAGCTCCATCATCAGTGGGGCTATTAACATTGAATTCTCATAAAATCTGTTTAGCATATTGAGTAGACATTATATATAGTATACCTATTGTGTAAGGTTATATTTTGATTCTTTTAGCTAATCAAAATGTATTATTGATCATTATTTGGGGGGAGCAATACTCTATTCTAGTATCTGATGAAGTCCTCCAGAAGAGTGAATTCGTACAATTAAGTGGGTCAGGAAACATATGGGTGTTATGTTACCACTAGAGAGAATTGCTATAGCAACAGCTGATTAAAATGTTCTCAAGGAAAAGACCATTCTGGCCTTTTGTACCATGCACCTTCCCAGGGCTCCGCTCTGATGGAAAGGTGAACAAATCAAGCTGCGGCTCTCAGAGGACCTGTTTCTCCCTCTGCAAATTCATTAAGCGCATCCCTGGTGCAGGCAGTGTGTCTGGAGGCAGAGACTGCTCTTGCTTAGGAAGCAGTGCCGCCTGTGTGACACTGAGTAAAGGAGCTCATTAATTGGCAACACCTGCGTTATCCTAATGGGATCAGCATGTGCTTTTGGTTTTGTTCCAGATCCACACACCAGAAAGAAGAAGCCTCTCACTCCAATCAGTTTCACTGACGCCTCTCTTGTCTTCTCTATGCCCAGGGCACTGGAGAATCCAAGTGTCCTCTGATGGTCAAAGTCCTGGATGCTGTCCGAGGCAGCCCTGCTGTGGACGTGGCTGTTCAAGTGTTCAAAAAGACTGCTGAGGGGACCTGGGAGCCATTCGCCTCCGGGTAAGCGTGCAGAGCACCCTGCCACGGGACTGGGTCTATCTTTCCATTCAGCCTTCTGCTACTTGGAGACTGGCACACACCGAGTACCAGCTCTAGGGCTGAGAGACATGTCTTGGTGGCTAAGAGCACTTACTGCTCTTGTAGGGGACACAGGTTTGGCTCCCAGCACCAAAGTGGCAGCTCAGAACCATCTGTAACTCCAGTTTCTGGGGGAACCAGCACCCTCTTCTGATCACCATGCCTGTGGTGTCCAGATGCACACATGGGCAAAATATCATACACATAAGATAAAAGGAAACATTACAGGGTTAAAGGTGCAGGCAGAGAGACCTTTCTTTTTTTTCTCTCTCTGTATTGTTTTGGAGGCTGTCCTGCAACTCACTCTGTAGACCAGGCTGGCCTCGAACTCACAGAGATCCTCCTGCCTCTGCCTCCCGAGTGCTGGGATTAAAGGCGTAAGCCACCACCACCCAGCAGGAGAGAGACCTTTCTTAAGACAGCTGTTCTCCTGCTCTGCTTAGCTGAGCCTGGCCAGGAAGCAGACCACAGTCTAGGACTGAAGGGAGGAAAAAGGAGAGTCAGTAATTCCTCTGCTTCAGGAGGCCTTCCCCTTTTCCATCACAGGCCTCTTGAAGAAGGTGGTGGACATTATAGTCTCTAGGGACAGGAGATGGCTCAGTCAGTGAAATATCTGCTCCAAAGACTGGGAGCTTGAGTGTGAATCCACACACTCTGTGTAAGACCCCAGCATGGTACTACATGCTCGCAACACCAGTCTGGTGATGAGGGCTTAGAAACAGGATGACCTTGGAGTTCACTGGTCAACCAGCCTCGCTGAATGGGTAGGTTCACGTGTGGTGAGAGACCCTGTCTCAGAAAACAGTGTGTAGAAAAACTGAGGAAGACATCCAGCTTGGAGTTGAGATGGATGGGACAGACGCGTACACACATACACACTACAAAAAACAATACACACAATCGCACAATACACATGCATGAATGCAGAGAGTGAGTGTGTGTGAGACTGTGGTGTGTGTGTGTGTGTGTGTGTGTGTGTGTATAAATTATAGACTCCGTGGCCATAATGAGGCATGTCACAACACGTATAAAATCACATGTGCAATTTCAGGAGTTTTGAGATTCCCTGGCACCCATGGGCGATGCTCAAGAGTTGAGTCCTTGTCTTGGGATTTAGGAAGGATGCACATGTGTGCTGATTTATTATTGAAAGGAAAGAAACTGGAGAAGCACCCTCCTGGAGCTCACTGACGTTAACCAGAAGCAGGCACTTTTGAATGTACACTCAACAGCTCTCTGCAAGGCTAGCAGCCACATGCTTAAGAAGAAACACATCAGCAGAGATCTGCAAGGCAAAACCCAGGGGCTGGTCAATCTCATAATCACCCACGGGCTTGTTAAAATGACTTCCCGCCTGTGCTGGCCAAGTAACAATTGGTGTGTGTGTGTGTGTGTGTATATTTTGTTTTGTTCTGTTTTAACATTAGTAAGAATCTCAAAGAAATTACTAATGAGCCTGAACAAAGGAACCAAAAGAAAAAGCAGCTAAGACACCCTTAGCACCTAGCAGAACGGCTAAGCACTTACGTCTCCTGGGTGAAGACTTCATATTAAGTTTTAAATGAGCAGCAAGAACCACTAATGTTCGTCAGCAATCATTGGGAAGACCATTTTTCTTTGGTGCGGTTTTAACTGTGTTTCTACTTGTTAATTTCATAGTGATTATGTAAGTGTCGAACACAGCATGACACTTAGTGGAACCTAAGTTGCAGTACAATGGATGCCCAAATAGTCAGACTTTCTTGTGATTCTTCTTTCTTGTACACACACCAAAAGAGAGGTGGAGAGATGGGGACAGGCATGGCCAGAGTCACTAAAAACAACTGCCACTTTATCTGTCTTGGTTGTAATTAAGTGAGGCGCAGTTTCTGACATTTCCATTAGGAACTGGTGCCTGTGTGGACGCAGAAGCCGCTGGGTATTCTTGTTGGCAAAGAATTGCCAAGCAGATTAACTTTATAAAAGGAGAAAGTTGGTTAAGCTCTTCTTTATTTATTAGGATCTCTACTATGACAAACGGCACTACCTCCAGAAGGTACCCTTGTGCCATAGGACACCAGCCTGTCACTCTGCAACTTTCAGGGACTGTCATGAATTTTCATCAAGCCATTAACTCTGAATGTGTGTGTGTGTGTGTGTGTGTGTGTATTGATTCCAGGGTATACAAATGTCAGGACAGAACTCTACCACTGAGCAACACCCCTGGGTCTTAAGGCTTTTCTTTCTTTTCAAAAATCCAATTAATGGACAATTCCTATTTGGTCCAGAACTCATTATGTAAAGCAAATTGCCCTCAAACCTGCCGCAATCCTCGTGCCTCTATCCCCCGAGCACTAAGATAATAGGTGGCCCCATGTGCCCAAATTAAGACTTTAAGGTAAGCATTTTACTGTATTTTATTCTCATAAGACAGACTAGACTCTACAACAAGTTGTACATAAAGTTTTATGAATTCCTTGCCATTTTATCACAAACATAAGAATTTCTCCCCTCTTGATTCAGTTGCTGGAGAAAATACACAAATACATATATGTACATACATACACACATACGCACACATGTGTATATATCACAACCACGTGTACACACATGTCTGCGTGTGGTAGCCCCTCTTTCCCCCTAACTCCACCCGGACTCTTGTGCCTTCCAGGAAGACAGCTGAATCTGGAGAGCTGCATGGGCTCACCACAGACGAGAAGTTTGTAGAAGGGGTATACAGAGTAGAGCTGGACACCAAATCCTACTGGAAGGTCCTCGGCATTTCCCCGTTCCACGAATATGCAGAGGTGAGTGGACACACGGAGTAGTTTAGGTTTGTTTGTTCTCAGGGTCAGGAAATGTACTTTGCTCTAGGGCACGAAAAGAAATCAGGGCCCCTTTCCCATTCTACGGCCAAAAAGAAGCTAACCTTTGGAGTTTGTCAAAAACTCTTTGAGCAACAAGACCCAGACCCACTCACACTACTTATGGTCAGCTAGTTCCATTTACATGAATATTCATTTCTCTGTTGAAGGAATATTAATGTTTGCCTGTGAGGCAGCCTTCGGATACCACCGACATTTTATAGCCAAAAAGAGGGTTCCCTGTGTGGTTTCTCTAAATTCTGGCATTTTCTTTATTTCAGAATGCATGTAGTGTCCCAGAGGTTTGGGTAAACAGTTCCTGACAATGCACAGAATGACAACACATTCAAAATTGTAACAGCTGAAGAGCTAAATCTCCAAGCACACACCACATGGCAAAGGGGTTTCTGCATCAAAACTGTTACATCCTTAGACCAGTCTTTGGAGGGCTAGCCTTGCCTTATGTCCACTTTACCAAGGAAGAAGCTGAGGGAAGTTAAGTACCTCGTCAAGGTCACATGACTAGCACGTGTGAGAAAGTGAAGGCGCAGGGACACCTGCGGGAGCCCAGGCTGCAGTTGGGCTCTGTGCTGGCTGATGTGCCTTCCATGCCTCAGCCAACTTCTCTAAGAAACTGAGCTAAATCAAAACACAAAGCCAATGAGCAAAAGCCTGTTAGTGACCTTCGTTTCTCACTGGGCTCAGTCTCCCTGGCTCCTCTGTCACTTCACACAGGTGGCTGTCACGGAAATAGAATCCAGGCCTCTTGGTCAGAACTGGAGATAATGAATTCCATCAAAAATAGCTCTGCGTGTGACCTGGTTTTGCTGTCTGTTGCTATGATGAATCCCAGCACTGAAAGCGACTTGGGGAGGGAAGGGTTTGTTTCATCTTACAGTTTGCAGTCCATTGTGGAGCGAAGCAGGGAGGAACCCGGAAGTAGGGACTGAAGCGGAGACTAGAGAGGAAACCTGCTTCCTGGTGTGGTTTCTTATACAGCCCAGGTCTGTGTGCCCACTGCCCACAGCAGGCTGGGCCCTCCTACATCAGTCATTAATCAAAATAAATGCTCCACAGACTAGCCTACAGGCCAATCTGATGGAGGTAATTCCTCAACGGAGGGACCCTCTTCCCAGGTTATTCTAGTTGGTGTCGAGTTGACAAAATGTGAAGTGTGACAGGGAACCATTCTCTGTGGCCTGGCCATGGATGAGTCCTTAAGTTTTTTCAGCAGACTCTGTTACCAGACAAACCAGAGGGACCTGTTGGATTCTTGGGGTTCACAGTTGCCAAAAGTCTTCCTTCTACCGAGATGTAATCTAACTACTACTCACTGGTCACCAACACTCTAGCAGGATGGGGCAATGTGCAGGGTTAGCCTGCAGCACAGGCCACTGGCTCTGCTCACTGGATTAGCATCACGGACTGACGTCTTTGGGGCTGCGATCGGAACCAGCTGAACAACCCTGAGTGGGGGAGTGTGGATGAGGAAAGGCTAGCTATCCAATGACGTTAAAGAAAAGACAGACATCTGATCATTACAGGAGGGCAGGGCCCGTCAGTACTGAATGCTCCCAGTTTATTGATTCATCACCTTAAGTAACCATCCAAAGGTGGGGGCAATGGCAGAAGATATCATGTATAAAGGGCTGATAGCAATTTTCCCCTTAATCCTAAAGACACACCTTTGCAGCACGTACTCAAGCCTTCGGGAACCTTCTCCCCAGCAGTCTCACTAGCCTTCAGGGTGGGTGTAGACTCGTCTTTCCCCGGTCTATTGTTATTTAGAATAAGAGCCATTCTCCACTGAGGCCAGGATATCCAGCAGCTATTGGCTGACATCTAAAAGACAATAGAAAATCTGGGCTCTCCTGAACTCATGGCAGCGTGGACTAGATTCCCAAAATAATATGGCCCCAACAGATTAGTTGCCCTTACACCCTTGTCTGCTCCAGGTCTCAGACCGCTGGGACTACTTGTAAGGTTCACCCATAACATGTTACTCCTGTTTGGATACTTGGTATCCTTGCAGAATTCAATCAACAAACATTTTTATTTTGTCTTGGTTTTTTTGAGACAAGGTCTCTTTCAGGCCAGACTGGCCTCAAACTAGCTACATAGCTGAGGATGACTTTGAACTGCTAGTCTTTCTATCTCTACCCCCCAACTGCTAGGATAGCAGGGATGTCTGTGTCACTCTGTGCTGGAGCTCTGAACCCAGAGCTCAATGATGTCAAGCAATCACTCTATCAACCAAATCGTTCTCCCAGTCAACAAATGTTTCAAACACGAAAAACTGCCTTGAGCAAAATGCTAGGGATGCAGAGGTAACACCACACATCCACGCTCACACCGCTGGTTGATGTGAGCGCCTCAGTGGATCAGGAGACGGCTTGGCACACTGGAGCCGGGGATTGTGACAAGTGGGCTGTGAGTCCCTCCCCCCTCCAGTGCAGGCAGGTGCACAGTGCTTGCTGCTGAGGTCTTCTTGCCTGTCTCCTCCTCTGATGAACTCCCCTAAAGAGCTACAGTCTTTCAGTGCTGGCCATTGCCTCCCAGCCAGGGCCCCAGAGGATCCCATCACACACGCTAAGGAAAATTAGGAAATGTTCTTTGAAACTGCTAGGTCTTTCTGCTTTGTGGATGCTTTATGCATGTTCCTGTGCATATGTGTGTCGGGGGGATACACATGCGTGTGTGTGTGTGTGTGTGTGTGTGTGTGTGTGTGTGTGCATGTTGAAGCTGCAGGACAACCTCAGATGTCATTCTCAGGAACCCTGTCTATACTCTGCCACACACATAAACTTTGGGACAAAATCTCTCATTAGCCCTCTGACTCTGTCTCAGCTGAGTCTGGCCAGGACTGGTCATAACCTTACACAGAAAGGCCCCGTGCAATTCTCCAGGAGTTGTACAAGGCTCCCAAGACACAACAAGGCACCATATTTGATTTTCTTCCAATTATTCATCCCCCCTCAAAACCAGATAATAAAATGAGTATTATCAATTCAGCATTTAACTTCCAGGAAATGCATTGGCTATGGCTCCTGCCTCTGGGCTCCGTTTGAAGCAACTCTCTCTCCTTCATCCAGGTGGTTTTCACAGCCAACGACTCTGGCCATCGCCACTACACCATCGCGGCCCTGCTCAGCCCTTACTCCTACAGCACCACTGCCGTTGTCAGCAACCCCAAGGAGTGAGGTACCTGGCCCAGGAGGATCTTGTCAAGCAGTAGCAGCCCATTTGCACTGAAACAGTGTTCTTGTTTGATAAACTGTGTTAGCAACTTGGAAAGATGCCCTCAAACAGTCCTATTAAATAAACCACTTGTCATTTCATTCAAACTTTGTTTCTTTTTTATTCCCTCATTTTCCCCCACTGTCCCTGAACCCCGAATCATATAGAGTTATGAAAGAATTCTAGAAAATTTTTGACCAGAACTTTTTTTTAAGGAAGGAAAGATCTTTTTGACTCATGGTTTAAAGGGACCCTGTTCATCATGGGGAGCTCATGGTTGCCCGTGGAAACAGATCAGGAGGCACTCACATGTGAGGGATGGGCTGCAGACATTAAGAGCACACAGTCTGGAGGTCTGGAGACACGCAGTATGTTTCCAGAGCACTCAAAGCCCTGGGTTCTATCCCAACGCTGAAAAGCAAGCCAAAAGATGGAAAATAAACTGTTTTCCTTTTCCATGAGCTTTAGTGAGCAGACAGACAAACTCTAAAGGACTAGTTCTTCAGGCATTTTTGTTAAGTGCTCTATTCATTTGGGGTCTGTCACAGTTCCTGTGCACAAGAATGGGTCTATCAGGAGTCAGGCATGACGGAGGTGGGGTTCAGGGTTCTACCCCTTGCTGGTGAACTATTTACTACTGACAGATTCGGAGAGAGGGGAGTCATGTCTTCAATCATGTATCCCCACAGGCTCCAATGGACATTAAGCCAAGGGGAATAAACAAAACCAAACCAAAAGTCATGAATCTGGGAAGAGGGCTGGTGGCAGTGTGGGGAGCTTTGACAGGGGTGGGGAGATGAGAGAGGGCAGGGAAGAGAGCATCAGATCACATTGTGTACCTGTGTGAAACTGGAGAAAACAAAATTAACCACTGAAACATTTTTAGAGGATAGTAAGTACCAAAGGGACAAACCCGTAGTAACTCAGCCCCTCTAACCCACATTAGACCACGTCTACCTGGCAATCAGGTAAGAAACAGAACCCAGCTCTCAGGAGACAGGAGGAGGCAGGAGAATTTCTGTGAGTTGAAACCAGTCTGCTCAAGCAAGTGTGTTCTAGGCCATCCAGGACAACACAGTGAGAAGCTGTCTGACAACAACAATGCCGTCTATCCCAAGCCCTTGTGTAACATACATGCCAAGGGATGGACACAGTAATATAGGCAAAAAAAACCAAGCAAACAAACAAACAAACAAAACCACAACCAGATTTGTCATCAAAGAAAATAAATTCAATTTTAACCACAGATTTTAATGTAATTAGACCAGTTTTTAAACTCTAAAGGGGTAGGGGCATCTCTCTCTAAAAAAAAAAGTCATAAATATTCAAGTCCTACCTGCAACATATGATAGCACCTGTCAAGCAAGAAGACCAAGGGCATTGTGGCCTCAAGCAGTATTTTATCCACCAAAATTATGTCTCCCCACACCTTCATCTAACAGGCAATTCCTTCCTTTACTTCACAGTTCAGAGAACACACGCCTCCCTAAACTCCATTAGTTTTCCTGCCTGCCTTTCAAAATGGAAATAAGCTTAGAATCAATTCTGTTTCCCCAGGTCTCCATCCTCTCTGGTTGGAGCTGTCCCAGCTAATTTTAAGCCAAAGCAGATGGTAATTTGTCTTTGGCAAACCCAAGGAAATACTGAAGGTCCATTCCGGAACCTCTGCGTGCAAGGAGATGGGTTGTATACAGGCTTCCTTAAATAAAACCTAGGTATGAGCTCCCTGGCCCAGGGTCCGCAGTCAATCGCTTGCTGTTGCTGGAGATTATAGACATGGGTGCAAGGAATGATGGGAGAGAAGGCCAAGGCTGAGACTAGGAGGTGAACCCAGAACAGCTGTGTGCATGGGAACTTGTGCTGGGTTGAAGGACACACAGTTCACTTTCTCAGGAAAGTACATTTGGAAAGCACATTAGATATGTTTCCCAATCTCTGGAAAATAACACCTTCCACATAGGTGTAATAACTGCTTGAGCATCACGGAGTAGCATCCCTTCCAAATATGTGGGATGAATTAATGAACAAACGAATGAATGAAAGAATTGGTTCTTGTGACCGATCAGTTTGGTTCTCTCTCCAACATACACCTGGAAGAGTTGGTACCACGGAAGCATGAGAAATCTTTACCTCTTCTGAGTAACCTGTTTTTATGTACCAGAGTCAGTTTCTACATTCCTAGAGTGACTTCAAGTACTTAAAATATGTGTAGAAACTACCTATGGAAAATGTCCTTCTGACTAGAGCCAGGACAAAAGAGTAGGAGTTTCTTCTTTCAAAAGGACAACAACAGGCCATGGAAAGGTTTTGAGCCAGGGTCTTCAAAAACAGGGTCCTTCTGCTGCCCCGAGCCTGACTAAATAGAGAAGAACCGTGAAAAGGGAGCCCAGAGAGTGGAGCCTGGACACTGCTTGGGCCAGAGTCCCACCGAGGTCATTGGAACCCACCCAGCGAGTAGGGAGTTCAACAGAAGAACTCAGATGGAATTGCTATAGAAAAAGGAAAGGAAGGAGAGCGCTCAACTAGTAAGGTTCTCGCTATGCAATCGTAAGGACCCGAGACTGGACGCCAAGACTTCACATAAAAAGCAGCAATGTATGCCTATAATCCTGATGTTGGAGAGGTGGAGACAGCAGAATGCCAGGAACTCCTTAGCTAGTCAGTCTTGTCAAATCCATGAGCTTCTCTTCCTGGAGAGAGCCTGTCTCAAAAAATAAGGGGCTAGTGAGAGAGGAAGACACTCGTCACAGACCTCTGACACATATGAAGACATATGCATGTATACACCTGTGTACACAATACACACACATACTTAGGGGTGGGCACGGGGCTGGGAAAGTGGAAGAAAGGCCGGAAGATGAGAAGATAGGCCATCTGGAAGGCCAGTCATCATTGTCACAAAAAATATTTTAAATCTTAGGGTAGCAAAATAGAAAGCCGTGTTCTGTTCTCCTGGGGACTGAGGACCTCATGGAGATAGGCAAATTGCTGATCCTTAGAAGCTACAAGGAGCAACTAAGCAAGTAAACACAAAACCCAGCAATGAAAAGGTTAAACAGTGAAGTGCCAAGGACTTGAGACAGAGATTGACAATATACACAGAAAGGTGGCACTTTGGCTGCTAGAACCGGGGGCATGTCCTACTGAGGAAAGGAGTCTGGAGAAATTTGGTAAGAAAGTAAGAATCCAGGGCAATGGGGAAGCCGGTGAAGGTAAGGAGAGTGGTGACTAATCAGGACCTTCTGAAGTCTGAGGGGCTGCATCAGGCGCTGAAAGCCTGGTGTCACTGCCCAGTGGGCAGACAGCAACTCTGTTGATGTTGAGCAGGTGTGGGGAAGACAGGAGCACTGTGAGTTCCAGTCCAGCCTGGGTTATATAACAAGACAAAGAATGGAAGGGAGGGGAGGAAGGGGAGGAAGGGGATTTTCTATTTCTTATCTAATAAAAAGTAAAGGAAGTGAATTGAACGGCTTGAAAGTGTCCTCCCTGTTTCCACGATTCCTGTTCAATTTGTTCCTCAGTGGGATTGTAATTACAATGCTTTAGCTTCAGGGCATAGAGTGAAATTACATCCACTTCTAGTAATGACTTTTAAAAGAATCTTTTAGATTAGTAGCTACTAAAAACTCATTATTAACAAATAATTACTTATTTCCTCCCGTTTTTCCTAATAGTCCTTTGGATAGTTTTTATTTCCTTATAAAAATTCTCTGTACAGACAATGCCCTGTTGTTGTGTTTTTTTGCTTAGAAGCATTGAAACCCTTCACATTGTACACAGCATGTGCGCACACTCATGGATGGGTAGAAACTTTTAAATTGCTGAATTTCCTTGAACTTCAAGTCTAAAGTTATAACCTGGGTTGACGTATTATCCTCTGAGCCAAACTGCCACCATCTTCTTGAGATAGGCTGTGCCTACACTCTCCAGAGAGCAACGTGACAGTGACAAGACTGTTAACATTCCCTCCTAGGAGGGTGGGTGGGTCCCAGAACCCCTAACCTGAGTATCTGCCCAGTCTTTCCATTCATTTGTATGCAATTCTTCCTTAATTGCCCATAGCTCTTGTATAAGTTGGGAAAAACTAGGTGTAAGGGACCCATCTATGGGGTTACAATGAGGCCACCATCCTTGTCGGGTGGAGATTTGCCAGTGTGGCTGCTTTGCTGGGGTCACTCATGCTCCTGTCAGTAACCCATCACCCCCTGCTTTGTAAGTAACCCTAATAAGCTCATTGGCTCCCAGGGTAAACTGAGGCAGAATGTCCTTTGGTTTGTGGTTAGAACCTTTAGAGGAGGGAGTGGATGTTGTTCACATCTTCCCTGGGGGTGGAGAGAAAATCTTGTGACAAATGCTCTTCTAGAAAGGATTTTGTAGGTTAAGTCCTGGGATGTATGGATTTCTACAAATCCTCAAAATCCCTTCAACGAAGTCTTTTTCTGGTACCTTTTGATTAAGACACGTGCCTAGCACAGAGTCTTCCCTCTCCTCTGCCTGGGACCCTCTCTTGGAACTGCAAAATGAATCTACTTTCACTCCCAAACCTACTCTTACTGACAAACAGATGTGAGTCAAAAGAGGAATTAAATTGAGAAAGTTTAAAATGTACCTGAATGTAATAAGTGAAGTAATATTCTCCTCATTAACCATTTTGCAAGCTGGCCCTGTGATCCTACAAAATATTCAAAACACATTAAAATAAGGAAAACATTGAGGCCAGGTGTGAGAGGGATCACCACAAAAAGAACTCATGAACATTTTGCCTTCTCACCATAAGTGTGTGTGTGTGCGTGTGTGTGTGTGTGTGTGTGTGTGTGTGTGCGCGCGTGTGATGCAATGATATTCACTTGACATGGTTACGATGTAAGATGGTCTTTCTCTTTCTTCTTACATGGCCCTTTTACATTAGCTGGTGATCAGATAACTGAATGTACCTGTTACTTGCCACATTTCTTCTATGATTACTACACATGTTGATCATGGGCCTTTGCCAGTTTTACTAATTGTTGGCATAATTATGCATAACCACTGTCAACATTTCTGAGAATAAAAGAACACCCTGCCAAATATTTCTTAAACATAACTCGGGGCCATTGGCATGGAAGAAAAGTTTTTTTTTAAACATAAAACCAGAAGCTAGCTTCAGACAAATGAAGTTCTTGTTGAGCATGTCAGGCATGTTCCAAGTGTTAGTTTACTGAATAATCCCCACAACCCTCCAGTGGCTCATGAAACCAAGAACCACCCAACTTTAAAAGCTTACTGTTTGCTAGCTAATGACAGGTGATCCCCAAATTCAAACCTTTGTCAATCAAACCCTCTCAAGAGTTTACTACCATTTGTCAAGGTCTACTGAAGAAGAGCAATCATTTCAACTGCCCTTTCAGAGTTCACGTTTATGGCTGGGAGGTGGTCTACCACTGGAAGGGTCACCTCAACAGTGATGCTCAGAAACACGCATCTGGTCAAAGAGCAGCCTCATTGATGGCATGTGCTCTTCAGATCTACCCACTCTACATCAGTTGTACATTCAGAAGACAGACACTTTTTGAAGGTCAGAGAGTGTCTCCTCCCCCTTCAAGAACATCTGGAACACCAGTTGAAACACTGAAGATTTCATTAATAATATACCTCAAGGACATCAAAATATATTTTAAGACTGTCTGAAGGCTGGGCATGTTAGTCCACACCTGTTATATGGTATGTGTCAACTGAACTCTAGACCTCTGGAAGGGCAGTGTGTGCCGTTGCCTGGGTCATCTCCCCAGTCAAATCCCAGCACTTGGGAGGTGGATGCAGGAGCATAGCACATTCTAAGCTGTTTTAGCCACACAGTGAGTTCAAGGCCAACCTGGGATATGTAAGACCCTGCAGGTGGAAGCCAGAGGATGGTCTCAAATATCCATCCTTGCCTTCTACTGTGTTTAATTCAGGGTCCTTTTTATTGCTCATTGTTGTAAACATCAGGCCAGCTGGCTCATAAGCCTCCAGGAATCTCTTGTCTCTATCTCCCATCTCACCATGGAATTTGAGATATGTTACATCAGGCATTACATATGTTCTGGAGACAAACTCAGATCCTCACATCTGTGGGGAAAACACATGACCCATCTCAACCAAGGCTAGGTAATTTTTGGTACTATGGGTTACCGAGTACATGGACGAGTATTAAATTATAGTGTGGTTGGGGGGTTACAATGAGCACTAAGTAAGGGCATTTAAGCTTTGAGTTCCATATCTTTACAGTGCACCCTCAACATCAACTAAGTCATCCGTAGTGCACCCAAAACTGAGGGGACCAACAAAAGACATCCCAAAGACATCCTGAGAGAAAACAATGACATCATCACACAAAGTCTTTAGAACATTATATTTCATAAAAGACAATGATAAAAAAAGTACAAACATTTCCATGAGAAGCAAAACAGGACCAAAAAAAAAAGACCGCAAGGAATCACTAGCATTTACATCAATGCACTTACATAGAAGTATTTCATATTGTAATAAATAATCTTAAGTACACTTCCACCTCCTGAAAAACAACACTGTGACAGTTTGCTTCTCAAATGACAAATCTGCAAACCCAAGGCAAGAAATCTCCAGTGCTATTTATCTGACAGGTATATAAAGGAACAGGACAAGGCCAAATATGACTTAATGTCTGCTTTGAATCTCAGAGTCTCCAAAGGGAGAATCTGTATTGGCTTTGCTTCCATTTTGTTCTAAGATGGTTATCAGTACCTTGGCTGGGACAGGAATGTAGCTTTTTAATAGATAATTTTTTACTTAACTTTTATAAATAAGATTTTCTTGGTGAAAACCATTTCATAAAATATAAATTTAATTTTAATTACCTTTTGATCTACTTTTGTGTGCTCTTGTATGCACATGTGTGTACCTGTGTGTGCATTTGTGTGTGAGTGCACCAGTGTGTATGTACACACCGGTATGCGTATACAGATAGAAGTCATAGAACAACTTGCAGGAGTAGGTTCTCTTCTACAGTGTGGGTCCCAGGGTTCAAACTCAGGTTGCTGGACTTGGTGCAGGCACCTTTACCCCGTGAGCCATCTCAAAGGTCTACAACAGGTAATACTTTTATAAAAAAGGAAAAAATTACCTATTCAAACCCTAGTTTTGGCAAAGAATTAAACAACATCTTCACTAAGAACCAGAAAGAATGCTACAACGAATGGGTGTACTTTCTCCCTTTCTTTGATAAGCAGCCCATCAGTCATGATTTCTTTCTCTAGTTCAAAGGCATCATATGATGTCCCCAGGGCCATGAGGACCTCCCAGCATCTCTGTGTCCACACTGGATTTGTGACTAAGACAACTGACAGATAAGTTATCAGAAAGTGCCTTCCCTATTTCGGAGAAGTTTCAACTTTCTTCATTTGACTTGTTTAGGGGAGAAGAAACACTCCACAACACTTTTAAGCAGCCACAGTTAGAAAGGCAGCCGACAGAGAGTAGACCCTTGATGTAAAACCACTGGGTACTTAAACCAGACTGTCTGTTTCTGCTAATATGTAAGGAAGAGATTTATTGTCATAGGACCATGATAACTGGGGAAAACTGTCATACATGGGAACATATATAGGTCACTGTTCATAACTGAAAATAATTCTGTGTCTGAATTTAAAAGGCAAAATAGAAAACAAAGTAGTGAGGTGGTTCTTACAGGTTGACATTCCAGATTCAACACCAAAATACAGCAAAAATATTTACATCCCATTCCTGATGCCATATTAATGCCAGATTTAACCCAAGAGAGTAAGGCGGATTACCTGGGGTCCTGAATTTTCCTGAAACAGTGAGCTATGTATCCATGTGAAAAGGCATCCCCCAATGTAGACAGCCCCATGTTACAAAATGTATTTCCTGCATAAGATTCAGCAGGGTGTCAATTTCCCCACCACTGTGAGGAGGGACCAGCTCTGGGATCATCACCCACCTATATCCCTGTTTCAGAAGCCATCAGCAACAGTAACATTACATTCCGCTGTCCTTCCATCAAATTATCAATACATTAGCCACAAGAGACAGAAAATAGGTGGATAACATACAAATATCTTCATCTGCAAAAGTTCTGATTTTTCACTCTTTTGAGTAGCAAAAAAATTAGAAGGTAACTTTTTTAGAATGACTTCTAAGAAATAAACATGGAAAGATTGGTTTCATGGCAGATAAGAGTAAGGATTTTAGTTACTCTATGATTTGGTTTGTGGCCATTGGCATTACCAAAACTATGACAGAAGATGACAACTGCAAGTAAGCTCTCAACACTAGATAGATAAGGGAAGCAAACTTTCTCACACCCAGAATTCTCTCCTCTTCACTCTTGGGGAAGGCTCACTTTACAGACAGACGGTGTTCTGTTCCGAATTTGTGAAAGTATGGGAAATAAGATCTAACATATGAGATACTTTCGAAGAATCTTTGTAAATGATAATTCTAGAGTAAGACAGTGATTGGGTTTTGTTGTTTTGACGTGGAAAACCACATCCAAACTGAGGACGAGTGGACTTGCCATTAGGTAGTGAGATGTATTTCAGACGTTACAGTATCCACATTCAATTAACTGACTTTAAGTCCAAAGGCCCTAGGTTCAATCCTCAACACTACAGAAAGGAGAGGGGGCTTACTAAATTACATTTTTAGTGAGAAAATTTAACACCAGAGATTTCTTGAAGGTGAAAAGAAGGTATTTTGAATGACTGGCTGATGTCTAAGGGAATTGTGTACATCTGAGAATTAAAGTTGGAGTTTACTTTAATCTAAGCATTTATCTTCATAAAAATAGAGCATCTAATTTCTCATCTAATAGTGTAATCCATCTGTATAAGCACTACTGCATTTTCCATAAGTTCATTCTTTAAAAAATGTTTTCAAAAGAAGACACTTTATTTTGGTTCTTCTTAATTGGAAATTATAATGCTATTCATTATGAAACTGAAAAAAGAATACAGTATATAAACACGACCTTGGGAACTTTTTTTTTGAGGCACAAGATCCCTGACACTTACGTCGGAGGTACATAGAGACATTTAATGTGAAGAGGTCCTGTAGAGCATATCACTTCACAACTTTGAAGGTTTTCTTGGTAATACTCATGCAGTATGCATAAACAATATGGCTGTTGACTTGGCAAAATCTGATGATATTGCAAGCAAGGAAAAACAGAACCAAACCAAACCAAACCAAAACAAAACCAGGTCATTCTGGCAGGGAGAAAAGCTCTTTCCTCCCAAGCCCTCAGAGGGCTGAGCCTTCTCCCACATGGGGTTGAAGGTCTAAAGCTGAACGCCAGTACAACAGTTATTGTAGCGTCTGTTCATCGCTGACACTCCCTTCAGTCCATACAAGGCTTAATCTTTGTTTCAAGACAGAGATTTACATAGTTTTTTCCCCCATGCAAATAAAAAAAAAGTCTATAAAAGTCCAACGAAGGCATAACCAATTACATGCAAAATTGTGACATCTTATTTTTCAACAATTTGAACACATTTAATTTACATCACATATGTACAAAATATGTTTTGAACGGAAATAAAAGCATTCTCTTGAATTAAATTATAGATTTCAGTATAAAAATCTTCTCTTTGTAGGGAGCTCTCTTTACTTCCAATCCCAAGCCATGGGTTCAGGTCTCTTACAACGCTTGCCATGGAGGCTGCCCCAAAGCAGGGAGGAGAGGGGAGTGTGATGGTATGGAGTCCCGAGCTGTAAACATAAAGACTGCTGGCTCTTTTCACAGACTGGGACACTGAGACATGTCGCTCTCTAACCTCCATGGAGAGTGTACTCCAAGCCAAGTTCGCGATCCAGCACTGTGGTCCATCCCACCACGAGATACTTCTTTTAATAGTCTTCAATTGGAGCTAACTCTGGCATGAGGTTTACAGATATGTTTGTATACAACCTATCAACCAGTATTTTGGGCGTATATAATAAATTGTTCAATCCATCGATGTACTGACGCTCCTTGGAATACCTTAGTAATTTATACCTAAAAAAAGGCAGTAAACTAGATATGAATATAGACATGTATTGTCTACATTTGTCTTCGTTTCTACATATACACATATCACACACACACACACACACACACACACACACACACACACTGTAGCTGCAATTCAAAAACATTTGCCAAAAAGGCCTTTGATCATGGAAGTAACTTCCTTCTATTTTTCTTTTTGTAACATGCAATATATTGATTTTGAAGCCCTAAAGTCCCAAGATGACCAATGAACTTACCGCCCTAAAAACTGTACTTCCCCCCGATGGTGATGAGGAATAGATGTGTACTTTCCCAAGTCCCCCTCTGGCCGGGTTACATTATACCCAGCGTAGTGAACTCTGCAAGGCAACATAAAATGGATTGAATGAATTTCAGAAGAAAATAAAAAAGGAAAACAAAAGCAGATTTAGGAACTCCAAACTTCCCAGCCCAAAGTCTCCTTTCTTAGAAGAGGCAAATGTGATTTACAAAATACAGACGGAACCTAGAACCTTAGTTACCAAGCAACTTCTGCCTCCACACACCTGTTCCAAAGGTCATCGTCCTCTCCTCCCCAGCCCCAGAAGGCATTGGGAAAGCCGTTGATCTTCCTAAACTGCTCCACTGTCAGGCCGCTCACCCCACCAAAGAACTCGTTATATGGAAGACTACAAAAGAGAGAACGATATAGGGTTCCACATCAATCAGGACAGCCAGTCACCCGTGCTCCATCCCTCACACACGGGCTCCACCCCTCACGCAGGACTCCATCCTCACGCATGGGCTCCACCCCGCAAGTGCTTTGACATACTCTTCCATTTTCATAAGGGCAAGCTGATTTAGGCAGAAAAAGCATTGTGGACAATGTGAATGGAGAAATGAAATATTCTCCTGAAGAGCAAAGCAAGTACTTACATTCAATGTAAAATAAAAACATGTGTAGCAACTAAAATCTAATGGTTTTTTTTTTTTTTTGGTTTTACGAGACAGGGTTTCTCTGTATTGTTTTGGAGGCTGTCGGTCCAGCCTGGCCTCGAACTCACAGAGATCCGCCTGCCTCTGCCTCCCGAGTGCTGGGATTAAAGGCATGCGCCACCACCGCCCGGCTATGTATTTTTATCTTATGACTCAAAACCCAGTGTTCAAAAATCACATAATATTCTCCACAAAAACACATTTAGACATGTTAGTAACTGCCAGTGCAATGCTAGATTTTCCAAACTAAAAGCAATTTAAAATATTAACTGACTTTACTTATTATAAGCATATTATTTGTTACATAGAAAAGGATAAATTTAAATCAGGGAGAAATACATGTTTAATTTACAAATGAACTCTGTCTATTTCTAAAATTATTTTACCTTTTTGGATTAAACTCATAAAATACACATGGGTATTTATATAAATGTTAAAAAACATTTTCACAGATATTCATTATGGGGGGATGCCATGCTGCACCTGTAGAGGGTCACAGTTTTTGTAGGAGTCCTTGTATGAGGACAATTTGTAGGAGTTGGTTTTTCTCCTCTACCATGTGGGTCCTAGAGATCAAACTCAGATTCTCACGGTTACCACCTTGTCATGTCACCAGCCCCAAATATGTTTATTGTTTAATGGGCTAGTATTTAGGGGAAAAAAACCTTATTTTGTTTTATTTTCCCTACTTTCTCTAGCTCAGATTCCAAGGAGTTGGTCAAACTCTGAAACATTTCGAATGTCTATTACATGTATTTACTTGTGTGTGTGCCTACGGAGGGGGCACTATCAGAGGACAGCTTTTGGGAGTTGTATTCTGTACACAACAGAAATAAGTCTAAGTTAAAGGAAAGTATCCCAAGTGCATTAAAGAATATCAATATTTTTAAAAAAATCTTAATAGTGCTTATCTTACACTGTCTACATAGGAGAAAGTCGGGAGTGGAGGGAGGAAGGAAGGAGAACAGAATCCTCGGTGTGCTACATCTGTACAAGAATATCTTCATGTCACTGTGTGTGTGCAATGGATATTTGCCAATCGAAATTACACTTTAGCCAAGCGTTGGTGGCACACGCCTTGAGTCCCAGCACTCGGGAGGCAGAGGCAGGCAGATCTCCATGAGTTCGAGGCCAGCCTGGTCTACAGAGCAAGTTCCAGGACAGCCTCCAAAAACAATTCAGAGAAACCCTGTCTTAATCCCCCTCAAAACTGCACTTTGAGAAAAGCAGGTATTTGGTTACAATGAGGTGGCATTATCCACGGTAAGGCCTAAGACGTTCCTATCTGAGTCATCTGCTTGTGTTTCCCTCAAGCCTTCTGTCACTACTGGATCAGCAACTTTGACTTGGCTGCTGTAGATTTCATACTTAGATTAACAATTATTTACATAATAAAGAGATCCACAGGAGGCTGGGGAGATGATGTAGTATGCAAAATGCTGGCCATGAAAGTATGAGACACTGAGTTTGAGTCCCCAGCACCCACATAAAAAGCTGGGCACAGAGGTGTGTGCCAGTGGTCCCAGGTCTGGGGATAGGCAATCCACTTAAACCACATGGCAAACCCCAGGTTCAAAACTCAGATGTAAAAAGACTGATGAAGACAGGGTTATTTACTTCATATGATTACAGAGCATGTGGTCTTCAGAAAGGTAGGTCTGGGCCCTACCCTAAGGGGGCAGGGTTGGGGTGGAGGTGGGGGGCTGCATAGGTCACACAGCTAGCATACTTCAGGATTAGGGTATGTGATCCCAGAGAGCAACCCCACAAACGGGCTCTATTGTCCAAGGAAGAGGAAAACAAGCTTGAGAAGGGACATGTGACTAAGCAAGCCCTGAAGAGTCGGTGAGAACCCAACTTAAAAATCTATGTGCATTCTACAGGAGCCGGGTGCCCCCCCCCAACGCCCTGCCACACCACACTCAACCCAATTGGACAAACTAGTCCTTGTCCTGGCCACCTAGAGCATGCTGGAATGAGGGATGACAGTCAGGCTTCCAAGCAGTCTCAGATCGAGGCCACAAGCACACTGTACAGCATCCAAAGCCGACAATCGACTCACATGTACATGTACTTGTCCAGCTTCGCTGCAAAGTGACGCGGCATCTCTCCGCATCCGTAATAGTTGCGGTCATTCTCAGGCAGATGGTCCACATCGTGGAAGATGACACAGTCCCAGGCGCCGTCTTTCATGGCCTCTTTGAAACCCACGTTAAATAGCATCGCGCGGTTGAATGGCTGTGTGCCGGTCTCCACAACAGAGAAAACCAGAAATGCACTCAGACTTGGTCATGGGATATTTGCCATCACTTATTAATTTCTTACAACATGGTCAGGTAATAATTATATTTTGGTAATGAAATAAACAAGTCAGAAGCATGGGTCAGGCTTTCCAAACACGGCCAGGCACCACTTACCAAGGGAGGGCTCGTTCTGAGGTGCCATTGAGTGACCAACAGTGAACACACATTACAGAGTCCTATACACAAATTATGGCTGCTACACCTTGAGGACCACCACTGACTGATGATATCACCACAGGGCACATGACTGCATACTGTTTAAATTTACTTATGGCAAAGAAGAAAACCGGATAGCTGTTACTATCTACTCTACTGGTACAATAGGTATGTATGTATGTATGTATGTATGTATGTATGAATGTATTCCTGCTTTACTTCAAATATGCCAGATCACAGACTGTATATGACCAAAATAAATAAATAAAGATAAAACAATAAAAAAATTACACATTACAACTAAAAGAAATCGTGTGCTGCACTTTCTGCCGCTGCTCTATATTAGAAATGAAGGCAGGAGGGGTCTAGGGAGATGGTTCCAGACGTCAGGAGCCCCGTCTGCTCGAGCAGAGGAACCAAGTGTGATCCCAGCACCCACGCCATGCGGTTCACAACCATCTGTGACTCCCGCTCCATGGAGTCTGGTATCTCTGACCTCCTCGGGAACCTGTACTCAATTGCACACACCCACTTACAGTAATAAAAGTAAATAATTTTTATTGAGACAGGAGGCAGAGGGTGTGGTCTGATGAAAAGAAAGCTTGCCTGGTGTGCCTGGAATCCTGGGTTTGCTGCCTAATGTGGGGATGGGAGAAGATTAAGGCAGGAAACTGAGGGGGACTCCCAAGCAGACCCTCCTTTTACACTAACAAGACAGACGTGCATCCTCCCGGAAGGACAGATGGACTCTGATGACTGTGAAGTCTTGGTGTTTACAGTACACTGAGAGCATTTGGACAACACACACCCTGCTTCCTTCCTATTGTAGCCATCCTACATTACAGTGCACTGGCAACAGTTTCCTTTTTTACCCTGCATTCCTGTTTATGGTAAGACAAGAACATTTCAACGGACACAATACAGGAACATATTACATAAAATCCAAGTTCCTATATTGCAACCGCTTTCCTTTATTCACAATGAGGATACAAGTCTGCTGCACGCGGCACAGCTTGCTTCGGCATCTAAAGATTAAGAACATTTACAAGGGCCTTAGCACATTTCACAAATTTATTCCCCAACACCTAAGGGAAAGGACTTGGCATGAGAAGCAGCCACGCAGGGCACCCAGCATCAGGATGCAGCTTCAGGAGAGACATCCGTCAGTGTGGGGCATAGGTCCGCATGGACCTGAGGTCACAGAAAGCACATGGCTTTTATAAGGCAGGGAAGGTAAATTATAACATTATAATTGGTTCATCAATATCGGCTTTGATACACTGTTTTTTCCAAGGTTTTAAAATCCGCTTCTATTAAATGTGGACACGACACGTCGAGGCTTAGGCAGGAGTTTCCATTTCTAACCTATCTTCACTGGCCAACAGTGTGCTGATGCTTCTTCAGCTCTTCAGCATGTTTAGTTGGGCATCCGTGTCCACACTTGGATGCTATCTCTTGCTTTGTTAACTTCAGACATTTTCTAGACTTCTTCCTCTGGAGGCAGAGGAGTTAAAGCACACCCTGACCTTCCCTCCCAACTCCCAACATGGCTGCCTTCATTTTGGATTGAATTAATGATGCGTAAGTCACTAGCACTGTGCAAATATTTCTTCAGTGTTGAGAGCATTGATTTTTTTTCTTTGTGGAGGAGATTAATTGGCTTTCTGTATAACTAGAAAGGGCAGTTGATAGAACCTACACCTTTAGTAACTGATGTAATTACAGAAATTTCATATCCTCTCCTGGTTCCCTATTTCCTCAGCTCAATTCTCACTGTCCTTGAGGGACAGCCATGATCACCCATGTCTTTTATGTGGCTACTTAATTTGCTGAGGTTTGTCTTTCAGATGTGTGCATGCATGCACACGCGTGCGTGCGTGTTTGTGTGTGTGTGCGTGTGTGTGAGTGTATTTCATCAACAAATGACTGAAAATGCCACACCCTTGAATTGACATTCTGGGTTGAAAGTTCCAGGGCAAAGTACCTTTCTTTCTCTAGAATCTGTAAATCAGGCTTCTAGTCACCTGCAATGGCAGAATAATTCATGCATTCCTGATTCCCACCTATCATTTTTTTTTCGTGAGTCTTCTTAATATCTCTTCTTTTGCAATTTTATTCTAAAATTGGAAAATATTATGCTTTATTGTGAGGAGCCGCCCTCGCTATCGCTATTGCCGTTAGAAGATGGCGCTGACATCTGCTGTCAGTTGGAGTTAACCGTTAGAAGATGGCGCTGACATCTGCTGTCAGTTGGAGTTAACCGTTTAAGCTGTGCCTCTCCCGTGGCGTCATCTGGGGTGATGTGCAAACCACCAATCCCGGCTCTACACGTCTCACTCGGAGCTCCTAGGCTTATATAAGGGGCTGGGTTTCTTAGCTTGGGGTCTCCCTCTAAGAAGCTGATCATTTATCTCTCAAGATGCATTAAAGCTTTACTGCAGAAGGATCCGAGTGTTCTGCGTCGTTCTTGCTGGCGAGACGGTAGCGCGGGACATCTGGTGCCGAAACCCGGGAACTCTTCAACATCGCCGGCGCCGCGGGAGACCCCTCGGAAGACGGGGCGGATTCAGAACTGCAGGGACGTAAGTTCAGAGAGGTATGCTTTATCCTGAACACCCCTTTCTCGACTTTGGCCTTAGTTTGTCATCACCGTGGGACGGGTCAGTGGAGGCTTTGGTGCTAGTCCTGTTTGTCCTTCTCCTTCATCGTGGCTGGTGCTGACAGATCTGGTGCTGTCAGTCTGGTGCTGTCAGTCTGGTGCTGTCAGTCTGGTGCTGTCAGTCTGGTAACGGAGTTGAGCGCCGTTTTTTAGATAAGCCGCCAGCGCGATGGGGTTGTCACAGTCAGTGGTTACTGCCCTACAGACTGTGCTAAAACAAAGAGATCTTAAAATTGCACCACGAACACTTCAAAATTTTGTGAAGGAGGTAGATAGAGTGGCACCATGGTATGCTTGTTCCGGGTCCCTCACTGTGGCCTCATGGAACAAGCTAGGTAAAGAACTAGACAGGAAGCATGCAGAAGGAGATCTCCACTTAGGTACCAAAGCCATTTGGAAGCTAGTTAAAAACTGCTTGGAGGATGAGGCCTGTCACCCTGCTATAATAGAAAGTCAGGGAACCTTAGAGGAAGTTCAGGATAGCATGTCAGAAACTGAACAGAGTGAGAGAATGGGAGCTCGCAAAAGGAAAGACATGTCTAAGAAAAAAGGCCCTCCCCAAGAAGTTAAGAAAGGGGGAGAGAAAGAAGGGAGTGATCATTCACCCCCTAACAAATCTAAGAAAAAAAAAAGCCAGAATCTAGTCTATACCCTACAGTAGAGCTAGAAGCCTTGGAGCTAGATAATTCTGATTCTGACACTCTGTATTCTAGCGAAGAAGGTGGTCTAGAGGAGGAGGTGGCACGGTATGAGGAAGAAAGATATCACCCTGATAGACACCGGCCACTGAAAACAAAAATGAATGTGAGGCCACCGCCTATAAATCCGGCGGGCTCACGCCCCTCAGCGCCTCCGCAGTATGAGCTTCGGCTGAATACTGGTACTGACTCCTTTTTACCTTTAGAGGAACGGAGAAAAATACAAGTAGCTTTTCCAGTATTCGAGAATGTGGAAGGCGGAAGAGTACATACCCCTGTAGATTACAATCAAATCAAAGAATTGGCCGAATCCGTTCGTAATTATGGGGTCAATGCTAACTTTACCACATTACAGGTGGAAAGGCTTGCTAATTTTGCCATGACTCCCACTGACTGGCAGACGACAGTGAAAGCAGTGCTTCCCAACATGGGACAATACATGGAATGGAAGGCTCTCTGGTATGATGCAGCCCAGGCACAAGCTAGAGTTAATGCCACGGCTGAAGATGAGAATCAGAGGCAGTGGACATTTGAAATGCTGACAGGTCAGGGTCAACATGCCCTTAATCAAACCAACTACATCTGGGGTGTCTATGGTCAGGTGTCGGCCGCCGCTATTAAAGCATGGAAGGCCCTCACAAAAAGGGGAGAGTCCAGTGGACACCTTACAAAGATTGTCCAAGGACCCCAAGAGCCATTTTCAGACTTTGTGGCCAGAATGACAGAGGCCGCCAGTCGCATCTTTGGTGATTCAGAACAAGCTATGCCCCTGATTGAGCAACTTGTCTATGAACAAGCAACCCAGGAATGTCGAGCGGCTATCGCCCTCGCAAAAGCAAAGGTTTACAAGATTGGCTCAGAGTGTGCAGGGAGCTGGGGGACCCCTAACCAATGCAGGACTAGCTGCCGCCATTTTACAAACGCACAGGCGTAGAGATTTATCTAGTCGAAAAGCTTGTTTTAATTGTGGGAGAATGGGGCACCTTAAGAAAGATTGTCAAGCCCCTGAAAGAACAAGAGAATCGAAGCTTTGCCATCGTTGTGGTAAAGGTTATCATAGGGCTAGCGAATGCAGGTCAGTCCGGGATGTAAAAGGGAGGCTTCTGCCCCCTATTGAAGAACCCAAGGTACCCCAATCAAAAAACGGGTCACGGGGCCCATGGTCCCAGGGCCCTCAGAAATATGGGAACCAATTTCAGAAAAGCAATCAAGAGGAAGTAGAGGTTTCCGAGGAACCCCCGGAATGGACTTGCGTGCCGCCTCCGACTTCTTACTCATGCCCCAAATGAATGTTCAACCGGTCCCAGTCCATTCCCCTGGACCTTTGCCCCCTGCCACCATTGGGCTTATTCTGGGCCGTGGCTCCTTAACTTTACAGGGACTCATTATATATCCTGGAATTGTTGACCCGTATCATAAAGAGGAGATTCAAGTTCTCTGTTCTAGCCCTCGGGGTGTATTTTCTATAAAGCAGGGAGATAGAATTGCACAACTGGTGTTGCTGCCCTCCCTCGGGGATGGAGAAACCTACACTTTACAAAAAAGGGCTATGGGATCTTCTGGAAGTGATTCAGCCTATCTGGCTATACCCCTAAATGAGAGACCTACAATAAAATTGTTAATTAATGGAAAAGAATTTGAAGGGATAATGGATACGGGAGCAGACAAAAGCATTATTTCACTCCATTGGTGGCCGAAGTCTTGGCCCACTGTTGTTTCATCTCATTCTCTACAAGGTCTTGGATACCAGTCCTCTCCTGCCATCAGTGCCTCAGCCTTAACCTGGCGGAATGCTGAGGGCAAACAGGGATGTTTTACCCCCTATGTGTTGCCACTCCCTGTAAATTTATGGGGACGGGATGTGTTACAAGCCATGGGCATGACCCTAACTAATGAATACTCCCCCAGGCATCAGCCATTATGGCAAAGATGGGGTATACAAAGGGTAGAGGCTTGGGTAGGCAAGAACAAGGCAGAATAAAACCCATTACGCAACACGGAAATCGGGGTAGAAAAGGACTGGGTTTTATTTAGGGGCCGTTGAGGCTTCACGACCCATACCATGGAAAACAGAGGAGCCGTTATGGGTCTCTCAATGGCCTCTATCCTCTGAAAAATTAGAGGCTGTCACAAGATTAGTGCAAGAAGAACAGGAACGGCTGGGGCATCTAGAGCCTTCTACCTCCCCATGGAATACACCAATTTTTGTTATTAAGAAGAAATCTGGGAAGTGGAGATTACTCCATGACCTGCGGGCCATTAACAATCAGATGCATCTTTTTGGCCCTGTTCAAAGAGGCCTTCCTTTGCTTTCTGCACTTCCTCAAGATTGGAAGCTTATTATTATAGATATTAAGGATTGTTTCTTCTCTATTCCACTTTACCCACGGGATAGACCAAGGTTTGCCTTCACTATCCCTTCTCTTAATCATATGGAACCAGACAAGAGATTTCAGTGGAAGGTACTGCCGCAAGGCATGGCCAATAGCCCAACAATATGTCAGCTGTATGTGCAGGAGGCTTTGGAGCCAATTAGGAAGCAATTTACATCTTTAATCGTTATCCATTATATGGACGATATTCTTATTTGTCACAAAGAGTTAGATGTTTTACAAAAGGCTTTCCCATGCTGGTGGCTGAATTAAAACAGTGGGGATTAGAGATTGCCTCAGAAAAGGTTCAAATTGCAGATACAGGCCTCTTTTTGGGCTCAATGATTACTCCCAAAAATATAGTTCCTCAGAAAATAGAAATTCGCAAAGACCACTTACAAACATTAAATGATTTTCAGAAACTTCTGGGAGATATAAATTGGTTGAGGCCCTTTTTAAAAATTCCATCTGCTGATCTAAAACCCCTCTTCGATCTCCTGGAGGGTGAGCCTCATATCTCCTCACCCAGAAAATTTACCCCTGCCGCCCACCGAGCCTTACAGATGGTGGAAGAGGCCTTACAGGAAGCACAATTACAACGTATTGAGGAGTCACTACCTTTTAATCTGTGTGTTTTTAAGACAGCTCAATTGCCAACTGCAGTCCTGTGGCAACATGGACCATTACTTTGGATTCATCCAAATGCTTCCCCTGCTAAGATTATTGACTGGTACCCTGATGCTGTTGCACAGCTCGCGCTTCGCGGAATAAAAGCAGCTGTTACACATTTTGGCAGGGATCCTGATTCCTTGATTGTGCCTTATACTGCTGCACAAGTTCAGACCTTGGCAGCCACATCTAGTGATTGGGCAGTTTTAGTTACTTCCTTTTCAGGACAAATTGATAATCATTTTCCAAAGCATCCAATTTTACAGTTTGCCCTAAACCAGGCTATAGTGTTTCCACAAGTGACAGCTAAAGACCCACTCCCAGATGGGACTGTGGTGTACACTGATGGATCAAAAACTGGTATGGGAGCTTATGTGGTCAAGGATAGGGTTATATCTAAACAATATAATGAAACTTCACCTCAAGTTGTAGAATGTCTGATAGTACTGGAGGTTCTTGAGGCTTTTCCAGGACCCCTCAATATTGTATCAGATTCCTCTTATGTGGTTAATGCAGTTAATCTCCTTGAGATAGCTGGAATAATAAGATCCTCCAGCAGAGTTGCTAACATCTTTCAAAAGATACAAGCTGCCTTGTTAAATAGGAGATTTCCTGTTTTCATTACCCATGTCCGAGCACATTCTGGACTCCCAGGTCCCATGTCCTTAGGGAATGACTTAGCGGACAAGGCTACAAAGCTGGTGGCCGCTGCCTTGTCTACCCATGCACAAGCAGCAAAAGAATTCCATAAGCGCTTTCATGTGACGGCTGAGACCTTGCGCCGTCGTTTTGCTCTATCCAGGAAAGAGGCTAGGGAAATTGTTACTCAATGCCAGAATTGCTGCGAATTCTTACCTACTCCCCACATGGGAATAAACCCACGTGGCATTAGACCATTGCAGATGTGGCAGATGGATGTTACTCATATTCCCTCTTTTGGAAGGCTTCAATATGTTCATGTTTCTGTTGACACCTGTTCTGGCGTAATGTTCGCCACACCCCTAACAGGGGAAAAGGCCTCATATGTGATTCAACATTGCCTTGAGGCCTGGAGTGCTTGGGGAAAACCCAGAATTTTAAAAACAGACAATGGACCAGCATATACCTCTCAAAAATTCCGACAGTTTTGTCGGCAAATGGATGTTACCCATCTAACTGGCCTACCTTATAACCCTCAAGGACAGGGCATTGTGGAACGTGCCCATCGTACACTCAAATCATATCTGATTAAACAAAAGGGGAGTATTGAGGATGTTCTACCCTCGGTACCAAGAGTTGCTGTATCCATGGCACTTTTTACCCTTAATTTCTTGAACTCTGATGCCCAAGGCCACACTGCGGCCGATCGCCACAGTTTAGAGCCTGATAGGCCAACAGAAATGGTAAAATGGAAAGATGTCTTGACTGATCTCTGGAAAGGCCCGGATCCTATTCTTATAAGATCCAGGGGAGCTGTGTGTGTTTTTCCACAGGAGGAAGAAAACCCCCTGTGGATCCCTGAAAGACTCACTCGAAGAGCTCCTTCACAACTCCAGAATAAGAAGGATGGAGGCCAAGTGGGTGATGAAGACTCTCCTACTCGGGATGATGGTTCCTAGTATGATGGGAGAGTTACGGTGGGCCATCATGTCTACCTTCCCCTACCGATGCCAGTGATGCAGAATGCCCAGGTGTTCCCTAGATTTTTCACAACTAATAGAGAGTTGGGGCTTGCCTTTTTGCCTTTAGATCCTCAGATACAGAGTTTTCAGGATGAGAGAACCTTGTCATTAGTAGGAAGCTTGTGCTTTACTGTGATTTCTTCATTAAAGGATAATTTTATTCATATGGATCCAGAAAGATCTAATGCTAATCCTTTTGAATTAATGGAAGCTGTACTGATCTTTCTCCTATGATAGTGAGGAGGGACAGATTACTTTTGATTGGAAAGGGGCATTAGGCAACAGTCTGAGTGAGGGACAGAGCTATGGATCATCTGATTGGTCCTCCTCCAATGTTAAGTATACCCCTTTTAAGAGAACTAATTATTCAGCTGCCCTTTATTTGGGTTGTGAGTAATGATACCTTAGGTAAGAATCAGAAAGAAATAAATTGCTCTGCTTAGAATTGTTTTTATGCATTATGCTGGGATGCTATTAAGCACCCTTTTGCTTTGGTAATGCGCATGCCTCGATTTGTTCCAGTTCCTGTTGAGACGCCAAGTAATTTGAGTTTGTTTAGGGAAAAGCGAGATTTTTGGGATCTCTGCTATTATTGTGGGCCTGATAGCCACCGCCGCGGTTCCTGCTTCGGTTACCGCCTCGGCCCTTGCACTTTCTGCCACTGTGCAGACAACTCAAACCATTAATGAACTATAGGCCACTGTGACCATGGTCCTAGATAAACAGGCCACTGCCAATTCTCAGATACAAGGAGGCCTGATGTTGGTAAACCAACAGATTAATTTGGTTCAGGAACAATTGGATATATTGTGGCAGATGGCCCAATTGGGATGTGAACAAAAGTTGCCTGGCCTTTGTGTCACTTCAGTACAATATGAGAATTTTACAAGAGCAGCTAACCTGTCACAAGCTCTGTCTCAACATTTATTACAGAATTGGACTTTTGAGTTTGAGCAGACACTCCGTGAGTTGAGAATGGCGATCCTGCAAGTGAATTCGACGCATCTGGATCTTTCTCTGATGGAAGGCCTCTCCTCCTGGATTTCATCTGCATTTTCTTATTTTAAGGAATGGGTGGGGGTAGGATCATTTAGCCTAGTTCTCTGCTGTGGAATAGTGTTGATGCTTTGGATGGTGTGTAAGCTCAGAGCCCAAACAAAAGAGACAAAGTGGTGGTGGCACAAGCACTTGCTGCCTTAGAACACGGAGCCTCCCTTGACATTTGGTTAACCATGTTAAAGCAATAGGTCGCTGGCCTCCCAGCTCTTGCACCCCACGAGGCTAGTCTCATTGCACGGGATAGAGTGGGTAGGCTTCAGCAGCCCAAGGAGTTGCAAGGCTAAGCACTGTACAGGAGAGGTCTGCGGTATAACGACTTTCTCCTGGGAGATAAGTCATCTTGCATGAAGGTTCTATGTCATGATCTCCTTCCCCCAGAAAAACGACATCGGACTGGTCAGGGCTCTCTCTGGGGATAAGACCCTGGAGAGGAGCTTTGTACATGTTCCGAATTTGCACATGGGGATTTGACCTCTATCTCCACTCCAAAGTTGTGGGTGTCCTATTGCTTCAAAAATAAATGAATAGGGGGAGATGTGAGGAGCCGCCCTCGCTATCGCTATTGCCGTTAGAAGATGGCGCTGACATCTGCTGTCAGCTGGAGTTAACCGTTAGAAGATGGTGCTGACATCTGCTGTCAGTTGGAGTTAACCGTTTAAGCTGTGCCTCTCCCGTGGCGTCATCTGGGGTGATGTGCAAACCACCAATCCCGGCTCTACACGTCTCACTCGGAGCTCCTAGGCTTATATAAGGGGCTGGGTTTCTTAGCTTGGGGTCTCCCTCTAAGAAGCTGATCATCTATCTCTCAAGATGCATTAAAGCTTTACTGCAGAAGGATCCGAGTGTTCTGCGTCGTTCTTGCTGGCGAGACGGTAGCGCGGGACACTTTATAATGGATGTGTGTTTATTCACATGTGCATGTGGGGGGTCTCTCACCTAAAGCCATGAGCTTTTTGCTTCAGGAAATCTGTGTGTGTGTGTGTGTGTGTGTGTGTGTGTGTGTGTGTGTGTGTGTGTGTCTGAGGTAGGGCCTCTCTATGTAGCTCTGGCTATTCTGAAACTCTCTCTGTAGACTAGGCTGGCCTGGAACTCACAAAGATCTCTCTGCCACTGCCTCTCAAGTGCTGGGATTAGAAGTGTGTAGTGCCATGCCAAGCTTTGGAAATTTGTCTTCCTTTTTTTTTTTTTTCTTTAGCCATTTCCTTCCACACTCCTAATTTTTTTTTTTTTTTTTTTGCTGCTGTGGTTTTTCCAGAATTCTGATGAGTAAGTGTATTAGTCATACATTAATATGTTAAAAGTCATAGCAAGCCGGGCATTGGTGGTGCACGCTTTTAATCTCAGCACTCAGGAGGCAGAGGCAGGCGGATCTCTGTAAGTTCGAGGCCAGCCTGGTCTACAAAGCAAGTTCCAGGACAGCCTCCAAAACAATACAGAGAAACCCTGTCTCGAAAAACAAAACAAAACAAAACAAAAGTCATAGCAACACTTGGTAACTTAAGAAAAGTCATAGGTGGGGGATATAACTCGCTGACAGTGCTGGATCCCTAGTACTAGGGAAAACGAACAGAAATAAAACAGGCCGTGGTCATTTACGATGCTGCACATGTCATCTACAGAATTGGGATTCTGAGCAGAGCAGCGAGACCTTCCCTCCAAGGCTGCGGCTGGAGGCCTGGTCAGGGTGGGTGAGAGATGCACTCTCAAAGTTGCTCATTCACATGACAGGCAAGATGATGCCAGGAAGTCATTCATTCTCCACAGGCCATACCAGACAACCTCAAGACATAGCAGCTAGCCTTCCAAGACCGGCAGGCTGAGGCAGTTATATGCCGGCGGCCTACTCTCAAACCAAGACTGCCTCTTTTGTGGTAGTGGTTCCCCAGGGAACTCATCTTGTATGTCATGGGCCTCTCGGAGGGTGGTTATCCTCACACAACAGTGGTTCTCGTAGACTCTACTTTCTTTTTGGTCCTGCTGTAGGAGTTATTTTGCCTCCCAGCCATTCTTTCAAAGGCTGTCACCTACCACATTTCAGTCCCACTGACACTCTACTCCCAGGGCTCTTCCTCTGTGGCAAACATTCTCATTTCAGAAATGGTTTCATTTTCCCTCAGCTCCACGGGTCCCGACTGTGAGTCTTTGTTGATTCTGTCTTTGGGTTTCTTTGTTCTCTCCTTACCTTGCTTGACTGTGTCTCCTTTGTGGACACTTTCTTTACAACCTGGAGCTCTGTGGCTGCCTATTAATGTGTGGATAAAATACTAAAAGTCAAGGAGATCTCCCTAGTGCTCATGCTCTGCACATCACTGTATCAGTGAATGATTCTACTCTAAGTAAAACCCTGCCCAACCACTGTTGGCAATGTCCTGTGCCACCAGAGCCCAAGTTGCCATCATATCCTTTTCGATGACTGCAGAAGTGTTCTAACTGGTCTCTCTGTTTCCTTCCTATGGCTCACTCTCTACATTGAATCCATTGTGGTTTTTAAAGTTGTCTACATATCACATGATAATTTACTGTCTCTCCCTTCCAGAACAGTAAGGGGCTTTGGCTAGTGTGATGGAGTCTCAATGAGAAGTTGTCTACAGAACAGGCTGACCTGTGGGCATGGCTGTGAGAGATGTACCTCGACTGCACTGATTAGCATGGTAAGACGAAGCCCACTGAGGGCGGTATCATTCCCTAGCTCTGGGTCCTGAACTACATGCGAACAGAGAAGATGAAAGGAGACGCAGGCATGAGTGTATTCATTTGTCTCTGCTCTTGACTGTGGGTGAGATATTTCATCTCCATTTACAAAACAGCTATCTAATCTTTTCCTCACTAACCTTTTGTTGAAGTGAGTTCTGGTCTTTCTGTCCTGTTCCCTTAAAAGTGCTTTCCTGTTTCTGTAAGAAGCCCTTTTGTAATTTTTCCTCCATTCTCAGAATATATAACAAAATTAATAATGGACAAAGTGTGTCCTAACTTGTATTACTAAAGGCTGCTATTTTTTTGTGGCAATTAATCAGATTTTTACTGAAGACTATTTTTTACTAAGGATTGAAGAATATCTGATTAAAAGTTTTTCTTTTTTGTGGTTTATTCCGAATTAAAACAAAAAAACAAAACCATTTCTTGGCTTTTACTATGTGGTTAATGTGACCTTTCTTCAAGTTTTATTCCTGGTGCACATGTTGACATGTCTCTAGCTTTTGTATTCTCCTCACTCATCCTCTCATGATCTCACTGTGTAGCTCTGCCTGGTCTGGTTGGTGCTTCCTGCGTAAACTGGGCTGGCCTTTTCACAGAGATTCAACTGTCTCTGCCTCCCAAGTGCTGAGATTAAAAGCATGTGAGGTGATGCCTGGTCGAAGCGTGTGTGCCTTTCAAGATGGCAACTTACATTATAAAAATTGACCTTCTTAAAAAATGTTAACAAGTCAGAATGCTAAGCGGCTTTCCCGATAGCTGTAGCTGTGGATCTACATTGCAATCAGAAACTGCTAGCTTTTTTTTTAACATCAGCCACCCACAGTATGCAGGGGGTGATCTCTCTCTGGAGTCTGGCACTGTTGAATGACTCTGAGTATGTGATGAGAACATTGAACATTGACCAGAGCAGCTGAGGTCTGCATTTTAACGTTCAAGTCTGCTGGGTCTGAATCTCAGCCTTGACCAGCATAACTCAGGAGCACACATTTGATAGTACAGGGCAACAGAAGCGCACCCCAGAAAGCCAGAGGACTGAGGGGTGTGCGTGGCTTTGCCTCCTCTCCGAAGATGAAGTGAGATATAAAGCCATTAACCCACAAGGATGAACTCACTTCCAACAAAGGGGCTAACGAGGAAAAGATTAGCTGATTTATAAGTGGTGATGAAATAACTGGAAACCCACATGTCAAAAGAGAAATGCCCAGCCCTCCATCCCTGCCTCACACCACATATAGAGATTAACTCAGAGTAATGGGTTAGCCCAAATGAGAGAGTTAAAACCACGAATGTTCTGCAGGAAAACATTCTGAAAGTACCCAAGAACCATTCTCAACTGCTAAACAAGAATCAGGAACTATGAAAAAAATCAAGTAACTAGACTGTACTAAAACTAAAACCTTTACTTTTCAATAGAACCCTGTCCGTGGTTGGGGATGTATCTCGGGGGTAGAGTCCTTAAATAGCAGGTGCAGGGCCCTGGGTTTAATCCCAGCACTGAAGGGGGAAAAACAAATACTATCAAGACATTAAAGGGCAGACCATGGTCTGAAGATAAATAAATACTCGCCAAGCAAGACACACAAAATACCTACAACTAGACTACACAAAGAATTCTGCAGACCAACAAAAAAGACACTTCAATTAAAATAACAGAAAAAGACGAAACAGAGCCTTCCTAATCTATACGAAGAGCAAAGGCATAAAAAAGGACCCCCATAAATCAGTAAGAAACTAGACTCTACATACTCAATAGCCATGATAAGCGTGGGAAAGAATGCAATGTGATTGGAAACGCCAGTGTCATGGCGAGCTTTAATTGTCAACTTGACACAACCTAGGATCACCCCAGAACTGAGCCTCAATGAGGGCCTGTCTATATTGGGCTGGCCCATGGGCGTGTCCGTGGGGACCATAATTAAGTTAACTGGTGTGGGCAGGGCCAGTCCACTGTAGGTGGCACTGTTTCCTGCCTGTCTGGAACTGTGCGAGTGGAGAAAGGGGTCTGAGCTAAGCCAGCACGCAGGTGAGCACACTTATTCTCAGCTGCTGGCTGTTCGAGTGGTGGTTATTACAAGTCCCTGCCATGATGGACTGTGACATGGAGTTGTCGGCTCAAATAAGTCCTTACCCCTGAGCTGCCTTTTATCAGGGTATTTTATCACAGCAATAGAGATGAAACAGCCAATATGTTTGAGTACAGAATACACTGCGGACCGCTGAGGCTACAGAAAGAGAGGCCTCTCTTCAAAGGTTAGTACACTATTTTAGGTTTCTGAGACAGAGCTTCACAGATGAATAGAAATGAAATAACTGCACTTCTAGTCTTTAAACAAAGGCACAGACTGCCACAGCAAAGCAAAACCACTTCATTTCTATGTAGACTATGCCGGTTTGCATAAATGGAACGGAGTTTTTGTTTGCTTGTTTTGCCAGTACTTGTTTATGAATTCTATTCTCCTCCTGTTTATCTCTTGTTCAGAAAGAACTCTAGACTCCCATCTGGAAGGGATCCTGGGCATCACAGATTTGATTCTCTATGTAATTTCTTTGACCTGTCAGACATTGGCTCATTGGATGGGCATTTCCTTACTGAGCTGGTCTCTGCCATGAAAGGGATAGTGTCCTATGCTCACATCATCCTAAGTGTAGCTGACAAGCTGTGTGTGTGTGTGTGTAACAGAAACAACTAAGGCTCTGCTACCAAGACATGTAATTGTAAACATGGGAAACTACAAAGACCGAACAGAAAATGCCCATTACATACCACTTCTCTCTTTAAGGATTCCTACCTGGCTCTCCTTAGGTATCCCTAGTTACCTAATATGGTTGAGGCAACATTAGCTTTCAAGGCTAGGCAGGAGTAGTCACCCCAGACAAAGGAATCCCCCATCAAACGTTATCAATGCTTCACTTCGAAAAACAATATGAAACCTTTATCCTTCACTTCATGTATCAAAACTCATAGGGCAGAAACGGAAAGCACTTTCTAAGTAGAACACAGTGGATGTGTCTAAGGACACTCGCAATTCAGAATAGGATAGGACATTGATGACACTCCAACATGCACCGTCATGAACCCCAGAGAGCTGCACAGGACTAAATATCCCAAGTATCCTGTGTTACAAAAGAAGCAGTGTCCCCAAGGAAATTGCCTTTAGTAGAGGTTTGTTAGGACAAAGCACACTCATAAGAAAAGCACAAGGGGAACAATGTTACAAGTCCAGCATTCAACCCCGCAAATGAGCATCAACCAGTTACTTATAAACCAGGTTGACAATCCAGTAGGCAGTATAAAGCCATAAAGTATACGGAAGCCATCATCTCAAAGTCAACCATGGCATCTGCTCAATTCACCAATTGCAATTATTACAAGAAAAAAATACAGGTTCAATCCCAAACATGATTTCATTCAATTGTAAATCTAAGGATGAGTCACCGCTGGACTTTGGCTGAGGATTCTTAATCAAACTCCATCTGAAATTGAAGTTCTAGAGTATTTGGTGGCATTCTGAAAATTGTCCTCACCTGTTCGATGACATAAAAGGCAAATTCCAGCCGCTGTTTCTGGAGCATCGGAACCAGGTGCAGGAAGAAAATGGGAAGATGTTCATGGCGGTTACGGAAGGGGATGAGAACTGCCACCTTCAAAACAGAGCAACAGAACACCTGCAGCATGAGCAAGACAGGGTTGCAGCAAGCTGGGCAAGTGCATGCAACAGCTGAGCCTTGGAAACTTCCAGTGCCTTCAAGTCATAGCCCTGCGAACATTCTCATCAGACTTACACCGTGTGTTCACACAGGTGCGGTCCTTGCTTCACAGCCACTGAGGTCACGTGGGGGTAGGAGGGACAGATGTACTCTGAACAATTCTTAAGTATCACTCACCCCCTACACACACACACACACACACACACACACACACACACACACACACTTCTAGGATTCAAACTTTGCTGAAGAAACAAAATCTTATAGGTCAGATTCTGGCCTTCACAAAGCTAAAGTGTCTTCTAATTCATTTTCCTTAATTTCGGAGTTATACTGGCTTTGTTGCAGCTGTTAACTTGCTGATAAAACTCAAAACTGACACAGTAAATTTTCTATACATGATGAATTTCAAGACTCACAGAATTTTCAAGCAACTTAACAAATGAAAAGATTACTAAAACATGTCTATACCACTCTATATTACAGATTTTCAAAGAGCCATAAACCTGGAGTTCATTGAAATTTTTATCTAGACCAAATATACTGACCCAAATGAATAAAATAACTACAAATAATTGAGAATGCTAAGTTCTGGGACTCATTTTACTTCTAAAATCGGGACAGGACCTTACGTGTTGTCAACAACAACAACAACAAAATCAACAATGGAGCTGGGGGTTCAGTCAAAGGTGAAACACGTGCTTAGCAAGCATGAGTCCTGGATTTGAGTCCCAACACCCGGAAAAACAAAAACTGACCTCGAGCCTTACATACCGCCAGAACTGCAAAGGAGCAAGACTGAATCAAGGGTATGCTTAGAAGGAGAAGATCCAGCTCAGAAAACTGAGGCATCTAGACAAGAAGGGCCAGGCTTCTCTGTCTTTTACTGGTGTGACAGCTAGCACAGAGCCAATCTCTGAGGCTGGTATCGCCATGGTCCCATAGGCGGCTTCACATTTGCTAAGTCATAGGAATGACCGATGCCCTGTGGAGCCCACTCCCATTTGATTTGCTCCAAAAAGGTATCTCTGAGCTCAGGAAAATTATAGATACTTAAGTAAAGAAGCCACCAAATGGGTGAGAGTCTGTATTACAGATAGTCCACATGAATTCAATATAATTAGGTGGAGGAGCTGAACATGTAAGGATCAGTAAATACCAAGTTATAGCCTTCCATATAGCGAGTTCTCCAGTGGGACATTTAAAACCCCAGGAGCTGGTTTGGGTTTGGAGGTTTGGTGGTGGTGGTTGTTTTTATATTAGTAAGAAACTGAGGATGTTATAAAAGAAGGTGTCCTGGCAAACAAGAGGAACTAAACATGACATTTTAATAGCATATGCATATACAAATTACAATCAGATGTTGCCACAATTTAAGTGACATGCCTAAGCGGTGTGTGTGTGTGTGTGTTAATAGCTTTAAAATTCACTTAGCATTCCTATCTGTGAAGCAATATTCTTAATAGTTTGTAATTTATTGCTGAGAAAAAGAGTTTGGTGTCCCATGGTCACTCATGCCGGGGGTCACCAGTCTTTCTCCCACACGTGTGGACTTGCAGAAGCCCCTCTCCGGTGGATGCACCAGAGGAGATGAGAGACGTCTGGTCACTGCCTTCTACACTTTATCTTTCCAAGTCCTTCCTCACCATCTCTTGTTCAAGAAAACTACCCCATTCAGTCACTTCCCACTTCAAAACCACTGGACGGACTGACTTATCTGTGTGCTTCTCCCCCTCTTACGTCCTCTTAGGCACACTATGAAGAAACAATCAAGAGAGCGTCTGCCACGGAGACTTCGCCCAGCAAGGCCCTGCACTGGCTCATACTCCGAGACACACCACACGCCCCAGCGTGGAACATGTTTACAGCAGGTTGGTTTAGAGCCCACCTAGCTGTTGCCACTGAATTAGATGGAAGCAAGTGTGAGTTACTGAGTTCTCATTCTCCTGGGGTGTTTCAGTTCTACCATTCCTGTCTCCCTCATTTCCGGTGCCTACAGGAACAAATGTCAGGCTGATAAAGAAGTTCTTGTCTGTTCCCTCTGCCAGAGTATGAAATCTGATGACTTTGTTCAAGAATTGCCTTGTGTCACTGGGCATCTCATGTAGGCTGAAGCAGGTGGCTAAGACCCATCCTCGAGGGACCTTGGGTGAGATGAGGAATATTGAGCCTGTAACTAGGACAGCAGCATCAAGCCTTACCCTGTAGGTATCAGACCTCAGGTGAACCCTGCACGGAAAAGCCAACATCACAGGAAATCAGCTGAAAAGCACCTATTTGTTCCTCTCCAATTCCCCTGTGGAAACATGCCCACCTCCATAGGATGCCTGACCTGTGAAGAATCTTCCTCTCCACCATGCAGCATCAGGAAAACCCATAGAGTTCTGGACTCTAATATTGGAAGACTGCGGTGCAAATGGACCTTGGTTTTTAAAGAAAGGGAGCCTCAAAGACTAAGACTCAAGCGGAGAGCAGACTTTAGCCTGTGTCTAGTAACTGCTCTCTTCCTTCTCTCAGAATCCAGCTGTCCCAGAAAGTAAAAGAAAATATGCTAGAAAATTTAAGACCCATCACAAACCACAGTAAGCAGAATGAACACTTTTTATGATCCCTGACATCCCAGCAGTATGATACACATGTCACGCCTCCATGGCATCCCTCAGTCGCCATGATTATAGTTTTTTTTTTTTTACATAGCATTCAGCATATGCACTCACCACTCAAGTAATAAAAGTAACCCACTTTTCAAAAACATTTTCTAAAGTAGACTGTCTCATATATAGATATAACTGTTCAAAGAGGATCTAGCAAGAAATATGAAAATAATTTATGCAATTATAAAAGAGTATTTCCCAGCCGGGTGGTGGTGGTACACGCCTTTAAACCCAGCATTCGGGAGGCAGAGGCAGGCAGATCTCTGTGAGTTCGAGGCCGGGCTGGACCGACAGCCTCCAAAACAGAGAAACCCTGTCGCGTAAAAACCAAAAAAAAAAAAAAAAGAGTTATTTCCCAAATTCATACTGAAATCCATCCATTGAAACAGCTTTGTAACATGCTTGAGGTCGTGAGAAAACTGATTTAGTCAGGCCACAAAGGCATTTACTATTCTCAAAAGGCCAACTCCACGAAACTGTGTCATTTATTCCTGCAAAGTGTTCTGCTGCACACGAGAGATGCACAGAGAAATGCATGCATCCCTGAACAGAGGGAGCTCAAGGCCAGGTCAATGATGTCACATGATCTTTATCAGATGATGAACAGCATATAATTCTCCTCCCTACTTGGGATTTCTTTTGTGTGTGATACAAATTATGTTAGAACACTGGTATTTTTTTAAAGAACTATTTCCAGGTTAAAGTAACACCAAAATCCTTGAGGGCACAACACCTGTCTGATGACGTCTGCCTTCCTTTCAGATGCGCAGTACCACCTGGACTCACAGCACCACTACACACATTTACATTCAGGGTCAGTGTCACAGTACTGAGAGCAACTTCCAGCCAGTCCTCTTTGTGTTTGCTTGGTTTCTGCTTGCTTTTCGTTTTAGTGCACAAGAGGCTGACATACTCCCTTACGGTTTTTCAAACAAAATATTAAATAGAATTCTGACCCGTCAGACGCCTGTCTTCTGTCTTTTCAAGTTTGAGCATGACCTCTGAGAGGCCTCTGGTGACTGACTGAGACACAGCGAGGCAGGCCCAAGCTGGACGCAACTGAAAATAAGGACGTTAGCATCCTGCCTGTGAGTTCTCAGTTCCAGAAACTGGTGGGAAATGCCTGCAGGTATCAGCAGTCTTTGGCAGCGGCCTCTCCCCTGAACAAGGTAGTACCAAGGAGAAATCCATCCTCCGAGTTAAACTGGTCTCACTTCTTCCCCGGAAACCCCGAACACCTGAACTGAACACACCCTGTGCATACACAGGTGCACTTGCAGTCTTCAAAGTAACAGCACTGATCATGAGCAAACTGTAAAGGGCTGTGCATTAAATATACAAATGCTTTCATTTCATCAAAACTGAAAACTTATTTTGCTCCCTGTTTTGAACCAAGCACATTCTTGTCTCCAAATGCTTAGTTACTGTCATGTAGCTTTTGAGGAAAACTGCCTCACCTTCCATCTGGGCTTACAGTCTTTGGGCCTCCAGTGGCCTCCTGGCCCAATCTCTGTGTCCTTGGAGAAGAGCTGATGGACTTCATCAAAACTGATCTCACTCACATTGACATTGAGGAATCCCCCTGCAAGTCAAAACATGAAAGACAGACATCAGTCACAGATGATGGACGGTATGGGCACATACTTACTGAATAACAAACACATCCTTTCGCTTTTAGACGGCAACGTGTATGGCCACCCCACTGGCTGAAATTCTTTAGTCCTTGGTTTTTCAGTAAAAACACTATACATATAATATATATATATATATATATTTTATTTGGAAAATGCTAAACCTCACACTAACATAGCACACTCAAGTATTTGTGTGTGTGACGTGTGTGTGCATACATGGGTGTACATATGAATGGTGTGTACGTAGAGGTCAGAGGATGATTTCCTCTGGTCTCAGTCTTCAAGCGCCTTCCACCTTGTGTTTGAGACAGGTTCTTTCCAGCCTGGAACTTTGCCAAATACGCTAGGTGAGCTACAAACCCACAGAATCCACCGTTTCTGCCTCCCATCTCCCCATCACAGGGATTACAAGTACGCACAAACGTGTCTGGCTTTTTGTGGGGATTCTGGGGATGTGAGACCAGGACCTTACGCGTGGGAGGCACAAACCATCCAGATCATCTGTCTCCTGAGCCCTTGAAACTACACAACCGTTTGAAGAGTTAAACGAGTGAGCAGCAGGGATCTGAATCCTAGAGCCTACTCCAGGACACTGTTCTTTCTCTGCCTAAGCTTCCTTGTCTGTGGGAAAGTTAATGATGCCTGCCCTCCAAGGTGGTCATAGCCATTGGATTCAAAAGCCTGAAGCATCAGCAGGCTCCACAGATACAACGGGCCTCACATCAAAATGTGTGGGACGGAAAAACGTCTGTCGTGCATTTCTTGTCACTGTTCCCTAAACACACAACACATATGATCCCTACAGTTGTTAGATATGATAACCAATCTAGAGGTGACTGAAAGCATGCATAATGACATGCACAGGTTACATGTAAATACGACATTCTATGTAAGGGACTGAGGTGTCCCTGGACTTGAGCACTCTGGGCAGACAGTCCTGAAATCAATCCCCCACAGACCCTGAGAGAGGACTGTCACCTGTAGGAAGGACAGGGGACAGGAGAGATACTAGATATACTCAGTAAATACTGGCTGTTATCACTATTGTTTCCTGATCTTCTCCCCCACCCTGCAGCCCCCACATAAGTTACTGAGGCAGGAGAGAAAGATGGAAAAATTAAAGACACGTATGTAGGAAAATAAACGTTTCCTCATAGCTATTTTGAATTTCTCACTGGCTGACAGTCAAGAATCTACAGTACAACTGGAAAAATTAAGCTTGCTACAAAGGCAGTGCTTAGTCTCCCAAAGGGTTTCAAAAACAGCAAATGATGCTTTCTTGGCTCCGGAATGCTTGTGGGCTTGCGCTGCTCCCTGTTAGCATTATAGACCCCAAATATAAACACTTCACCTCAGGAGACCACCGTACAATTTTATTTACAAAAGAAAAAAAGAGTCCTTAGGATAAATATGCAAAGCAGCTCACATATTTTTTTAAACTTTACTTAACTTGTAACTCTGTTTAAACCTTATTATAAACTACATTCTTTGAACAATGTAACTTACAAAGACACATAATCGTGTATACAGGATGTCACCTAAAGGCACCGATGGGGGCTCTTGCTCCTGAGAAGCCCACACCCATGCCTTTGGTGTGTGGTCTCCTTTTCCTGCATGCCTCATTGTCTAAATATCTGTTCTTCACTCTGGTTGGTCCTGAAATGTTTTTCTGCACTATAGTCAAGGGCCAGGCTTTACCTGAGAAGAGGTCTCATGTTGATACCACTACTGAGCTAAATCCCCAGTTACTGATTTGTCTGTTGTTGAAGATAGAGATGGAGTCTCATTGAGTAGTAGCCTAGGCTAGCCTTGAACTCCTCCTGTGTGGGTTGGTTGGTTGATTGGGTTTGGTAGTGCTTGTGATTGAACCTAGGACACGTTAGGCACATTTTCTGTCACAGAGCTATATCTTATCCACCCTGTTGTTTGTTTTAATTGTGAAACAAAGTCTTGTTAAGCTGACCAAGCCAGTCTTGTAGTTGCAATCGTTCTGTCTTGGTCTCCTGAGGAGCTGGGATTATAGACCCACACCACCAGCTCTAGCCTTCAACTCGCATTCCCTGCTTCAGCTTCCTGGCTAGCCCTTGGAGGCCAGAGGCATCAAATCCCCAGTCGTGCTCCATGAAGTGGGTGCTGGGAACCAAACTTGGGTCCTCTGGAAGAGTAGTAATGTAACTGCTAAGCTATCCTTCTAACCCCGTGTCCCCAGAAGTTCTTAAGAAAGAAAATTCGCATATATAAGCCAACATATTTATTCTGAGTGCCTGCCCCTGGTTATACAAAGCTGAAAAGCCTGAGATTTCTAAGATGTTCTTGGTCTAGCAAGCGCTGACTCTCCAACGTGAGTCGATTGACGGAACCACAGGTCATCTTTTAGCAGTTAACTAACCTGACACCTGCTAAAGTCCAAAATAGGTACAAATCGATCTAAAATGCCCTCCAGTCCATTCCCCCTTCTAACTTCCTCATCTCATAAGGGATACACTAACAGACCTAGATGTTTCTGAGTCTTCGGAGCCTCTCACAGCTACAACTGCACACAGGAAGCACTTGGTTCCTCCCCAGACACCCCTGCCTTTCCTCCTCTGTATGCTCAGGTCTACGGCCTCCCCCTCATCTCACCTCATTGATGAAACAGGCCATCAGAGGCTGCAGGCAGCACTCACACATGCTACATAGCGGCATTTGTGGATGTAAGTGCCTATGCTCCCCAGGTGAACTAAGGAGGAAAATCTATCTTCTAATGCCGCCTGCTCTACTGATGAACTTATAAGCAAATACCCACCCTTTGATGAGAAAAGTTGAAAAGTGGCTGATCTTAAAAAGGTCACATTTAAGTATGTAAAACAGGATGGGGCTGATGGACTTAAGAAAACAAGTCAAATATAAGAGTAACAGTAACAGTAGACATCAGGTCTAAAAATCCAAGACTTGTTCACACACACACAAAAAAAACCCTCATCAAATAAAAATCACAAATAGCCAGCCAGTAGCCAGTGGTACCACACGCCTTTATTCCCAGTACTTGGGAGACACAGGCAGGCAAATCTCTGAGTTTGAGGCCAGCCTGCTCTACAAAGCGAGTTCCAGGACAGCCAGAGCTATACATAGAAGCCCTGCATCAGAAAAAAAAAAAAAAAACCAAACAAAACAAACAAACAAAAACAAACCAAAAGGAGAAAAGAAAAATCTCAAATAAATGAGATGCATTTTAAAGTAAGCACGTTACTAAATTATAAGCAGCTTGCATAAATAATTGAAGTTTGAGTTCTTACACTGTTAAACAACTTTTTGTCTTTTCTCCAGCTTTCTTGGCTCAGCATCTGTAGTTGTCATTATCAGTGTTCCCCCAGCATCCTTTGCAGTTTAATCTCTACCTCCAACGCATACACACGTTCCACTAACTTAGGAGTCAGGCCTTCTGGGTTCCTGCTGGCCCCTGGAGGATGAGACGTGAGATGCCTAGTTTTCATCCTCCTTTGACGGCCTCCTCATGGGTGACCTGCATTGTCTGCGATCTGCGCTCCTGTGTTCCCACTGCTTTGCTCCGGAATCCTGACACCTCGCTGGCTGAAGGGCAGAGATGACCCAGTGGCTTGAAGCCACCCAGCCAGCAACAGCAGCAGCACCACCACTGGGGGGGTGTGGGTTCTCCGGTCCCTAAGGAGGGCCACGTCCACGACTGGCGTAACAGCAGGTCCCCACAACAGTGGCAGCACTTTACAAATGCACTGGAGCCACCTGCAGTGAAGGAGCCAGGCGTGTGTACACACCCTCACCTTACTAACAGCACAGTGAGCCAGCAGCCAGGCCGCCAGCACTTGAGTCTATTTGCCGTGCGTGCACAGAGCTCCCCAGAGGCTGGCACTTCACCCTTCTACTGCCAATAAGTGAATTCTGCCTCCCGTTAAAGATCCAAAGGTCAAAAGAATAAATACATTCGCTGAAATCCACCTACCCTCACACAGAAGTGGAACCAATCCGCAAACAATACAAATAATACAATTTATCACAGTGAATTTCTCTCTTTGGAGGGTGGGGCTAGAGTCAGTAAGTACAGGCCAGGGGACAAAGCACCTGCTTTGTTCAGTTACACGGGGTGGGGGGGGCAAAGGGGAAGGGTGGGAATCCCAGCGGGGGTAAGCCACCTGTCAGTCAAGCCCAAGGACGGCTGTCGTGAATGAGAATAATGTAGCTTCACCACTGCTGAAGTAAGCAAGACCCCAGCCTCCTGTGCAGAAGCTGGACCGGATGGGCCTGGAGCCTCTTAGCTCTCGAGGACCAAAAAAGACGGCTTACGGTGATATGAATTTAATATATCCCCAGTCTTGATTCAGTCTTTCTTTTTTTCTATTAAATCGATTCTCAGACTAACAAACATCCAACCCACGTGAATCACTCGAGCTTACATCCTTCTTACAGCTCAAGTGAAATGTAAGGTTTGTAATCTATGGACAGAGGCCCCTATAAATCAACCCTGTGAAATGATTTCATCACTCACTTGGGGGCCTCCATTAGGTTTTCGTATTAAAAGGCTAATTCCTGATTCTTTGCCTTTGTGACTGTTTTAAATATGCTGTCCAGGGCTCTAGGGACAGTGTGGAAGACTCCCAGGATCGTTACTTTCTGGTGAGAAGGCCGTTCTCTCCCCCACCCTCCTGTGCCTCTGTGACTTAATGACCATCAGTGACTCACCCTGCCATTGTCCACCTGTGTCCTCTCAGGCCAACACCAGACACTCCTTCATATGCCTTCCATAGACTTCTAGAATTTCCATAAGTGCTGTTTTAACAAGTGTTCTTACTTAGCTATTCTTGAAGTGACCAAACCAGAGCTTTCTAAGCATAAAAGCTTTCCGTTACAAATCCCAGTGCTAAGTGCGGGGCCTTTGGCATGCATAAATGGATGTGTAGATGGGCGGGTGGCTGGGTGGGCAGGTGAAGGGGTATATGGGTGGGTGGATGGATGTGGGTAGATGATGGGGTAGGTGAACAGATAGACGGTGTCCGTAAAGCTGCTGCATCCATGTCCCTTTGTATGTGCTTTTGTGTTCTCTGACTTGACCAGATGCTACAACACACCTTTAAAAACACCTGTGCCAGAAATATTCCACATGTAAAATGACCCAACACTAACAGACCCTTAACTGGCCAGGCTCTTGTCTCCTAATCTAAACAGTACAGAGTTCCTAACGCCCATTTCCCCCACTTGCTTGTGTTTTCCTTGACTTGTTCTGAACAACTAACAATTGACTGAGCCTCCAGTCCACCTTTATCGCTTCTGTTCCCAGCTCTGCCTTGCAGTCTCCCCTGTGAACTCTGGGGATTCCTAGGAGGCCTCACACCTTTCATCAGATGCTGCCAAATTGTCTTCCTCTTCCCCAGCAATAAAAAAAAATCTGAAAACCCCCTAGGAAGACATAACCTGCCACGGCTGCTTCTCTCTTTCCTTGCTTCCGAGATCCACTCCCCTCATTCAGCTTTCCTTTGGCACAAGGTTCAACATGCGCATTAAATGCTATGCTTCTTCCTCATCCCCAAAAAGCCATTACTAATGCAAATGAAGTCAAGAAAATCCAGCTTGCCGTCTGCCCTTTCCAGTGTGTTTCCCAGAGATACACACATACCAAGAAATCCCCATGTATTGTGTCTCAATGGTCTATATAAATTATCACTATTTCTAGCTCCTCATCTCACAGAAACCCTTCTCTCGCTTGCAAATTGTGCAGAACACAAGGTGCTCGCTCACACTGTCAAATCCATGACCCTGAAGCCCAGCACAAAGAAGGTGTCCCCACATACTTCCTCCTGCTCTCTCCAAACCGTCTACTTTCCCGCAACTCAAACTCAACACCTTCCAGTGTATGTATGCCCTTAGCCACACCAGCTTCCAGTTCACAGCTCCATTTCCTGACAAGCCACCCTCTGGTATCCACCGCCCCCTTCCGTGCAGCTTCCTTTTTTTCTCAGCCCACCCCTTCCCTTCCGGTAAGTTCCTTCTTTTTTCTGTTTCAATATCACCTCTGTATCCATAAAAAGGGTTGCCAGCCAAGGGCATGTTTGTGTTTAAAATATGTTTTGGGCCCCCGCTGCCAGCACCCCTGTGTCAAGAGACGCCTGTGGGTCATGTCTGTGGCTACCGGCTCTACTTAGGTATATTTTCAGCTTTCCTCTCAGGGAGGCTTTAGAATCCAACCTTCAGCATCTCGAGCAGGAAAGGACAGTCACATGACCACAACAGATTGAAAAGCAACAAACAGAATAAAGACAGGGTGCTCTGCAAAACACCTTGCAGTAAACATGGGGGCACCAGCACCAAGCAATCCCAATTCTGTCTCCAGACTGAGTGTGGCCAAAGGGAATTGTGAGTTCTGCTGAGCAGCACCAAGAGGTACTTCACAGTGTGGGCTGGGCCTTGTTTGGGCTGCTCAGTCTCTCAACCTCCCCGGCCACCCAGGTTTCCCGGAGTCTCAAGTATTTTTCTGAATCTGTCACACCTGGAATCTAATCTGACCTTGAAGCAATGGCTGTGTGTACCCAAATTCTCCACCTACCACAAAGCACTGAAGAAAACCACAGATTAATCCCATCGTGAGGTGACAATACCTCATCTACTGCGTCCAATATACTCAGCTTTGGACAAAACAAGGGTCATGCTGTGAGTGCATTGGCAAGCTTTCTCGGCTATCTGGTGAGTCACCCTTTAATTAGTGATTAGCTGCCTGCTTTCCATTCTGTTCCTGCCTTTTATGGCACTTGGTCCTTCTCTGTGTTCTCTGTGTTCTCCCCAGCCCTCTCCTACTTTCTCTGTCCCTCCCTTCCTGCCTTCTCTTCCTACTACCCCACTCTCTCTGTCTCCAACATAGACAAACCTCTTAATTGTATCAAACACCATGGAAGCAAGGCCTTAGATGTCCAGACTCATCTCCACAGGGACCGCATGGCGATGTGGCCTGTGGGGACCTGCCTTCCTGTTCTCCACAGCTGGCTCATGCACCTGAAGCTATCCCTGCTTCCCTTCTCTTTCTCTACAGACTCCATACACCACTCTCTCCAGCATCTCCCGGCGCTCTTCTCCCTTCCTCTTAGGTAATGCTCAAACCACATTCTGTGGCCATCTCCCATGACTGTCTCTCTCAAAGCCCACTGGTCAGATTCTGGACCCTCGTCTCCTTCACCATCCCACCAAATTTTGATCTTTTAAAATCATCCAGGTAGTAGCGCACATCTTTAATCCCAGCACTCAGGAGGCAGAGGCAGGAAGATCTCTGCGAGTCCAAGGCCAGTGTGATCTATAGAGGGAGTTCCAGGACAGTGAAGGCTACACAGAGAAACCCTGTCTCAAAAACACTAAGTCTGGAGATCATCCAGGTTTATAGCCATGACTCACTTTTCAGGGTGACTGTCTTGTAGTCGCTGGCACAGATCTTCCATTCATCGAGATCAACGGGCTTTGCACGGTTCCTTCCTCCACCTGCTCTCTCTGGAACAGTTGATCCCTGGGACTCTGCTGACTTCCCTGAGTCCTCCCAGTTCCCTTTAGCGACCAGCTCTTACCCCATAATTGCAGGCCTCTCAGAACCCTGTCTTAAACCTTCTTTCTGTCCCACTTCCTCTTATTTCCAGTCACGTTCTTCTCACAAAATTCAGAGGCCAAGCTAAGTCTCCTGAACTCCCAATAAAACATGCCCAACTAAACTCCTGAATTCCCCCATTCTCCACCTGTGATTTTTATCTGAGTTGTTTGCTTTGGTAAAGAATCACCAAGTCACACGACCTTCAGACAGCAGTGACATCTGGCCAAGGCATGCCTCACCAGAGACCCTGACTCCACCCTCTCCCTAATCTCAAGGTTGCCGGAGGACTCGCCAGCACTACACACGGACCCTTGTCCTCCAGCCTCACCTTCAGTGTGGTAGGCTTCTCCAGCTAAAGCTGCCCTCCCCGCTGCCCTCCCCACTGCCCAAACACATGAGCTCCTCCTCAGCCCAGGGCTGTTTTCCTTCCTTCTGGACTGGCCTGAAGACCTAGCTCCGAAGTGCCTCAGTGACTGTCCTTTCTGCCTCATGCCTCACCTTGAGGACAGAACGCCGCATTTCCCTGGGTGCTGCCTGCTCCGCCAGTTCGGCTGGCTCGCACTAGCTGTGCTCCTCTGAGAGGCCCCGTGGCCACTCAGGCCAGCAGCCAGATGCTGACTCCTCTCACTCACTCCCAATGGCCGCTGTCTCTCTTTGCAGCAGACATCCACATGATACGACAGTTTGTTGCGTTAAGCATTGTGTGAGCTCTTCCGGCATTTACATGCTTTTCCCCTTGGATGAATTTCAATCCACTCGTTAAAATTCATCTTAGCAAGTTCCTGCATTCATGAGGTTTGCGACTACGGGGGCTATCAGCGCAAGCATAGGATAAGGAAAAGTCACTGCCAGGGGATTCTATTTGAGTGACAAGCAGGCAGAAGGTAAGTCCACCTCCATTGTTATTCGGAGTACACAACTGGCATTTTCCATCTCTACTCCACACAGAAAAATCAAAACCAAAGCACCTCTGCTAAAGCCCTCGTGTTATGCTCTGGGAGGACAGGGTTCTATTTCACTTGGCTATCTCCAAGAGTCTTACACAGATTTAAGAGAACTGAGAATTGATCTGCCCTCTGGAGAGCCTGTAAATATTATATAGCAATGAAATAATCACTCACCCTCTTCATACAAATAACCTGAATACCAAACACTGCTGAAATTCAAACTCCTCAGTAGGGAAATCTGGGGCTGGCCATCCTACAGCTACACTAGGGGAGACTCCAGAAGAGCGTGTACTTCTATAATCAAGCACACCGATATTAGTTCACACCACAGCTGGCAGGCAGGAGTAAATAGCAGCCATACTTGAGTCCTTTGCATCCAACTACATCTTGGAAAGGGTAGTATAGCCAACAATTGTGCATGCTACAAGATTTTACACTCAGATGTCACATAATGCTGCTCTCTGTGGTCACAGGGAATTGTTCTAAGGCTGCACAGCTAGGTAAGCTACAGGATCACACACATGTCTCATCCCCTTGATTATTACAAAGTCGGGCTCCATCAAAACAAATGGGAGAAAGAAGGAAGGAATCCAATTAACACTGGTCCAGTTTCACACGCTATACTGTGATTCATCTTCATTCACGCTTAAGGGGGCACTGGCAATCCGTGTGTTACAGATGGATACAGAGATGCTCTGGGCAGTCATGTGACTAGCGTGTGTGTGTGTGTGTGTGTGTGTGTGTGTGTGTGTGTGTGCGCGAGCGCGCGAGCGCGCACGCGTGTGCCCGTCCTCTCTGTGTCTCTGTCTCCACCCCTCCACCCCTGCCCCGTTCACACAGGACCCTCTCTGCAGGAGCCTCATTATTCTGGTTATGTTCATAGTCCCCTTCTGAAATATCACCTGTACATAGTCACATTTTCTGTGAAGCAACCCACTTGCCCTGGCTCCCTGGGTATGAGATTGGTGCTCATTCTTAGGCTAGAAATCATGGAGCAACCTGCTGTGGACAGGTAGCTGTCAGTTCAGGGGAACGGCAGCCCCAGAGCCTACGGCAGCCAAGCTGAACTCTCCCAAGCACCAGGCCAGAGAAGCCGCCCCACAGGAGCTGTAGGATTGTACAGCATGAGGGCTTGGCAGGCAGACACTTTCAACTGTTTAATTAGTCTCCACAAACCAATAATGAAGAAAACGGTCACTAAACCAAAGACAAAGATGTCCTGCAACTATAATTCCCTGAATATACAAATTATGAAGAGGAAATTACTGTAATCAATACTCCAATGGAACATTTCCCAGTGATTTCAGTATTGCACAGACAAAAACACTTATTTTGGGAAAACAAGTCTGTCATAACCAATGATGGATGAGGAGGCCACAGGAGTCACTTCTCATCATTCTTCATTGTGGGACACACAGAGCTAGCATGATCAGAATCACTTGCTCATTTGTTTGTTTTACTAATACTGCAGCACAGATCAATAAAACCAAGAGCCTTATGGGCTGTGCCCAAACAGGATAGAGGCTCCCCAGGCAATTCTTCTGTACAGCCTGAGGCAAAGTCTAGAACTCTAGGTCAGGCTCTTGGCGATCCCAAATGTGGTAAGCACCAGCAGCGCCCTGGAACTTTAAGATGAAAACTCCCAGTGCCACTGTAGCCTCACTGAAAGGAAAACTCAGAGGGTATAGGGACATTGTGCTCTATAGAACCTTCTGGGTCATTCTGATGCACCCGCCATGGAGAAAACCATACATTAAGCCATGTGGTTGGTCTTCCTTTGTATCACAGTTATAACATCTACCAACAATTAACCAAAAAGCCAGCCTACAACCATGGTAGGCAGAGAGTAATTCCTCCATAAAGACATAAGAAGAAGCACACTTAGACACTAAGGACAATAGAGCATGGAGGTAAATAAACAATCAAAAGAAGATTACTTAAATCTTCAAGTATATAAAAACCAAGATACAAACTATCACATGGAAACTCTTCCTAAAAGAGTGGCAAGTAACAGAGGAGGAGCTTCTGATAGCTGGAGGATAACGGTTTATCTTTGCAAGCAGGAAAAATAGATGTTTGAAAACATACATTTAAATGATAGTACCTGGGTCACTACTACACACTGGATGCAAAACATAAGAAGAAAATCAAAAAGTTAATGGGAAATAAAGGTATTTGTATGGCGTCGAGGCAAGAAAAGCTTTCTTTAATTAAAAAAAAAGCAAAGTCTTACAGATGGATCCATTTGAAAAACTGTAATTTGAACTTCATAAAAGACTTCATAAAGACACTTAGAGCACACACAACTGACAATTTTGACTACAGGAATATCAATGCCTGACACAGGTGTTGAATAGGATCCAACAGCCATCCAGGGTGAAGCCATGAGGGGCAGAGAGGTAACCGTTAGTAGTAAGGAGGTTAGTAAAAACTTGAATAATGGGACACTGTTTTTACTGTTTGATCAGCTTAAAACTCACAAAGAGGAGAGGCAGCCCAGAGGCTAACAACGCTTCCCACTCTGACTGGGGGTTCCTAACACCTATATCCGGGGAAACTCCCGAGTACCCTTGTAACTCCAGCTCCAAGGGATCCAACACCCTCTTCTGGACTCCATGAACACAAGCAAGGATGGGTACATAGTTAAAACTAGTAGATAATTTTTAGAAAGACTACAAAGCCCACCAACATCAAAGTGATATAAATCAGCCCTGTTTATGACAATAACTTGGAAGAACCTGGGAAGCCTGAGGGCAGCTGGGACAGCAGCCACTGGAGTTATCAGAGCCCGAGTGCGCAGGCACACGGGAGCAGGAAGGGCGGGGCTACACCGTTCCTAAGGAAAGGAAGATAGAGGATTATTTTTCCCAATTGTGTGAATAAAAGAAAGAAAGAGTGGAAACCACCTAACTTCCCATCAGGTGAGAACTGGAAAATAAAACAATAATTCAGAAAAACAACTCAAATCCACATGGAAGACCATCGGTCATTCTAAAAAATAAGCTAAAATTCAGGTCACAGAGTAATATGTAATTTAGACAACCATCTAATTTTGGTTGTTTCCTTCCTTTACTCTTTTTTTTAATTGAAAATAGATTTTTTTCTTCACTCAATATAATGTGGCCATGATTTCTCCTCAATTCCTCCCAGATCCCCCCCCCCCCCCGACCCAGCCAAATCCATACCCTTTCTTTTTCTCTCTCATTAAACAAATATAACTTATAAATGAAAACAAAAGCCAACAACCAGAACTGGACAAAGCAAAGAAACAAACAGGAGAAAAAAGAAATAAATTAAAAAGCCAAAAGCACAAGAAACACACACAGACACAGAGACACATAACACTTGCACACCCAGAAATTCCATAAAAAATCCTGTAAAGCAAATAAGTAAATAAATAATTATTTTAAAAGCCCAGACAAATCATTGTAAGACAAAAATACCACTGAGTTCATTTTCGCGTTGGCCATTTACTGCTGGGCATGGGCCGTGCCCTTACGAATGAGTGGTTTTCATACCCAGTGAGGCTCCACTGGAGAGAACTCATTTTTCTTTAGTGGTGACTGTCAATTGCAGAGAGATTCTTGGGTAGGAAAATTCTTAAGGCTTTTGAAACTGTATTTTCTCTCTCCATTTATCTATGTAAAACTAAGTTTACAGTACTCTATATATGCACACGTCAAACAGACACCAGGTCATTTCTGAGGGAGAGAAGGGGAACTCACACGGGGAAGAGGAAGAGAATACCATGACTTAGTCTATAATGTTCTGACACCCAAAGAGAGAAATCACATTAGTTACTCTTTTTTAATCTGCTTTAAGAGAATTGAAAAGTTAAAGCTGGACATGGTGGCACCTACCTTTAATCTCAGCACTCCAGAGGCAGACACAGGCAAACCTCTGTGAGTTCTAAGCTAGCCTGGTCTACAAAGCAAGTTCCAGGACAGCCAGGGATACACAGAGGAACTGTGTCTTGAAATATCACAACAAACAAACAAAAAAGTTAAGTCAAAGTATTTTTTCAAATCTAGATGGGAGAAATACAGGTATTTCTCATAATCTTATTTTTTCTTCTGTATGTCTTCAGCTTTCAACCATCCACCATCAAAAACAGTGCTCACTCCCCCTCCAAAAATTAAATTAAAAGATGGAAATGGCAGCATTCAGAGTAACGATCCATCAGATGACATGCTCAAACCACGTGGCTTTTAATCACTTATAATGACAGAGTTTACACTTACGCATGTACGGCAGCTTCTCTGGGCAGGGGAGATGCGGTGAATACGTGAAGTTTTGTGGGAGATACGTTGTTGTTTGCACAAGGTAGTCACTTGAATTATTGCCTTCAGGGTAATCTTGGAGAGAGGGAGAGAGAGAGGAGAAATTTACAACCTTTTTCTTTGTCTCTCCCATGAAGTATGTCACCAGCTCGGAGAGGGCTGCAGCATGCCCTGCACAGAAACACAAGCAATGACCTGGAAAAAACCCAAGTCAAGCACACGGAAGCTGGGCCAGACACTGCAGGATTGCCAGGAGGGGTGCAGAGAGCCGCAGGCCCTCACTCTTACACGCAAACACAACAGGGCCCTTTGCTCCGTCACCTCCGTGGCTGGCCCTAACCTAAAGGAACAAGGAGTCCTTCCACCTTACAGCAGCCTGACCACCAGGGCACCTCTCTGCATAAGAACAGAGGGGGTAGGGATGGTTCCCTGACCTTACCAGGAGACTCACCGTCAATGTACTTCCGGAACAGCATACTCTAAGCCTTTAAGTCAGTCATGTTTTTTCATTTTTATTTATTTATTTGTTTTGTTTATTTATTTGCTTTTAGGTTTTTTTTTTTTCTGAGACAGTCCTGGCTGTCCTGGAACTGGCTTTGTAGACCAGGTGGGCCTCCAACTCACAGAGATCCTCCTGCCTCTGCCTTCTGCGTACTGGGATTAAGGCGTGCTCCACCAATGCCCTGCAGGTCAGTCACATTCTTACCCTGCAGGCTGCAGCTCCTGAAGATCCCGGAACTGTTAAATTTGGCCCATTTTTTTAGGGTCACCAAGTTCCACCACACCCAGAGCAATGGCCTGAAGTACCACCAAATGCTTGCCTTCAAATCCCACTCCAGCCTTGTGCTCGCTTTGAGAGTAGGACAATTGGGTTTCGCTACCTTGCTATTAGCATTTTCAGATTTGAAAAAGACGAAGAGGCTGAAGAAGGCTGGAGAGACGGGCCCCGTGGATAAAGTGTCTGCTGTGTGAGCATGAGAGCCTGAGTTCAGATCCCCAGCAACCGTGTAAACATCTGTAAACACAGCAATGGGATAGGCAGATGGAAACGGGTAGATCCCAGTCCAGCTGAAACAACCAGCTCCAGCTTCAGTGAGAAACCCCGTCTCAAAAACATTAATGTGGAGAGTGATGGAGGAAGACACCCAATTGACGTCAACCTCCACATGTGCACATGAATAAGTGAATATACACATGCATGTTAGACAAGCACACTCTGTCTCTTATACACACACACACACACACAAGTGCGCTCAAGAGTCTAGAGTGAATAATCTCATGAAACTATTCAGTAATTTGAGTTGCGAGTGACTGCGTACCTGACCCAACATGTGACAGTCACAGGCATAGGGGTTTTGAACATGGAATCCAGGATCACAATTTAGTGCATAGATGCAAAATGCAAATCTGAGGGACAGGACATGCCCATTTCCTGCTGTATGGAGGGAGCTGGCCTAGAGCGGTTAACAGAGATTAGAGACAGAAACAACTGGAGAACTGCTGAGCCTGCTACATTGAGCCATGGACACAGAAAATGTAAGCATGCTCCTACAGCCATGGGCAATTATCTCCACTGCAAGGACTGTAAAAACTAAGCCCTCTGGTCCGTGAAGACCGCATGAGGATGGTTACAGGTGTGTGAGAAGAGCCATTGTAGCTAAGCACCACTGCTGTGAACAGAAATTGTCACCACCAAACAGAGCCCGGGAACCAGGGGCACATTTCTAAGCAGAGCTTCAGTCCACCTCCAGGCCCACTGTGGAAGAAGACCCTGTGAGTCTCCTAACAGGCAGATGAGACGGGAGAAGGCTCTGGATCCAAAACCAAGGAAGAGACAGAAGCCCAAAGAAGGTTCGCTCCCAGAGGCCTGCATGGAAACCCACACTGTGAACCAAAGAGTGCATTCGTGTGGCGTTAGCTGAACGGCCAGGAATGCCTGACATGATAAACAGACAAGCTAAGGCATACGGCAGCACCAGGATATGGGAAGCCCCTGGGAGAGATTCCCCAAGCTGCTCTGAGGAGCGATTCCCCCAAGCTGCTTGCAGGGAAGTGTTCCAAGCAAGGGGGCAGGAGAGACAGAGCAGCCATCATTTCACGTGCCCAAGCAAGGGCAGACCAAGATGACAGAAATCCCTCTTAGGGCCACACACTGTACTTCCATCTAAGGCATCTGAAACTGATACCATACGCCACATACACCAAGACTATGAGGTCCAGCGAGGCCCATCCCTTTGATGAGCTTTATATACATGTATCTGGATGTATCAAATGCAGATCCTATTTTTAAAACAGTCTCTTCTTTCCTAAGGAATTCTGCTCTGCCGATGGGAGGGATTGGTGCTCCAAGCATGAATTAAGAGCCTGCACGTGGCTGGGGGAAGGGTTCAGTATTTAAGAGTGCACACTGCTCTTGCCAAGAACCCAAGCTCAGTTCCCAGCACCCACACTAGGCAACTCAACATCCACTTGTAATTCCACCTACACACACACACACACACACACACACACACACACACACACACACACACACACACACACACACTTTATGTCCCCTGTAGCCACTGGGAGCAAACGCCCTGCACTTCGTGTGGGTAAAACTGTAGAGCTGGCCTGGTGGTGAGTGTGGGTGAGCCAGACCCTAGAGCCCAAGAGCAGAACTGGTCCTGCCCTTGCTGCAGGCTGCACTGGGTGGGCCAGCTGGGGCAGTACTGGAGAGCTAGTGATAATGAGGGAAAGCTGGGCAGCTGAACAACTCCACTACCACCCAGACCCAGAACCAGGACTATGAGTTGGCCCACCCCAGCATCCACCACATCTGTGAACCGCTGGAGCATGTGAAAGGAGAAGCCTACAGATCCAAAGCTGCAGGATCGCCACGACACAGGACAACAACAGGATATGCAAGAGGAGCCCCAGTGAGGGCCCATCGTCAGTGGTGTAGCCGAAACCCGAGGCCGGGAGCCAGATCAGTGGCCGCTGACAATGAACACTTGCCAAGTAAAGATGAATGGACTAAAGGGGAAACTGAGACTCAATGGGCCACACTACAGCTTCCACAATGAGATTCTTCTCCTTTTTTTTTTTTTTTGTCTTTTTTTTCTGCTATGTTTGGTCTTTGGTTTTCCTTTTAAGTTTTGTTTTGCTTTTGGGGGGGTAGTTTGCAAGTGCAGAGGGAGGATGAGAAAGGACTAGGAGATCAGTGGGATCGGAATGCATAATATGAAATCCACAAAGAATCGATAAAAGTTAAAAGAATTTTTTTTAAGTTTCTCCATCTCCACTAAAAAACTTGATGAGCACTACTGGTCTGGATTTCAGCAGATCTTTGTCAAACTCTTGGATGTATACCTCAGAGTGTCTTAGCTAATCAACAAATAGATTTCCTGCTTATTGAAATATAATGTTAAGGTTTTTTTTTTCATTTGACGGAAAGAGATTCTTATTTCTTATACATGGTTAAGAAAAACAAACAAGCTGGGCATACTGGCATAAACCCTTAATTCCATCACTCAGGGGGCAGTGGCAAGGGGACCCCAATGAGTTTGAGGCCAGCCTGGTTTACGTAGTGAATTAATAGACAGCCAGAATTTATATACAGAGACACTACCTCAAGAAAAACCAAATAACAATGATAGCACCAACAACAATAAAAATAAAGGAAAGAAAACAAAAGGAGTTCTTAAGAATTGCAGATAGGTTTAGAAAAAAGTTTAAGATCCTATCAAAGGTTTGTAACCGATCAAAGAAATCTCCTATAAAGTAAAAAAAAAAAAAAAAAAAAAGAGCTAGAAGTGGGGGAGCACGAATGACCCAAGAAATCAGCACAAAGAACCGAGGACAAAGCCCCATGGCCCCAGCTTCAGTCACACCGGAAGGGACAAAGTGAAGAAATCCGACAGTACAAAAATAGATTAAGAGGAGGAAGGTGAAGAGGAAGAGAAAAGGGTTCCAAAGGCTTCAGAAAGGGGGAAAAACACACAAAAATGCTGATCTACGTACAATAATTGTCATCAGAATGCCAGTCATATTCTCGGAGGTAACACTGGGGGGCAGAAACCGACGCAGGGGAGGCTAGAACCCATGATGCGCTGTGTGTCTAGGCAGCCCGGGGAACCCTGTGATACTCAGCAGAAAAGCTTAGTGACAGCGGGGTGGGGTGGGAAGGCTGGGAGCATGGACGAACAATGCCACTGAAACAGTTTACCCTAGGAACACAGAAACCACTATGTACGCCCGGAACTCCGCACATTTGACTGGGTCCTGATGTTCCATCTAGGGTGGACGCTGAGAGAGCAGAGTGAGCTCTAAGTGCATTCCTTCCCTCCACGCCGGACAGCTATGGGCAATGACAAGCAGCAGTTCATTAGCTCGGGGGTGCAGCTCAGTGTCAAAGCCCACACCCAGTTTTCTGAAGCTCTGGGTTCAAACGGAGGGAGGAGGAGGAGGCATCGCCGTAAATACAGAAGAAACTGTAAGGCTCTAGATGGTTCTCTCTGAGTATGGGAACTGAAGGAGAGGCGCGACAGAAACTTTCACCGTAGCCCTCCTCTACCTTAAAATGAGAATTAAACTGAAGAAAGCATTTTATGTAGATTGCTTTTTGATATGAGATCAATACATCTCACAGCTTTCTTCTGCATACACCCTGGAAAGGACACAGTCCAGCTCTGTGTCAATGGCCGCTCTTGATCTCGTCCATTTTCTTAAACACCTGTTGCCCGGGCACAGTAGCTGGGGATGGAGAGCCAGGCTGTGCTGGATCCACTGCCGCTGTGTGCTCCCCAAACTCATTTCTAAGAATAATACCAAGGTGGGAAACTACGAGGCTTCTCATACGGCTCTCAGGTAATATTTCTGTCTGTGTTTAGGGTAGTTGGTAGCTCATGGTAAAGTCTTAATCTAGCTCAGGATGGTTTGGAACTCAAATCCCTAGCCCAGGCTGGCCTCGGAATTGCATCAATTCTCCTGCCTCAGCTTCTTAAGCGTTGGGATGACAAGCATGGCTGCCATGTCGAGTGCTCCAGTGACCTCATCTTTCATAAAATTCTTTATTTGTATGTGAGACAGACACACACACACACACAGAGAGAGAGAGAGAGAGAGAGAGAGAGAGAGAGAGAGAGAGAGAGAGAGAGAGAGAGAGAGAGAATACAGAGCATGTCAGTATCTGCAGAGGTCAGAAGAGGGTATTAGATCCCCTGGAGCTGGAGTTACAGGAGGTTATGAGATGCCCTATGTGGGTGCTGGAAACTGACCTGGGGTCCTCTACTAGAGCAGTAAAGTGCTCTCGATAACCACTGAGCCACTTCTCCAGCCCCACCAAGTAACTCCTCCATGTTAAGTATTAACTCGCACTGAAATACTTTCTTGCTCTGCATAGCTGATTAATTTCCATCACTAATACCTAGGCCAGACCCAAGTCCAACTCCCTTACATTTCAAATTCTGGTTATGTCTATAAAACAAATATAACAGTCAGAGGGAGTCTGAGGACAAAAAAATAAAAAGAAGTCCAGAGTGGGTAATCTAGGGCTAAACTGATTACACATTTCATAAAAGAACACAAGCATTACTTTCACCAGTTCTAATAAAGCCAAACAACAGTTTCAGAGCCTGAAACACATGCAATACTGGCTAATCCCTTGAGTTTCCAGCCCACAGCACTGTAAACGACCAGACACGACAGAAATCACTAAGAGACTGGCAGAAATGCTTCCAGCTGCCCAAGCCCTTCATCCGCTGCCCCCAGCCAGACCACAGCTGGGACCACTAGCCTAAGCTTGTTCAAACGGAAATCCAGCTGTCTTTAACCTCCCGCATAAGTAAGGCACCTAAGGCACCGGAGGAGCAGACAGCAAATAAACACGCCGTGGCTGATAAAGCAGCCGGAGTGATTTAAGGTTAGGAAACAATGCTGGAAACCCCACACAAGCACCCTTCCCGCGAAGGCAGTGAGTGAGCATTGTCCGCAGTGCAACCACTGCTTTGAAAGCCCTGAACAGATTTCAGAGGTTACGTGGGATAAACATACTTGACACTCACCGCAGCTTCTGTGAAAGGCAGACATTATTTCATCTAATGAATGGATGGGAATGAAAAACGAGCTCCAGACCACCTGCCTGCCTCCCCCTCCCAGAACCACAACCAGAAGCACACCCAGTGCCAGGCAGCTCCCAACTCCGCCGTCAAATGGAAAGAGCAGAGACAAGAAGGATACCGAAGGACCCCTCTCCACAGTTTCACTTCTGCAAGAGAGAACCTCGGAAGGTGCACGGGAACTCCATTAGAGCTCTGATGTGCTTGTCATTAACAGGGGTAGATGGCCATGGCCGACGCCCTCACTTGAAGCACCCATCAAGTAAGGAAGCATCCCCGCATTCTAACGAATCCATCATCTCTACCCAGCCCTGGCCATCGTAAATCCACTTTCAGTAACTGCGTCTTGTTTTGTCAATCACACAGGCTGCTCAGAAAGGCATCGTTTGATTCTGAGACCTTAGGATCTCTACACAATAGTATTCCCAGTCTGTTTGCGCTGGGTGGCGCCGTCAGGCACAGCACTGAAACCAACCCTGCACACAAATGCCACGGCCGAGTTACCTTCTCGAGGTACATTATAAATGTACTAACCAGGCCTCCTGTGGTGCTCACTTGCAGCTCTGTACATTTTATTGGCCTCTTTTTTTTAATTTTGACAAATTTATCTAAGTCTTTGCAGAAATAATTAGATGCACTTAAGTAATCATGCCTCCATCTCTCCCAGAAGCCTGGAAGGCTCCGCATTTAAAGGTTTTTTTTTTCCCTAACACAGCACCTCCCATATCTACTCATGCATGACATGTACTAATTGCTCAATAAACGCTGCTTAAATGAGCCTGGCAGAGCCTCAGTGCTGCCAACACGGACTCCATTTCCCGTCTCCTTGGGTGACCATCCCAGCTTCACTCGGAACGTTTCCTATCTCCGTTCCCATCACCCTGCAGCCGTGTAATTAGCTCTGGCCAGTGGGCAGGTGAAGGGACACAGGGGGACTTCTGTGAAGTCTCCTTAAAGGAGGACATCTTTTGTGCCCCCAACCCACCCCACCCCCCACTGAACCACGAACAAGCAGAAAGGTGGCTGACTGGAGTCTTAGCAGCCACTTTGGGCTGTAAGTCAACCAAGAATAAGGTTGCAGGGCAGGTAGGACTAAAAGGAAAATGAAAAATACACTGTGGGTTGTGTTCAGGACCCCCCACAACAACCACAGGTTACCAGCTTGCTAGACTCACAGGACAGGAATGCCTCCTGTGTCTTCCAGAATACATTCCCCATCAGCGAGGGAATCCTGTGGAAGGTTCTAAGAGGTTCACAAAAGTAAACAGCTCTTTGTCAGAGTACCTCCCAGTCGCTTCATCTTTATTAAAATCATGACTGGGAGAGGGGAAGAATTTCCTTGTTTTTTGCAGGAACATCTGCTTGCTCAAGTCATCACTGCTCCCAGCCAAACTCAACACCCACACATAGAACTTATTCATATCCCAGAGAGGGAAAAAAAGATACATGAAATGCTTAGTATTCACACAGACAAATACAGCAACCTAAACATACTTTACACTCCAGCTCAATCGACTTTTCAGTGAAAATCCTCACCATCAACTTCTTCAACTAGCATGGCCCAAAGAAGCTCCTCGAATGTTTAAACTTAATATGACCAGCCAGTGCAGGAGACTGAGACAGCCTGTACTATCGAAAGGCCAGTTACCTCGAGACAGTCTTTCTAAGTGAGACTAAGCTTCGAAGCTTAAAGGAAAGTAAGAGTACTCAGATTTGGGAATCATAAATAACCCAGGCAAATGAGTAGGATGGATTCTCTACAAGTGCATATATCATCTGCAAATTTAGGTGTAAAACTCCCACCCACCTGACATAAATTTAAAATCCCACTATGGGGGGAGATAGAGGCTTTCTGGTGGGGAGGGCAGAGGTAGTGAGAACTGAGTGTGTTTTCAGTGACACAAAGAGTTTTTAACCATTTAAAACAAAAACCTAAAGAGTGTCTCAAGGGGCAGTCACAGATCTTGTCAATGTGACATCCCATAATATACTGGGAGACACTTCGTTTCCACAACAGGGAAATAAAGCCATTGCCACCAACTTCTTGCCATCAGAAGATCCCTAGTTGAGTCAGATTGATATTAGCCTTGTGCAGGGCTAAAGGAGAGCACACTTTCAGTTAACACTGCATACAGCAAAGAGCGGGTGCTGATTTCTAGTATCCTAAAATGCATCCTTCCACTTCTTTAAAAGGCCCTACAATTACTAAGAAGTACATCCAACACTAAATTACAGTCCTACTAATCTAGCAGAACACTGTGTTCTAGGGGATGCCAACCCAGGATACATCGTGTAGGGGATGCCAACCTAGCAGTACACTTAGAAGACATCCTCTTAGTAGGGGACAATAATCATCTAGTGGGGCATTTAGTAGGAGGCAGCTCCCTCTGTCTGACAGTGAATGATGAGCAGGAAAAGGAACTAAAATTTAAAAGGTTTGTTTACTGATCGGCAACTCCCAGGATAAGCAAAGGAGGACACAACCTTACCTGTCCCATTGAGTGTGGTGTTTTTATTTGTGTATAGCCTGATCATATGTCCAATAGTCTTCACATTCTCTCTCAGCATGATACCTCGAGCTTGTACCATAAAGAGGTATGTGTTGGCTATAAAAGAAAAACAAACAAGAGAAAGAAGGTCATGAAATGATAAGATTTTCTTAGTAAGATTATATTCAGACTTAGCAAAGTAACCAAAAAGTGGACACTCGATTATCTACCATGCCAAAGGGAAAAACAAAATACAAAATGACTATTTTCTGCTTCAAAAACTTAGGAACACCGGGCATGGTGATGCACACCTTTAATCCCAGCGCTAGGGAGGCAGAGGCAGGAGGCTCAGAGGGTAAATGCATCCACCACCAAGCCTGACTACCTGAATTCGATCCTCAGGACCCACGAAGAGGAAAAAAAACCCGACTCCTTCAAGTTGTCCTCTGACCTCCGCATGTACACACACACACACACTAAAACAAACGTAAACAGTGTCTTCACACTTTCTAGAAAACGGTCTTATAATTGAACTTAACTTATTTAGATTTCATCTATCACGTACGGTTAGAAACACCACACGATTTTACTACATTTTTGTCTTTGAGTGGATGCTGAGAGGCTAAGACACAGGGACATGATCCTGGGTCTTAGAGACATAAACTTTAAAATCTACATACATTCAGCTACAGGTAACAAAACTGTTTGGGGGAAAAATAGATTATCATGACACAGACGAATTTTTTATCAATGGAATGCATTTTCTATTCACTGCATAGACGGAGAAACAGACATAAGGAGAAGCTGGGGAGCATGCTCAACAATGGGAAGAAATTTATTAGTTTTCTTTAAATCGTTTACAGATAAGACAATTCCATTCCTGAGGCAAGCGGCCCCGTGGGTTTGGTCCCCAGGAACCCTCTTGGGAATGAAGATGTGCTTAAACGCAGAGCAGCTGACAAGGACTCCGTGCCGTGCCGACAAGTCACACTAAAGGAACCATCAGGACAGAGTCCCCAACATCACACAGTGACCGGCACTCAGCTACATCCTAGCTCATTATCGATAATCGGAAACGCAATCTCTCCCTGGTGACACTTCAAGAAAAAAATCCTTATCTAAATTTTTTATTCCAATTTGTAAGAAACTATAACTCAGAAAATAAATAAGGTTCTCTTTCTCAGCTTTGCCCCTATGTCTCGAGACAAGTCGGAAATGTACTAAAAAAACACCACTACTTAATTAAAACCATGCTGTGTGTTCTTTAATTAGCTCATTTTCTACTTCCCTCTGTATAATGAGACATAAATCCAACTTGTTTGCCAGTTATCCTTTTAAAAGGAAGAAAAACACCATAAAAACAGCTTGGGGAAAGAGGAGAAAAAGGAGAAACTTCGAAAGGCAATTGTTTACAAAATCATCTAAGTGTTCTATCCAGGGCTTATGACAGGGGCGTCATGAGCGTGCCTCCCTCTCTGCCACACAAAAATTAAGAGATTTGTTAAAAAAAAAACTTTTGTCACCCATCCTCCCCACATCCAGCTCTGCTCACTGGAAGTGTTGAGCACTGAGGAGGAGGAGGCTATACCCTGCGCAAGGACATCAGAGCATCGCTGGACAGGAAGACAGATCTGCAGCACTGATGTCCAGGTTCCTGACTGCTGAGACACACCTGGGCCCTACCTGCTTTACTGTCAAGGGAACACATGTTTCCAACGGGACCTGAGTGAGGGCTAGGCAATCTGGCAACAGTTATAATGGAACTAGACTTGTGAATTACCATAAAGATGACCTAGAATGGACATAAGAAGATAATGTGTCCATGTGAGTAGGTGACACATGGGTGGACTAAGGCTAAATGACCCCCAAATTAATTAACCTCAGAAGAACCCACAGCCTAAAAATAAGTCAACTAGGTTAAATGCTGCAAGGGCTACTGAGAAAAAAAGCCATGATGGTGGAGAGATAGCTCAGTGGTTAAGAGCACTTTGCTGTTCTTGAAGAGCACTAGGGCTCTGTTCCCATCACCCATGTTAGATGTCTCACAACGGCCTGAAACACCAACTCCAGGGGATCTGAATCTGACAGCATCCTCTGGTCTCTGTGGGCACCTAAGTAAGAATAAGTCTTAAATAACAACAGCAAAGTCTTAAAACAACAACAAAATAAAAAAGATAATTTAGGAGAAAATACCTAACACATGACATACAACATATTTTTTGCATGGCATCCCTACATATGCCTTACGTGTGCCACCTTAATTAATTCTCTCAAGCAGCTCCGTGGGTACTAATATATTCCCATTTACAAGTAAAGAGATTGGCCGGGCGGTGGTGGCGCACGCCTTTAATTAATCCCAGCACTCGGGAGGCAGAGGCAGGCGGATCTCTGTGAGTTCGAGGCTGGGCTGGACCAACAGCCTCCAAAACAATACAGAGAAACCCTGTCTCGTAAAAACCAAAAAAAAAAACAAGAGATTGTGGTGGGGAAACCACATCTTATCGCAGGTGATGAGGCTGTCACCATCACACATCTCCACCTCTTGACAATGTTGGGAGGAGGTCCCTGCCAACCTTTGAAAACAGTGTCCTTCAGAAATGAAAGAAACATATTCAATAGTTCAGTGGACAAGTACAGTCCACAAAAGGAAAGTGGGCAGCCAGCAAGGTGAAGAAAAAAATTCCTTAGAAGGGGAGGGTCTGAGCATGTCTGTGGCCCAAGTGGATGAGGCCAGCAGAAGCATTTGCAGCCCTCAGAGAATAAGGAAAAAGGAGGGAGAGGCATTTCCATCCACGGCCTTGGGAGCAGGGTTCGGGGTGTGACATTCAGCCACTGGAAGAGTTTAGCAGCAATGGAAGATGAGATGGACAGTGTGTGGACGCCTGAAACAGACGAAGACAAGTGAGGAGACTGGGGTGGGGTGCAATGTGAAGACAAGTGAGAACAGCTGTCAGCCCTGGAAGACAGCCCTGGGAGGCTGGGTAGCTGTGGTCTGTAGACGGATGGGAAGGGCAAGCCACACAGGGGCCGCCTGACACCCAGCCTTCAGCAGAGCAGAGCAAAGGATCTCAGGATGATGATGCCATTCTGGATCACTGGGATTATCAAGTGGCAGTGACTTTTACACCAGAAAGTGAAAAGGGGCGTGAATTCACAGAAAGCGCATGAAGACAGAGGCAGAAACTCATGTGATCCCAGGCCAGGAGCCAAGCAGGTACCTGCAACCTCAGGACCAAGCATCCTGCCAAGGCCTTCATTTCGGGTATCAAGCCTCTGAAGAAATGATTCCACCATGGGTGGCAGAAGGTGTGCAGAAAGATAATTCCCACCATGGGTGGCAGAAGGTGTGCAGAAAGATAATACCCAGGGTTTTAAGCCATGGGTGTTGGAAGGTGTGCAGATGTATTAACGTACTCGCTGAGAGCGGGGTCAGCTCTCTTCAGTATGTCAGAAAGAGAAAAACAAAAGAGAACAAAACCCAGAGGTAACTTATAAGTAGATCTGAAGGGCCTGGGGGACAGCAATTTAGAAAAAACGCAGCAGAGATACAGGAGGCCAAGTGAGGAAGAAGAGAAATCTTCAAAACAAAAGGTTACAGGGTGAGGGTGTTTCTAAGCCGGACAACCTGGGTTTGAACCCCAAAACCTAGGGTAGAAGAGAGACAGCTCTAGAGGACTATCCTCTGACCTCCACACACATGCCATACACACATATTCTCTCTCTCTCTCTCTCTCTCTCTCTCTCTCTCTCTCTCTCTCTCTCTCTCTCTCTCTCTCTCTCTCTCTCTCTCTCTCTCTCTCTCTCTCTCTCACACACACACACACACACACACACACACGGGCGCGCGCAAACGAAGACAATCATGAAGAAAGCAGCACCATAAACCAGACCACAACTAACATCAGAAGCCAGAAGGGACACAAAATGACAGGAGGGAAGCTGCCTCTGCCCCTCACATCACCTAAGAACGCACAAGGAGACTCTATCTCAGAACTTACCTGCTGTTACCCACTGAGCCAAGAATCTAAGAGTTGCTAGGAACTACCATAATCTTCCAAATAGCTGCTTCAGGTGCTGGAAATTTAGCTTCTTTCCATGTTCAGTGCCATGCTCAATAAGCCTCCAGAAATTGCTCACCCATGTTCACAAAAGAAAATACTCTTATAACAATCATGGTCTAACACAAGGTTAGGTCAGATCAAGCATGAAACATGGCTCGTACTTTGCATGGGTTCTCAGTCTGTGGGGTTCTCAACCCTTTGGGTGTCAAACAGCCCTTTCACAGAGGTCGGTTAATGCCATCGGAAAACATAGGTATTTATATTATGAATCATAACGTTAGCAAAATTATAGTTATGAAATAGTAATGAAAATAAGTGTGTGGTTGGGGGTCACCACAACATGAGGAACTGTATTAATGGGTTGAAGCATTAGGGAAGTTGAGAACCACTGTGTAAGAGGAAGGATTAAAAGTAAAAACTAAATGTTGAGACTGTGCCAGGCTGATAAACAATTTCCAAGAGGACAAGGTATTACAGAGTGTCATAACACAAAAACAGTGATTCAGACAAGGCCTCAAGGCAATCTACTGTGAAAACCATTAGCCCGCAGCATCAACTCCATCTTCCAAGTCAGTCATGGAAGAGAGCAAGAGTATTGGGTTCAGAGTCCCACTTCAACAACTGATAAGCGTGATAACAGGCCGAACATGACTGTTTCCAGTCCCATCCAACAGTGCCTGTTTTGATGACATAGGCACTAAAAATTAACAGGTGTGCCTTCACAGCATGGCCATCATTTCCATGCTGCTGTCAATGGCTGCAATTTTGCTTGGAGGGCATGTGTGTTAGGACTGGTCATAACTCATTTTTCAACAAAACTGACCTTTCCAACATCTTTATATGAAAGCTAGTTGGGATGGCGGAAGTTAACCAAGCAGACATTTACTGCCTACTATTTATCAAGCACTGCTGGAAAGTGTAGATTCAGAATCAAGATCCTGGGCCATGGGTTAACTGCGGGGATCACGTGCCTAGCATTCGCAAAGTTCTCATACACAGTACTGCAGAAAACCAGAGCCTACATCTGAAAGGCACAGGCAGGAGGCTTAGCAGTATAAGGTCATCTTTGGCTATGTAACAGTCTCAAGGCCAGCTGGGGCTGCATGAGACCCCATCTCAAAAACAAAACAGGGCTGAGAGATGGCTTAGCAATTAAGAACACACGGTGCTCATGCAGAGAAGCCCAAATTCAACCCCCATCACCCGTGCTGGATGACTGACAACTGCCTGTAACTCTAGATCTGATGAACGCCCCTGTTCTCCAAGGGCATCCACACTTGCATGCACACACACACACAGAGACACACACATACACATAACTAAAAATAAAATAAACTGCAAGGTGTAGCGACGCACCTGTTTAATCCCAGTACCCAGGAGGCAAAGGCTGGCAGATCTCTCTGAGTTAGCTCAAGGCCATCCTGAGCTACATGGTGACCCTGCCTCAAAAATCAGGAAGACAGGAAGGAAAGAAACAGGATCTCAAAGAAAGACAAACTGCCAAGTATGGGTTCAGCCTTGTTTAAATTTAACATATTTCAACAGGTACACTTGGAACCTAGTGGCATGAAAAAACTAACAAAGGACAAAGGACAGCCACATGTCCTGCATTTATTAATTCACAGTGGTAGTCAGCTAGAATACATGCAGTTTCTTCCAAGTACTGCAGGGACCCTCACAAAGCTAATGGGGAAATGAAACCAGGAGGAAGTGAGGGACTCAGGAAAGAAAGATGGGCGATGGCACAGATTTGCAAAATCTATTCAGGAAACTCAACAGTGTTACAGATGAAAGACAAAGTCACAAATAAACATGCCTGGAAAACACTACAGAATTAGTGTTTCCAGCATCCATAAGCTGAACGTGAACCAAATCTCTACCCACTTGAGATTACATTAAACAGAAAGACAAAGTCAGCATGGTATACATAAGCTATGTTTTCTGTCTCCAACCACTTTGTGTTTTCATGATTAAAACTTCAGAATCTCAGCTTCAGAATCTCACTCACAAGAAGAGTGAAGCTCTGAAGCAAGAAGCAAGAGGACACTTGGTGGGGGGGATTTTGGCAACTTCCAAGCCCAAAGGATATTTTTAGATCAGGAAACAGGGCACTATTTAGTTCTGTCTCTTCAGCCTGTTGACTCAAATGAAGACAGCCCAATCCTTCCTCCTTCCTATGAGTCAAATTGGAAATTACACTAGATTGAGAAGTTACACTTTCTTTTCTCCTTTTTTCTTTTCTTTTCCTGGCCATAAGCAATCCTCCTGGCTCAGGCTGCCGGACAGTTAGTACTTCAGGCATTTACCAGCTCTTCGGTTATCAAAGACAATCTATGTGACTTTAAGCAATGTCATCAAATATATAAAGCCAACAGGGTGGAATATTTCAGCCAAGACACCGTGCTTCAGTGATGAACTTTAGACGACCACTTAAAGATACTATCGTAAAGCCGTTTTACATTTTCCTGCAGACTCAGCTCTTGTATTTTATGTGTGCATGAATGTTTTGCCTGCATGCATGTATATACCACATGGTGCCTGGAGTTTCCGGAAGTTAAGAGGAGGGGACCAGGTCCCCTGGAACTGGAGTTATGGATGCTTGTGAGCCACCATGTAGGTGGTGGGAACTGAACCTGTGTCCTCTGAAAGAACAGTCAGCGTTCTTAGTCATCGAACCATCTCTAGCTCCATTATAAAGATATTTTAAGTAGATTTTTCTACCCAAATGGAAATCCTATCTTAAAAACTGCAATGCTATGTGTTTTAATAACTTTTATTAATTTTGCTAAAGAATTGTTGCATATTCCTAATAATTAAAAATGATAAATAACATATTTAGGATCAACTTATGACCAAATTCCCTAGTCACTGCTAACCTACAAATGAACATATGATGTCACTCTTTCATGCAATTTATCCACTTCTCTCAATGAAAGAAATTATTCATCATTATAGTCAGCCACTAAAACAAGTTAGTCTGGTTTTTAAAATCTAGGATTTAGTTCTGTGAAAGAACAAATGGCATCAGATGATCAATTCAGGAAAGTAAACATAGGAGTAGGAAATGCAGCTCAACTGGTAGCGCACTTGCCCAACAGACACAAGATCTGGGGCGGGGGGTTCAAACCCCAGCACTGCATAAACCAACTTGATAGTACACATGCATAACCCCAGCACTCAGGAGTTAGAGGCAGGAGTATCAGCATTCCAAGGTCATCCTTGACTAACAAAAGTCAACCTTGCCAGTACTTAATTCCCCAACAACAACAACACTACAGCAACCAACACCACCACCACCATCATCACCACAGCTACCACAACCGCCATAGTCACCAACACCACCATAGCCACCAACACCACAGCTACCAACAACACCACCACAGCCACCACTACCACCACCACCACCACCACCACCACAGCTACCAACAACAACACAACCACCACCACAGCCACCAACAACAACACTACCACCAAAGCCATCACCACCACCACCACCACCATTGCCACTTAGGTGTTTTCAGAAGCACAGCTACCAGGTTGCAGAATTACATGAGCACATGTTTTAAATTAATGGCAGCAGCTCTACTGAGAGATGTGGGTAGAAGGGAACTATCAGTGGAAGTGCTCCAGAAAGGCTATCAGATCGAGGTACATAATATGCATAGATAATGCAAACAACTACTACAAAGGGGCCCGTTATCTTGAACAACAAACACAAGCTAATGAAAAAAAAAAAGTACAGCCAGGCATTGTGGCTACACCTTTAATCCCAGTGTTAGGGAGGCAGAGGTAGGAGCCAGCCTTTCTGTATTGTGAGTTTGAGAAAAGCCAAGGCTACAGAATGTGATCCTGTCTCAATAAAGCCAAAAAGAAGGAAAGGGTATGAAAGAAAAAAAGTATATCTGGAGATAATCCTGGGAAATAAGCTCACTAAAACAGGCCACCCTAAATAAGGCTTAAGCATCCATATCTGAAAGCTACTTTTAATAGTATCAGAACACAAGTCGTAATGAGTGAGGGTTGGAGGAGGGACCTGCAGAGGGTATTTTAGGGCTTGGGTTCCTGGGGTCATATTTGGAAGTCCTTCAGGCCTTGCGTTCCCAGTATCCAATTTCTGGTGCTTTGTCATGGCTGCTTTTGCTGCACAGGCTGACCTTACACCGTGCCTGGCTAACCAGGGCAGCCTGTCTTCACGTCTACTTCCTTGCCCCTCGGATGTTTTTTAAGTCCTGCAGGATACAATGAAATATATTTAAGAGATCTTTTGTCAGGACGGTAACAAAGAATGTTGTGTGTGAGTGATCCTGAGACCCATGTGAGGATCAGGTTAGTCCAGGAAGGAAGGAGCCACTGCAGGGTGATGAAATCCCTCTGAACATGCCTTTGGAAAGTGTGTGCCCCTCCTCTGGGAGCTCCATGTGTTCTGTCTGTCCATTGCGTATTGTGAGCAGGTTCGATTTGCTGTTTTATTGCAGACTCCCGTGGGCATATCTGCTTTTTGGTCATAGCAGAGTTTGGCAGCATTGGATTTGAGCCACTGCAGAAAGCCTGCTTAGGCGAACTAGGAGTTAGCAAAAGGGATGTCTGTCAGCCATTTATGCTTTCGGTGTGACACAGCCATAAGTCGATGAAGCTATGCCTAGTAATGTTAAACCTTAAGTTTGTGATTGCCCTAGACAGCGTTAACTGTCAACCTGAGAGCCTCGAACAGGGGTTCTCCACCTGCGGGTCACGACCCCTTTGGAGTCACATATCAGATATCCTGCATACCAGATGTTTACATTGTGATTCATAACAGTAACAAAGTTACAGTTATAAGTAGCTCGAAATAATTTGATGGTTGGGGTCACCGCACCATGCGGAACTGTATTAAAGGGTCACAGCATTGGGAAGGTCTACAGTCACCTGAAAAAAAGGCAAAGGTCTCTTGAATAATTGTATTTATCAGATTAGCCTGTGGGCATATCTGTAAAGGATTGCCTTGATTATTAATTGGTGCAGAACAGACCAACTCGGAATGGGTAGTACCACTCCTGAGCAAGGGGGCCTGGGCTCTGCAAAAAAAAGTCAGCGATGGAGCCAGCAAGCTGTGTTCCTCTGTGGTTCCTGCCTCGAGTTCCTGCCTCTGGGTTCCTACTTTGAGTTCCTGCTCTGACTGCCTTCAGTGAGGTACCGTGACCTGGACACCTCTCCAATATACCCTTTCCTCTCCAAGTTGCTTTGGTCAGAATGGTTTCTAACAGCAGTAGAAAAGCTAAACAGGACAGTAACCAACCTCTTCCCCCTTCTCAGGTAACTAATACAGATTTTTGACCTATTTTTTTAAGTTAATTGAATGAGGTGTAGTAAGTCTGGGGCTCTACTAAATTATCAGGCTGTGTGTTCACTATATATTGCTTGAGTTGTACATATATGAGAAATCTGTGTAAAAGAACACCTTTGATATAAGTTAAGCTGACAGGGAGGGAAGAGTCTGCTTCAGCTTGTTATGGATGTACATGTTTACTGAAGGCTTTGAAGGTGGCTGGGGAGGAGAGGAGATGCACAAGCTGTGTGTGTGTGTGTGTGTGTGTGTGTGTGTGTGTGTGTGTGTGTATGTAAGGCAGGTGTGAGAACAGATCAGCCCGAGGATAGGGGAGCCAGAGTGCACCAGGTCAACCCAGTACAGAGCTTCCAAAGTTCTAGGCAGTGTCAGGGGGCTGCTCCTCTTCCATGTCCTCTCCAGTCCTACAAGGATAGTCATCTACCCTCACTTGAACTGTGTAAGGAATCCACATACGTTAATTGAACAAAAAAAGAACATGGAGTGTTTATGAAGCCACTTATGGATTTCAGGCCTTCTAGTACACTGAGGGTGTGTGTACATGTGTGCAATATGTTTCTCTATAGGCCTAAAATCAGTCCTGTAATCACACCCTCACTGCTGAGGCTATCCAAAAGTGTTTTGTTTTTCATGCACACAGAAGCTATTCAAACTGGTTTAAGGGGAGGGAGGGAGGGAGGGTGGGAAGGAGAGAGAGAGAGAGAGAGAGAGAGAGAGAGAGAGAGAGAGAGAGAGAGAGAGAGAGAGAGATCCTTTCTCCCCCATCTTCAGCTTCACCAGGTAAAACTGGAAATTTCCTTTCACACAGACCCAAGAGTCAGACATCCTAACATACATACTGCATCTCTTTCAGAAACGCTGAATGAGACTTGGAGTGGGAGATGATGTTTGTGGGAGCCTGTCCTTGCCCCTTTCTGCAAACAGCCACACTGACTGTGGCACTCCGGGATGGACAAAGTGACAGGCCACTTTTGGGATTTTACTCCTGACATCTCTGACATCAAGTGTGGCATCCAAGACACCTCTGCATCTATGCTCAGGGCTCTCATGGCCCACATCCTTGCATGGAGAAAGGAACATGGGAACTGTGTTGAGGATTGCCACAGCCACAGCCACAGCCACAGCCACAGCCACAGCCACAGCCACACCTGGAACCACCAGAACATGAGGTCAAAGGATTAATAAGCTATGTAGTCATTTAAGCGGCATGAATTATGTTTTTAAAATGATCAGAACCAAGATCTTCAGAGGTAAGACATAGGAAATGGGTTATCGAAACAGCACATCTTATACAGATGTTGCTCAGTTGATGCAACATTTGCCTACCATGCACAATGTCCTCAACGCTACAGATGCTGGGCACAAAAGCCCACACTTGTAGTCCCAGCAACTCAGGAGGGGGAGCCAGATATTCAAAGTCATTCTTAGCTACATGGATTCTATCTAGTATGAACTAGAGACCTTGTCTTTCAAAAACAAAACAAAACAAAAACCTACATTCAGTATCGCTTGGGTGGGTTCAAAAATTAGGTACCATGCTTACCATATTTATACAACTTCCCAACATACACCTCTTCCCACAGTTCTGAATAGTGTTTGAAATATCTATCAAACACAGACACCTACCAGCCCAGGCAAGGACTTCTCCTTCACTAATGTTCACAGGCATGGCTATTTTTTATCTTTAATAAATACTAGAAGACAGAAATGAAAAGCAAGGCTGTAGAATGCACACATCACCTGTTCATCCTGCTATGAAGGTCTACCAGCTCTCAAATTCACTCACCACCAAATAAGGCAGAGAATAGCACTTGGCTGAGCCAGATCACTATGAATCAATGAATCACCTAGTTCCCCACAAGGCCATATGATTGATGTTAATTTTCATTGACACTAAGGGCAGAGTTACAAATACTGCTCGTGAGTGGCCATCCCACTGCTGGAACCATCCTTCAGAGGGGCTGCTTGTGTGTGAGCAAGGAAGGGGCCTACATTCTGTTAGGATCTGAACCAGACTGCTGCTCAGGCCACACCAACCTGCAGCAGCCTCCATGGAAAGGGAAAAGCCAAGCCTCCTACCAAGAGCGCGTGGGTAAATCCCTGACCCCTCAATAGATTCTCCAGGTGCCCAAACTCCAAGACAATGACAGATCATATTGCCACTTCCCCAGCAAAGAAGCAAGGTGCTAAGACATCAGTCAGAAAGCTACTAGTGAGGGTACATTCCCCCTCCATAATGGGCACACCTCAACTAGATGTGCCCCTCCTTCCCTCTCCAAACATCTCATAGTTGAAATTTTCTTACTGCTAGCAATGCAAGGCCACCCTCCACTCCCTCTCCCTATTGGAGAATCAGACACAGCCTGACTCCATTCCTACATTAAACCACTCCCTTCCTATAAGAGCTTTAAGAAGGGATCTCCACTCTGACTCCTGGCCTGAATATCCTCAAAGCCCCTGCCATGCTGCTGTTTTTATGTCCTTGGTGGTAATAACTTTTTATTCAATAAATCCTACCCACATTGTGACAATCTGTTAGTGTCCTCCCCCCCCACTTCAGGCCCAAATCTGAAACCTTTCACTCAATCCTGTGGGGAATTCCAGGTGGGAAGAAATCCAAACTACCCTTCTTGGTATTCTCCTGCCATCACTGGGGCGCAATGCCTAAGAGTCATTAACTTAGTGTGTAACTCAAGAGACGAGATGACTTCCCAAATGTGATGGCCAAGCTGGAGACAAACACTACCCTCCTGGACGATGGTGACACCCAAGCCTGCCCTTTAGGCTCCAAGCCCTTATTTCTACCTACCTAGCCAGTGACAAATTCTTCCTGGATCGTCCAGAAACATCCAACTCCCATACCCAAAACGTCTCCCTCAGTCCCTGTGCCTGAGCGTCGTCTGTGACTGGTCACCTGGGGTCAGAGTTAGAAGCTGAGCATCACGGGAAAACTGTCCCCTTGTCAGCCCCGCAGCTGACCTGGATCTAACCTCCTACTGCTGAACCCTCTTCTGCTTCTTCCCTGGCCTCTCTGTCTCTTGTGTCTGCCCTACATTAACCATCCTTCACGGTAGGATTACTCTAAAACAAAGCGATGCCTCACTACCCTCAGAGAAACTCCTGCTGAGTCCTGCTACTCACAGAACAAAAATAGCCTGAGACAGCAAGGGAGGCCTAGAGGCAAAATGTGACCAACACCTGGTCAGAACAGCAGGCAAGGGCCACAGAGAACAGGGAACTTGAAGAGGGGAAAAACAACAACAACAAAACAACACAAAGGCCTTTTCAACACAAAGCAGGCTAACTGGACTCCAAAGGCACAGAAGGTCAGGTAGAAAGGCCCCAGAAAGGTACCTGAGGCTAGGAGGCTGAAGGACAGACGCATTAGCAACTAGCTACCTGCTGAGGTAGCCCAGAGCAAACCAAACAAGACACTGTGCTAGCCTTTGAGCAAACACATATGTCTCCTTAGATGCCCCATACCACCTGCTCCACCATTTCCAGCAGGCCTCTCCTAGAGGCCCAAGTAGCCAAGAGACCCACAGGATTTCAGACAAAGTGGCCAACCAGATTATACTCCCAAAGACCAAGGAAGGCTGTCCAGGAAAAGGACTTTGGTGTCTAAAGGACAGTAAACTCCCCACTCCCAAGGAAGCTATGCAGTCTCCCTCTGGTACTGCCCTACTGGAGGCAGGAACATCTGTTTCTTTCTTATCATCCTTTAGATAAAGCTATGTGGGCCAGATCAGTTCATTCTGCTGTGAACATTGGTGACCTCCAGCACTCCCCTGGGCTGGATATAGAGTACCAAAGACCTTTTTGCAATCTGCCTCTCCACGCCCTAAGGAACAGCCAAAGGGAACCAGAGGAGTGACATTTTCTAGAAGCTTTTTCTGTGCTCAGTATAGACCAATCCTATTCTACCCATCCAAGGAACCTATAGCCAGCCCTCTCTCCCTCCCTCCCTCCCTCCCTCCCTCCCTCCCTCCCTCTCTCTCTCTCTCTCTTTCTCCTCCTGCTTTCTATCATGTACACTGAAGCTCCTTCAAATGACTGTGTTGCCATCCTCTTTCAAGACTTCCAGACCCCATTGTCCATCTTCTCTTGGGTGCGCCAGTCAAACCAATTGCTCCCCTGATACAACAGGATATGACTGTATTGCAGGGGAAGTTATATTGGAAATGGCTTCCTAATAAATGGAAGTCTATTCTCAACACAGCCAGCTCAATGTCCTGGAAGGACACAGCACTCATCTCTTGGCAACCACACACAGAGGCGGGCACAAAACAGAGAGCCTGACTCCTACCTCTGCTGGGAAGAAGGCCCGGGCAAAGTATCCACAGACTTCCTGTGGGATGGCCCCAGAGACTTATCAACAGCCTGGTTCCCTCAGCACTGAAGGTAGGTAGTATAAAGACACTGTCTTGTGCGTCCCAAACAAAGTATCAGGGAAAATGTTTCAACTGACTCTTAAAATAATGAGCTTTGAGTTCTGTTGAACTCACTATAGACAAGGATCCACAGAGCCAGAGCAGCATCAAGAAAACAGAAACCAGGCTGGCTGTCCACAGTGCGTGGCCTGTCGGCTCAGAAGGGAGAGTGGCAGGAGGAGACAGGCACAGGTAAAGAGACACATGGCAGTAGACTAAATGGTGGGAGAACTGTCTGGGCGAAGGCACCTGATGGACCGTGTCTGGACCCAAAAAGGCAGAGAAATGCAGTGATACCCAGGAAACAAGTTGATACGATATGCCTCATCGATAATGTAACAGATATGAAACATCGTTTTTTTGAAACCAATGAAAGGAGGGGCTGGAGCTGAGTGGTAGTGGTGCACCCATTTAATCCCAGCACCCGGGAGAGAGAAGCAGGCAGATGTTGGTGAGTTCGAGGCCAGTCTGGTCTACAGAGCGAGTTCCAGGACAGGCAAGGGCTGTCTTGGTGAGGAAAAGAAAGAAAGGAAAGAAGGAAAGAAAAGAGCGGCTGGAGAGATGGCCCAGCAGGTAAGAGCACTGGCTGCTCTTCCGAAAGACCTAGTTTCACTTTCCAGCAGGGACACTACAGCTAATAACCATCAGTGACTTCAGCTTCGCAGCATCCAATGTCTTTTAGCTTCTGCATGCATATGGTGCACACATACATGCAGGCAAATACTCATACACACAACATAAGAAGGAATTATTTTACAAACAGCAAGAGGAACTTGTGTGTAGCATAATTCAGTCAAAGTGAAATTTTCTATTAAGCATTGCAGGATGTTTATCGGTATATCCAATAAAAACTATAAAGCAGTGAGAGCACAGAACACTGCTCTGCTGGCCTCGAGGAAAAGCACTTACGCAATTGGCTGCTGCACTGGGAACTCAACTGACCACATTTTCCACATCATTTTCACTTCAGAAAACAGCTGACACACTGCGGTTAGACCTGTGTGTCTGACCTGCATTTTCTCAGACACGAAGTGACCTGATACATACACAAGAAAGAAGGAGAGAGAGAGAGAGAGAGAGAGAGAGAGAGAGAGAGAGAGAGAGAGAGAGAGAGAGAGGCAGAAAGAAAGAAATAAAACAGCCTTTGTCACCAAACACAAAATTTGAATTTTCTAGCAAAACTTTGAAATCTAGAAAACTTCTTCCCAGCCAGAGAGTGGTGGTGCATGCCTCTAATACCAGCACTCAGGAGGATCTCTGTGAGCTCTAGGCCAACCAGGTCTACAGAGTGAGTTCCAGGACAGCTAGGGCTACCCAGAGAAATCCTGTCTTGAAAAACCGAAAGGAAAAAAAAAGAAAAGAAAAGAAATCTTCCCAAACTCAAAGAAAGATGAGAAAAGCAGCCCTTCAAACCCCCACAAATAGCACAAGGATGGTATAGATATGGGCCCTCTCCAAATAACAGAAGGTGAGTGCAGATACTGGTTTCCATCCCCCCATAACACAAGGGGGAGCAGAATCTGGTTTCCACACCTCCCAGCACAAGGGGGAGGCAAACACTGGTTTCTACCTCCCCTCATAAACAAAGGAGGGGAAGACACTGGTTTAACAAATTCGTAGGATTTATGTTTGATTAACTTACTTTTCTTCCTGACTTCACTGTTAACATTTTTAATTACAAGGTTCTCAAAATAGAGTAATTTAAATTATTACTTCTGTCTTAGGGTTTTTTTTTTGTTGTTGTTGTTGCATGGTGAAAAGACACCATGGCCACGGTGGCATCTCTTAAAGGAAAACATTTAATTGAGGGGGCTAGCTTACAGTTTCAGAGGTTCAGTCCAGTATCATCACGGCAGGGAGCATGTGGGTAAAGGTGGTGTTGGAGGGACAGTCCTACATCTTTCAGGGAACAGGAAGTCAACCTAAAGTCACACTGAGGGAAGCTTGAGCAAAAGAGACCTCAAAGCCCCACAGTGACACACTTCCTCCAAAAAAGCCACACCTCCTAACAGTGCCACTCCCTTTGGGGGCCTTTTTCTTTCCAGACACCGCAATGATCTACTTGGCTTGAGAGACAATTGTTACAGGTGTTCTATGGCAACATTACACACTCAAATAAGAAAAATGTACAGGCTTTCATATCAACCGAATTTGAGCTCTCTACGGACACTGTACGAACACTAGGAAGCTGGGATACAGATTTCCTTTGCTTAACTTTTTATCATGTTACCCAATATATGAAGAAATGGGATCCAGGATTAGCTTGTTCATGTAGTGCTTTCTTAGCGTGCACACACAGTCCTGAGTGCCACTCACCCCCGCCATCACAAAGGGAACAAGAAAGCAAAGTCAGAGCTTTCAAAGTTGTAAATTCAGCCATAAATTCAAAAAAAAAAAGACTCACTGGGTATGGTGGTGCATGCCTTTAATCTCAGCATTTATGTCTACATACAGACAGAGTCCCCAGCCAGCCAGGGCTACATAGAGCAATCCAGTCTAAAACAGAAATCCTGTCAGGGACCAGCAAAATGGCTAAACAGGTAAGGCTGCATGCTGCCATGCCTGACAACCTGTACTTGATCTGCAGAACCCACATGGTGGAAGGAGAGACGACTACAAGTTGTACTCTGACCTTCACACACACACACACACACAGCACCTGCACGCTCACACCTGTATACACATACACAACACAATAAAGAAAGGTATTTTTAAAATTATTCTTGTGGCAAGTGAGTATGACCTGGGTGCATTATGTGACATTCCCAAATAATCAGTAAAAAGATTACATTGGAGAAATTTTTCTTGTGCAGAATCTCTCACAGCTAAGTGTCTGGTAAAATAACACTCTTCAAAGAGGTTCAAGTTTTGAGCAGTTACATGAAAAAGTAAAATATTTCTATTAATTAGATGATTTATATGATGTCTAAAATGGAAAGAAAGAATTTTGTTTGTAACCTTTTCCTAAATGTCGTAAATAATATCCAATAGACTAAATGGCAGAAAAGATAGTAAAATACATTTGACATCTACAAACTAGTTGGTGTGGCAGAATTAATAAAGACTTCTTAATGAAAGAGATTCAAAACATCCAACATAAGGCCAAAAAAAAAATTCTTACACATCCTGTATCCTGGCTGTATGAAAATGTTGCCCTAATTCAGGTGAAAATGTGAACTGCTGTCATAAGTATCAAAAGCTTGAAGAGAATAGATTTTGTTGCCTACAGAAAAACACTAACTAAAACACCAAATTGTTAAAATGTTCATACTCCTTCAAACTTTACCCTAAACTTCTAGTTGGCAATGATACATCAAGGTTTTTCCAAGCATCATTACCTCACTGTATATCTTTTAATTAAATCCAATAAAGAAAAGATTATATAGTATTTTTTTCATGAGAAATCAGTCTGGATGAGGCTTCAGTCTCTCTCCTGCAATTCATTACCATCATATCTCTCTCTCTCTCTCACACACACACACACACACACACACACCACATACACATATGTTCACACACATACACACCCCCAAACACACACACATGTCCACATACACATGAACACATATTCACACACACACACACCACATACAAATATGTTCACACACACATACACACCCCCAAACACACACACATGTCCACATACACATGAACACATATTCACACACATACACACCCCCAAACACACACACATGTCCACATACACATGAACACATATTCACACACACACACAAATATTCCCCACACTCACGCACACATACATACACACACATTCACACATACTCTCTCTCTCACACACATACACACACATTCACACATACCCTCTCTCTCTCTCTCACACACACACACACACACACAAATATCTGTGGGGATAAGAATCTCACCTCAAATTTCTACAGATGTTTTCCCTCTCTGAAAGACATGACATTTTTATCTAACTCAGGGGAGAAACACTGACTCAAAAAAAGACAGGTGAATATCTAATAAGAAATGACAGAATATGCACTGTTACTAAGTCACTCAGCATTAAACACTGAGTGACAAGAAAACTCAGCCGGGTTCAGAGAACAGGGTGTATTTTAACAGCCATATAAATTCATAGAAATTTTCATTCCCTAAAACAAGGCCATGTGGACCCCCTGTCAACAGCAGGAGAAATAAGAAATTGGGATATTTCGATAAAGAAGCCAGGATCATGCAAAAGTGTATTTGGGACCAAAAGCCAAAGGCAACTAACAGAAAGTTAACAATTTAAGCCCACAAATTGCTTTACATAATTATTTTAATCATCATTTTGTCCGAGCAGGAATCCTAACAGGTTAAGCAAAGGCTGACTTTGACAAAAAGACCCAAGCTGACTAAATAACAGAGCTGTGTTTCAACAATGTAGCCCCTAGAACGCCTCAAGGATCCTGCAAATGTCTGTTGACCTACAACAGTAGCAAGCTTACACTTGACCTTCCTACAGTTCCTGTTTTCCCATTAGATTGTCACAACCTGTTATTATATCGGGACATAAAGATGTCTAAATAAAACTGCAATCAGACACTGAACTTATCTGATAAAGTTGTCATGAATACTGAAGAAAATGGCAAGAGGCACCCCATCCCACCCCCACCCCTACCCCCCAGTCACTAGGCCCTCATTTCCCTGCATCCACAGAATGCGACCTTTTAAGCTCTCTTAAACATTTATTAGCCAAGCTAACGTGGTCAAGCAGTTTCTTCGACAGTTTTGAAAGCAAGTCAAATCAGATTCTGGTTCAGCTTCCAAACTGCTCAACCCCCCAGTTACCTTCTTTCTAACCATAGGAGGTGAGGGTGTGTCCCGGTGCTTACCGATGCCTGGAGCTACATAGATGAAGTAGAGACAGGACGTGGAGAGGGAGAAGAGGAAGATGAAGGCGATCAGGGAGCGATTGGAGACCCGCATCATCAGCTTGAGCGCAGACATCTTCCTCTGCCCTGCCAGCAGCGCGGGCTGCGCTCTCAGGTCTGACTCGGGGCTACTGTCCAGGCCCTAAACTTCCATGAATGTACGGAGAACCCCAAGAGGGTAGCGGGGTCCAGCCGGGGAGGCTTTGAGCGGGAGGGCCGAGCCAGGAAGGGGAAACGGATGCAATGAATGAGAGGCAGCGGAGCAGCGGGAAGGGTGGAGGGAGGATGCGGGGAAAGGTGGAGGGAGGCCGGGGGACCAGGCACCGTGGAGGCCAAAGCCACGGGCCAGGTTAGTTAGAGCGCTGAGATGCGGAGCTCGGCCCGCCGGCTGCAGCGTGCCGGGGTCCCCGCACCCCGGGCGGCGTCCAAGAGGAGAGTCCCGACGATCGGGACCCGGGCCGGGTAGCGTGCGTTCTGCGGGCCTGCGCCCCGGCTGAGTGCGGCCAGTGCGGAGCTCTAGCGTGGGCTCCGGGACACGCGAGGCACGGGCGGCCGCGGGGAACCTGGGGGCTGCGGAGCCGGGCGCTCGCCGGAGCGCGGCCTGCACCTCATTCCGCGCCAAGCCCCGCAGCGCAGCGGCGGCCTCTGGAGCCTAGCGCAGGCCCGGGCGGCGTCCCGGGCAGCGGCGAATGCGCCCGGGCTACACTTGCTGCCGCCGCCCGCTGCCCAGCCGGCCACGGCAGCCGCATTCCCGCCGCGGAGCCCGAGGGAGAGGCGGCGCCGCCCCCGCACAGACCCCCCGGACTACCCGGCGGATGCGCGCTCCCGGGGTCCGGAGGGTGAAGGCAAGAAGGTGACAGACGCGAGGCGATCGCGGACACCCACGAGGACAATCCCGACAGCCCTGTGCTCCCCGAGACCCCTGCAGGCTCCGCCCGCCGATGCACAACTCGACAGGCGGCGCTGCGCCCGGAGCAGGGGAACCAAGAGCCCTCGCCCCTGGAGCGCCGCGCGTCCTGATTGGTCCTGGCACAGGGTGACAGCGTCCCCACCCATCCCCGCCCTCCCGGGTCACTCGCAGTCCCTGCTGGACTCTGAACTAGGCAAGGACCGCGTCCCCAGCGTGGGATGCGCTCTGCACCAAGAATGATGTTTGTGAGAAACAAGGACCTTTTGGAGAAGGACGAAGGAGACACATTTCCCTCCCGGATTTATGGACTGTGGGCCTATGTGTATCCGTTATGCCTTGACCGGACTTCCCATTGAAGGTGAACACAGCCTATAGGCCCACGAACATCACAGCCCAATCCTTAACGGCAAGCCGTCCACTGAATTGATACACCTTCTAGGCGCAGGGCTACCCTTTGTTCCAATGTTTCTTGCCTCTAACTACAGGGTTCCTCACATCACACATTAGCAGCATACTGTGTGCAGGTGTTTCTTTTCAGCTGATCAGCTAATTGTGACTATATAAACCATCCTGACAGGACTGAAGGCAGATTCCAAAGAGATATATGTTCCTTCTTTTAGCCATCAAACTATTAAAAAGAATGGTCTTCAAGAAACTGAAATGTCTCTATAATCTCATGCTGGGGAAGGAAAAGGCTGAAGCCTGGTGCTAGCCAAAGGAGGAACTTACTTCTCCAAAAGAGGTTTCACATAGTTCGAGCAGCTTGTCAGACCACCTTGTAGGAAAGAGGGGGCTAGGTCAGCGATGGAAGGGACCATGCTCTGCCCAGGACTTCATAGTTTGTGTATCCTTTGCCCCGCATTTAAACCTAACCCCCATGTCAGGACTCTGAAGGTGAGCTTGGGGTGAGGAGGTCTCTGGATCTCGTTTTTGTTTCTTTTCCCAGTGCGGCCACATTGAAAACATCACCTTTCTTTGTCAGTGGTTCTTATCGTTTAACTGTTCGATTGAGGGCAGGTGCTTGGTCCCGGTTTGTTAGGACTGCCAGGGCCCAGACTCTGATTTAACAATGGTAGCAACAGTTGTGTGTGCTCTTATCGTCTGCTTTAATTCCATCACTGGGAGGTTAGACATGGTTTTAAGCAATTGGTGAGCTATGGATTCAGTGAAAGACTACCCCTTCCCCAAACACCTCAAAAACCGAAGTGGAGTGGGGGAAGATGTCCAATGGCAGTCTCTACCCTCCATTTAAACACACACACACACACACACACACACACACACACACACACACACACGGAACTTAGGGTTTTTAAAAAACCACCTGACTCTTCTGGAATAAACTACATCTCTACAATTGCACCAGAAAACAAGTTCGTGTGGTGATTTTTATTAAATAAGTTGATACCTTTAAAGGGCAGAGGGCAACGGGAGGCTGGTATGTGGTGAGCACTAGTGGAATCTTCATTTAACTCTCTTTAAAAATCTCTCCTTTGGATTAGTCTCCCAGGGGACAAGGATGCTTATCTCTCTAAACACCAAGTTTCCTGAAGTAAGTTTCTCATCTCTAGTGATCTTAAGAGATGCCTGAAGATCTCAGTTTTCCCCTTCCTTACTCCCTACCCAACTCCCATGGCAAAGATTGTGCCTAGAGACTTGCTTGTAGACAGGTAATACCACTGAGTTGAACCTTAAACTTTGTACTCAGCTCTTTTCTAAAACAGAGAGAATTCTTGGAGCCTAGGAAATGCAAACTGAGCCTCTTTGAGCTTACGTTAGCAATGGATACTTCCTGGGAGGGGGACAGGTAAACTCCACAGCAAAGTACACTGCAGAGATATGAGATGTTTGTTTTTTATTAGTGGTAAAAGGACCTTAAACTTATGAGAGTACACTGTAATTTACAATGGCAAGACTTTAATGACTTCCTTCTAGCTGAATTACTACTAGGCATGTAGTAATTTGTATTATCTTCCGTTTATTGGAGCCCCCACACTTGACATTTTAGATAAATAAGTGAATAAACTAAGTCATAATTGATGGTGTTTACAATGTCTGTAATCTCAGAACTTGGGAGGCTAAGACAGGTGTATAGAGTTTGAGGCCACTGTGGATTACAGAACAAGGCTGTTACAAAAAGAAAAGGAAGGATGGAGGAGACAATGAGGGAAGGACAGAGAAATTGTTGCTGGAGATAAAAGGCATTTTATTTGGTATATGCTGAGTAAGAAGGAGTACTATCCACAAAGTGTTTCAGATTCCTTTGGGAGGGTTCGAGACTTCTTTTTGTGGGGGGGTGTTGAGACACTGTTTCTCTGTATAACAGTCCTGGTTGTCCTAGAATTCAGTCTGTAGAGCAGGATGGTCTCAAACTCTCAGAGATCTGCCTGCCTTTGCAGGGACTAAAGGCGTGTGCCACCCCTTCCCAGCCAGATTTCTTTATAAGCTTTGTTTTTAAAAAAAAAAGTATTTTATGTGATAGAAGAGGAAAATGGAAATAATAAGATTAGCATCTTGAGTCTCACTTTGACCAGGTGCAGCTAGTGGTACACATCTGTAATCCTGGCACTTAGAAGGAAATACTGCAGGCTTGAGACCAGCTGTGGCTGCGTAGCAAATATCCAGCCAGCCAAGCTAAACTAGCAAGATCCTGTCTCCACAAACAAAGAAGACATAATCCCATTTTTAAATCATTGCTAAGACTTCAAACCTCCATATTGCAATCACTAGTTAAATAGGGTCGTTATGGGGCGAGGGCTACAGTTGACTTGTTATAGATTTTGCTCAGCATAAGGACCCAAGTTCTGATCCTCAGAGCTCACAGGTGAAGAGCTGCACACAGTAGAACTCACCTGTAATCTTAATCCTGAGGAAATGAGGCCGGGAGGACCCCTGGAGCTTACTGGACATGGAGTCTAACTGAATCAGGGGAAGCTCCAGGTTCAGAGGGAAACCCTGCCTCAAGAAATAAGGTGGGGAGGTAGACAGGAAAACACTTAGCCTTCACATGGAGCAAAGGATTACCAGCCTACAATCGACACTGCCAGAGAATCTAGGAAACAAGGAGGACCCTAAGAGAGACATACATGGCCCCCCAGAGAAGGGGAAAGGGACAAGATCTCCTGAGCAAATTGGGAGCATGAATGGAGGGCAGAGGGAGCAAGGAGAAAGAGAAGGGGAGAAGAGGAGGGGAGAGGAGGACATGAGGGAGCAGGAAGATTGAGTCAGGGGAATAGAGGAGAGCAAGAAAAGAGATCCATAATAGAGGGAGCCATTATAGGTTTAAAGAGAAATCTGGCACTAGGGAAATGTCCAGAGATATACAAGGATGACAACTAACAATCTAAGCAATAGTGAAGAGACTGCCTTAAATGTCCTTCTCCAATAATGAGAGTGAAAACTACCTTATATGCCATCCTAGAGCCTTCATCCAGTGACTAATGGAAGCAGAAGCAGACACCCACAGCTAAATACTGAACTGAAATCCTGGAAGCCAGTTGCAGAGAGGGAGGAGTGATGAGCAAAGGGATCAAGACCACACTGGTGAAAGCCACAGAAACAACTGACCTGAACAAGGGGAAGCTCATGGAACCCAGACTGATAGCTGGGAAACCAACGTAGTACTGTTCCAGATTCCCTGAACGTGAGTGTCAGTGAGGAGGCCTCGGCAATCTATGCGTCCTCTGGTAGTAGATCAGTATTTATCCCTAGCATGCGAATGAACTTTAGGAGCCCACTCCACATAAAAGGATACTCTCTCAGCCTGGACACATGGGGGAAGGGCCTAGGCCCTTCTCCAAATGATATGACAGACTTTGAAGATCCCCATGGAAGGCCTCACCCTCCCTGGGGAGCAGAAAGGGAATAGGATAAGGAGCTAGTGGGGTGTAGGGGAGGAGGGGAGGGAGAAGGAACTGTGATTGACATTGTTTCTAATTTAAATAAAAAATAGAAAGAATAAATAAATAAATTAGCAGAAAGAAAAAACAGACACTTTGACTTCACATACAAGTGTTCACCTGCACATAACATACCAACAGACACACATGCTTATACCATATGTAAAAATTAATTTTAATTTTAATTTTATAATCGTAGTATTATACCTTTTTCAATACAAGGTCTTCCTATCTGAGACTCAGCTCAGGAATATTATTGGGATGATAAATTATGCTTTAGACAGCTGAATGCTTTTATGATTTTTATATGATTACATGTAAATTATATGAAAGTTAGATGCTAGCATGAGTCATAAAATTATTTATGCATATGTTGTAGTATAGAACCTTCTCTTAAATAAACTTTGCCTTATAAATGTGGTCAGAATTCTGCTGAGTTAAAAAATATTGATTTCATCAATGTTTAGGTTATATTGACGAAATTTAAAACAAATATTACATTGACAAGCAAACATCACTTTAAAGCCATACCTATATATTTTATAGTGTCTATAAAATAATATGTCTAATAAAATTTAAAGAAAACCCCTAGTTCAGCATCTGACCCGGATTTTGTACTGATCTCACATGCTTTCTGTCATTCATCTCCCATGAAGACCATCCTTTCATATGACTGGAACTCCTTGTTGTATTTTCAAGTATTCAAACCACTTGCAAATCATTTTCACAACACCTGTCGGGTGAGCATCATAGGTCATTTGGGGATGAGGAAACAGGAGCCAGCCAGATGAGCCAAAATAACTGGCCTCGGGTCAAGAGGAATAAGGAACTGGGAGCCCAGCCAAGACATTATCAACCGAGTCGATCTCATGCCCTTCCTGCCAGCCGCACTGGCATCCATCTTCACGTGGGTTCCTTCACTTTCCAGGGCAAACCTTTCTAGCTAGCATGCTTTTGTCATCTTTGTTGAAACTGATACAGACGATCTCCGATTTGTCATAAGCATCTGTGTCGGGGTTCTATTTAAATGATACCACGTGGAGTAAATGCTAGGAGGGAAAAGCAGGACGTCAAGGCCCCTTGTCTGAGTCAGGTCACCTCCATGTAGCCCTGACTTGTCACTAGTTTACACACGGAAATGGGAAAACTAGTGGATTGTGCTTGCTTTATCCGTTCCTTTTCCCGGCTTGATTTATGCTAGGTTTATTCAGCAGTTTGCCCTACAGAGAATTTGAACAGCCTAATAGACACCAACTGGCCCCACTGAGTCAGCAATCCAAGGCTGACTGGAAGGAGACGCCTGCCTGGCGGAGATTAGGCGTGGTTCTCTGGAACTGAGCAGTGTGAGCAAATACACCCGGAGGGGTGCCAGAGGGATTTCGGGTTTCATGGTCAGTCTTAGTTTTTACTTTGCAGGAGGATCTCAAGTAGCCCAGTCAGACTTCAGACTCTCTGTGTAGCCGAGGATGACCTTGAATTCTGACCATCCTGTCTCCACCTCTTAGAAATGACTGCCATTCGCCACCACACCCAGCTGAAGAATGAAGATAGAAGAATTGAAGGGCAGCCAAGTCACACAGAAAGCAAAGCCCATCCAGTCATTGTCCTCCACAGGAAGCCGTGATGTGATCTTAATCACCCAGGTTGACCAGAACAGGTCGCCTTTGCTTGTTTGAGGCTACAGACACATGGTGCCTGTGCAACCCCAAAACAGCTGAGGGAAGTCACCCCATTGACACATATGTACCCAGTGAATGAAGATGAGTTCATGGGGCTGGAGAGATGGCTCAGAGGTTAAGAGCACTGACTGCTCTTCTAGGGGTCCTGAGTTCAATTCCCAGCAACCACATGGTGGCTCACAACCATCTACAATTCAATCTGGTGTCCTCTTCTGGCATGTAGGCAGAACACTGTATATGTAATAAATAAATCTTTAAAAAAGAAAGAAAGAAAATGAGTTCATGAAGGTATGGTCGAGGAGAAGGGTTTTATTGTTATCTATTAGCATGGAAGCACATGGTTACTTCCATGCTAATGATGTCATCGTTTGCAATGGTTGCTATTTAAAAGCATCTGTTTTCCTAAACAGCAAGAGTTGAATTTAAATTGCATACATAGTAAGGTAGATCTGTTCTTCTAAAGAAGAGCTGAAGCATCAAGTAGGCGAGGAGAGACAGAGACAGGTTAGAGCAAGGAGAGGGGAGACGTGGATGAAGAGGTAAACTCTAGAATTTGGAATCAAGTATGGAGGGTAGCAGGAGCCCGCAGAAACAAGTGATCCGCACTTACCTTAGGAGACCCAAATCATCGGCTTGACTCAGAGAGCCGCGTCCCTTGAAAGGGCGCTCATATATGCCACTCCTGGGTTTTAGCATCAGACGGCTGCTCCAAGGTATCGATTCGTTGAGAAGTCACAGGTCCTGAACGAGAACTCACTCTGTAGACCAGGCTGGCCTCAAACTCAGAGATCCTGCTGCCTCTGTCTCCAAGTGCTGGGAATAAAGGTGTGTGCCATCATCACCCCGCCCATCATTTACTTTTTTAAAAGATGGCTTCCTCTGAATTTGGATGATGTGTGCAGTGGTATCTGAGTATGTAGCACAAAAGCAGGAGTTGGTCAATGCACTACCCCTACACATGCACACACACACACACACACACACACACACACACACACACACACACCCCTAATCCATCTAACTAGAGCACGTTAACAACAGAAGTTTTATATTCACAGGTGAGTGACTCAGATCAAATACCTTGGTGAATGGTTTTCAACCTTCCCAATGCCTTATTTCTAATTCCTTAATACTGTTCCTTACATTATTGGGACCCCAACCATAAAATTATTTTCATTGCTGCTTCATAACTATAATTTTGATAGTAATGAATTGTAGTGTAAACATCTGATGTACAGTGGTCTTGGGCAACCCTTGTGAAAGGGACATTTAACATCCAAAGGTGTCACAATCCACAGGTTGAGAACTTCTGATCTGGATGAAAGATAATGTATTATGAAAGTGTCCTTTTCTGTCAACAAGAACTTTAAAGCCCTGAATTCCAGCACTCAGGAGGTAGAGGCAGGCAGATCTCTCAGTTTCAAGCCAACCTAGTCTACAGAATAAGTTCCAGGATAGCCAAGGTTATACAGAGAGACACAATCTAAAAATATTTATTATTATTTATACAGTGCAGCCTTCCCTCCAGCCTGGTTCCAGAGCTGCATCAGTCCCAAATAAACACACAGGAGGCTATATTAATTATGAAGCTGTTGGCCAATTCCTTGGTTTCTAACTGGCTATCTCTGACTTAAGTATTTACCCCATAAATATTTCTAAGTATTTCTCTTACCAGAGAAAGGGTCCGGACCTTTTACTCCTCTGGAGGCTACATTGTGGCTCCCTGTGTTTCTCTTTCCCAGAATCCTCCCAGTCCCACCTATCTTGCTTCCCTATTGGCCAACAGTGCTTTATTCAACAACCAATGAGAGACAGATTTCAGAATGATATCTTCCATCAATTATTATTATTTATTATTACTATTTTATAGCTACAGCTATGAAAACAAGCCAAGAAGTACAATTATGATACAGAATAACTGTTAATGAGGGAATTTTCCAGACCATTTTCTATCCATTTATTAGCACATTTAGCATCCTAACAAAGCAGTGGGATTTTGCCAGGCTATTCTTTTAGTGACTTAAGGAAAAAATACTTTCAGAAGTTTAATGCATTCATAATTTATGTCAATTTTCTTAACTCTTGAGAATTTCATATATGTATACAATGAAGCATGATCTATTCCCATTTCCTCCCTCAACTCCTCTCAAACCCACCCCAGCATGCCACATGGGTTCCTACCAACTTCCTGTCTTTTTTTTTTCCTTTTGATAACCTACAAAGTCCAATTAGAGCCTCCCTGGTGTGAAAAGGCATGTGTGAGTATGAGAACGGGGAGGGATGAGCAGCCGGGAGTTAGACAGATCCCCAGTAGGAGTCACAAACAGATAATAAAGATGGGAAACATGGCCTCAAACTCAGAGAGATCCACCTGCCACTGCCTCCCAAGTGCTGGGATTAAAGGCGTGCCCAGTTCAGTTTGGGGGCTTTTTAAGACAGGATCTCACTCTGTAGCTCTGTCTGTCCTAGAACTCACTATGTAGACAAGGCTGGCTTTAAACTCACAGAGACCTTCCTGCTTCTTCTTCCTGAGTGCTGTAATATCCCAAGCAAGCACGGTGACCGCAGATGTAGCTCAGTTGGTAGAGCGCTTGCCTGCCCAGGCGGCCTGGTGATACAAGCTGTGATCCCAGCGCTCTGGAGGTGAAGAAAGGAGGTCAGAGGTCCCAGCTCATCCTCAGCCTCAGGATGAGTCTGAGGCCAGCCTGGGCTGCGTGAGACTCTGACTGGGAAAGGGGAATACAGACAGGCCGGGAATATTTCCTCACAGGCAGGGAGAATTCCGGGAAAGGATTCCTGCCCCTGTTGACTACATGGAAGGGAAGGGCTGTTCAGTTAGCCATGAACATGCAGCATTTCTGCAAGAAGCAAGCTGTGGGTGTGGAGGAAACCTTGGAGGACATGAAATTCTGAAGTGCTGATTTTTTTTCCAGTCTGGAAAGTATTGAAGCTGGGTCAAAGGCAGCCAAACTTAGTCCACTACAAAACTGTGTCCCGTGGAGATTCAGGAAAAACAAGTGCAACTTTTAACCTGGACTGGAACCATATCACAGAGCCAGTACTAATAAGAAAGCGCTAAAGGCAACATTTTGTAGGCTTCCTGCATCTGAAGTGCTACCTCAGCCCATACCCATGACCTGACCTGGAAAACTCCATCCTAATCAAAACTAGTTAAGGCAGATCCAGGAGAAGGCCCAGAAAGACTAGAAAGAAAAAGTGGCGTGGCGTATGAAGGGTTAATATCCAAAATCAGAAAGATGGTATCAGTGATAAGACTGAAATTGGTTTTTAAAATTGTGAAAGCAGAGATTTGCAGGCACACACATACTTTTGGGGAACAGAGCATGGGTGAAGGGCTCTGTTTCTTGTTTGGTTTTAGGACTGTTTGGTAAGCACTAATAAGAAATTTCATCAAGTGAGACTAAAACTTTTTTGTTAAGTGAAGTAACCCAGACTTAGAAAGACAAATGCCAAGTATATGGATCCACGAATTTTGTTTATAAGTCTGTACATTATGTGTGGGGGGTTTTAGGTCATGAAACCAGAAAGGGGACAATGAGAAGAGAAAAGGTAGTCTTATAAGGGGGGGATTGAGAGACGAAAGCAGCAGAGACTTCTGGGGGCAGAAGAGGTGCCAGCGGGGAAAGGGGTCCAGGAGGACGTGCCGGCGAGGAGAGGGGTGTCAACAAAACCAGAGTGAGACTGAAAACGCCATAATGAAACCCAGTATTTGGGATTCTGGTTTTTAAAAACTAACTTGGCTGCTTCCTACCAAGGACCCTGTAGTCAACACACACGGCAAAGACCCAGGTAATTGGCTTCTCACTCTTTGTCAATGACGCTTCTTTTTGCAACAGATAGAGACCATCCGTCGGAGAAAGCCACAGCTGTTCAAAGGCAGGCAAGAACTGAGCTCCAAGTACTGTGACAAACACCACGACTTGTCCGTAAGGCCCTGGAAAGGTCTTTGCAACGTGGGAGAGGTATTGATTTTCATACACTTTGAAGATGGCATCAAGCAAATGTTAAGAAAAGATTAAACCTCAGACTGGGGAGGTGGTTTGCTCAGGAAAGAGCCTGTCACACAAGCACAAGGGCCCTAGTTCCTGTCCCCAGCAACCATATAAAAATGCTGGTGCTATGCTATGCGCCTGCCATGCCGGCACTGCGTAGGCTGAGCAGGGAAGATGATTCCTGGGGCTTGCCGGTCAACCAGGGCAGCAGCATGGTGAACTTCAGGTTCAGTAAGACATTCTGTCTCAAAAAAAGAAGGTGAAGTGCTGGGCATGGTGACACACGCCTGTATTCCCAACACCTGGGAAGCAAAAGCAGACAGATCTCTGTGAGTTCAAGACCAGCCTGGTCTACTTAGCAAGTTCCAGGCCAGCCAGGGCTACATAGTGAGAGCCTGTCTCCAAAAAGCTAACAAACAAAAGCTAAAGTGAGGAGAAATTGAGGAAAACACCCAACCATAATAAATCATGCATCCAGCCCTGAGTTTAATCCTGTTACCTATATCTCCCATTAACAATGTTAGCGCCAACAGAAGCTGAATGTATTAAAATGGTCCTGTACGTTCTGCAGAAAGTGGTAAGTCAGACTATCGCTAGCAAGCATTAGCTACTCTTAATAGTCTTACAATGTACCTGTCGTCTGAAGAATTAGATTGCAAGATACTGAGGAATAACAGAATTGACAGCCAAGCCCAACCTTCCCTAGAGGAGCCAAGAGGTCCTCTCACATCAGAAATGGTCCACATCTAGCTTAGTACATTTTGTTGTGCCTTATTGGGAATAGTTAAAATCCGATACAGCTGGTGTTGGTCTCAGTTTTCTAAGAGTGGTGATGGGTTTTGTCTTTACAAGATATGTTTGTGTAGGCTGTTGCTCCCTCCTAAGTGTGAGTACATTTGGTGAATTAAGAGTTTGGATCAGGGTTACCAGGAGGAATCAAAGGCTTTTGTTGTTGTTGTTGTTGTTTTACCACAATGTTGAGCAACTTCTTGTGCCCTCTTTTGTGTAATGCACAAATAGTCAGCAGCATGTGGTGACCCAAGTCTTGGAGAAGCATCATATGACTAACCAGCTTCACCCTGAGAAAGATGGGTAGAGGAAGCATACATAGTCATGCAAAGTTAAGTCCTCATCAGTATAACTCTACATTAACTTTGTTCCCTTTGCCTAAAGAATTTGGCAGAGCCTGTAGTTAGGGGACAGAGAGGTGGCTTGCAGTGGAGAATGCTGGCTGTGCAAGCTTGAGGACTTGAGTTCAGTTCCTAGCGTGGCAGTGTGACTGCAACCCCAGTGCTGTAGAGGGGAAAACAAGAGACTTCCTTGACTTTCTGGCTGACAGCCTCGCTCTAGTATCAAGGAGGGGCCCTGACACAAGGGAATAGGGGGAGAGTATCAGAGCAAGGCGCACAGCATCCTCTGGCCTTCATGTGCCCACCTCAAACACATATACTACATCCATGCACACACGGGTACACACACCACATTCACACACACACACGCACACAAACGCATCACTACAACCACAAGCACACACATAAACAATAGGCCCAATACAATGAAAATCAGTCAAGTAAGACAAATAAGGCAAAAGCCAGGTAGCTACTTAAATGTAGCCATTTTTCATTTACAGATGAGAATTACAATAGAGAAAAATAATGCAGACTTAGGTCTTTTATTACCTACTGTATGATTTAATATGTCTGAGTCTTATTTTCTTAACTATGACATTAATGAGGACAAAATATGCATTTGTATGCTGTGATGATTAATCCTTTATTGATGTTTTAGGTTAGCAAACAAAATGATGGGGTTCATTTTGGCATGTGGGGGGGCATTATGCTTTGTTCTTTTTGTTTGTTTTGTTTGAGACAGAACCTCTCAATTATGTAGCTCTGACTCTCCTGGCAGGCCTTGAACTCAGAGACCCGCCTGTCTCTGCCTCCCAGGAAAAGGGCATGTACCACCAAATCCGGGTCTTACACTTTGTTCTTATTCACCACTTCAGAATGGATAGCCCTGATGATCATCTTGGTTGGCTTTAGAGACACACAGGAAATGGGTAGGCACGTTTCTCAACCTGTCTATGGAGCATTCCTGGAGATAGCAACTGAGGATGCAGGCCTGCTCTGAACACAACAAGCACCATCCGATAGCCCAGGTAGCATCAAAGCACAAAGAAGCCGGCAGATAAATGATCTCAGTTTTCCTACAGCAGTGTGGTTATTGCTGCTGCATTGTCCATGGATGTCAGACTCCAGCGTCCTCAGCCTTTTAACTCAGACTCACATCAGCCACTCTTCAGGGACCCCAGCCTTCAGCCTGCATCTGGGACTGTGTCCTTGATCCCTGCCTGTTGGGTTTGAATGATAACGGCCTTCATAGACTCATATATCTGAATACTTGTTTCCCAGTTGGTGGGAGCATTTGGGAAGGATTAGGAGGTGTGGCCTTGTTGTAGGAGGTGTGTCACTGGGGGTTTGAGGTTTCAAAAGCCCATACCACTACCCATTATCTCTCTTTTCTCTACTCTTTCTTGTCGATCATATGTAAGTTTTCAGCTGCTGCTCCAGCTTCATGCCTGCCTATCTGTTGCCACGCTCCCTGCTATATGATCATGGACTCCAACCCTCTGGAACTACGACCAGCAATAAACATTGTCTTTTATAAGTTGCCTTGGTCATGGTATTTTGTCTTGAAAAATAACTAAAACGCTGCCTTTTTGAGGCTTCCAGTTTGGGTTAAACAGCTGATGGTTGTTTTGCTTGGCTCTCCAGCATGCATGCAAGCATCATGGAACTATCTAGCCTCAGACTGCACAAACCAGTCTAGCCAATCCCCCGTACAATGAGATATTCTATGGAATCCATTCCTGTAAGAATGCCGGTGTAACCCTTAAGAGATACGTAAAACTTTGATCTAAGGCAAAGAGAACTCAGGGTGTGCCTTTGGTGACACACTGGGATATTATTTAACCCTGCTCATTCATGAATCACTAAACTATTAGGGTAAAATTCCTTTGACTTTTGTACAGAGCTTTTTTGTATGACTCATGCAGGAACTAAGAGTTTAGACTTAGTGGAATTATATATTAACTTGCAGGTAGATCAGTAGGGCTAAAGCAATTTCAATAGCATGGAAAAGATGAACTCAGAAGTTTTGTTATCTTATGACTACAAACACAATCTTATTCTAGTACCCTTATTAAATACCTACATGTGCATTTTTTTTCAAAACGCAATTCAAACAACTTTATCATCTTAATTGATGCATTCATTCCATATCAGAATGAGAATATGTTTGGGGGTTTTTATAAATTATACTCAGAAAAGTAGTGATGAGATAATGTGCTTAGAACATAGTAAATCCTCAGCAAATATTAAGTTTTATTCAATTCGGCCAAAGCTTTCCAAACGGAGAGTCCACATAACACACTGGGGTCTACCAAGCATGAGGTAACTCTAGGAACACACCATTTGTTCCCTCTGGGAATTGTACTATACTTTCAAACCCTAATGTTGGAGGTATTAGATCATGAAACTGAATAAAACTTAATATCTTACCGTCTGAGGACAACCAATAAAATGTTAGAAACAGAGAGTGAAGACTAGAATACAGGAAAGAAGAATAAGCTAAAACTTGATTGCTCAAATACAAGATTTGATAGATATAAAAGAACCAGCAAAATCTGTACTGATAGAGATGCTTGTTCTGATTTTAGCTCAGTTACATTTTTTTACTTCTCCCAGTATTCACTCTGTTTCTACTTCAGCAATATCAAATGATGTGTATTTTTTAAATTGTGTTACCTGTCTCTGTATTTTCTCTATTCTTCTACTTTGACATACTGAGCTCCTAGTTAATCTGGGTGACAAAGTAAAACACTGTCTCAAAAAATAAGTAAATTAAATAAAATAATCATTTTAAATTCTATTTGATAATAACCTTTAAAAGCAGAGTCCCAAGTTCCTACTGCTCTGCATTTACAGCTTACTCAAATGCTTTTGTTTTTATAATCAAACGTGCTAGAAGGATTGTAGTTACTAAGTTAAAACTTAATAATATTATTAAATATTATTACTATTAATGTTAAAATCTTAATAGCATTGAAATCTGAGAAATTCTGGTGACTCCCCTTTCCGAACGACTTTCAACCAGGCTGTAGTCAACGTTCTTTTCTTATTTACCGTGGGTTTCAGCAACAGGTACCATTGACTCTTACACTTCCATCGGTTCACCTTCCTACAAACGTCACTGATGAGGAAAAGTGACAGTACACGGAACAAGGGTATTGCTGGTTATTTATTGTGAGAATATACTTACACAAGAAACCGAAAACCCAGGTCAGTCTCTGCAGCCTTTCGAGACCGGACCAGAACCCTGAAAAGAGGGAGAGAGCCCCTATCCTCAGCCCTTTATCCCACATGCTCGTTCGCACTTGTAGCCACGCCCAAATCGGGCGTGGCCAGCGGCACAGAAAGACACCTCTGTGTTTTTCTCCATAAGCCTTCTTGTTGTCTTTACTTTGATATACACTGCGCTGTTTTCTTTTTTTATGGCATTATGCTCCGTCTAAATTTGATTTCTTTTTTTAATTTGGTTCCTTTCCAGTTCCAGATTAAGAATGCCACTAAACAAGGAATGGAATTAGTAGGCTCAATATACAGTTATTTTCACATATGGCTTACTAACTTATCACCAATGAGTGTAACCAAGAAAGCGTATGAAAACAGTTGTTTCCTCTACTTTACTTTTTACTAACAAGAAAGGCCCTTTATTGTTTACACCTTTTAATTTCCACCAATTTATTTCCAGAATTGATATTCTGTATTAAAAAATGTAAGTCAGCCAGTTGTGGTGGCACACTCAGACAGAATCCTGAGTTTGAAGCCAGCCTGGGCTACATAGCAAGTTCTAGGTCAGCCAGGGCTCTAGTGAGATCCTGTCTCAAAATCAAAAACCATAAAGTTACAATAAGCTAAAATAACCTGCTTCCTGAATTTTACATGTATTACCAATCACAGATTTTCAGGGCCTTTTCATCGCATAAAAGCCTTGTAACAACACTGTAAAGTATGAACCATTATTAATGTAATGTTACAGATAGAAAAGCCAAGTTCCTGAGAGGTGATCAGTCTTGCCCAAAGCGGCCCATGAAGACTGGGAGGGATGTAGCATGCAGTTCTGAGTCCGGAGTTTGGAGCAGCATGCAGCTATTTGAAGTTTAATTTTAATGAAATGTAAGTAAAACGAAAAATCCAACTCTTCCTGTTTGGTTGCTGCACATGACTTGTGCCTACTGCAGGAGACAGTGCAAGACATTTCCGCTGTTGTGATTTGATGGCTAACATTATGTTTTGAGCTTAAATTGCCATGCTTAAGAGATCTAGAAAAAAAATACCTCTGACCTGTAAACCCCACTTACCAAAGGGCAGATAACTTCCTGGAATTCTGGCAGGTGTTGCTCATGTAAGATAACAAGACACATGTTTTTGCTTCTGTAAACAATCTTGGCTGACCCAGGATGTGCTTGGTCACACATAGGTGGGAGGTATGGAGGCAGGAAGTACTTCAGGATGTGTGTTGTCTTGATTGGACAGTGGGAAGGACACAGTCTTGTGGTTTTTGTCTTTAAAAAACACCTGACTAACATAATTTGGCTCCATACTCTGGGAATCACAAATATAGACCTGACCAGTATACATGGTCCTTGATAGTATTTAATAAACCCGGTTTCAAATGTGGCTCAAAAACTGAGATAGTGATCTTATTCCCACCCAGTAGAATTAATATTTTTCTGGAGGCCCCAGTGAGATCAGACCACCACCCAAATTCTAAAGCAGAATCTTCATGCTGGGGGTCTAGGGCTGAAGGACCACCTGAGGAGGTATAGACCTTGAGATGTTTCAAGACTCCAAGGTGTGCCTTGATTTTATGGACTATCAAAGTGAACTGCCTTGCTGACAGAAACAGCAAGCAACTACACAGGCCTCCCCGTGGCGAGTCATAGGAATTTTCTGTTCTGGTTCTGTTGGGATCCTAACCTGAGATGTGGAGGGGTTCGTGGGAGCCAATAACGCTCCTATCCAGGGCAAAAAGAGAGATTGTTGAACCTCCCACCTGAGGTTCTTGGTCTGCTTTTGTGTCATGTTTGTCTGGTCTTTGGTTTCATTTTTGCTGTCTCTGTATCTTGTACTTCCTGTGTTCTATGTTTATTGGTTTTGTTTTTAATGTCTATGCCACCGCTGGCCGCTGGCCACCGCAACTGCAGCATCCCACGGCTGCTGTGATGGCCAGAGCTCAGAAAATCTTATCTCTGAGCTTTCTGGTCACTGGATTAAGTTTAGCAGGGATTCAAATGTCATTTGGGTGTGGATAATATTAAAGAAAGTTGTTTAATGCAGTTCTACTTTATTGAAAAGCCGGCTATGGAGTGGGTTGTGGCTCTCCCTTCTCTAGACCCAGGCATGCTTATTTAAAAGTTTCTTCTAAGTCCTCTGTCAAAAGGTCAACATGAATCTGTGCCACGTAGAAGACAGCAAAGCAAAAGAGACCATTCCAAAAAAAAAAGGGGGTGTGGGAGGGGGGTTTAATTGGTTTCATTTAACTGCCTAAAACTTTTTTCGCTAAGTGTCCTAGTTAGGGTTTCTATTGCTGTAAGGAGAAACATGACCACAGCAACTCTTATGAGGAAAACATTTAACTGAGGTAGCTTGGTTACAGTTTTGGAGGTTTGGTCCATTGTCGTTGTGACAAGAAGCACAGTGGCACACAGGCAGACATTATGCTAACTACATCTCGATCAAAAAGAAGGCAACAGGAAGTCAACTGAGACACTGCAATATCCTGAGCACAGGAAACCTCAAAGCCCACCTCTACAGTGACACACTTCCTCCAACAGGAAGTCAACTGAGACACTGCAATATCCTGAGCACAGGAAACCTCAAAGCCCGCCTCTACAGTGACACACTTCCTCCAACAAAGGCACACCTCCTAATCATACCACTCCCAATGAGATTATGGGGGCCAATTACATTCAAGCTACCACACTAAGATTTAAACCTTATTTCAAGCTCTTTAAGACTATTTTGTGAAATTTCTGTACCTCCAGATTTATAAATTTGTTGGATATGGTCAAAAATCTATAGAATCTAAAAAGGTTAATTTAAAACTCTTAACACACAGGGGGGTTGATAGGTGAAAATCTATGTATAGGTAATCTTAAAGCAACCATGTGGCGTGATGCCATATTGGGCTGTAAGCAACATATGACTTGGTGTCATCTTAGCTGATGACACACATTGGAATGGAGATGACCATGTGACTGGCAGCCATCTTTGCTGGGGTTGGGAAAGGGTGAATGTCATGTGACTTCACTGTCGTCTTGATTAAAGGTGGCCACATGACATAAACCAACTAAGAAGGCAATAACAGGTCTCCAAGATATTCTAGATCAGGATGGATTTTTGTATGATAATCTTTGTTCTGAAAACAAAATAATAATAAAAACAAGGTTTGTCTTAGCTTGGGTATTTTGGTCGCTGTGAAGAGGTACAACAACTCTTACAAAGAAAAACGTTTTAATGTGGCTGGCTTACAATTTCAGAGGCTTAGTCTATTATCATCATAGCAGGACATGGCAGCATGCCCGCAGACATGGTAGTGGAAAAGGCGCTAAAAAATCTACATCTTTACCTGCAGGCAGCAGGAGAGACTGTATCATATGGGGTGTAGCTTCAGCATATATGAAACATCAAAGCCCGCCTCCACAGTGACACTCTTCCTCCAAGGAGACCACACCTACTCCAACAAGGCCACACCTCCTAATAGTGCCACTTCCTATGGGCCAAGCATTCAGACACATGAGTCTATGGGGATCATACTTTCTCAGACCACTGCAAATGTAATAAGGTATTAAAGTGTCACCTCCCTGTGTTTATATGACAAGAATGTACCTTGTGCTGGCAGTCAAACTTTGAAATGTTGGAGTCACCCAGGAGGTGTTGGTTTTAAAGGCATGAAGGGGTCATGGAGTGCAGCTGAGACTTGGTACTGGGTAGCAGGGCTGGAGATGCTAAAGGGAGACCAGAGAGGAGACTCCAGCAGGTTTGGAGATGCTGGTGTCGTGTGATAGCAGTCACCAGAAACAACAACTACAACGAAATGGACCTGGCTGGAGCCCAGAGGACAGGCTGTGTGTGCTGCAGAGGACAGATGTGGAGGGGTGACCCAGGCCATTTGGAGGAGCACAGAGGATGGTGAGTGAGTCCTAGATGGTGAGCACTGAGTTCTTCACACTGTTGGAGTTTGGCCTTGTTGTGTCCAGACTGTGACTGTGCCCTGTTTCTTCCCTCTTAAAGTAGAAAAGGTACTCAATTTATCTTTTGCTATTGTAGGATTCCATAATTGAGATATTTTAAAACTTTTCTTTTAATCGTACACGCATTGGTGTCTTGCCTGCATGTATCTCTGTGTAGGGATGTTGGAACCCCATGGAGCTGGAGTTGCAGAGATGGCTCAGTGGTTAAGAAGAGATTTCCACCCAGCTGACAGACCCCATCCAGAAATCAGTCTTGGACTACAAACTGTTCCAAAGGACTGCAAGTCCTGGGCTTGCTGAAAGCCGATGTGGACCAGTCCAGCCAATATGATTACTCCCTGTCTCTTCACTGAGTCAGCTATGATGCTTCTCATGAATGCCCCTTGCCTGAATCCCCTCCTGGCCCAACTAGCATCCCAGTCCTCCTGGGCCCTGACAACGATGTCCTTGTTTCAGCAGGAAGCACTTACAGAGGAGATTATATTACCCTTATCCTAAACAAAGCCTGGAATGTTAGGTTCAAAGGAAACTCCCTGGCAAAGGTGACAAAATGGCTACCTATAGGGACTCTTGGAATGCCAGGAAAAGTGCCTGTTTAAAACAAATGACCAAGAGCTATCAACAGGTAGATTCATTAACTAAAATTCATTAACTACAATATGATAGGGCTCTTGACCTGCTCTGTGTAAAACAAGGAGGTTATTGTGTGGCTTTAAGAAAATTCTTGTTTCTATATAAACCACTAGGAACCATTGGAGATAATTTGACTGTACTTTAAAAAAGAAGAACTGTGAAAAGGGGACCCGAGATAAAATAAATGACTGGTTCCTGTTGTAGTTTTCAGGCTCCTTCTGACTAGTAACTCTGATATCAGCCATCCCAGTGCCTCCGCCCGCCTGTTTCCATTAATCAGGGTTTTCTCTCGCACCATTAATGCTTAATTTGCATACATAAATTTCCATCCGGGTGTCATTAAGCCGATGGTTATTAGATCCAAATATGAACAGATACCCGCCACAGAGTCGAAGACTTAACTCAGAATACAATTCAAGGGAGACCACGAGACCAAGGTTATCTTTTAACCTGTGAGCTCCACTTGTCCAAGGTCAGATGACTTCCTGGAATGCTGGGGGCTGTTGTTTATATAACAAGGCACATGTTTCTGCTTCTCTACACAAGCTTTGCACACACATAGGTGGGAGGCACATAGCCAGGAAGTATATCAGGATGTATGCTTGCGCCCGATTGGATGAATGTGCCGAGCACATAGACTTGTGAGCTACGTCTTCATAAGACCCTGACTAATGTAATTCGTAGCCATACTCTGGGAGTCCTGGGTATGAATCTGGTCAGTATTTAATAAAGCTTGCTTCTAATTTGGCTCAAAAATTATGGTAGAGGTCTTATTCTCACCTGATGGGATAAACATTAGAAAGTTCTGTCAGGCAGTACCAAACAGAAGAATTCCCGCAGCAAGGGAACCCGAACTGCTTTGGCATCTTCAGGAAGATCTACCAACTTTCACTACTGTGTGAATGCTGCTGCCCTTGAGGCTGTTGCTGACATTTCTCTTCCTCTGAAACATAGAGAGTAACACAAATAACTGGCTGGACCGGGCTGTCACTGAGAACAACAGACAGAGATAGGACTAGGAAATAGGCAATGTATGTGGTTAGCATCCCCAAGCCCTGCTTCCGGTCCCCATCCTCCCCTTTTTCCAGCAGCTTCTCTCTCTCTCTCTCTCTCTCTCCTCTCTTTCTTTCTGTATTCTACAGTATAAATGATGCATATTCTAGGTATTCTAAAGTATAAACAATGGGTACTATATTGAAGGCAGGGTTTAAATGAGTCCACAAGACCCAAGATGTAAATGATAAACAGGTATTCATTAGGGAAGCACTTACACAAGTAAGTGAATAACAGCGCAATCTCCCTGCTCCTAGAGATACAGTCTCTGCCTATCTGATGCTCTGACCAAAATCCAAGAGAGCCAGCCAGCCCCTCCTCTTCCTTATAAGGGGTCACATCTGCACACCTGAAGCCACACCCCTAGGATGTGGCCACCATCACAAGGTCATTGGCAAAGCAAGATGCCACTACATTTCCCCTTTTTCTCTAAATAAGAGGGTTTTAAGTCTGATGCAAAAACTATATACAATGATAACAAATATCAAGTATAGTCCAGGAGAAAGAAAAGTAAAAATATATACAAATTTAGACCTACAACCAGCAAGAGCAACATTAAGCAAGAGACACATACTAAATGTCCAGTCACAGGGTAATGGCATATAATATTACTTTTACTATTACTATTATTCCGATAGCTGTCCTATTCTGGAAAGTCTAAGTCTTGTACCTAATATGCTCTAGCTAAGATAAGAGGATATTAGCTGTTATTTGGGGGTTCAGACAGCTTGGCAAGGCCCAGGCAACTGGCCAGAAGAATACACGTTGCATATGATTGTCAGGAGTGGGACCATGAATTTCCATGTAAATCTAACAAAAGCTTAAAAGGGATTTTAGAAACAAAAGAACAGACAGAAGCCCGACTTCTTGGTAGCAGCATTTTCTCAGGTGGGCTCTGTTTTGCTAGAGACAAGCAGAGACTTCCACGGCCAGTGTGATAAACTTACGCCCGCCATCTTGGAAAACCACAGTTTAAACAGCTGCGGTTTTTAGCAGGTAAGACACGTGGCCAGAAAAACATAAAGATTTACAGTAAAGTCAGATGCAGATGAAGAGAAATCTCTAAAGGTTTACAGTGTATTTAAAAATTACATAGGCTTGAGAAAGAAAAAGAAACAGGATACTGGTAAAAGAAATAGAGAAGCTGGTTGTGGTGGTGGCGCACTCCGGTGGGATTTGCTACAGAGGCAGAAGCAGGCAGATTTCCAGAGAAACCCTGTCTCAGATAAATAAATAAATAAATAAATAAATAAATGTAAAAGATATAGAGTAAAAAAGCCATGCAAAGATGGAAAATACACAGAAAGTCTGGATACAGTATGCTGTTATGTTTTTCAGTCATTCAATGGCTAAGGAAGGAACAACTGCTGAAATATACTTGATTATAAATGCTGCTAAATTAATCCAACTTATATATTTTAAAAATGCTTTGACTTCTAAATTTAAATATAAGGACAGGATACTTGGGAAAAAAAGTTTTTATTTCTGTTTCCACAGAAAATGGAAAGATGTGGATTCCTTCCAGGCTTCTGTGATTTGATGAAGTAAGACCTCCTGAAGCAATGTCCCGGGCAATCCGGCATCTGAAACAGCTGGGATGATACAGACGCACAGACTACGAAAACAAGGCCTTGACCAGGTTTCTAAGTTTTGTCATGATCCCCATGGTATGGACAGTGCCCCCTATCAGCAGGAAGCAGTTTGGAATGAACAATGCCCAAATTCCCAAATATTGTTTATAAATCTTTCTTTTCATTTTCACAACCAACCTTTTTTAAAGGTAAAATGTAGTTATGGTATGGAAATGAATACTTTGTATTGGTATGGTTTTTCATTTATTGACACAAATTTAAGGTCAATTTTGTGTTGTGTATGTTTCTCCTCTTGATTAAGTATTGTGTTTATACTGATCTTTTAAAAATGTAATACATAGTTAAATACAGATTACAGATAGTTACCTATAATAGTCAGAACTTATAGTTAGGTTAGTTAGGTTTTCTAGATATAGAGATTATTTGAGATAGATAGTCTTCAAACCTTTCAAAGACCTTCAGAAAATGGCATTTAAAATGTTTTAGGGTTTTTCTTAACAATGAGAAATGTCTGCTTCTGACACACTAATTACGTCTGAGATGGACATTGAAGAACTCGTTATGGAGTTTGATTTCAACATGGCAAGATTAGTCATTTGGGCAATTAGCTGCCCTTGCCTGGACTGCTTGACTGTTGCTGTATAAACTGGACATACAGGACCCACGGGAAGGTGACTGCTGAACTCGAACAGTCCTTCAGGGTTCCAGCTTCATGGAAGAGTCTGCCAAACTTCCTGCAGGACACAGAAAAATGACTGACAGACTGCTAATGCAGATGGACAGTTTGAAATTTCCTGCTTTGCTGAGAAGTCTTCCAGACACACTGTGGTCTATGGGCTGAAGATGTATGCCCCAATGTTACAGAGGAACTTCAGGTGACTGTCCAGGCAGCGAGATGTCTCTGTCAATTCTAGTGTTTACATATTATCCTTCTGTGGTCTTTGATGGAGTTGAAGACAGATAGTTTTAATCATAGTTTTCTTTAGTTATGATAAAAAATAAGCTACATATAATGTGACTATAGTTCTTTCTTGATAACTGTTCTGTTATATATAATTTGATTATATTAAAGTTAAAACCTTTCTTTTCATTTAGACAGAAAAGAGGAGATGATGGAAAAGTCCTGTGTATATGTCAATAAAACATTGTTGGCCAATAGGGAAGCAAGATAGGTGGGACTACGAGTCTAGGAGGATTCTAGGAAATGTAGTGAGGGCAGCCGTCACCATGTGATTCCCAGGAAGAGGGGAGGCAAGTCTATGTTCTCGGAAAGATAAGTCCTTATAAAAATATATATTTGTGATTATAGGTCAATAATTAAGTCAGAGCTAGCCAATAAAAAACAATAACAAATGGCCAACAGCTTCATAATTAATACAGTGTCCTGTGTGTTATTTGGGGGTTCAGACAGCTCAGCAGGGCCCAGGCGGCTGGCTGGAAGAATGCATGTTACAATTAGCTGTGACTGTCTAGTCCTCACCTCATCAAAGACCTGAGAGGGAAAGCAACATTACTAGGGTAAGTAGGAATCACAAGCGGGTGACTTCCTAAGGGAGCATGAAATGACTGAACAGCAGACTACCTGGACAGTCACCCAAGCGCTCACAGTAACATGGGGCAACCAACTTTGGCTATGGCCTAGAGTGTCTGACAGGCCATCTCAGAAGCAGGAAAAATTGAAAGACTGTCCTACCCTGACTTGGCAAGTTTCATTAATCTCTTTATGTTTATCTCCTGCTTGCTCAGTTACAACAGCATGTCCAAGGCCAGGGATCAAGGTAGGGGAAGTTCTTTGTCCAAAAGGCTAGGAGCCTAGAAGAAGACGAACTCCAAATGGAGTGTCATTGGTGCCCATCATGCTCTCATTGCTGCCAAGAACAATTGTGCCTCATGTCAAGAGAGTTCTAAATTATTAAAACATTTAAATGTCATATTCTGTAGGTCTTTGAAGTATTTGAAGATCAAGTATCTATGTTGGGTACATCTTCATAGAGAACCTGAGTAACATCATTAGGTACAAGAAGCATGGGTAGCTATAATCTGTAATTATCAAAAAACATATGTTGCTTACTGATTGAAACTTCCCATATATAATTTAAACAATTTTTAAACAGATGTGCAGCATAAGAACCTCAAATATGCTGGGTGGTGGTGGCACACACCTTTAATTCCAGCACTCAGGAGGCAGAGGCAAATGGATCTCTGTGAGCTCAAGACCAGCCTGGTCTACAAGAGCTAGTTCCAGGACACCCACCAAAGCCACAGAGAAAACCTATCTTGAAAAACCAAAAAAAAAAAAGGACTTCAAATTTGTAACTATATACATATATAAGTAAATCTCTAGATCAGAGGTAGAACAGAAATATCTTGACCAGAGGTAGAACTGTATAGTGCAAAATGATAAAAATATCCTAAATTGTATCAATATGCAAAATATCTTAAGCATATGTAGAAACATACATTCATACAATATGATAAAGATAGTTTTACATTTGTGCGCAAAAACATCGTAAACAGAAAGAGGAACTACACAGCATGACAAATATAATTTGAAGGTAGACCATATCAGCTAGCTAATCTGTAATTGTCTAGAGCAGTTTTAGTCCAAGACTAATTCTTGAGTAGTGTTTACTATTCCAAAGACATAGTGTTGAATCAAGTGGAATCAATGTTGTGGGGTTCCACCTTTCTGAAGACTTCAAAGATTGCTATTAGGAAATTTTAATGTTCACTGTGGAAGACTTAAACATTAATATCAAAACAGAAAATTTAAATTTTATAGGTATGCATACAGGGAAAGGTATCAATAAGGAAAAAAATAAATATTGTAAAGGAGAAGCTTTTTCCTTGTGAGGATGCCTTCCCGCTCGCCTGGTTCTAGAGCTGCATCAGTCCCAAATAAACACACAGGAGGCTATATTAATTAGGAAGCTGTTGGCATTGCTTGTCTCTTACTGGCTAGCTCTGCTTTAAGTAATTACCCCATAATTGTTAATCTAAGTATGTCTCTTACCGGAGAATAGTTCCAGGCTCCTACCCCATGGCGGTTAACATGTCGACTCTCCTGTGTTTCTCCTTCCCAGAGTCCTCCTGGACTCCTAGTCCCACCTATCTAGATTCCTATTGGCCAGACAGTCTTTATTGACAAATGCACAGGACTTCCCTCCAACAAAATATGAAGAAAATTAGGGCAGTGTCTGCCCTTCCAGTGCTCTGTCCACAGCCCAAGAGAGTGAGCCAGCCCCTCCTCTTCCTTATAAGGGGTCACATCTGCACACCTGAAGCCACACCCCTAGGATGTGGCCACCACCGCAAGTTCACCAGCAAAGCAAGATGCCACTATACTATTTTAGTCAAGGTTCTCTAGACTAGCAGAACTTATAGAATGAATCTCTCTCTCTCCCTCTATATCTATATCTATATCTATATCTTTATATATATTCACCCCCGTTGCCTGGATCCCCAGGGTTTGACTAGCTTTCTAGCCTTCTTGGGCCCTGACAATGTTCTGTTATTATATATTTTTATTTAATTATATGTCTATAATATTTGTCCTATATTATATATATATATGTGTGTGTGTGTATGTGTGTGTGTGTCCTACATATATTATATAAAGGGGATTTATTAGAATCATTTACAGGCTATTGTCCAACTAATCCAACAATGATTGGCTATGAACAGAAAGTTCAAGAATTCAGAAACTTCTCTGTTCACAAGACTGCATATCTGCTGTTCTTCAGTGGAGACTGGAACTCCGAAGAAGTAGCCTCTGATACCAGTGAGGAGATGGACTTTCTGCAGGGCAAGAACAAGCAGGCAAAAAAGCAGAAGCTGCTGTCTTTCATGTCTTATGCAGACTCCCAGCAGCTGGTGTAGCCCATATTAAAGGTGTGTCTTCCAGCCTCAAGATCCAAATCAAAGACTTGTGTTTTCCTACCTCAAAGGTCCGGACCAGAAGTGGATTCACCCAACTTCAAACTAAGCAAAAAATTTCTCACAGTTGTGCCCTCCATTTCTGGATTGTAATTCTTTCCAGATGTAGTCAAACTGAACAGCCATCACAGATACAACTTACCTAAAGCATCTATGCCTTGGATGTTTGTACTTACAGTGTATGGAAATCTAAGAGTAAGAGGTCAAGCTCAGAAGAGATGATGTAGCAGGGAATTTTACTGGAAAAGGCCATACATACCATAAACTCACTTCTCTGATTTCATGCAGACCCTGTTAAAGGGCAGTGCCAGCAGCTGCAAAAGCAGGTTGCTCAAGAGAATTGGCTGTGTGAGATTGCCAGTTGTCATGAGTAAGATGAACAGTTAGTAGAATTTAATGTGTGTACTTTCTGTATACAACATAAAGTTATGCTAATGGCTCTTGCATAAAAATGTGGCCTTCAGGGTTGGAGACATGACCCAATAAAGTGCTTGCCTTGCAAGCTCAAAGACCTGAGTTCAGATTCCTAAAATCCACATAAAAGACAGATATGCCTACCATATCAGTGCCAGAGAAGTGGAGACAAGTGGGTCCCCTGGGGCCAGCTCGCCAAATCCCTGGACTCCAGATGCAGTGAAAAACCCTGTTACAGAAGGAAAGGTCAAGTAACCATCTGTGACTCCAGTTCCAGGGATCCAGTGCTCTCCGCTGACTTCCTTGGGCACTGAGTACCCATGGAGTATGCACACATGCTGCGTGCATACATACATACATACATACATACATACATGTAGGTTAAACACTCATACAAACAAAATACAATAAATAAACCTAAAAAACATGTTTAAAAAATAAGTTGAACAATGATGAAAGACATCTGACATCTTCCTCTGGTCTACCCTCCAAACTCCCCTCCTCCAAAATTCCACATACACATACCTCATGCATGCTTGTACATACATGAATACACACACATACATGTGTGCACACACAAACAAATACGGTTTTGATTTTATTTTTGGTTTTCACTTTTTTTTCCCTTCCACTAGTTCTACCTAACGCTCATACGGGTTTATGAAATGTGGTCATTTTGAATTTGCCTGTGTCTGGGCTGTGTTTAGCTTCTCAGCCAAATTTGCTCTGTTTTAAAAAGTTGTCAGTTTCTGAGGAACCACACAGCCTCCTGCGGGGACATCTGAGGCTGCCCATGACTGCCACCTTCATAACACTATTTGACTGTCCCAGCAAATGGAGTAAAGGCAGAGCTACTCCATTTTATCAACGAGAAAACTGACACTCAAAAGGCTCAAAGACATTTACTGTTTGTAAATGGGTAAGCCTAGGACCCCAAGGAGGGTCTTCTGGCTCCAATTTCAACTGCTATGTAAGTACTCATTCTAGTATGCAAATTAGAGATGGATAGGGAGGGAGGGAGGGAGAGAGAGAGGGAGAGAGGGAGGGAGGGAGGGAGGGAGGGAGGGAGGGAGGGAGGGAGGGAGGGAGGGAGGGAGGGAGGGAGGGGGAAACAGAGAATGAATTAACCACTCCCCTGGGCCACACCTCTGAACCACCAATTATGCAGCTGAAGGGAAAGACTTAAGGAAGAGAGGTCAAAAAGACGCCAGGTCTCCAAACAGCTAGGGATCCAAAACGCAGTTCATACCGACTAACAAAATCAAAATAATGTACAAATCAGCCTTTGGACTGGCAACAGCAGTGCAGGCCGACCACGTCTGAAAGAATGTTTTATGCTCAGAACTGTTGTTAAACGCAGTAATGAGATACTCAACCTGTCATTTACCTCAGGCACCTGGTTCAGACCCTGGAATTTCCTCACAGTCAGGTAATGAGTAGCCCTGGGCCTGTTCTGCCTCATGAGTAGCACTGCAGTGAGCAGGGTCAGGGAGGGGTTAGCCATGGAAAGGGGGAGGAGGTGGGGAGAAGCCATAGACCAGGCTCTCGGGCTCCAGAGGAGAGATGATTGCACCCCTGTGGGTGGCAGAAGAAGCAGAGGTACTCATCTCCCTCCTTAAGCTCTCTGTTCCGGAGAGGGACACCCTATCACCTGTCACCACTCGCCTTACAAGGAGCGTGGCTATGCTTCCAGGAGAAATGCAATTGACTCTAAAAATTACAAGCAGTAAGCTAAATCTCCCGAAGGATTAGTTGGAGCATTGTCTATTCATTGTAGCTCATCTGATGTCTTTTCCATGTGCTGTAAACACGCTGAACCTCGAGATAATCCTGCAGGAAGGATGCTTGCTTGAAAGGTCTTAGATACTCAGCACATGATGCCCCGTACATCGCCCCACAGAGCTTGGGCTGAGCACAGATACAGCACCAGGCTGTAGCTCAACAGGTTCTCCTAACCCTAAGCAATCTGTACTACACTGTATCGAAGTGAATGAGTAATTACAAATATGGACATTTGACTCTGCTAGAGCGTGTGAGCAGAACTATGTTGGACTTTATTAGCCTCTAAAATACTTGAAAAGTTGTGCCAAATAACAGAAAACTATTGTGTTGCATAGCAAAATATAGCAAGCACTCAGCTTTCTTCATTTTTGCACTTTCAGGGCAATACGATTAAAATGCATGTATTTATTTTTATTTTGTACGTGTGTGCATGTACATGCTACAGTACGTGCATCAGGGCATATGTTGGGTTTTGGGTGTGTCAGGTGGCTTGGGGGACACTGGGATGGATTACTGGGAGCTGAAGTGTTGGCTAGAAGAGTTATTAATGTCCTAGACGACGGAGAACATCAGCATGGTGGGGCCTCCAAGAAGAGCTCAGGCCCCATCAGAGACACAGACAGCATGGTGGGCTCTCTAAAGTGAACCAGGGCCCATGTGTCACAAGTGGAAGCCTCTTCTAGCTCCCCGAGGATCCGGAGATTTTATAGGAGGAGTCTGTAGCCAGGCTGTCTGCTTCCCAGAGGGACAGTAGGGAAGTGGGAACAGACCAAGTTGTGGTACCCCTTGATATAAACTCACTTCCCAGGTGTAGCGGTTTGAAAGAAAATGGTCCCCCAAAGGGAGTGGCGCTATTAGGAGGTGTGGCCTTGTTAGAGGAAGTGTGTCACTGTGGGGGCAGGCTTGGAGGTCTCTTTTCTCAAGCTTCACTCAGTGTGGAAAATCAGTCGACTTCCTACTGTGTCTGAGCCAAGACTTGGGACTCTCAGCTCCAGCACCACATCTGCCTGCACGCCGCCATGCTCCCCACCCTGACGGTAATGGACTGAAACTGTAAGCGAGCCACCCCGATTAAACGTTTTTATTGTTAAGAGCTGGCATCTCGCCAGGTGAGAGGTGGCGGTACCAGCAAGTCTGCTGGCTGGACAGTCTTCCCAGCAGGCTGCCTGTCTGCAGCTGTGAGAAGAGGCCTGAGCAGAGAGGTGGGTTCGAACATTCTTACAAGGGCAACTTTGGAGAGTGGGTTCTCATCTTCTAGCTTCCCGCCTCAGGGTCTTCCTCAGGGCGGCTATTGTTGCCCTACGCTGCACCCTGCAGGCTAACGGGTCCTTGAGCCTTCTTTCTTCGCTTCCTTTTTTTGTAGGAGTGCTGACACTGCTGGTGTGTTCTAGACAGCCGAATGTTTGTGGGAGTTCTAGGGATCGAAACTCAGGCTTGCACGACCGGTGCTTTCCCAGAAGAGCCGTCTCCCACACTTAACTCAAAAATTTTCAATAGAGCCATAGTTTGAAGCATATAAAGTCTAAATCATCATTTCCATCTTAGACCAGGAAAAAATCAATACTTTTTTTCCCCTCTCAGTGGTGCTGGAGATTGAATTCAGGGCTTGTGGGCGTGTTACACACTTACCTACTGAGCCGACATGGCTCAAAGCACCAAGAGTTGGCTTTACTCAGACAACATTGTTGGTAGAAATGGAGACATTGGTGTCCCTTTGGGGGTTCTTAGTTTCACTAACAGAAGAATTTAAGAACTGACTCGAACAGAAGCTCACAGACCACTTTATTCACGTTCAAAAGCTACACTGGCACAGCGGGCAAGCCATGAATCAGAGGAGGGGGAGTGGAAGAACGAAGGGACAAAAGCCAGCCGTGTGGTCAGACACAGGGAGCAAGTCACCACACCTCAGGGAGGAAGGCTTCAGAGATCACGAAACCCAAAGTAGCAGGGGGAAAAAAGGCAGAGGAAAGAAAAAGGAAAGCTGTGGCTTTGACTCAAGCCCCAGAAAGACGAGAAGACCCAGCCAAACCCCAAATGTTTTGGTATCTGGTGGGGACTCTGGAAGGAGGGTGTGATCAGGAATGCTGGGCGGAAAAGCAGAGTTTCTCATTGCCTTAGTTAGGTTTTTATTGCTGTGAAGAGACACCATGACCACAGCAACTATTTTCCTTATATATTTTTCTTTTTGTATTTTTAAAACAATCTTATTTCACATATCAATCCCAGTTCCCTCTCCCCCTGCTCCCCTCTGCACCCCCCTTCTCCCCACCCCCTCGTCCATCCACTCCCCAGGGAGGGGGAGGCCTCCCATGGGAGACCATTAAAGTCTGTCATATCACTTGAGGCAGGACCAAGGCTCTCCCCACTGTACCTAGGCCGAGCAAGGTGTCTCTCCATAGAGAATGGACTCCAAAAAGCGAGTTCATGCACTAGGGATAAATACTGGTCCCGCTGCCAGTGGCCCCACAGACTGCCCAGGCCTCTTAACTGACACTCACATTCAGCTGGCCTGGTTCAGTGTTATGCAGGTTCCCCAGCTGTCACTGGAGTCAGTGAGCTCCTACTCGTTCGGTCAACGGCTTCTGTGGGTTTCCTCATCGTGGTCTTGACGCCTTTGCTCATGTTATGGCTCCTCCCTCTCTCTGACTGGACTCCAGGAGATTGGCCCAGTGCTTAGTTGTGCATCTCTGCATCTGCTTCCATCAGTTGCTGGATGAAGGTTCTATGATGACAATTAAGGTAGTCCTCAATCTCATTACACAGAAAGGGCAGTTAAGGCACCCTCTCCACTATTGCTTAGATTCTTAGCTGAGGTCATCCTTGTGGATTCCTGGGAATTTCCCTAGGAAATTCTTCTAAGAGGTTCAATGTGGCTGGACTTATGTTGAGGTCTTTGATCCATTTGGACTTAAGTTTTGTGCATGAGGATAGATATGGATCTGTCTGCAGTCTTCTACACGTCAGCATTCAGTTATGCCAGCACCATTTGTTGAAGATTCTTTCTTTTTTCCATTGTATAATTTTAGCTTCTTTGTCAAAAATCAAGTGTTCATAGGTGTGGGGGTTAATATTAAGGTCTTTGATTCAATTGGTCCACCTGTCTGTTTTGTGCCAATACCAAGCTGTTTTCATTACTATAGCTCTACAGTTGAGCTTGAAGTCAGGGGTGGTGATGCCTCTGGAAGTTCCTTTATTGTACAGGATTTTTTGGCTATCCTGGGTTTTTTGTTTTTATATATGAAGTTGAGTGTTGTTCTTTCAAGGCCTGTGAAGAATTATGCTGGGATTTTGATGGGAATTGCACTGAATTTCTAGATTGTTTTTGGTAAGGTTGCCATTTTTACTTTTTGACCACACCTATCCAAAAGCATAGGAGACCTTTTTATTTTCTGATATCTCCTTCGATTTCTTTCTTTAAAACCTTATAATGCAGGTCTTTCACTTGTTTGGTTAGAGTTACCCCAAGATATTTTATGTTGGTTGTGGCTATTATAAAGGGCAATGTTTCTCAGATTTCTTTCTCAGCCCCTTTATCATCTGTATATAGGACAGCTACTGATTTTTTTTTTAATTAACCTTGTATCCGGCCACATTACTGAAGGTGTTTATCAGCTGTAGGAGTTCCCTGGTAGAATTTTTGGACTCACTTATGTAAACTATCATATCACCTGCAAATAGTGAAAGTCTGACTTCTTCCTTTGCAGTGTGTATCCCCTTGATCTCTCATCACAGCAGCTCTTATAAAGAAAACATTTAATTGGAATGACTCACTTCCCATTTCAGAGGTTCCATCCATTATCTTCTTGAAGGGGAGCATGGCCGCATGCAGTGAGACATGGTGCTGGAGGAATAGCCCAGAAAGCTATTGAAAGTCAATTGAAAGTCACACTGAGGGAAACTTGAGCAAAAGAGGCCTCAAAGCCCACCCCAACAGTGACACACTTCCTCTTATAAAGCCACACCTCCTAATAGTGCCACTTCCTTTGGGGGTCATTTTCTTTCAAACCACTTCACTCATTGAAATAAAAGTTATTCTGCCTACTTTTTGCCATGGCTTAAGGTGAGCCTGCTTTCCTAGTAGTAGTCCCTTGGCAATGTAATAGGCCCAGCCCAAGTGGAATGTTAGTCTCCACCCAGGCTAGAGATTCTATTCTCCTGCCCAGAAGTTTTCTTTAATGGTCTTTATTGGTACTTTGACAGAAATAGGGCCCATGAGCTCATATGTTTATCTAGAATAGTCATCTTTCACCGAAAGTAAAGGGCTGGTGACAAGGTGACCTCATGGGTGATTTCCAGACCAGTATTACAGCAGTAGTGCGTGAGTACGTCCTGAAATAAAACATTTAAATAGATATCTGTTCCAATCCCGGAGTCCATAAAGCCTATCACTGGAAGAACAGGAGTGTATTTTCCCTTCAGAGGTAAATGTCTCTCTGAAACTGTTTCCTGTCATTTTGCCAAGAATAACAACAAAGATGAAGCATGGTCAGCTGGTCTCAGGCTTGGCAGTTGCTAACTAGCAAACTGTGTGTGCAGAGTCAGGGAGAGGGTATTCGGGACTGCACAGGGAGTAGCCTGCCGTTTGAAGCAGGGCATCAGGAACTGTGGAAGAAGATATTGGATATGGAGCTCCTGGAATCGTGTTTGCCTGGTATGCACAAGCTCCTGAGATAAGTCTTGAGAAACACACACACACACACACACACACACACACACACACACACACACAGCCTGAGGCAGAAAGGCAAGGACAGGAGGGCTCTCTAGAAACCCCTAGGTAAGAGGTCCCCAGGACTTGCCAGAGATAAGCAATGGTCCTCACCAGGGTACAGCGTGGGCCTACTCACTGTCTCACATTTTCAGCATGTAATTCTCTTTTCATGACAATTGCTGCCCCAGGCGACCCCACATACTCTTGTGACTGTCCCTTGTGCCGGTGACTGGTTAGGTTTCTGCTTTCCAGACACCCTCTTGCTAGACATGAGAATCTGGGTTCAGTTAAGCTGACTGCCTAACACTTCAAATGACAGGTAAGTTCTTTACCGTTTGAAACAAGAATGGCAGACAGGCTTTTATCTCACATGTAAATTCCTGTGAGGATCCCTTGTTGAGATGCATCTGACATGAGTCAAGGAGGACAGGAGCCAGAATATAGCCCAGGTACTCACTGTCCTGATTTTAGAATGAATTGCTCAGGGGCCTCAAGATGGCTCACAGAAAACGCTGACACCAAGTCTAATGATCTGAGTTTGATCTTCTGGACTCACAGAGTTGGAGGAAAGAACTTTCTCCTGCAAACTGTTCCCCAACTTCCACACATATGTACACACATACATGCACACAAAATTAATTAATTAGTAAACAAAATGTAATTACGGCAACTCTTGCAAAGGAAAACATTTAACTGAGGCTCGTTCAGACATCTAGCTCGTTATTGTCATGGTGGAAAGTATGTGGGCTTGCAGGCAGGCACGGTGCTAGACAGATAGCTGAGAGTTCTGCATCTGGATCCATAGCCAGCAGGAAGAGACAGTGAGCCACTAGGCCTGCCTTGAGCTTCTGAAACCTCAAAGCCCGCCCCCAGTGACACACTTCCTCCAATGAGGCCACACTTCCTGACGGTGCCACTCCCTACGGAGGGGGGCTGTTTTTATTCAACCCACCCACAAATATTAACAAGGCAATGACTAAAACATCCTTAGTTTTAGGGGACATGCTGTCTGTAGTGGCTTGGCGAGCGTGTTTCCCGTAGGCTCAGCTATTTGAACATCTGGTCCTCAGTTGGTGATGCTGCTTGGGGAAGTTTAGGAGGCGTGGCCTTGCTGGAGAATTACGTCACTGGGGGCAGGCTTTGGGTGTTTACAGCCTCGCCCTACTTCCTGTTAATTATCTCTATTGCCTAGTTCCGGGGAAGGGTGTGAGCTCTTAGCTTCCTCCACCTGCCTGCTTGCCTGCTGCTATGGGTTCCTGTCATGACACCACTAACCCTCTGCAACCATAAGCCCAAACAAACTCCTCCTTCTGTAAGCTGCCTCAGTCATGGGTTTTATCACAGCAACAGAAAACTAGCTAATACACAGCCGTTCCAGAGGTACTGAGTGACAGATGTGTGTGGTGGGGGTACACATCTATGTGGAGGAGGATGTTGCTCACATGGGAGTCAAGGCAAGGGTGTCATTGTTCAGGTACCAGCCAGCCTGTTGGGTTTTTTGAGACAGAATCTCACTGTAGACCAGGCTGGTCTCCAACTCACAGAGATCCACCTGCCTCTGCCTCACAAGTGCTGGGATTAAAGGCGTGCGCTACCAACGCCCGGCTCTGCTTGCTTTCTTAAAGAACCCAGGACAATCAGCCCAGAGATGGCCCCACCCACAACAGGCTAGGCCCTCCCTCACCAATCACTAAGAAAATGCCTCTCAACCCAATCTTATAGAGGCATTTTCTTGAGTGAGGTTCCCTCCAATATGATCTAGCTTGTGCCAAGGTGACATAAAAGTGTCCAGCACAGTGTAGTATTTGTACCTATCCTGTGTACATTCTTCTGTAACCTTTAAGTCCTGTCCAGGTCACTCCTAACACCCAATGCAATGCAAGCACTCTTTAAGTAGTGGTTATCCTCCATTTTTTAAAGAAAACACTGACTCCACAGCTCAGAAGTTGCCAGATGTTCCGAATAACCATAAATCCCGGTGGCAGTCAGCCTCCTACTGGGCCTCACACAGCCATCCGCATATATCTGGGAAGATGGTGCCCGAGCCAGCTCTTTGGGACCACCAGGGGCCAACCCGAACTCCATGGTGGGGGGGGGGGACTGAAAAGGCAGTGGATTCGACAATGTACCCCTTTCTATCCTGCAATCCTAAGGATAAGCCCTACCGGGAAGGGTATCATTTACCGGGGAAAGGTTCCATCTTGTCACCCTCCTCCAGGGACTTATGACCAATGGATGCCTGAAGAAAAATACAGACTTTGATAACAAAAGGGGCTCTTTGTGAAGGCTGAGCACAGTATCACCAAGATATATTTTGTTCTGTTGGTTTTGTTTTGCGTTGTTGGAGAGAAACTATTTCCTACTTTTTTGTGTGTGGTGCACTTGCTAAGCAGAACAATGTTTGACCAATGAACTAGAAGCGACATTTTTTTCTTAAGTTCCAGTTAAAAATGGAGAATATCCCCCATAGGCTCCGCTGTTTTAACACTCTGCCCGCAGTTGGTGTCCCTGTATGGGGAGGTTTTGGGGGAGTGACCTTACTAGTGGAGACTTCTGCTAAGCTTGTTGTCTGCCATGAACCAGGGATGGGAGGAGGGGCAGGGTGACACTGTAAAGGAGGCCCCAGCATGCAGGAAAGGTAGAGACAACATTTCTCACTCAGCTGAAGTGGAAAGGAGAAGAGAGACAGTAAGAAAAGGAGATTCGCCTTTTGGCAGCAACTCCAGGTCCGATTTTCAGGAGGAAGAGTACAGGGCATACCTCCACAAACATGAGTGCTGCATGGAGCTAGTCATTCCCTTCCCCTTGTTCACAGCTGAAATACGGAATGTCCCTCACAGGCTCCTTAGGTGGTGGCACTCTTTTTGGAGGCTGTGGAGCCCTTAGAAGGCAAGGTCTAGCTGGAGGAACTGAGTCACAGAGGCGGGGACTTGAGGCATGTAACCCAGCCCTGTTTCTACCCTAACGCTCTGCCCCTGAGCACTGAGGAGGTGTACCCAGCCGCCTTACACTTCGGCAGCTGCTGCTGGGTACCACTCTCCCATCATGCCTTCCCCACCACGGTGGACTCTAGCCTCTCAATCTGGAACGAAAACAACCATTCTCCCCTTAAAATGCTTCTTGTGGGGTCATAGGAACCAACTGTAAGGAAACTAAGCAGATTAGCCTGAAACGCCACCCCGACTCCTCACGGCTGAGCAGAGTGCCCATGTGTGTAGACCTTGGTGTGTTACTGGCAGGAAAAGCGAGGCACCGAAATGAGCATTGAGTAACTGGGCCTTGAGATGGACAGTGGGCAGTGACTGATGGCAGGGTTTCATTGTAGGTGTCATGACAAAGCCCAGCACATGCAGCTTACCTGCCAGGAATACTTCAGAAGACACAGGATCCGGGACAGGGGCCAGGGAGGACCCAAGATGAGTGTACACACTCACATGGGCTATGATCCCCTGGTTCGTTGAGGTGCTTTGAAAACCTTCCCCAATATCAAATCAGTCCAAGAAAAGTGGGGAAAACATTTGAAGTTGGACCAGTTACCCGAATAAGATTGTGTGAACTGTTGAGAGAGTGTCTGTGCGTGCATGCATGCGTGTGTGTGTGTGTGTGTGTGTGTGTGTGTGTGTGTGTGTGTGTGTGTGTGTGTCCCTGCTTGAGTCAGTCATGGGATATCTGGAAAGTCTATGCTTGCTTGCACTTCTGAGCAATGGTTGCTAAATGAATTTTCCACACAGGAACTAAGCCAGGGAGAGAAGTCTGTTTCTGTCTGAGCTGTATCAGGAGTGCTGTGGCTTTAGTCACAAGTAAATGGATGGGGTTGGCGGCAAATATGTCCTGTGGCTTACCTTATACAATTGCACATAACACATGTGCACAGGTTTTGAAAGGATATGTAGAGAATTGGTCAAACCAAGCAATATTGATTGGTTCTGGGGAATAAAACTGTGTGAAATGTGGCATCACATCTCATGGGAAAAAAAAGTCAGTGTACCGAGGATATTACAAAGCACAGTGCCTGGCATTTAAAAAGTAGCAGTCATGCCGGAAGATGTCTCCTCTCAGGCAGAGCCCGGCTCTCTGCTCTGCCCCCTAGAGGCTGCCTGGAGAAGCACATGAAGTGACATAGCCCTCAACTCTCTTCTTGGCCCCTTGTCAGTCTCCAGTCCTGAGGGAGGCGCCTGCCAATCACGCTGCTGCAGCTGGTGGGGCTATTGCAGTCAGGGTTAAAAGAGAACTTTAACCTTGCGACCTTCAGTCGCAAAGGAAAAGCCCATACCTCTTGGTTACTCAACTGTGGTCAAAAATACAAAGTAGTTTAAGAGTTAGCCCTTCGCCCACTTGTTTGAATGGCTTAGTGATAATGACAATGAGCTGTAAACCCTGACACACTGTGGACTATGAAGGACTTTGTACCCTCTGGTATGCCGTGCAGGCCACAGGTGAGTAAAGGCACTGGAAAGATATTCTTGACTATATAACTTCTTGAAATGTAAGTAAATACTAGAATTTAACAACACAACTATCACATTTCCACCACCACACAAAAAAATTGCTAGCATTTTTCAAATTTACTTCCAACCAATTTCTTTTTTAAAAAAAAAAGTTAAATCAGAATATATTACATGTGTGTGTGTGAAATTTTCAGAGAAGGAATTTAATTGTGAAAATAAATCAAGGCTAACTGCCTTTTTTAGAAGGGTAAAGTAAGATGCTTTAGGTTCTCCTAGCTAAGCAATAGGACACATTTAAAGACTATGAAAATTTTAACAGTGTTGGCAGGGTGTCTGGGCTGGCCAATGAGGGGCACACGAGTCAGGTAAAGATGGTGCCAAGGGGAAGTCGGGAGGGTGAGTCCTGAGGTGTTTACAAAAAGGGGTGATTGGTTTGCCAAGATTGAACCTGTTAAGAGAAGCTTTTCCTTGCTAGCCGCTTTGGTTTATCCCCCACCAGCCGCCTGGGCTCTGCCGAGATGTAGTCCCCAAATAACACACAGGAGGCTATATTAATTATGAAGCTGTTGGCCTTGCTTGTTTCTTACTGGCTAGCTCTGACTTAAGTATTACCCCATAATTGTTAATCTAAGTATGTTTCTTACCGGAGAATAGTTCCAGGCTTCCTACCCCCATGGCGTTACATGTTGACTCCCTGTGTTTCTCCTTCCCAGAGTTCTCCTGGACTCCTAGTCCCTCCTATCTTGGTTCCCTATAGGCTCAACAGTACTTTATTGACAAATGCACAGGACTTCCCCCAACATGAACCAGATGAGGTCACGGCATGAATGGCTCCTACCACTTGATAGGCTGACCTTTAAAACCATTGGCTGACTGTTTTCCAGCTCTGCCGGGGGGGGGTTGCTTTAAAAGATGCTTGCTGTGGAGCAATAAACAAGTTCCTGCTTAAGTAGACTCCCCGCTGCGTCTGATTGTCTACGGATCCTGGGAGGCTGGGGAACCGGTATGGGTGCACTTACCCTTCCTTGGACCCACCTCATTCTTCCATGGTTGGGCTAAGACCTTGCATCTGGTGCCCTCAATGTGGTGTCTGAAGGGCCTACATCTCAGCCAAGGCCAAGCGGGGTCTCAGGGTGAGACCCTTAGTATGGGTAACTATTTTCAGTAAGAAGAGAGAAGGAGAGGAAACGAAGAAGTTGGCCAAAGATGAGCCAGAAAAAGGAATGTGTAAGCTTTTCGGGATGGGTCAGGACAGGATGGAACAGGAGTGGGTCAGGTATTCTGGCACTCGGGAGTCACAGAATACTCAGTGTTACACAGCTCAGGTGGAAAGGTATCCTGGAGCTCGGGAGTCACAGAATACTGAGTGTTACACAGCTCAGATGTAAAGGTATCCTGGAGCTCGGGAGCCAAGGACCACCACAGGTTGCAGTAAGCTTGGCAGCTTACAGCCTTGCCTCAGACAAAGGCTTCTCCGGTGTATCAGTTCCACTCCGGCAGGACAGGGTCTTCTAGCTGGGGATGTTCGCCTAGTGTAGCAGTTTTGCTCCGCAGGAGGTTTCTCGGGCGAAGTTGCTACAGTTCATCTCTGCTCCTGGAGAGCGGAGAGCTGAGAGCAGGAAGCCGGGAGCAGAGTGTAACAACTCTGCTCTGCCAAGGAAGGTTTCCCGGGCAAGTGTTACAGCGCTGCTCGCTCTGCTCTGCTCTGCTCTGCTCTGCCCAGGGTCGCCTCTGCTTGCTCTGCTCTGCTCTGCCCAGGGTCGCCTCTGCTCTGTCGCCGCCGCAAAAGAAGATCTTCACCCGAAGCTCATCCAAAGGGGTTTATTGGAAGGCAGCTGGATCAGCCAAGCTGAACATATACACAGGGTTTATATAGGGATTCTTGGGGTTGGGGAAGTTTTTCCAGGGTAGGTATTGGTCCGATTTCAGTGCTGAGCTCAGATTGGCTAGAGCTCTGCTCCGGGATTGGTTACTTTTTTACACAGGATTAGGGTCAGATTTGGCTCTGGTTTCAGGGCCAAAGTGTGTTTCTTTCTCTGGTCCTTTTTAGCCTTTTGGCTCCAATTTTAGGGCCAGGGTACATTTCTTTCACTGACTCTGATTCCAGGGACAAAGTGTGTTCCTTTGGCACTGGTTTTAGGGTCAGGGTACATTTCTTTGGTTCTGGTTGCAGGGCCAAAGTGTGTTTCTTTGGCTCTGCTCAGGGTGTGTTTCTTTGACTGGTCCCTTTTCCCTACAGAATGGGCCGAACCATCTGCTCTAGATAACTCCAGACCCCTTGCCTTATGCTCCCAGGAGTGAGGGGTATGGGTTCCCCTATACCGCCCTCAGGGAAAAATCCACGGGACCTGGACCCCTATGATCAACTGGAAAATGGTGGGTCAAGACCTGGGGGCCTGGTTTATGTGTAGGCCTACCCAATCAAGGAGAGATGGGAGAATGCAAGTGGGGCCCCCCAAGCCGACCAGGTGAACTGGCCCCTGGGACCAGCAAGTCTCTAGGTATCCCTGGGAGGCCGAGCATCTTATAGAGCTATACAAGGCCATGGTGGAAGATGGCCCTAATTCCCCTTGGGCACAGGCCCTGTTGCAGGACACTGTCACCATCCATGCGTCTCCAAGGACTGGATGGATGTAGCTAAGGCAGTCCTCCCCAGTTCTCAGTTTATCAAATGGTGTGCCTTTTATAAGGAGGAATGTAGGGTACGAGGTAAGGCAAATACACAAGCTAACCCCACCACCCCTATTACCTATGCTATGCTGTCAGGAACGAGAGATTGTTACTCCACTGGGATCCAGCAAGCAGGGGTCCCTGTGCCATATTGAGTTCAGGTAAGGCGGGCTAGGTTGAACTGGATGATGGGTCTACTGAGTCCCTCCATAGCTGGGGTGAGGCAGAAGGCCAGCGAGCCCTTGCCAGAGCTTATAGACTGGGTCCAACAGAGTGTTCAGCACAAGGTGCCACCCAGAGACCTCAGAGAACGATTTATCAAACTACTGGTATGGGAAGGGATGAATGGGGCCCATAGAATGGCCTGTGTGTGATTAAAAGACAGTTCCCTGAGCAGATGGGTTGTAGCCTCCCAAGATGTAGGTACCCAGCAACACCAATCCCAATCTCTGGCCCTGGCTTTCCAGGCACAATCACCATGATGGAGGACATCACCCAGGCCCTGAGAACTCAGGGTCAAGGGTCCTCGAGGCCACTGGGAAAAGGGACATGCTTTAGATGTGGGCAGGAGGGGCATTTTAAAAGAGACTGTCCTCAACATACCTCCCCAAACAGGCCAGGAGGGACTAGGCCCCCTCCACCCTATGCCCTTGGTACAGGAAAGGGTACCATTGGAAGGACTGTAGATCAAAACTTGACCTGGAGGGGAAGCCTTTAAACTAGAGGGGCAGCCTCCAGCCCCATTAAAAAAGGGAGGAAGCCTCTCTAAAGGTAGGAATGGAAGGTCTCATACCCTGACAACACAAGCCCACTGGACTGTCCCCCTGATTGAGGGACTTCATTCAAAAATGACTTTTTATAGGCGGTAAGAAGTTTCACTATTTGGTAGACACAGGGGCAGACAGGACAGTATTCTGGGAGGAGGAAGTACATTCTACCTGGGAGCTTGCACCTGAGCCCTCGGTTTTGGGGTGGGAGGTAAGTCCCAGTCAAGAGAAACAGTGACTTTAGTGCCCTGGACCAGCCCAGATAGGGGTCAAGGAAAGATAAACCCTCAGTGGTCAAAGGCCTTACTGCCCATTTGCTGGGACAGGACATGCTGGGACATATGGACGCTGTTGTGACCACAGATCATCGGGCTTTTTATGAGGATGTCCTGGAAAAGGAAGAGGCACAAAGGGTGGGACAGGACCTAAAGGGGGTCACAGAGAAGGATTTTTCAACCTCCACAACCACAGGGGGGAGCCTGAGAGGTCTGTCTGGGTGTACCTCCAATCATAAGGGCCACTGCCCGCCCAGCGCCGCCTCTCAGATGGGCACCAGGAAAACCCATATGGGTGGAGAAGTGACCGCTGACTAAACCTGAGTTGCTAGCACTCCATCAGCTAGTAGATGAACAATTAAGGTTCAGATATATCTGCCTTTCTATGAGCCCATGGAACACCCCAGTGTTTGTAATTCAAAAGGCACCCGGGGCTTGGCGCATGCTTTGCTCAAGATAAATGACATGATAGAACTAGTGGGCACCCCCTTAAGGGGCATGCCCTGGACCCCTGCTATTCCCACAGAATATGCATTTATGGTAACTGATATTAAGGATTGCTTCTTTTCTATACTGCTACACCCAGAGGATTGGGATGAATTTGCCTTCTCTGTTCCTTCACTTAATTATTCCAAACCTGATGAACCTCTTGAATGGGGAGTGCTACCACAGGGAATGGCTAATAGCCTGGCTTTCTGTCAACAGTGTCCTGCTACTCTATGCTAAAGTCAAAGGATTCAATAATGTATGTACTTATATGGGTGATTTAATTTTGAGACATTGGAATTCAGCATATCTGGAGGGCTTTGTAACACAGGTGCTCCAATTGCTTAAAAAGAGGGCTTTACTGTTGCCCCTTGAAAAGATCCAAAAGGTACCCCCTTCAAAGTACTTGAGTCATGCCTCATGCTGACACAGGCTAGCCCACTTAAGCCTGTTCTGGAGGTGCCTGAATCTATGACCCAGCTCCAGTGCTTACTGAGGGAGATGAATTGTCGAGACCCTGGGTATCAATCCTCACAGAAGACCTGGTATCCCCGTACGCCCTGCTAAAGGACAAGGTGCTTCATGATAGTATAACCATGACAAAAAAGCACCAAGAGATGCTCCTCATCTTTCAGAAGGACTTGGACAAATGCTCTCTAAGGAGGTATTTGGTGACTATGCCCTTGTCCCTCTGGCTGTTTGCTGGAGCCTCCCTGATTAGAGCAGTTCTAACCCAGGAGGGAGAGCCGTTGGAATAGATTCATACGTCTTAGGGAGGAACACCCTGGGTCTACTCTCAGTCAGATCAGCTTGCTGATGCCATCATAAAGGGCAGGACCCAAGCTCAGCTACACTGTGGGCTAGATAGACCCCCCATGCCATTGTCTTCCCCTTCTGGGTGGCAGAGGTTGAATGGCCTGCTCGGGCTAATTCCCTCCTTGCTCTCACTTTAGAGGGATTTATGGGGAGTGTTGATTACCACTATGGGCTGTCCAAGTGGGCTCCTCTTTTACAGAGACTTTCCCTCCAGGTGTCCTCCTTGTTTCCATCCAAGCCCATCCCCAAAGCCATTTGCGTCTTCACTAAGGGCGGGGGGGGGAGGCGGAGGCAAAACACAAGTTCCTGCTTGACTTATTGTTTTTCAATAAAAACTTTTTCAGTCCATCCAAACATTTATAACTTTTAAGCCGTTTATGTTGATTTAATATTATTTTGATTGACGCTCAATTCCTAGCAGACAATTATGCAATACTGTATTTTAGTAATAGGCCAAAGGAGGAATAAGCCACCTACTTTGTGTTTATTGTAAGTGTTTTTAATGTTTGTCTCTGGAGAGTACTGGGTAGCTACAAGTGGATAGATTGACTCTGACACTTTATTATTAATCAAGTTAAAGGCATCTCTAATTCTCAGGAATAAGCCACCTACTTTGTGTTTATTGTAAGCATGCTTAGTGTTCGTCCCTGAAGAGTACTGGGTACCTAGAAGTGGATAGATTGACTCTGACACTTTATTATTAATCAAGTTAAAGGCATCTCTAATTTTCAGGAATAAGCCACCTACTTTGTGTTTATTGTAAGCATGTTTAGTGTTCGTCCCTGAAGAGTACTGGGTACCTAGAAGTGGATAGATCGACTCTGACACTTTATTGCTAATCAAGTTAAAGGCATCTCTGATTTTCTCGACTATAGCCTCCTGAGCACGAGTCTTCCATGCAAACATTAATTGTGCTCTCCGGGCTGCTTGCTTCCCCCTGGAGGCTCTGTCTCTATGAGCTCAAACAGAGAGTCCTTGCCTTGTCCTGCCGTTGCATCCACCTGCATGCAGGCGACACCTTCATCTCTAACTGCCCAGCTCCAGGCTTGCTGAATCTGTCCATGGGGCTGTTCTCTGGATGCACCAAACTTGGTGTGTCTAAAAGTGAGCTCATCATCATCCCCCTATCACTTTTCCTTTGCCAGGGCTCATTATCACCTACTTAGTCCACCAGGAAGCAAGATACATCCTGGGTTATTCTCTCTTTCTGCCCTCCAGTGAAATTTTACTGCCTAAGTCATGTAAAAGTCTCCGGTTTCAGACCAGGATCTAGGTAGCTCTTTCCCACACTGTTCCAATCACCACTTAGTGATTCTGCTATCTCCTCTATTTTCATTTACAGCGCAACCAAGGTGATGGATTGAGCACTGAAGTCAAGGAAGAAACTAGCAATTTTAGATAGTGTCACTTGAGCTATGAAAAATCATGAAACAGAATAACTCTATGGTGTCTTCTGATGCTTTGAAGTTTGTGTGTGTGCGTGTATGTGTATGTAGGTATGCTTACATATATGGACAGGTTTGTATCAATAAATAGATGATTACAAGATTCTTTCAGACTGATAGATGCCTGACACATAAATGTGGGTTGACATGGGTGTCTAATTACGGAGTTCAGCTCTTCCAACATCCCACTGAAAACAAGGTTTCCCATTTATAACTCCTGAGATAATTCTGTGAGAGCAGTCACTCTACAAAAGGAATAGTGCCCTTTACAGTTGACAACAGGGTAATGCTGGCTGGCTGGACCCTCTCTGTGCTGGAGTGGCCCCAGCCACGCTATTCTATTTCCATTTCCTCCTACCTCCCAGGGCAATTGGAATCTGCCCCCTCCTGACGCTTAACAGACTCTTGCATGAGTCTCTCCAGCCACTTGGGCCTCTTTAACTGTTTGGGGTCCCCTTAATGTCCCATGAACTCTAGAGATCTCATTGCTGTTGCTCCAACCTCAAACAGAGTCTGAGCGGATAAGAGAAGAATGAAGTTCAGGAAGATGGGAGTCAGCCTCACCTGGATTAATTTCTATTCAGAAACATGGCAATCATTCTGGATATGGTATGTACTATTATTAATAGAATAATGATGTTTTGGGGGTGCTAAATTGGACTTAGGAGATGATCCTGGAAAATTAAACCACTACACAAGCTCTAAACCTGTGGGAACATTAGAGGGTAATCAACTAAATGATATTTGAGTCTAAATAGATAACCTTTAGTATCAGTTAATGTTTAACTTGAATTCCTTTAAAAATGTCCATTGGGTACACTCCCTCCATGAACTGTTAAATCCATTTTTCACTTTTTTTTTAGATATTTTTTTATTTTTAAATTTAAATTTAAATTAGAAACAAGGTTGCTTCACATGTCAATTCCAGGTCCCTCTCCATTCCCCTCCCCTCATCCCGTGCCCTCCCCCCAGCCCCCCCAATATCCCCTCATTTCCCCAGGGAGGGTGAGGCCCTCCATGGGGGTGTCCATAGTCTGTCACCATTTTTCACTTTTACATACATGTTCATGGGACTTTCTTGAGTATCCAAACCCAATGAATGCGACTTGTTTTTGTGAATTATCATAGTCCTGTAACTTCACTGAAACAGAACTTAAAATACTGTTTAAAAATTTATTTTAGTATTAATTAAGTGTACATGTGCGTGCCTGTGTGTGGGCATGTGCATATGAGTGAGATGCCCATAGAAGCCAGAAGAGGGGTTAGATCCCATGGAGCTGAAGTTAACTAGTGCTTGTGAGCCACCTGATATGGGTACTGGGAGCCAAACTCATGTCCTCTGCAAAAGCTGTATGCAGTTTTAACTGCTGAGCCATTTTTCATCCCTCAAACTACTTTTGTAGTAGTAAAAATAAGAAACATGCGTGAAGTCACTTTCTAATGCGTGCTTGTTTGTTTGTTTGCTTGGTTGGTTGATTGGTTGGTTGGTTGATTTTTCATCTCTTGACCCTTTAAGGATAGACCCCTGCAACCTTACTGGATGCCTTGACAACCCTAGAAAATGCAAGGTCAGTGGGCTCAGTGGTTAACAAAATGAGTTGTCCTTGCAAAGGACACAGTTCACAGCATCCACACGGAAGCTCGCCAGGTCCCCGGGCAGCAGGCCTGCATGTGGCCCACAGATACACACGCAGGCAAAACATTCTCACACATAAAATAATTTTTAAATCTAGAACACTTGAAAAAGAAAGAGAGAAAACAACAAGATCATGTCCACATTGTGTATTCTAATTGTCTATGATGTGCTTTCCAGGGTCTTTGTCTGGCTCCTCAAATGACTGTACTTGTCCTCATCATACGAAACAAAATACAACTGAACCTAACTTAAACACATCACCCTGAGAACCTTCATCCACTCTTTGCTATGCTTCATTTTAGTCTTTAAAATACCTATTTATAGTATATGTTTGTTCTCTGCTCATGAGAGACTGTCTCCCTAGCCTTCACTGCCAAGAATCCCATATTGTGATTGGTGCATGGTACACACACACACACACACACACACACACACACACACACACACACACACACACAGTTTTTCTGTGTGTGTGTGTGTGTGTGTGTAATGAAGGAACTAATTTATTTGTAACATGGTATCTCCTCTCTTATCTTGGTCAGATTAGTTGATGTCTCCAAAGCACAGTGCAAAGGCCAGCACAATGATTAGAGAGACAGATTCCTGATCTTGGCCATGAGTTTAATAATATCAAAGGTAGCATTCTAGCTACTCATGGCTTCATCAGTTCAAGTATGTGTGCAAAATGTATCACTTCCTAGTTAATGAATTTCTACCTATCTTTGAAATATACTTTCCAGTGAGTGGGGTTATTATTTCTAAGATTCTATGGCTGTCTCATTGCAAGTCATTGCTATAATTTCCCAGCTTCATCTTCCTGTGGCTGATATTTTTGTTTAAATATCCCATCATTTAAGTGTGCCCATTGTGGTGGCACACTCCTGTAATCCCAGCATTTAAGAGATGGAGACAGAAGGATCAGGAATGTAAGTTCAGCCTTGGCTGCAAAGGTCAAGACAAGCCTAAATTATGTGATACTTTCTCCCAAAATCCTAGCAAGACCTTCCAAAGCCCATTACTTTCCATTTGTTGGCCATTTTTATGTTGAGAAGTATTTCCCCAGAAAGACCAGAACAGCATCAGTTGGTTAGTTTTAACAACCGAGCCATCTCTCCAGCCCAGTTGGGTAGTTTTAAAGGAAAAAGAAAAAGAGCCCAATTGTAAGATTTCACTGTTGAGTGAGATATTAGCAGGTTGAACTCAATAAAAATAGTTATCGGAGAACTGCATAATAAAACTAAGCCCCCCCCTTGTTTTTGTCAAGACAAAATGTCAGGGTTGCCATGGTTAAGAGCCCCAGGCCATCTTCCAGAGGACCTGGGTTTGATTCCCAGCACCTATATGGCAGCTCATAATTGTCTGTAACTCCAGTTCCAGAGAATCTGATGCCCTCTTCTAGACTCTTCTTCAGGTACCACACCAGGCACAAACATGGTGCATATACATACATGCAAAACACCCCACCTATAAATAAATTTTAAAAGAATTATTTAGTGTGCATATGTTTGTGTGTGTGCCATGCCAGTGGACACCTGAAGAAGATGTAGGAGGATATCATGGGGCTGGAGTTATAAGAGGTTGTGAGCCATCCAACATGGGGGCTGAGCCATCTCTCCAGCCCCCAAATAAAATCATTTTTTAACAAGGATATCAAGAATAGAGGCTTCTTCCACACTACTGGTGAGAACGTACTTTAGTCCAGCCAATGTGGAAAGCACACCTGCAACATCATTCTAGCAAGTATACCTTGGCGAGTGCATCAAAGGGTGTGAAATCAGTAGATCAAAGAGGAACCCCTTCATATGTTCACTGTAGCCTTATTCAGACAAGCCTAAATAACTAAGGTACAGAGCCAAATTAACTATACATCAGTGCAAAATGGGAAGAGAAATTGTGGTATCTATACCAATGGAATACTAGTCAGGACTGAAGAGAGCAGAAATCCTGTCATTCTGATAGCTTAGATGATCATAGAGGTCATGACACAAAGAAATGAAGCAGTGTGGAATGGCAAAGACCTCCTGTTCTCACGGATCCATGGACTCTAGGGAAACTGAACAGAGCCCTGTGGTGATGAGGGCTTGGAACAGGTGCCGGGAAACCACCAACCTGGACCACTCCATGGGTAGAAAGAAAAGTTTAAGACTGAAAGAAAAGTTTATGAGAGACTGCCAGGCTGTCTCTTGGGGGTTAGAGAACAGCTGGTGGTGTCAGTTTTAGGGAAACAGGTTATGACAAAAGGAGAGATTTGGCTTGGGGGCTTTGATCTGTAGCAGGCTGTTCGGGAACTGGGTAGCTGAGTGTTATTGTTGGGGCGGGTAAGGGGAACAGTGGCTTTCCTGTCAAATGTAAATTCACCTATCAAGACTGGGAGGAATGCTAAGTTTAGGCTTCTGTTTACCCAGTAACAATCCTTCTGTTTATCTGCCACAGTCCTTCTGTGTAGGACGTTGCCACCAGCACTGCCAACTGGGGACAACTTCAGTTAGGAGGAATTCTGGGGTTCTATTAACAGCATGATGACTGTAGTTAAAAATGCAATATTCTATATCCTGAAAATTACTAAGGGATAAATATATGGCAAGTATTTTCACCACAAAATAATAAGTAGGTGAGTTGGTTGTTGGATATGTCAAGCTTGATTGAATAATTTTGCAATGTGTGCATATATTAAATATCCATAAATCCATCTAACTTTTATTTGTCAACTACCTGTTTATAATGTAGGAGAAAGATAAGAAGCAAACAATTAAGCATCATTTTCCCCTGAAAATAACTGTAAAAAAATGTTTTTCAAGTAGTGAATAAAATCAAGAGATCTTCAATACAACCAAATAGAGGGTTTGATCTAAGAATTTGAAAATAGTCCAAACACTAAAGAAATATGACTTAATGTTTTACGAAGCTGAGGATAATAAAACTACAATTATAACAGTCAGTTTCAGGCCAGAAAGAGGAAACAAAAAAGGAGACCGTGGAAGGGGACAAAGAAATTTAAGGGAGATAAAGAGGAGAATGGGTGCTGTACAGGAGAGCAGAGAGGGATTCTGGGGGAATGATGGGACCAGGCAGTGTGGGCAGGGAGGGCAGTAGGGAGGGAGGCGAATTAGAACAAAGTACAATGATAGATTTGTAAGAAAATGCCATAACGAAACATCACCAGGGAAGGCAGGGCGGCTCTGTGGGTAAAGGAACTTGGGCCAAACATTCTAACGTAAGTTGGATCTTGGGACCCACATGACCGAAAGAGATAACTTACTCCTGCAAGCTGTCCTTTGACCTCCACATATGTACTGTGACATACACATTCACACATGATAAATATCAAATAAATGGAATATATTTTTTAGATATTTTAACTTTATTTTATGTGCAGTGATGTGAGATCCCTTGGAACTGGAGTTATAGACAGTTGTGAGCTGCCATGTGGGTGCTGGGAATTGAACTCAGGACCTCTGGAAGAGCAGCCACCTGGCCGGCCCCAAATGGAATATACTTTTTAAGATAAATCGGTTACTTGACAGTCCAACTTTGAAGATTTGTCTCTGTTACTTTTATTACGTCTACACGGGTGTGGGCGGGAGTGAATGTGACCTTAGAGTCAGGAGAGAAATCCTGTTTCCCTCGGAGCTGGAGCTGCAGGTGGTTGTGAGCACCTGACCTGGACGCTGAGAACTGAACTCAGGTCCTCTTCAAGAGCAGTACTTGCTCTTAATAGCCGAGCCGTCTCTCTAGCCCCATGCATCATAACTTTTAAAAAGAAAAAAGTACACAAGCCAATAGGTCAAGGTTGGGTGATCAGGGTCTGATTTCCCAAGACCTAGGTGTGTCTAACTTTCCAGTCCCTTAACGACAGAAAGGAAAATCCAGTCGTGTTTCCTTACCACCTGCAGTGTTGGTCCTGGAATCCCTACAGCTATGTCAGACTCTGACTGCTCCATCTAGCTAGTTTTGCAGTAGACAGATGATGGAAACAAAATCTCATTTCAAAGTGGCATTTGTAAGCCCCAGGATGGAATGTCCACAATGCCCAATGGGGCACAGGTAAGTTAATAATTTAGCCTCTTAGTCACAGACCTGTTTAACCCAAGAATGTTTCCAAGGAATTTCTATAAGAAATTAGATCATCTGTTCTGATTTATTTGGCAGGAAAGACAGCGGGCTGCTCAAGAGAGTTCCCAAATTTCCTGACAAACTGAATAAACACTAATTTGCTTGTTTGTTGATATGATTATAGAATTAGCAAACTGGCCTGTGCCTAAGCATAAAAATTTAAGATCCAAATTATTTCATTACAGATTATTTCTATGACAAGTAGAATCAAATGGGAAATTAACTGTTCAGAACAGAAACAAAATGTTGTTGAAATACTGTTGAAAACAAAGGCTACCTGAGCACAAGGCCAATCTTCCACAGTTTCATCCACATATACAATGTTGATCACATCCACATCTTCCTCCATCTCCACCTTCCAACACCTCCTTCCCATATACCCTCTTATTAGTTGATTAATTAATTAGTTAGTTTGTTTGTTTGTTTGTTGAGACAGGTCTTATCTGTATAGTCGTGGCTGTTCTGGAGCTCACTCTACAGACCAGACTGACTTTAGATTTAGGTCTGGCTGCCTTTGCCTCCCAAATGCTCAGGCTAAAGGCATGTGCCACCACACCTAGTTTCTCTTCTTAAAAAAAATACTAACCCACTATGTCTAATTAGCGCTGCTCACATTCACATAGATATTAAGCCATCCACTTAAGACTGGGCAACACACCACAGACATACCTTCAAAAAAGACTTCCTTTCTCTCAGAAGCCATCCAACAGTCAGCTCCGTAGCAAGGGGTGGGACCTGGAAATTAAGTTCCTCCCCATCCACGTTGGAACGCTGACTGGTTTTATTTTATGTAGGTCTTGTGAGGGTAACCACAACTGCAGAGTTTATTTATTTATTTTTTTTTTTTGGTTTTTACGAGACAGGGTTTCTCTGTATTGTTTTGGAGGCTGTCGGTCCAGCCTGGCCTCGAACTCACAGAGATCCGCCTGCCTCTGCCTCCCGAATGCTGGGATTAAAGGCGTGCGCCACCACCGCCCGGCTACTGCAGAGTTTATAAGTGCAATGGGCATGCTGTGTCGAGAAGAAAGCATTTCACAGTGCTCTTTCCTGTCTACTGGCTTTTACTTTTTTTTTTCCTGCCCCTCTTCTGTGATGTTCCACGAGCCTTATGGGTGATGCAGATGTCCACTTAGGACTCCAATAGCCACTTATTCTAAGTACTTCAACCAGTCATGAGCCTCTGAATTGACTACCACCCACTATAAAAGGAAGCTAAACCGACCAAGGCTGAGAGTGAACCCTTGGTATAAACACATGTTTAGAAAGCAGGTTGACAGCATGTCCACTGATCACAACAGCAGTGCTAGCTTCTCTTCTATGACATCCTGGATGTGGTTGTAACCAGCTTTGTAGCACTGTGCATGAACTCCCTCCTGCAGGGCAGGTATTAACACCAGCTAGGAACAGTCGGTAACCCTCATAACAGTCATGCCACTATTGCGCCGGTGAGCACGTCTCGCCTGTCAGGTCAGTGCTGTAGCTGCAGGGTCCACCACTGAGGAAGACCTTTGATGTCTTTTCTCCCCGGCAGCCTGCTTAGCACCTTCCAGCTCTATGAAATTTGGCCAGGAGGGAAGAAGGTTCCTGGTCAGTTTGATATTGATTCCTCTTCATCCTGCAACCAAAATGTGTGGTGTCTTCACCAATAGGGTCTTACAGTCCAGTTGTGGTGGGTAAACAAGAACAATGGTATTGTCTGTGGGGGATTTTGGTGCCTCCCTGGCCAATAACTCATAGGGCGGCGTCCCACATCTGACACTGAGATGTTTACTTAATAACCCAGGTCTTCTGGGGGGGAGTATTGTCCACTCATGCGGGTTATCTCCACTCAAACTCCCATAAAAATATACACACATAAGATACATACAAATTTTATTGCTTTTAGTGTGTGTGTGAGTGTGTGTGAGTCAGGAGACAACTTTCAGGAGTTCTCTCCTTCCACCGTATGGGTCCCAGGCTGTCAGGTTTGGTGGCTAGTGCTTTACCCCACTGAACCATTAGTATTATTTTTTATTAGTCTGCAAGCTAGCGCGTTTCCAGACAGCTTTCCCATTCATCCTTAGTGTTGGTTACCAGTCCCTTCTCTCTCCCAACCTCTCACCTACATGCAGAATGTGACTCTTCTGTCAGAGGCTGTGGTCTCCAGGTTACCCACCTCTTTACCATGGGTCCCCACACATCACCTCCAATGGTGCTACACTCCCTGAACATCTGTTCTTAAATTGCCTTCCTTATATTATTCGAGTCTTATTTCCCTGTTGCATGGCTTTTTATATGCAGACCTTATTTCCAGGTTCAAATAGATGCTCATAAATATCTTTCTGGGGGCTGGAGAGATGACTTGGTAGTTAAGAGCACTGGTTCTTCTTTCAGAGGACAATTCCCAACACCCACATGGCAGCTCATAACTGTCTGTAACTCCAGTTACACCAACACATAAAATAAGTTAAATCGACTACACACACACACACACACACACACACACACACATATATATATATATATGAAAAGAAATATGTTTCCAGCCAGGTGGTAGTGGCACATGCCTTTAATCCCAGAACTCAGGAGACAGAGGCAGGCATATCTCTGTGAGTTTGAGACCAGCCTGATCTACAGAAATATCTTTCCAATCATCCTATATATAACAAATTATAGGATCACTTAAATGTTCAGTTAAAACAGGGGTATGTCTAGGTGCCCTGTGGGGGTGGGCTTGGAGCCTACCAGGCATGAAGCCCCTGGTTTTAACTCCATACATCAAGCATAATAGTGAAGCACACAGGAAACAGAAGCAGTATAGTCAGAAATTCAAGGCCATCCTAAGCTACCCTGCAAGTTTGAGGCCAGCCTGGGCTACACGAGACCCTGTGTGGAAGGACCCAGGAAGGAAGGAAGTTGCGCTGCTTCAGGAACTCTGTATCAGTGCTAGGGACAAAGAGCAGATATTCTATGTGCGGTGTAACTACTCAACCAGAATTTCTAGTGTGGAATGTAGGAATCTGAGCTGCTCAGCAAGAGTTTTTATTTTTGTTTGTGAATAGGTGGGTGTGCCTGTAAGAGCTAATATACATCATGTGAGTAAATACAGGTGCCCACAGAGGCCAAAAAGAGGGTGTCAGACGCCCTGGAAGTTCAGTGTGGGTGCTGGGAAGTGCACCTAGGTCCTCCACAAGACCAATAAGCTCCCTCAACTGTTGAGCCACCCATCTCTCCAGCCCCAAGAAAGTGGGTTCTAACAGTGAGCCTGACACCTCCTCACCATCCTCCCACACCCATCCACGTGCTCCATCCACTCAAGAAAGCATCTTTCCCTGATAATTATCCAGTCTCAGATATTCGGATGCAGCCACAGAAAACCAAGGGTGAGTGTTATCTCCGCTCCAGCTCCTCTTCCCCGCCCTCTCGGGTACCCGGCTGTCTAGAGCGCCTTATCCAGTTTGAACAGGGCCATGTCATCCCTCACCTCACCATGCTCCCTACTGGGACTGCAAATCAACGACATCTCAAGGCTCAGCTGGTGAGGAGTGCTGTTTTACAGACGACACACGGATGTAGTAGCTTAGAGTCTAGTGCCTTCTCCCACAGACCGCAGCAGCATCTAACTAACCCCTGTCCACCGTGGTTCAGATAATGCGTATTCCGTTGCACTGGGACCAGTGTCACATCTGCTGCTTCTTCAGGTTAAACCGAGCCTAGGACGTAGCTTGGTCTCAGGCACATAAAAAGAAGCAGAGAAAGATGTGGGGGTCAGATGTGACGGCACCCACGTGTAATAACGCTTGGGTGCCTGAGGCTAGAGTGTTGCTAAACAGCGCGTTTGAATACATCCTGAGATTCTGTCTGAAAACAAAACAACAAAAGAAAACAAGGAGCAGGGGGAGTGGGAAAAGAAAGGGCTCAGAACACCGGTGCTCAAGCCCGCGTCCACAGTGACCATCGCCCCAGAGGGCTGTGGAGGAGACAGCTTCGCTCCCCTCGGTGCACGCACGGGACTTGCTCAAGTTTCTTCACTGGAAAGGTCCCTGTGTCCCTGTGGCCTCACCCTCCAGTCTAGCAAAAACGGTTTCCAGGGGACTCACAGGAGGGCAGCTGCATCATCAGTTCAAACCTGGTGGCTGCCTGTAAACCGCCTCAGCCGCTAGGGCAGCCTGGCTCTGTTGCTATCTCTGTGCAACACAGGCCTCTGTTCCACACACGCTCCTTCTAGGGCACCCTTAGCTTCCGCCTCCTCTGCCTTTTGTTCATTTCTGTTACAGACTGGCTAGGGACAAATGGTCTGGGCTCCCCTCTCTATATTATCAATCATTTCTCCCAACTTTCCAAACAGATATGAGCCTTCCTTCCCCTCTTCCTGTCTGCCCTCCGGATGACCTTCCACAGAGCCTCCCCTGGGCCTCCCCAGGAGCTCTTTCCTGATAAGCACTGTCCCTCACGTTCCTTCTCTACTCCATTCTGTGGGAGAAGGAAACGGGCAGTATCTAGCAGTCTTTCTCATAGTGACCCCGCCTGGGGGACTGAAATGCAAGGGGCGGGTGGAACACAATAGGAGGAAGCCATCTGCTGACCCCTGCTCGTCCTGCCAGTCGGTGATTGGGAAGAGCAAGCAGCCTCTCACTCGGAGTTAAGACACACTGCGGAGCTTTTCATACAGCTCAGTTTTGCAAATGCAGCGTAAATTCTGTGAGCATAGGCAGGAAGAGGAGCATATTTTTATCCATAGTGAGTCAATGCTATTTCCTAAGCCATTTTCAAGGCTTGTAAACCTCCAAACTCATCAGCAAAATCACGCAGCACACCACTCATGAAGAAGAAGTTTCTCCATGGGGCCGGAGAGATGGTTCAGCGGCCAAGAGCCGAAGTTGCTTTTGTAGAGGATCATTTTTTAAAGAAACTTTAGTCCCAGAGGATGTGACGGCTTCTTCTGGTGGTGCCCAGCAGGCAAAAACACCCATATACATAAAACCAAAGTAAATGTATTTTTAAGAAATGTCTCCAATAGAAGTGAATTCCATTACTGGTTTCCATAATCAAGTGCCATGGGCTTTCTGGTTTCATGTTTGTTGCTGGGATAAAATACCCTGACCAAAATCTAACCAAAGGGTGAAGGCATTTATTTGGCTTGCAGTTCTGTGATACAGTGTAGCAGGTCTGTGGTTTCAAGGAGAACGGAAACTCCCGCAGGCTTGCGTGTTTGAACACTGGATTCCCAGTTACCACACTGCTTGGGGAGGCTTAGGAGATGAAGCCTTGCTGGAGGAAGTCCCTCAGTGAGAGCTGGTTTTGAGGTCGAGTAGCCTCGCCTACTTCAGCTCACAGCCTGGGATTTGTGCTTTCAGTTGAAAATGGGAGTTCTCAGCTTCCTGCTCCAGCCACCAGGCCTGCCATTTTGTGCCATCCCTCCTTGCCATGGTGAACTCCTATCCCTCTGGAATTATCAGCCCAAACAAATTCTTTCTTCTACACCTGGCCTTCAGTCACAGGGTTTTATCCCAGCAATAGAAAGATAACTAATACAGCAAGAAAGTGACAACGGCAGGTCCTTGGAGCGGCTAATAAATCATGTCTACAGTCAAGAGCAAAGGGAAATGGATTCATACATGCTACTTGCTTGCTTGGTGATTTCTGTACTTCCCACCGCTCAGGATCCTTTGCTTAGAGTGTGCTCCTGCCCACAGGGAACTGGACCTTCCTATAGCAATTAACTAAGACAATCCCCCCCACAGACGTGCACTCAGGCCAACCTAAAGTTAGCAGTTGTTCATCGAGACCCTCCTCCTAGCTAATTCTAGGTTGTGTCAAGTTGCCAATTAAAGCTAACCATCACATTGAGAGTAATACCATGGAATTAGGATGTTTGTTGTAAATTCCATGAATACTGCCATAATTTCACACCATAACACATCAATATACAGTTGAAAATAGGTTGGAGGTCACGCAAAATAAAATGGTCACTGATAATCGGCACAGCTCAGTAAATTCAAGTGTGTGTGTGTGTGTGTGTGTGTGTGTGTGTGTGTGTAGGGGGTGAAACATCACTGCTGCCTGGTACACAGTAGTCACTCAATAAGTACTTTGGGGACTAGGTTTTGAAGCCTCATGCTAACTATTCCTACTCATCTCCATCTCCCTCTCCCTCTCCTACTCCTGAGGAATTAATTCTCCAGGAGCAGAGGAGCTGACTCTTCCTTCAGACACTGAGTGAGCACAGGCAAGCTGTCTTCACAGTCCAGCTCCGCTTTCAGCTATGGAGGACCCTCAAGAGTGTTCTCCTGGCCGTCACCCCCAGCTGTCACTAGCACTATTCTGGTACATACCAGAAGCTGCATGCTCATCTACCCTCTTAGTCCTGTCTGTCTCTCCCAACCACGCCCTTTCTTTCCACTCTTCCCCACTCCAAAAGGGGGAAAAAACACATTTTAACATTTTTTAGCAATATACCCTGCCAAAAAAGATGAAACTTTGAATACACATGCTAGTGTACACTTGGCGACTCATGAACACATCAAAACATCATGTTACATAGCACACAAATGCATGTAACTTTTATGTGCCAATTAAAACATAGTCACTGTCAGACATGCTCCAATGTTAGCACTGGAGAGGTAGAGGCAGGAGGATCAGGAGGTCAGGGTCATCCTCAACTACATGATGAATTTCAGGCCAACCTGGGCCACGTGAGACCCTGTCTCGAAGAAAAACTAAAATAAAAATAAAGTAATAATAACTTTAAAAGCTAGATATGGGGATAGACAGATGTCTCAGTGGTTAAGAACCCTGAGAGTTTTCCAGAGAACTAGGGTTCAATTCCCACAGTCCTTGTGGTGGCTCAAAAACATCTGTATTTCAAGTTCCAAAAGATCTGACACCCTCTTCTGGCTTATGGGCACCAAGAACACAAGTGGTGAACAGACAAACATGCAGCTAAAATTCCCATACTCATAAAACAAAGAAACAGTCGAGAGCAGAGAGCTGCAGACACCCTTCTTTTGCTGCCTTCGTCTTCTCTCGGGCTGCCCTGAAATGTCAGGCTGCAGCCAGGACACCAAGGGATGATGGTGAACACATCCATAGAGTGTGCCTTCGAAATAATCTGTTTCATAGTGAGGCCCGGGACAAGAAGCCCTCACCCTTTCTCTTTCCAGAACTACCCTGAAGAGGAACTCCATGAGGCAGGTGTGACTTTAATGCTGGTCTTGGTTACTGAGGAGCCCGTCACACAGCATCCAGCAGAATCAAACATTTCTTCAGCCACCCTGATACGGAGGAAGCGGCAAAGCTAACCAGGAAGCAGAAGGAACAACTAGACAGAGATAATATGCCCTCAAAGATATCCCAGAGGCCTACTTCCTCGAGGAGACGCCACCTTCCAAAGTTTCCAGAATCTTCCAAAATAGCCTCCACCAGGGACCATTCAAGACAAAAGCAGATAGTAAACATTCCATACTCAGGCCACAGCATCCTGTTCCAGGCACAAAGGGCTCAGGGCATCTCAAATGCATCCAGTCCTACTCTGAAAATATCCAGGGGTCTCGTTTGCTTGTTGAGACAGGGTCTGTCTCGTGTCACTTGGGCTGGCCTCAAACTCACTGACCTTGAATCCCTGATCCTGTTTCCTCTACCTCTCAAGTCCTGGATTACAAGCATATTGTCCCCATGCCAACCTCAAGTCCCCATCGTTTTAACCATTTTAACGTTATCCAAAAGTCTTACACCTAAAGTGTCTACTGAGATTCAAGACATTTGTTTAGCTGTTCATGTCAGCGGTGTTAGTCAAAGTGATGTAAAAATGTGTACGCAGAGTAAACATCCTCACTTGGAAAAGGAGAGCACGGAAAGGGGGACACGGGGTGGGACCCAAGCAATGCTAGAGTCCAGCATTAAACCCTGCAGCTTCACACCCAGCATCTGGGGTGCATTTCTTCAGCCCTGCACAAGCAGCTTCCAGCTAAGGGGTAGCCAGGCCCGTGGACCGCAGCTGCAGTCTCTCCCCACCTGAACAGCTGAACCCAGGAAATCACTTTCACACGCAGCCTTGTGTGATCAGAGCAGCCGGGAAACGCCCTCCTTCCAAAGGGAAGCAGGTCACATGGGTTTATAAAGATTTTCCTTTTCAAAGAGTGTAAAGCTGCCGTGCAAGTACATATCGTGTGTTAAGCACATTCCCCCAAACCCCCTAATGTCCCTTCCATCCCAGCCCTCTTGTTAGTCCCCTCTGTCCTCCTAAACAGTTTCATCCCCCTTTCATATCATATAGACGTACATGATTTTATGTAGAAATCTAGGAACCAGAAAAGAGATATACAATATTTGTCTTTCTGAGATAGGCTTCTTTAATGTGATTATCTCCTGTTACATCAATTCACCTTTTAAAGGCATGACTTTGTTCCTCTAAAAAAAAAAAGTCCATTGTGTATATAAACCACATTTTCTTTGTCTATCCCTCTGTTGTTGGACGCCTTGGTTAGTTCCATAATTTAGCTATTCTGAGCGGTTCTGCAATAAACCTTGATGTGGTATTGGAGTCCTGCCTGTGAATACCCAGGAGTGGTACAGCTGGGCCATTTTTGCTAGCTGTACATGTGGTAAAGATTAATACCTAGAGTATACAAATAATTTTAAAAACTAAACAAGAAATCAAACAACCTAATCAATACATAGGATTACATGAGCAGAGTTCTCAAATGGCGAGATGCAAATGGCTATTGCCCATATGAAAGAAATCTTATTTATGCCTGCTTTCTTTTCTCTTTTCCTTCTACTCTTCCTTCCCTTCCTTCCCTTCCTTCCTCTCTTTCTCCCTCCCTCTTTCCCCATCCCTCCTCTCTCCCTCCCTCCCTCTTTCCCTCTCTCCCTCCTTTCTTCTTCCTTCCCTCCCTTCCTCTCTCTTTCTTCATTCTCTGTTACTAGTCACCCATGGCCAGGTCCTAGGATAAGCTCCAGAGGCCCCTTTTGATCCTTCCCTCCGTGCCAAGTTCTTTCTTCAGCAAGGCACATTCACCAAATATCTGAACCTGGTAAACACAAATGAGTTCAAGTGATGTGTGTCCCAGGAACTGCATCCAAACCTATTTGTGCAGAGCGGCGAATGATGCTCCTTGCTTAGAACAATGCAGAGGGCAGAAGTGGGTGGGACTCAAGCTGATGGGCTTTACTGATATTTGGGGGTGAGGAAGGAGTCCTTGGAAATCAGAAAGAAAAAAAAGTTTAGAAACAGGTAGATGGAACTTCTTTGAGTAAAGGAATTGTGGCAAGAATTCACATGGCTGAGAGGACAGAAGGGGAACAGGCCCCATTGGGGGAAGTTCCACAAAGCAAGCCTGGTCCTAATAACACTGAAAAAGACCAGCAGGGCCAGCAATATGGACCAGCAGTTAAAGGCACTTGCTGTCAAAGCTGACCCAGGAACCACATGGTGGAAAGAGACCTGAATTCACAAAGCCGTCCTCTGATCTTCCCTTGTGTGCTGTGTTTTACACACACACACACACACACACACACACACACACACACACACAAAATAAATAAATAAATAAATAAATAAATAAATAAATAAATAAATGGAATATGAGGTAACCGTGCAATCCACTAGCCGCAAGACACAACCGAACATCACAGATCCCAGGTAAGCATAGTCCTGTACCACTGAGCAGCTGTGGGGCCTCCACCCCATACAAGGTCCAGCAGGAGCCAGTCAGGACTGTCCTCAGTAGCAAAGCAGAAGTTGCAGAGTAGGAATTTGCTTAAGGAGAGCAGGAGCACATTCTGTCCTGCAGGGGGTCCCCAGTGTCAAATGCATTGGCCTTTCCCCACACTGGTGTGACAGAATTCTTCTCACACAGTTTCCTGTCACAGAATGCTTTAAAAACAGCATGATGTTGCCAGAAAAAAAATGGTCAAATAGGGAAAAAAAGAAAAAAAAGAGAGAGAAGAGAGAACATCCCCAGAGATCCATCCTTATAAATGCAGTCAACTGACCTGGGACAAAGGAACAGAGAAAGGGTCAACTTTCCCACAGCTCTACACCAAATGTAGACAAAACCAGAAACGGAGGCAGAGACCTTATGCCCTTCACAGACCACAAAACTAACAGAAATCTAGGCAAACTTGAGTCAGTAATGCCTTCCTAGAAGCCGTAACCAAAACGTGATTTACTAAAATATTGGCCAGCTGGACTTCCTTGAAATGACACACACGCTTTTGCTTTGCAGAAACCTTTGTTAAGAAACTGGCCTGGAGAGATAACTCAGGGGTTAAGAGGTGCTGAGTTCAAATTCCAGCAACAACATGGCGGCTCATGATCATCTATAATAGGATCTGACGCTCTCTTCTCGTGTGCAGGTGTCCATTAGATCACTCAGACATTAAAAAACATAAATAAATAAAAGTTAAAAAAAAAAGAAACTGAAAATTAGCTAAGCGGCGGTAGCTATCTTTTAATGCACAATAATGCCTTGGACTTCCAAGTGCCAGGGTTAGAGTGTGAGTGACCATGCCCAAAAACAGGTATTTTTAAGGTTAAAAAAAATCTAGAGAGATACTTCACTAAAAAAGACATAGTTCTCTCTTCTCTGTGGAGATGCTGAACAGTCAAGAAGTAGGATGCCAGAGGAGTAAGAGGTCCCTGGACCCTTCTCCGGTAAGATAAAACCATGTGGAGACACTTAGATCTGTAGAAATGGATTAATGATTAAGAATAAGAAACCTTAGCCAAAAGCCAACAGGTTTATAACTATGTAGAGTCTGTGTGCTTCTTGGGGGCAGAGAAGGGTGGTGGGACCTAGCCGGGCCAAGAAACTTTCACGTTACAAAATGGTGCCAGCAACAAGAGGCACGAATTTCCACGTAAACATAAAAAAAGCTTGAAAAGGGATTTCTAGAAACAAAGAACAAAATCTAGCACAGCTTCTTGGTAACCGCATTTTTCACAGTGAGCTATGTTTGCCAGAAGCAAGCAGGTGCTCATGACTCCTTTAAGGGAGGTTTCCTGATTCAGCATAAACAGAAAAACTGCATGACTCTTTTAAGAGGCCCTGCTAAAAATTGAGTGGCAGTGACCACGTCTCCAATCAGGTTTTTGAGAAACCCTATCTCAAAAAACGAAAAACAAAAGTAAAAAGGTAGAGTAATAAATAAATAAGCCACATATAGATAGAAAATAAACAGAGAATCTGGATATTGTATGCTATTGTGTTGTCTTTGAATTGTTCAATTACTAAGAAAGAAACAACTGCTAAAATACACTTGACTATAAATGCTGCTGAATTAATCCAACTTATATTTTGAAAATGCTATGACTTCTAAATTTAAGTATAAGGACATGCTACTTGAGAAAAGGATTTCTGCTTTTGTTTCCATAGAAAATGAAAAACTGTGGGTTCCTTCCAGAATAATATGATTTGATGAAGCCAGACCCCCTGAAGCAATGGCCAAGTTATCCAACATTAAAGACACCTGGAACCATGCAGTCACAGACCACTACAACCAGGATTTCTGAGTTTTCTTAGGATCCCCATGACAGTGCCCCTGAACAGCAGGTAGCAGTTTGGAGATGATGACACCCAAAATACCAAATATTATTTATGAACATTTGTTTTCATTTAAATGGAGTTGGTTATAAATAGTAATGATCACAGTCAATCTCTTTTTAAAGGAAAAAAGGGAAATATGATATAAAAATGATCCATACATTGGTATGGATTTTGGTTTATTGATACAAATTTAAGATCAATTTTGTTATATGCATTTATCTCCTCGTGTTTAGGTACTGTGTTTATATAGCTCATTAAAAATGTAATGTACAATTAAATACATAGTCACCTATAACAGTAAAAATTTATAGGTATGTTAGTTAGGCTTACTAGATACACAGAGATATATTTGAGATGGACAGATTTTCTTCAAACCTTTCAGAGACCTACAGAATATGGCATTTAAAATGGTTTAGGTTTTTTTCATGACAGTATATAACTGCTCCTGGCAACATCACTTAAGTCTGAGAGGAAGATAGACATCAAAAAACTTGTTATGAAGTTTGCTTTCAATATGGTAAGACTAGTCATTTAGGCAAGAAACCTCTCTTGCCTAGATTGTTTGACTGTATGCTGTATAAAGTGGACATACAGGACGCACTTGGAAGTGACTGCTGAACTTGCAAAATAAAATGGAACAGTTCTAAAGGGTTCCTACTTCATGGAAGAGTCTGCCAGACATTCTGCAGGACACAGAGAAAAATGACTGACAAATTGCCAATGCAGGTGGACAGTTTAAAATTTCCTGCTTCACTGAGAAGTTTGCCAGACACACTATGGCCTACAGACCACAGAAGGAGGAACTTCAGGTGACTGTCCAAGTAGCAAGATGCCTCTGTCAATTCTAGAGTCTATATACTATCCTTCTGTGGTCTTTGATGGAGTTGAAGATAGATAGTTATGGTTATGGTTTCATTAGTTTTGATAATAGATAAGTTACATATAAGGTAGGATAGATGATAGAATATTTTCTTTAAATCTTGCTAAATATTAATGGACTAAATATTGTAACTATAGTTCTGCTTGATAACAGTTTTGTTATATATATATATATATATATATAAATTTACTGTGTTAAGTTAAAATCCTTTTTAGTTTAGACAGAAAAGAGGAGATGATAGGAATGTTCCTCTGTGTATATGTTTGTCTTATTGGTTGATGAATAAAACACTGATTGGCCAGGCAGGATAATAGATAGGACTAGGAGATAAGGAGGATTCTGGGAAGTGTAGGCAGAGAGGAGTCATCATGTGATCCCAGGAAGTGACATAGTTGGGCAGAAACTGCCACTAGATAATCATAGAGATCTGGAGGTCTGTACAGACAGGCAGGAAGTGATGTAGCTGGGCAGAACCAGAATGTAAGCAGGAACAAACGTCTTCTCTGCAGAAACGCAGAACAGTCAGATAAGATCCACGTGGAGATACTTAGATTGATAAAAATGGATAAGTGATTAAGAATAAGAAACCTTAGCCAAAGGCCAACAGCTTTATAACTATAAAAAGTAAGAAGATATAGTTGCAAACTTGTAATCACAATGCTTGAGAAACTGAGGCAGTAGGATCACAAGTTTGAAGCAAGTCTAAGATATAAATTGACCCCTTGTCCCCAGACACCACAAATAAATAAATTCAATTTTTAAGATGACATACATATGGCAAAGGAGCACTGAAAAGGTAGTTAAAATCATATGACACTAGGGAAGTGTACTTAACGCCGCAATGATCTGATAGAATGGCCAATGACAAAGGTGGGAGGCAACAGGAGGCCTTCGATATTTTGGAAATTTCTAGAAAAATGAACACACTCTCAGTATGTGAGCCAGTGAACACACCTCTTGATAGTTTCCCAAAGAGTTGAAAGTTTACATCTATAAGACTTTGCACACAAATGCGTGTAGCAGCTATATTCCTAATTGGCAAAAGTTGGACGTAACCAAGGTGTGTAGCTACAGTCATACGATGGAAAAAGAAAAGTGCTGTCAAGCTAAAGGTGACTAAAGGGTCCCTAAGTGTGCTGAATAAAAAAAAGCAAGTCTGAAATTGACACACACGTACACGGTGATTCTATATGACAAAACGACAGAAAGGACAATTAAAAAGTTCATAGCCAGCCGGGCATTGGTGGCGCACGCCTTTAATCCCAGCACTCGGGAGGCAGAGGCAGGTGGATCTTTGTGAGTTCGAGGCCAGCCTGGTCTACAAAGTGAGTTCCAGGACAGCCTCCAAAGCCACAGAGAAACCCTGTCTCGAAAAACCAAAAAAAAAAAAAAAAAAAAAAAAAAACGTTCATAGCCACTAAGGTTTAGTGGGAGGGGTGATTCGATAAAGTAGAGGAGTTTGGGGTAGTGAAACTATCCTGAATGTTCTTATAATGGTAGATATGTATTTGTGAAAAATCATAGAATGTGAGAGTTGCAGCAATGGTGTGGTCATTAATATGCTTGTTTCACAAGTGTGAGGACCTGAGTATGCTTCCCAGCACTCACAGATATATACCCCTGTCATCCCAAACTAGGGAAGTGGAGACAGGAAGATGCCTGGCCAGTTAGTTTAACCGAATTTGTGAGCTCCAGCTCAAGGGGAGACATTTTTCTCAAAACATAAGGGATTGATGAAGTCACCTGGTGCCAACTTCTGATCTCCACATACCTAAGTGCACATGAACACATGTACACACAGACACATGCACACAAGCCATGGAGTGAATGACACCAAGAGTGAACTCTGATGTGAGTTGTGGGCTTTAGTTAGTAAATGTATCAAGTTTGACTCTTCAGTCGTAGCAAAAGCCCACAACTCGCATCAGAGCTCACTCTTGCTGTTATTCACTGGGGGGTGGGGTGGGGGGAGAGGGAGTGAGGATGAGGACACATCTTATGGAAACACTTTTACATTTTTTTCTATAAGTATAAAACTGTACCATAAAAATGAAGTCTAAATATCTGAAGTGGTCCAACAGGTAAAGGTGTGTCTGCCACTAAGGCTGACAACCTGACTTTCATCCCCAGGAACCACATGGTGAAAGGAAAGAACTGGCTTCTTCAAATTGTCCTCTGACATCCATGCATTTGACATAACATTCATGAGTGTGTACATGCATACACATGTGTGTGCATGCGTGCACACACACACACACAATGAATAACAAGTAAATAAATGTAAAAAATTTAAGAACATTGTGTTTTGGACAAGCCTTCAAAAATAAAGCATTAATAAAATAACGAAAGAAAGATCTATGTATACACTAAATGAATTTAAATTGTGTGACAAGAGAAGCAAGCTGTCACCACCATACTCACACAGAGTTCTGGATAGACTTTCCACATAGCACTAGCCATTGCACGTCTAGAAAAGACTTCACAAGCCTTCATGTGATGATGCTTCTTAAAGATTTGTTTCTACTAATGTTCAATTATGTGCATATGTGGGTATGTCCACATGAGTGCAGAAGCCCATGGAGTTGAGAAGAGGGCATCAGGTCTTGAACAGAGCTACAGTTAAAGTAGTTGAGGCCCACATCATGGGCCCTGGACTCTGAAGTCAGATCCTCTATAGGAACAGTATGTGTTCTTAAGTAATGAGCCATCTTTGCAGCCCTCAAGAGGGAATTTATGAGTGACTGTTCATTTTGTTTCGTGAGACAGGGGCTCGGTATACATAGCCCTGGCTAGCCTAGAACTCACTATATTGACCAGGTCGGTCTCAAGTTTACAAAGATACACCTGCCTGTGCCTCTAGAGTCCTGGTGTGAAGGTGTGTGCCACCATGCCCCCAGCATGAGAAGGTTTTGCAATAAGCCTTTTCTGAGAACTCTGGGAGCTGCTGTCAGTCACAGAGTTGGTGGCAGGGCAGGGACTAGATTGCTTAAAGACCTTTCTAGGTCTTCATGGACTCTTAGTGAAGAAGGTGAGGTATAAACATAAGTGAAACACTTATTTTGATTCTGAGTATTCGTGAGTCATCTTTCTTTGAATCCAAACTAATGGCCAAAGGTTTATACTTCTATAAGACCAGGTGTTTGTGTCTAACAAGCTTCATATATTCTTCAGTTTTAGCATTAGTCTTATTTGATTTTTTTTTGTTTTTTTCCAAACAGGGTTTCTCTGTGGCTTTGGAGGCTGTCCTGGAACTAGCTCTTGTAGACCAGGCTGGTCTCGAACTCACAAAGATTTGCCTGCCTCAGCCTCCTGAGTGCTGGGATTAAAGGCGTGCGCCACCAACACCCGGCTGTCTTATTTGATTTTATTTAAAGACAATATCTTATTTAGCCCAAACTGATCTCAAACCTGTAGCCAAGGAAAACCTTAAACTTGTGATTTTTTTCCTGTCTCTGTTTCCCAAGTCCCTGCTTTTATGTGGTGGTGGGTGGGTCAAAACCAGGACTTTGTGTATGCTAGATAAGCCCTGAGCTATGCTCCTAGCCCCACTAAACATTTTTGTGTACATTATTGTGAACAGTGATGAGTTACATAATGGCGATTTTTCTTTGAAGTATGTCACAAGTTTGACTGCACTCATCACCCTGGCGTCCTCTCCTGTCTCTTGCTCCCACCTCCCCCTTTTAACCTCTCTCCCTCCTCCCTGGTTTGCTTCCCAGGTGGTAATGAGGTCCAAAAGGAACTTGAGGAAGAAAGTTGGTCTTACCAGTTATATCATCCAGAGAAGCCAAGGAGAGAGCTCCAGGGCAAGTCCTTGGGATTAAACTCAGGTCATTCAGCCTAGTGGCAAGGGTCCACACCCACTAATCCATAACCCAGAACTGTATTTCTCCATCCTTGCGACAGAGCTATAGGCAGCTCTGTCAAATACAGACCCTTCGTTCTACCTGCTGTGTATACACTGGCACCAAAGAAACCTTTCTTGAAGCTGTTTCAAAACAGAAAATTTACAACACTAGTATTACATGGGGTTTTGTCAACAGTACATGACATGCAAATTTCTATTTCACTGATTTCTTCATGTGCTGGGGGAGGGGTGCCCAAGTGGTGGTCCCAGCAGGACTTCTGGGTTCGGGTTATCTTCTTCTATCATGAGTGTCCCAAGGACTTAGCTCCAGTCATGAAGCTTGGCAGCAGGAGCCCCTACCTGCTGAGCCATCTTGCCAGTCCTTGAATGAGGTTTTAATTATAGAAAACAATATCCTATCCTGTCGAAAATGACCAATTTGTGTAATTAAAGCAGCTGAGCTGGTGTAAAAATAGGGTAAGCAGCAGCATTCAGCAAGGCTTTGTCTTGGCATCTGCTTCATTAAAAATATCCTCTTAACTGATTAACTCTAAAGCTGACCAAAGGCAGCAATGATACAATGGTTTGTTTGAAGCACAAATCAGATTTCTGAGTCCTATTTATTCCCGTGGGGTCGTTGGCACTTCCGACATCATGTGAATATCTCAGTGTTGTGCACATAACAAGATGGCTACAATGTCTCCATCCACCACAGCCCAGAACAACATTATGTGGTCCAGGACTACTCTTATTGTGTGCTGCGTGCCTGATGTGTCAAGGTACACATGTGGAGACAGAGAACAACTTTGTGGAACCTGTTCTCTCCTTCCGTCTCTAAGTGACTTCCATTGACCTAATTTGGTTGCAAGTTTTTTGTGGGCAAGTGCTTTTTACCCACCAAGCCCTCTCAACAGTTCCGATGATAGTCCTTTTTATTTTTAGACTTCTCATTTTAGACTTGACATTGTAATGGGAAGTAGGAAAACTTCAGCATTCCTGCTCCTATGAAATTGTTTAATGGTTTTATATGGCAAGGTTAAGGTCCGGGGTAAGGGGGCGATCTAGTCACACCCCAAATGTTAAGAGAAATGATTCTTCCCACAAAGACATTGTTAGACTTTGAAGCCAGCAGAATCATCAGCAAAGGGAGTGTGGCCATGGGTTGCCACTCCCTGTGTAGAAACCACAGAACATTGGATTATGAGAGAGATACGAGAGGAGAAAAGACTACTCTATAAAACTAAGGTCAAAATTCCGTCCTTAGAGTAACGCACCCTGTGTCTGGAGTTGGCAAGACTAAAACGCACTCTCTGTAACAGATGATGCCCACAGTTTCATTCAGAACTCTGGGGTGGAGCCTCCTACCAGGTCAGGTACAGAAAGAGCCTCAAATTAGCCAGGGAACAGTGGCTTTGTCAGTCTGTGTGGTTTTCATTCTTACCGTGTTTGGACTTCGGAAAGTTGGTTAGCGGGCTGTGTACCATGGAAGTAAAGAGGATGTTAATGTAGGTAAAAGAAGAAATGAAAATGTATGGAAGAGGAAATATTTTCGTATTAGTAGAGACCAAAGAGGTTCCCAACCAGACAAGGGCACCGACCATTTTCTTGACCACAGCAGGCTGGACATCGCTTTCAGAAGCATCTGCGTTTATTTAGAATGGCTTTGTAAAGGGAAGATGGAAGCCAAGCTCCCTTCATGCATCTGGGTCCCCGAGGATGACTCATGTCTGCCTCAGCATCTCCCAAACCTGCCGGAGAATTTTACATTGCTGCCAAAATAGAAGGAGAGAGAAACAGTCATTTGAGAGCATCTGCTTGGCCTGTGATTGACATTGCCAGGTGCTGTGTTCCTTAGTGTTTCAAAGGCAGCTGTGGAAGGAATGGGTGGGATGCTGTGCAAATGGGAGGAGGTGCCAAGAGTGACAGCCACATGGGCTCCTTGGTGGGGGGAGGGGAGGGCAGGAGAGGTGAGATAAGAGCGGGAGGTTGATTGATGCAGATTTACAGGCTGAGGCTCTAGAAGGCTGACACACATTCTACATCAGTTATGAAGGGGACAGATGTGAAATAAAAAGCCCACAATGGGCAGTCCTGTGGGCCTGAGGGCTCTGCAAACACCTTGGTTTGAGTTGTTCACGCCCCAGAGATCCAGCTGCATGCCTCACCAGCACTGCTGGGAGATGGGCTTAGACTTCTGAGACAAACCTGGGAAATCTCTTCGTGATTCCCACAGCCCATCGAATATGCTATCCCCAAACATTAGCTTCTAAGGAGAAGTAAGGCCCCCAACTTGTGTCTATACCCATTCCTATGCCCTGAAGGAAGCCTTGAACAATTCCCCTAGCCTACCTGCAAAGCAGGTGGTTAAGACCTATAAGCAGCCAGACATGAAATGATGGGCCAGACATGATGGCACCCGCCTTTTATCTCAGCACTCAGGAGGCAGAGGAAGTTGAATCTCTGTGAGTTGGAGGCCAGCCTCGCTACATCATCATTTCTGGACGAGCCAAGGCTGTATTAGTAAGACCCTACCTCAAAAAATTTTTTAAATTTCTATTGATAAGTGTCTGTGTGTCTGTGTGTGTGTGTGAGAGAGAGAGAGAGAGAGAGAGAGAGAGAGAGAGAGAGAGAGAGAGAGAGAGAGAGGGAGGGAGGGAGGGAGGGAGGGAGAGAATGACATGGGGAGGGTGATCATGGAAACTGGAGACATCAGATGCCTGGAGTTGAAGTTACAAGCAGTTGCGAGCCGCTTGACACTGAACCATCTGTCCAGCAAGCCCTGAAAACACTCCCAGTACTGATGTTACAAATATTCAGTGGCCTGAAGGCTGCTGTGTGACACAGTTGGCAAATCGAGGGTCTTTTTTTTTTCAATATCCAGTCTATTGATGTGTTTAGAAGGACCCAAAGTTCGTTCAATGTAGAGGTAGTGAATACCATTTTGTAGTTATCTTTTCACTAAAAGTGACATGATGTCTTTTCTTTGGGGAACAGGACTGTGACACTACCTCTGTGCGCGGTTTGTCTGTCCTCATTCAGTGGCTAGGCCGTGTGGAAAGTAACGTGTTAGTGTGTTTACACTTGGACCTTGGCACGCGTTGTTTCTCCGCGTGTTCTGTGCGGTTTTTCTCTGCTCTATACACAACAATACATGTAATGGACAAGTACACACAAATCCTCCGCATCTCACCTCTGCATGCGGCATTGGTTGCCAGCCTAGGGCAAAGTGGTTACATCAGCACAGTTGGAGCCCTTTGTGTTGAAATTCATGGAAAAGCTTGTCCTCAGTAATGAAGTTGTATTGAGTTTCTGTTCACCTGTGTTTAAGCATTGCATATTCTGTACCTGTGCACTACTCTGAAGGCAGAGAGATGAAATGAAGCTATCTTTTAAGCTCAAAATGCTTATATTTACTACAGACTTCAGACTATAGCCGCTACTATGTTTGTACTTGTGTGTGTGTGTGTGTGTGTGTGTGTGCGGTTACATGGGTGTGGTCACATGTGCATGTTATTATTCATGTTAGGATCCAGACAGCTGTTCGGGCCATAGAATCTGCAGCAGCCCCTCCCCTCTGACAGATACCACAGGAAGCCTACCAAGAGCACTGTCTCCCTGAGCCCCTTGAGGACTTACAACCATTGCTAGAGGGAGGGGTTCACAAGGTGGCCCTCCCTGGGCAGTCACAGTCAGCTAACAGTATCTGGAGTGGAAACTGTTTCTTCAGTGCTGTAGGCACTAACAACTTGTCCCTGCTCCTATAAATGACACCTCACCCACCCTCATGTAAGTAACTAAATGCACTGGTTCGCAAATAAACACTTAAAAAGAGTATAGCTGGTGAATTAGTCAACTTATAAATGTGGGGTAATTCCCGGATGCCTCTTGGGCGTAGAGTGGTTATGACACCTCTGGCCAGCATGAGTTAAGACCTGCTGACTGGGCTGAGCTCAGAGGGGAGAAGAGGGTGACAGGAAGAGGCATGCTCTGATGTGTTCAGGTTTGTGTTGTGATGAGCAGCACACCCACACATGCAGCTTCTGCCTTTACTACAGAACTGCAGTGATAACCACAGCTTCCTGCCAATACCCTAGAGCTGTCTAGCCCTGATGACGAACCCCGAGAAATGCCACACTTAGCGCAGTCTGTTGCTTTGCATTTTTGTTTCGAATTGGACATTAAGGAAATGCAGTTTTCAGCTGTAACTCTTGTCAATAAATCTAGCTCAAGGCCTGTTGCCATTTTTGGGAAAATTCTGTCCCCGAGGAAGGAAGGTTTACAATTTTCCTAACAGATCAAGTGGGTGTGGTATGTTCTGGGCTATCAGAATACCACAGAGCATGGGGGGGGGTGGAGTTAGTGAACACTTGATGTTTGGGAAAGCACACCACACGCTGTACAGCTTAGGAGGCTGTGTGCAGGGCAGGGCTTGGTCATGGTCAGCCAAGCTGCTAGTGACAGGGTGGCTTTGTTCCTTGCTCCTTGTCCTTTTGCCTCCTGTTATATACTCTTAACTGGAAAGGATAAAGGTTCTTTTCTGAAAATGCCGATCATGGATGGGGCTGGGAAGATGGCTCGGTGATTAAGAGAGCTTGCTACACAACCATAAAGGCCGGAGTTTAGATCCTAACACCCATGAAACTAGTGGGGCATCTTATCTGTTATCCTAGCTCTGAAGCAGAGACAGCAAGACCACTGAGAGCATGAACCCAGGTTCAATGAGAGACCCTGCCTGTGAGGGACAGCAAAGAGGGACAGAGGAGGACACCTTATACCTTCTACACACACACACACACACACACACATTGTAAAATGCCAACTGGGTGATAAAATTATTTAAAATAAGTTTTTACATTTTCCTGGGATACTGTGATCTATACATATGTTAAAAGTATAAACAAATGAACAAGGTCTTAACATAAACTTCCATCAGGCATGGTAGACAGCAACCATGCCCCACGGAGTCCTATACCTCATGACCTGGTTAATTTTAACCTTTAACCTCTTCATGGTAGTGCCTTGAAGACACTTACTGTCACTAGAGTTCTTATCAGGGGAGGGGGGATGGTTTCAGAGGGAAGGCTTACAGCAGTTGAATTGTGCATAGCTAAAAAGTTCTGATCTGAGGGCCAAAGGAAAACAAACCGGCTCTCTTTAGGATTTCTCTCTAAAAGCTCTCTCCTCAAAAGTTCTTTCTCCAAAAGCTCTCTTAAAATCTAAAAGTTCCTTCTAAAAATTATCTGGAGGTTCTCCTAAAAAGCCTCCAAAATTTCCTTCTTGTAAAAGGTCTCCTGAGGTCTCTACTATCCCACAAGGCTTCTAGTTTTTAGACCCACAGGCACATTTAACAACTCTCTGACAAATCTCTCACAGCCAGGAAGGTGGTAGGACCTTGAGAAAAAGCAGGTACCTCATGTCTCTCCCCTGGATGTGACCTGCAAAACATCCAGGAAAACTTAAGTCTCAGCTCCTGCTGCTAACTGCTCTAGGGGGACTCAGCGCTGTGTCAAAGGGGAAAACTAAGGCTGTATAGTGTGAGATCCAGAGGATGCAGCTCTTACTACTGATGCCCTGGTGAGGTGAGAAGGAATTTCCTTTCTCTGGAGCCTATTTGAGACTACAAAGCACCCAGCATATTTTCTATATACAGCCAAACTCGTAGGAACAAATATTCTGGAGTTGATACCTAGAATATTAATTGCTACTGTAATACGCGATGAAGGCTTCCAAAAAGTAACTCATGGGGAATGCTTAGTTCTTGATTGTCAGTGATTGTTGGATGTGTAACATGTATGAACTAAGGACAACTGATAGCCTGCTCTTTTTGTTTGTTTTGTTTCTGTGTTGCCCTGGCTATCTTAGAGCTCACTCTGTAGATCACGCTGGCCTCAAACTCACAGAGATCTGCCTGCCTCTGCATCCCGAGTGCTGGGATTACCACCACCCGACTGGCCTATGCTATTCTTGGGAAGCAGGGCAGTTGAAGCAACCTGTCTGAGATGCCACCACTCCTTCCTCTCCCCTCCCCTCCATCTTCTTCTCCCCCCCCCCCCTTCTCTGTAACACTGGATTCCCTGCACTCCACTTCAGGAACATTTCTTCTGAACAGCTAGCGTTTGCAGATTTCCACAGGGTGCCATTCTCACTTCTGTTCCAAACATTTCATCTGTCACGTGATCACACGAGACCTGGGGCTTCTGGAACAGGCCTGGAGGCTGAGAGAATGCTCCAGACGTTTAGAGAATGTCATGGATTATGATTTGGATCACAGTCTTCCGACGTCTAGATTTTAAAAAGATCTACATTTCGTGCAGGGGTCGTGCAGGAGTCAGTTCTCTCCTACCAGGCGGGTCCTGAGGATTGAACTTGGGCATCGCTACCCACTGGGCCATCCGGCTGGCTCACAGCTGTGCTTGGAGAGCAGGTCTCTGCTCTGTCCTTTATCTGAATGCTAATCATGGCTCTCACTGAAACAAGAAACTTGGCCTTGAGGCAGTCTTGATAGGGAAATCTACCACGCAGCTCAAAACAGTAGTCATTATTTTTATGGGACATTTAATGTATGTTTTTCTCTGATATATCTCTATGAATCTCATTTGCTTTTGATTGGAAAATATAACAGACTATTTCTAAGTGCCTGCCTCTTTTACCAGCTCTCCAACAAGCTTATTTCTGGTTTTGGAATATTGTTCCAGAAGGGGACATATAAAACTAGGTGACACCCAGAGTCTTCTCTGGATCAAGTGGTCACTTCTGTCACTATTGAAAAAAAGAAAAGAAAAAGCAAGATGAACGCTTCCAATCTGTTTCCTATTATCTGCAGAGACCAGCAATAGCAGAGCCTAAGCTTTTTGGAAGTTTGAATCAATAGGCTTCATGGTCCCCAGGTGAGAGCCATACCCAAATCTCCAATATGAGCTTGCTATTGGTGGATGAATTTTCCTATTAAAGAAAGCTTATTTAGGGGCTGGAGATGCACTTCAGTAGTAGGATACTTGACTAGCATGCACAGAGCCCTGGGCAGGGTTAAAATATTGTCCTTTTTTTTTTTTTTATAAGATTAAGAAAAAACACAAGCTGGAAATTGGTCCAAGATCCACATTTAATAAACTATGGCTGCCATTAGCAGCTGTTGGGTGCAATGATCCTGAGGACGCTTCCCACCTGTGCTTTTCATCGCCACTACTGTGGACAGAACTGGATAATCCTCTGGAGTGACGTCTGTGACAGGGATGATTTGGAGTAAAAGGAAATCTAATTTGCAAATTATAAACTATTTTACAGCATCTCTGAGCTCTCCGTGGAGGGAGAGGTTGAGACAGAGCCTCGTGTAGCTCAGACTAACTTTGAGCTCTCTATGGAGTCAGGATGTGGAGGGAGAGGTTGAGACAGAGCCTCGTGTAGCTCAGACTAACTTTGAGAGCTCTCTATGGAGTCAGGATGTGGAGGGAGAGGTTGAGACAGAGCCTCGTGTAGCTCAGACTAACTTTGAGAGCTCTCTATGGAGTCAGGATGTGGAGGGAGAGGTTGAGACAGAGCCTCGTGTAGCTCAGACTAACTTTGAGCTCTCTATGGAGTCAGGATGTGGAGGGAGAGGTTGAGACAGAGCCTCGTGTAGCTCAGACTAACTTTGAGAGCTCTCTATGGAGTCAGGATGTGGAGGGAGAGGTTGAGACAGAGCCTCGTGTAGCTCAGACTAACTTTGAGAGCTCTCTATGGAGTCAGGATGTGGAGGGAGAGGTTGAGACAGAGCCTCGTGTAGCTCAGACTAACTTTGAGCTCTCTATGGAGTCAGGATGGCGCGTTGGCTCCCTGTCCTCCTGTCTCACCCTCCAAATATTAGAGCTATGGGTACATGCCCACATCCTGAGATTCTAGTCTCTAAATACTAGGTGCCAGCAGCAGCCTCTCAGTGTGACAACCCAAAATGCTCCTAGACATTGTCAGATGCCCTCTTGTTGAAAGCCACTGGACTTTCAACTGTGTGTGTAGAACAGCTACAAATACAGGCAATGGCCTGTGTGAATCTTAGCCAAATGAGGGACCATGTGTGGTTCTGTTTATATTCAGTCCTAGAATATAGCCATAATATAGGGTGAAAACGAATCCAGCAGTGCTTGTCCTTAGGACAGAGGGACTAGGGGTTGATGAGACAGGACACGGGAACTTTCTGGGATGATGATGACTGTCCACAGCTCAATACAACCTTGAACTATACAGTGTATGAATTGGCCAAACTTATTAATGTCAATAAAAGGTGTCTGCTTAGTTCAATCCCTGGAACTCACACCATAGAATAACAGAACCAACTCCCAGAAGTTGTCTTCTGACCACTGTGACATGCATGCACCCACACATGAATAAAATAAATAAATAAATAAACACAAAATACCACGTATCCATTTCATGTTACTAAAAGGAAAGTTACACTGCATTCTCGAGTATTAAAGTAAAGTGCACTGATGGTTTTATTGTGTAATAAATTGAAAATCAAGATGACAATGAGACAATAAAGGATGGACGGCTAACAACATTTAGAGTAGACTCTAAGAGGTAGGTATGTGGCTTTGCTATATTGTTTCATGTTTTCTAAATATTCAATTTTCTTAATAAAATATTGGAGGGAAATACATAGTCAGATACCCTAAGCACATGAGCAATTACATTTCGTGTGGTCCAGCGTCAGATTTTTTTTTTTTGGTTTTTCGAGACAGGGTTTCTCTGTATTACTTTGGAAGCTGTCCTGGAACTCATTCTGTAGACCAGGCTGTCCTCAAACTCACAGAGATCCGCCTGCTTCTGCCTCCCGAGTGCTGGGATTAAAGGCATGCGCCACCACCCCCGCCCGGCCCCAGCATCAGATTTTGAATGACTTGCCAGGTTATATAAAGAAACATAGTTCAGAAGGCAGTGTTGGGCACTCTTGAAGTATTGTTTTCAAAAGGGGGCTGATTACCAGCTGCTCTGATAAGGCATTCTTGTTTGTTTGTTTGTTTAAGAGATGATGTCTTATTTAGCCCAGGCTGGTCCCAAATTCACTGTGTCATTAAGAATGATCTTGAACTCCTGATCCTACTATCTCTACATTACAAGTGCTGGGAAGACAGGCATGTGTCACCAAATTTATGCAGTACTGGGGATTGAACCCAGAGCCTTGAGTGAGTGAGGCCAGCTCCCCACAATCTAGCATGATGTCTGGCATATAATGGCAGCTCAATAAATATTTGCTAAATGAAAAAGATGCTGAAAGATTAAATTCTGTTTCGTGTGTTATTGCTGTGTGTAAAATGCTAGGCTGGACATATACATCAAGATTCTCAAAGAGTCTTCAACCTAGTTGGATGATTCAGAACAAACAGTCTTATTGTTATGATGCTGACAACCACAGGAGTTTATGCCAAGAGCCAAAGGAAAAAGCTGAAGGGTAGAATTGAAGGGTCTCCTGGAGGAGATGACACGTAAGCTTCATCTCAGCGAACACTAACTACCACGTGGTTTCCTTGGGTGTTACACCTGCCACTCTACAGTGATACACTGGGGTGCTCCATGTCAGGGCTGTGTGGTGTAACAGTTCCTGGGGAGTCACCGGGACTGATGTACGCACAGAGTAAGGCTTTGGGTATTTCTGCATCTGGAGAGGGCTAATGAGAAGAACTGGAAGGCAGGAAACATCTGACAGAACCAGGCTCCGAACATAGAGCATGATTTCTATCTACCCGAGACAAGGAAAAGAACATTTCTCCTTCTGTGCCTGAAGGAGAAATCGTTCTTAAATTAGAAAATGTTTTCCAGGCTAGCCAGGGCTACAGAACAAGTCTCAAAAGAAAAAAGAGGGACGGAGGGAGGGATGGAGGGAAGGAGGGAGAACAGTAGTGATGTTTATGGTTTTTCTCCCGAAAAGGTATGAACCTTGGTCAAGGTCCAGGCACGCAGGAAATGGCTGGAGAGGTCTGCAGACAGACTGGTGTGGAGGCTCATACCCAGAATCTCACCATTTAGAAGGCAGAGGCAGGAGGATCAGGAGCTCAAGGCCAGCATTCAGTCCAGCTATGCAGTGAGTCTGAGTCCAGCGTGGGCTACCTGGGATCTTTATTTCCCAGAGGAGAGATTCTGCACACAAATGTCTAGATTTGCGTTTCAGTTTGAAGTCCGGCACTAGGTAACTGGGTGACCTGCAGCTGGTTCCGTCACTTCCTCACCTACCCCAGAACTCAGTGGGAGGTGTGACAGCATCTCCAACACAAGGCTGCTATGAAATTAAGTGTGAATGGATGCATGCATGACGAGCAGTCTGCGATGAACTGCTAGACTGCAGGCAGCCCTGTGTGACTCCCATGTGAAGCAAGTCTCTACCTCCTGGTCTTCAGAGAAAAGACAAAATGTCTGACGGCCAAGAGTGCCTCTTTAAGTAACTTGACCAGCACCAGCCAGCTCCACCCACTAACTGAGATCCCCAGCCAGCTCCACCCACTAACTGAGAGCTCCACCCACTAACTGAGAGCTCCACCCACTAACTGAGACCCCCAGCGTCGTAACGGGTGCGGCTGTTGGTAGGGGGCTTGTCTAGCATGCATGAGGCCGTAGGCTCCTTCCTGGCACAGCACACACTGAGTGTGACGGTTCTTCCTGCAACCTCAGAATTCCAGAGGTAGGGGCAGAAACAGAAACCCGGATTATCCTTGGCTACATAGTGAGTTTGAGGAAAGCTCGGTCCACCTGCGACCTTGTCTCTAAAAAAGAAAAAAAAAAAGGGCTGGAGAGACAGCTCAGTGGTTAAGACCACTTGCTGTTCCTGCAGAGGGTGGAGGTTTGGTACCAAGCATCAACATGGTGGTTTACGAACATCCGTAACTCCAGTTCCAGAGGTTCTGCTGCCCTCTTCTGGCCTCCGTGGGCACATACATGCAGGCTAAACACACATATAAAATAAAAATAGTTCTTTCTTTAAAAAGTGGGGGAAAAAAATTAAATGGAGCTACTAAAACACTCAGAAAGTCTCTACCCTCATCTCTTTATCATTCTTTCAAGACAGGGTCTCATTGAATTATCCTGGATGGCCTGGAACTCAATATCCATGCTGGGCTGTCCTCAAACTTTAGACAGACACCTGTCTCTGCTCCCCAAGTGCTGGTATTAAACGCTTACACACTACACTCAGCCCTTTTATTCTGTATCTTGCAGCAGATTGAGGAGTTATTTGTAAACCTAATCTCCCTCTTCTTCATGGATCTGCTGGCATTTTTTTAAAGAAGGCACCATTAATTTTAGAGACAATGCCCTGTTATCCACAGATCTGAACTTGTTCCACTATGATTCTGAGTGTTCGAGCTCTCCCCTCCCCCCAATCGGTCTGAACTATAGTTTGTCCCTAGCCAAGCTCTGTCCTTGTCCTCCAGGAGCTGCCCTCAGGCTGCTTAATGGGAACTTATCTGTGATAATAAGTGAGTCACCAGTTTATGGGAGGACAGCATTGCTATTCAGAGAAGTTTCCAGTAAAATACCATTATCATGTTTTGCATTTTATTGTCTAAATAAATGTACTGGATGATTTGCAGTTTCTCCAAGCACTTTCATAAGTGAGATGGATCTAAATGTATTTATTTGTTCTAGTAAAACAAAAATGCTCTAAGAACAAAAATGGATGCATTACTCTTCCTTGAGATTTTGAAAAATGTTTTCTGTGTTATAGACTTCATTTAGTCTATAAATGAAAACATCCATTATCTAGCACAGTTCCTGGTTTATGTACATTCTCTGCCAGTCATTTCTTATTCTTTTCTTTTTGGTAGAGAATTGTCTCTAGATACAAGTGTCTAGAGCCCAAGGCTGGGGACGACCGTAACTTTCCTGGTCGTGTACCATATATGCCACCTGGAGAGTTGGACTGAGTGTCCATCTTAAAAACTCACATTCCAAAATTGTCTATGAATGGTAACTTGTCTTTTTTTCATTATAAACCGTGTGGCTTATTGCTCAGGTTTATTACTAACTAGCTCTTGTGACTTAAATCCACCTATAATTCTTATCTATGTTTAGCCACGTGGCTTGGTACCTCTTCTAAGTGAGGCATTCTCATCTTGCTTCCTCTGCATCCGACTGCAACTCACTCTCTGACTTCTTCCCACAATTCTCCTAGTCTGGCTGCCCCGCCTATTCTTGCCTGGCTATTGGCCAATCGGCACTTTATTAAACCAATACAAGTGACAAACCTTTACAGTGTACAAGAGCACTGAATCTAATCTCCTTTGTTTAGCTTCTTTCCTGATCATTATCCATAATGAGTGGTAAATTTTCTAGGCTGTTAATGAGACCGGGGATTCAGATTCATCAGAAAGTGAAAAATCCAACAGGCACAGTGCAAGTATAGTGTAACAGTTAGCAGAGCAGCAGAAGCTACTAAGGGAAAGTCATGTGCAAATGCAGGACCAATAAATACCTATATGTTCATATGGATAAATGCTAGGTCCTGCCCTGGACTCACAGGAGAGTAGAGAGGGACATGATGGTGTGATTTGGCACAGGTCACCCATTTTGGCCTGGCTGCTATTCATTAAACCAGCCCAGAAACTTTGGCTGAACAACCAAGACAATGACTTCTCTTATGAGGGACATTCAGTTTGTGTTCAGGTGGGTTCCTAGAGTTCGTAGTCTTGGGATATACCGAGAAACGTATTGACTATCTAGATCCTGTATATAGAATGCTATAGAATTAAGGACTAGCACAGACTGATATCTAGAGCCAGTGAGGTAGAATCATACAGAAATGCTAACATGGAAGAGGGTTAGATTATGTAGTTTTAGTGGGGGGAAAACAGGCTTGGAGTATTGATAGTCAAGTGCCCTATTACCTGTTTGAACTGGATTAGGTTTTTTAAATTGCAAGCAGGATAAAAATAAATACATTCCTCACTCAATGCCAATGGGCACAGTGGTTCCTATTAACACCGCCTCTCAGTAGACTTAGACAGGAGGCCCAGAGATCTGAGGGCCTCAGATATGTAGTGAGATTTAGTTTCCTAACACACACACACACACACACACGCACACACACACACACACACACACACACACACACACAGTCAGGTTTGGTAGGTAATTCACACTTACAGTCTCATCGATTGCGAGGCTACGGCAGAAGGTCTCCCAGGGATCTGTAGTGACACCCTCTTTCCAGAACTAAAACAAGGCCTGACAAGACGGTGCAGTGGGTGAAGGCACTTGCTGCCAAACCTGATGATCTGAGTTTATGTCCCACGTGGTGGAAGACACAACTCCAGCAAAATGTCCTCTGAGCCCCATAACTGCAAGAGATATGAGTGGGGGGGGTGCACGTGCACAATGAATGAATGAATAAATTCATTGTAATAAAAAAAAATCCCATGCCACATGTAGTAGCACATGCCTTTAATCCCAGCACTTGGGAGGCAGAGGCAGGTGAATTTCTGTGAATTTGAGGCCAGTCTGGTCTATATGGTGAGTTCTAGGACAGCCAGAACTACATAGTGAGAACTTGTCTTAAAAACAAACAAACAAATACAACACCCAAATCCACCCAGATCATGTTTTCCTTTAAGATCCCATTAGACATCAGACACCATGTGGAAAACACTGGCTTACTGCCTGGCTCATAGGAGCAGCAGTTGGTAGCCCATGCTATAGGCTCCATTTAGTCAGTTAGCACCTAGTAAACGGGGCTTCGACAGTAAATGAATACCTCATTTCTCCCCCTCAATATTCTACAGAAATCACTAAGCCAAAGAAAAAAATACTAGAAAGCCACCTTGGAAGTGAGTTATTGCTTCTACCTCGTAAGGGAATCTTGGTGAATCTGGTGGTAAATACCTTATTAGTCAAGATTTTTTGGGGGGAAGTTTCTTGTATTCCAGGTTGGCCTCAAACTGGCTATTGTAACCAAAGATGGCCTTGGTGCTGACCCTCTAGCCTCAACCTCCCAGGTGCTGGGATTTCAGCATGTGCTACCATGTATGCCCAGCTCTATGTGCAAGATTTCTTAAATGACATAACTAATTCCGTTTGCCCTTTCCTCCTTTTCCTGTGAGTGTGTGTAGGGTTGATTCAGGTGAGTATACAATGGAGTTAGCTAAAAGTGGCGTATAAGCAGGCTACTCCACGGAGAATGACAGAGCTTAGAGAATGTGGTTCATTTGCCAGGAGAATGACAGAACTTAGAGAATGTGGTTCATTTGCCAAAGTGTCAAAACCACAAGGAAGGCAAACTTTCATGCTCCAGGAGTCAACTCTGAAACTCAGCTCCTGCCCCCACGGGGGCTTTACTCTGTTTCTGACATAGTGTTTGGGAAGACCAAGTCATGTTGGGCTCGCCAACTGTACCACCCTCTTCACAGAGCAGCTGCCAGATTCCTTGGGTGGTTGACCCCGCAGTCTGGAACATAACCGACTAGACCTGCAGAGTACACTTGCCTGGCACCAACACAGTCATCCAAAGGAGGATTTCAAAATCACTTGGAAATTTCTTATAAACAAATCCTAGAGGAACCAGCCCAGACCTTATGGCTCAAATTCCACAAGAGGGAATGATTCTATCGTTTATTTTTAATTAAGATAACCCCCCAGTGATGCGATGCTCTAAAAATATCTCTCAAATTCTAAGAGACTGGAACTTTTGCTGGACCTCACAGCCAGCGTTAATAATACCCCCTGTGGCCACTTAAGACACAAGACAGCTAGCCTCCTGTGTACTCAAACCCTGCTTAACCAGTCTCTAAGAGAAGAAGGCAACTACCAACATTACCTGCCTTGGATTTCCCTGCAGTCAACTTTTATAACCCAAGCTAATGCACAGCTGTGATCTTAAATGATGTAACTTCCATGACCCTGACCCAGATGGTACACGTGTGTCATTTGCTGACGGCAGAAAATACAGACACTGAAAGTGACTTCCTAAAACCTACCATAAAGGTTGAAAGCAACCACTTATACTTACTGGCTGACCCTCAATGATGTCTGTTATCTGGTCAGTTGGAGCCAGTGACTTAAAACCTTGTAACACTCTGCTAAAGATCTCTGTAAGTTTCCCATTCCTTCCCCCATGCAATGTGTCCTACGCTGCTCAATAAAGACAGCAGATCCTTCATTAGACACACACCCAGCCACACAACAGACGCACACGGGGATGGACAGGTTCAGACTCATACAACTGAGGATGGGAGACACAGGGAGCATGAAGTAGAGAATTCAAGTCTGGACTCACTCTTGGTTAAATGACTCCAAAGGGAAAGAAATGCTTTGATTTCTTTCTTTAATGCACACGGATTCGTTATTGGTGGCTCAGAGTTCATCACTAATGAGCTATAAGCTCTCCCACCCTCTCTCTCTTTCTGTGGACATGTAGTGCAGGTGTCTCTGGAGTCCAGAAGGCATTCAATCTCCTTGAGCTGGCATTACAGGAAGCTGTTAAGTGGTTCACTGAGGGTGCTAGGAGCTGAATCCAGGTCTTCTGTAAGAGCACTGCATGTTCTTAACCACTGAGCTATCTTCAGAAAGGCTGGAGAGATGGCTCAGTGGTCTAGAGCATTTGTTGATCTTGCAGAGGACCTGGGTTTTGGTGGCTCACAACCATCCATAACTCCACTTGTAGGGAATCTGACTCCCTCTTCTGGCCTCCATGGGCTCTTGACACACAGATGGTACACACATACATACATGCAGGCAAAACATTCATACACATAAAACTCTTCTTGAAAAAAAAAAAGACTCACCAAAGTTAGTCATGTGACACATGCCTGTAGTACCAGCACTTGAGAGGCCAAAGCAGGATTGCTGTGAGTTCTAGGCTAGTCAAGGCTTTTCAGTGAGACCCTGTAATGTGTGTGTGTGTGTGTGTGTGTGTGTGTGTGTGTGTGTGTGTGTGTGTGTATGTACCAATAAGGATAAAACAAAAAAGCCCTTGTCAGAGGAGTCCTTTATGTGGCAGGAGACTAGGACAGGGAGCAGGGCACCAAAGACTGTCACAGGAAGCAATGGCAGAGGAAGATCAACCCCCACACCTTGAGCTGCATGTAATGAAACAGCACACGTAGAGAAACAGGAAAACTTGGATGCTATGTAAGCGTGGGCTCACCTTACTCCACGCTGGAGGTCATCACAGCCCCTACCTGCCTCAGCTCTTCAGCCTGCTTCCATTCTTGGCTTGATACTTGGCTCTATTTCTGGAACTATCCACATGGCTCTGGCCCAATTCTGGTTCTAGGATACAAGAACCTGGACACCTCAGCAGATGCCCTCTAGGCTCAGGCCCATGCTTATACATTAATTTATACAATAAGCTTGTTTCCTCTTTGCTTTTTGATTAAAGCAACACATTTCTGGGAAGTTGAGGCTTTATGATTGTGTACTACAAGCTGGGAATGTGGGGAGGTAAACGCCACATTCTGAAAGCTCTTGAGGGGAGCAGCCAGGCTTGTTCCGACCACAGCCAGCCTTCTGTGGCCAGCTGGGCTTTAACAATATGACCACAGCAACCAATTCTGTGCATTTAGAGAGTTTAGCCAGTGAAAATTTGAATTTAAATAAATTAAGTCAAGGACCTCATTTGCATAAACCTCATAACCAGTCCAAAGCAAGTAAAATCAGACAGGTTTTTGAAGATTGCAGTTTTAATTTCAAAATGTCTATTTCCAACGATACACGTTTCTTTGTATAATAACCAAAATTGTAATTTAGAAAGTTATTGCTGGGCTGGAGAGCTGGCTCCACGACTTAGAGCACTTGCTGCTCCTGCAGACAACCTGGTTCGGTTCCCAGTGCCCAGATATTCACAGGAGCTTTCTATTCAGGGAGCTGACACCTGGCTCACAGCTTGTTATTTCTTTCTTATTCATCATTTGGCTTTGTGTGCTTTCTCAAAACGGTCTATATTTAGTGTGGCTCCTTCCCTGAGAGAGATTGGGTGACATTCTGAGGATTGGAAACTTTTGCCGACTAGCACTGCCTTTAGCCTCTTAGGACAGAACACCACCGCTTTTTCCTGTTGTTGCTGTTGGGGATGGATGGCATGGATGTTGGGCGTCAGGCCTAGAGCCTTGCACCTGCTCGGCACATACCCTAATACTGAGCAACACTCCCAGGCCATTTTCTAGCTCATTTTTTTTGTTGTTGTTCTAAGTGCATGGTGTTGTGGCTGCCAATCTGTCTGTGAGTATGCCACATGTATGTCTGATACCCAGAAGTCAGTAAAGGATTCTGTTACAGATGGCTGTAAGCCAATGTGTGGATGCTGGGAATCGAACCCAGGTCCTCTGGAAGAGCAGCCAGTATTCTTGACCACTGAGCCCTCTCTCCAGCTAATTTTATAGTATTTTCAACTCTTAAAAATAGAACCAAAACCAAATACAAACAAAGCCTAGGTTAGAATGAGGAGACAGCTTTTAAAAGAAAAGCCTGTGTTAACTGAAGAAATGAAACTGTGTTGATGTAATTAAACTTGGAGTCAGACCGGAGAAGCAGGGAGCAGCCACAGCGGCTTCCTACCTCTGCAGTCCCTCCATTCAAAAGACGGGGCTCCTCTCACTGCCCCACCCCTCTACTTCCTGTTTCCTGTCTCCAGTCCTCATAACTTTGGTATGCTAGTCCCGCCCTCTGGCTCCAAGCAAGCTTTGTCAGAACACAATCAAAATATCACACAAGAAAAATCTCACCATGACAGAAGAAACTAAGTTCTGAATTTCATATTATCTATCAACTAGGGGATGGCATCATTGGAATTAAAGTTGTATATTTTTCATTTGTGATTGAGAAAATGCCATGTATGCGTCTGATACACATCTTTTATATCTGTAAATTTATTCAGTGGCCCCTAGAAATAACTTCTAAAGGTTTAAATTTCTGGGCACCACGTGCATGCAGCGCCTGGGGAGGCTAGGAGAGGGCTTCAGATGCCCCTGGCACGGGTTGCAGATGCTAGCATGTCCAGAATGGCTTTGTCACCCATGTGAAGACATACAGACTGCAGAATAACCTACTCTGCCAGAGAGCTTCTGAGGACTGTCTGGCGTGGAATACCAACACACCTGGGCTTGCTTGGGACACCACACCAGGGCTTCCCAACTCTGCCCATCCTCCTCGGCACCTGGCCAGTAGTCCTGACAATATCTTCACATCACTGCTTTTAAATTATTCTCTCGGGGAGCTTTGATAGAAGTATGTACTCACAGTGCTTCCGCCACTCTCAGTATTCCTCCAGACAGTTTCCTAAGTGCCCAAGGGTAGCCTCAGGGAGCACACTTCCCTAGGGAGACAATTAGGAACATCACCCATCCTCTGCTTTCGGATCATCTTCAGGAACACAGATGCACCTCCTGGAAAGAGCTAGCTGCCTCCTGTCCAGTGTCACAAAGCTGGCAACCTGCTACGTGTGAGGGCCAGAGGGTTGCTTGTAGCATATTATGATATGTTACAAATGTTTTATAATATACAGCTCAAATTGCTGTCACTCCAATAGGCTGGTAAAAGCCTTTTGGGATAAATGGGCTGAAGAAACGGCTTATTTAAACTTGGAAATTGTGCAATTGGAGACATTTCGTTTCCTTTGAAACAGACTCACACCTAGTTTTTCTAGTCTTCATTTAATCCTGGTTCACTGCCAACCTTATATTATTGGCTCTCTTTGGGACCTTAAAGCAGACATGGCTGGCTTATGGCTGGTGCAAAGCATCATGGGGAAAGCTGCAGAAGAGATGCTGCTGCCTGTCCAGTAGTAGAGGCAGTCCTGGAAGCCAGAGACTGTCATGAGGACAGGCAGAATAGGGCCAGAGAGCAAGGTGAACATTCTTGGATAATATATACTAAAAAAGAGTTGGCTAATATATACTAAAGGGGCCTGGAGAGAAGGCTCAGCTGATAAAGATCATTACTGCCATGCCCAGGAGCAAGCTAAGTTTGATCCCATGACCCACATGGTGGCAGCAGAAAACCAGCTCATCCTAACTTCTACATGTACAACATGGCATACACATATACAAACACAAATTCATTCATTCCAACGTCATTTAAAAGTCTTAAGAGACGACCCCTGGCAGGTCAGACTGCAATGCTCAGCTTCAGTGCTGTCTTAAAGATGGGTGATCCGGTAGAGGGCTTTTGCTCAGTAGCATGAAGCCCTGGGTTCCATCCCCAACACCAAATAAAACCAGGCATGGAGGCACACACCTGTAATCCTAATACCCAGAAGGTCCAAGCATCGGAAGTTGAAGGTCATCCTCAGAAGATGGGGGCCAGAGCCGGCTACATGAGACCTTGTCTTGAAAATGATTGTGTAAGACCCTGGGTTCTAGCTCCAGGGGATTCAACACCCTCTTCTGGCTCTGGGGACACTAGCATACACGATACACGTGGCACACACACATACAAAACATGCTTAATAAAAATCTTTAGAAAGCAAATGCTTTAATTGTCACCTCTTACAACACTAATTTCTGCTTTACAGGCAAGTTAATGACAGCTCTGACCCAAAGCTGTACTCTAGTGCCTCCTTGTGGATATGGTTGGTTTCAAGAATCGCTTGCTATGGAGAAACCTTGCAAGAAGAGGAACCCTGACCCTGCACTGTCTCCTTTGCTCCCATTGTATTCTCATCTCGCTCGACGCCACAGAATACACCAGGATCATTTCCCTGGAGTGCCTTCAGCTCAGCCTTCACCCCTCTCCTTTCTAATCTACATTCCCACTGTCTCCACTTACAGACTCTAAAAAGGCTCCAAGTAGAAGCTTGTCAGAGTTTGCACTGAATTCCCACTAAAAGAAGATCTGGAGTTGGTGTGTCCTCTTGCTAGTACACAGGAATCGAGTCAGGTTTGGCTCCGCTGCTTTTCCTGTGGGATCACACACATATATGGAGAGTGAGTGGGAAAATTTGGGCGGTGGCCGTCAGATGACAGCCACCTGGATTGAGTGCTCTGGGTTAGTCTGAAAATATGCTTCGCTCCCTTTCTACAAAGGCATATTTTTGCTGAGTTTAAAATTGTAGCTTAGGCTTGGCATGCTTTCTCAACACATGCTATATTTAGTGTAAGTCTTGCCCTGTGCAAGACTGGGATAGTATGGAGAATTTAAACTCCTGGCAGATAAGCCAGTTTTGCTTTCAGCCGCTTATTTATGACAGGAATTGCTATACAGGACGCAGCACTGTGGAAACTGGACACAGTGACACATGCCTGGAAGGTAAAGACAGATCAAAATTTAAAGGTCGCAGGGCAATGGCGGTACACACCTTTAATCCCAGCACTCGAGAGGCAGAGGCAGGCGGATCTCTGTGTGTTCAAGGCGAGCCTGGTCTACAGATCAAGTTGCAAGACAGCCAGAGCTACACACAGAGAAACCCCTGAATTGGAAAAAAATTTAAAAAGAGGATTTTTTTCAAGGTCACTGTTAGCTATAATCTGAGATACATAAGACCTGCCTCAAAAAATAAAACACAAAACGCTACTCAACCCTTTCAAACATTCCACTGGATTCTTTTATTGTTATGATGTCACTATAGGTTTAAAGTCTGCTGCTTTTCTAGGGCTGGCTGACTAAGTGCACGAGGTCCTGAGAGGCAGCTCCAGCACAGCAGGCTATTGGGGAGGGAGGAAGCACATCTGCCTCTGGCCTAGACTGTCTGCCCACACATTCAGAGGAAAGTTCCGTGACCTGGCAATCATCTGGAGGTCTGGGAGACTCTCGTGTCCGCTACGTTCTTCTCTTTGCAGACTCAACATGTCAGTAGTTCTTACCGTTCCCCTAGTGCAACTTTTTCCTCTGCCTGCCTCAATGCACGTGATTTCTCCTGACTTACATAGCTCGTTTTCTAAGCATATTAAATCTGTGCCTGTCTCTAGGCTGCTTCTTCAGAAGGGAACAGATCCTGGGCAGAGCAGTCCCCCACCCCAGCAAGAGACTAGTTGGGTATTGTTTTAGGGAGCTGTTTCCTGTTCAATCAGAAGCTGTACTTCTTCCCACAGGAAGTCTACCCAGTGCCGATGACATTCCCACTAAGATGAGGCCAGCCCATGCAGACCTGAACACAGAACCAGACAGGACATGTGCAAAGAAAAACTCCGTTTGCCCTTCTAGAGCAAAGGCCATGGTTCATTTTTGAACAACAGAGATGAAGCTTTCACAGGAAACTAGGCTGGTGCCTACTGTACACGGTTGACATTTATTTTACATAAAGAATATATTAAGTCCTCACAAAGCCAGGTTTTAAAAAAGGCATCTAATAAATTTATACAGTGAATAGTATGTCTTTATTCTATTTACAGTAAATTTGTTATAAATATAATACATTTTTGAAAAGCTTATTTTTAACTTGAGTAGATTTATATTTTAAACAGATCAACTTAATTGTTAAAGTTATATAATAAAGAATATGATTTAAAGACAAAAATCTTATGGTGAAATAGTATGACAGTAAGAGATGAGCGAGGGAATAAAGTCAAATTCCTTCCAAAACTATGTTCAAAGCATCAGAAAAGCTTTTCTTTTTACAGTTATGTATAAGCCATTGGGACACCAGACTGAAATGCGAATGCCCATAACCAAAGTTCAAAACTGATCTTACAGAACTGTATGAGGCAAGGCAGGAAAACTGTATTTAACACCCTAGGACTTCACAGTAAGAGCTGGGATCTGCAGACTAATGGCTTAATGGCAGTATTGCCAGCAAGGCCTCTCCCTCCTCAAAACCATCTCAGAGTCACAGCCCATCACACAAGTTGCAACCGCAGACCTCGACGTAAGACACGGCTTAATTAAGTGTATGGATGTGTTGAAATTCTGTATTATGGACATGTAAATTATTACCAGTTTAAAAAAAAAAAAAAGGAATTCTATTCTCAGCCCAGTGTACTATGTGTCAACTAAGTGCCAAGTCCCAATAATTTGCAGTGATCAAAGAACTTCCTTAACAAGAGGGTATTTCCAATGCTGCTGTAAAGCTAGCTCCACAGTCGGACTCATTCTGTGACTCTCAGCTGTCATGCATTATTGATGATAATCAGAGCAGGCATGGAGTTCTGCTGACTTGTTTCAAATACTGTAACCTGGTCCGATAACTTGGCGAATACCCTTGGAGTTCCAAGGTTATAAACGCCTGTATGAACAAAGCATGCTTTCAGTTGCAAACTGTGCGTCTCTTCACTTTTCAGCTGTAGTTTATACTGTGTCTGTCCAAGCCACGTGAATGATCCATGAGTTTCCAATGCCTCTGGACTAAAGGAGGAAGGAAACAGTAAGCTGTAAACTTCTTAAGTTTTTTTTTCTCTATAGCCTTACATCTTTCTTTCATCAAATCCTTTTATTTCTAGGGATTATTTATGAAATGAACTATTATTAATAACACTATTACTGTAATAATCAACCATGTGTTAGCCATTATTACTATTCTCTAGGAACAATGCTACAAGGAGGTTATTTCATTTAATGCCCATAATGGCATGTAGTAAACAATGGAGCCTGATTTGAAAATGAGCTCTTAACCTCTTTGTTATTCACATATAAGGAATAACTGTGTGTAAAAGAATGCCCATGATGTTAAACCTTGTAAAACTAGAAAGTGGGAACAATCCAGTGCCAAACAACACAGCACAACTCAATGTGTTTGTAACACACATACATATAGGCTACGTGCTTGGATTTTAAGGCACCATTTGGGGTTTTAACATGAAAACATTCAGGGTATGCTTCATGTGAGTTTTCTTTTGTGTTTCTGAAGATTTATTTCCTCATCTTTATGTGTATGGATACACCACCTACATGTGTGTAATTGAATGACGTGGTACCCGCAGAACCAGAAAGCGGTATACATCCTTTGGAACTGGAGCTACAGATGGATGTAAGCCACCACACAGGTTCTGGGAACCAAACAGAGATCCTTTACCAGAGTAGCAAGTAAGTGCTCTTGACCGTTGAACCATTCTCCAGCTGGAGATTTATTTCCTAACACAAGAAATGCCTGAGACAAGCCTGCTGGCTCTAGGAGTACTGGGTATGGCAGTGTAATCTACACTATTGTGCTAAGTATTATTTTTCAAGTCAGGGGGGAAACAAATCTAATGCTGCTTGAGTTAACTTTATCCATGGTAGGCAATGATCTGCATAATTTCAAAACCCTGAACTGCTGTAAATAACACTAAACTTAGGGCTACAAAATAACCTCCCACAAAATACATTCTTACCTTGTTGTTTTATGCCGGAGATCAACGATTACATCTACGTCAGCTTTAGAACAGTTAGAAAGTAAAAGGGTGACTGGCACTAAGCAAAGGCTGTGGAACAAAGACGACAAAACCATTAGTTATCCACTTTCTTAGAAACTAGCTTCTTAATATAACACAACAACATTTAACAGAACAAGTTTAAAACCAAACTCAAAAACAGTCACAAAATCACTCTAGGTAACTTATTTTGTAAATAAAATACATTAATACAATGTGTCCATAATTTACATCAGGTTGCACACTTTCTATATGGAATATTGTTAAGCAAAAGTGCCATCCCTAGATACAATCAGCTTAGGTTGTACTGGCGCTAGGCCCCAGAGAGCAAGTTTCTAGTCTGCAGCATCATTTAAATTATAAATGTGTAAGTCACAAGCCAAAGTGAAACCCCAGGAACTCACACTATTCTGGTCCCATCTAATCCTCACATCTGACTAAAATGCTACTAGAAAGAAGAGTTGCAGGCATCTGCACATGCCCATCTAGTCCTCAGACCCAATTGACATTACTGCCCACTGACTATGAGACCTTTCTGGAGCACTTTACCAACTGCCCCCTGTTGAGACGCTGCTTCCATCTTGGTCTTCCTGTTAGCTGCTCCTTTCCAGCCCTCTTCAGCTGTTCTTGTCTCCTTGTCTCACTGTGCACCATTTCTTTTCTGCCCCATCACATCCCTCTCCCAGCTTAAAAGGGTGACTTCCCCAAAAGTGTGAACATCAATTGTTACATAGACACAGGTTCTAAGGAAACTCTATTCCTTTTCAAGTGTCATCAGATTTAGAATCTTCTATTTTAAAAACTTAGCTTATAGGTTAAAGCTGTTTATACAAATTATAAATAAATGATTCCCTATGACATTTAGTACTTAAAAATTCTACAGAAGTTGTTAGTTTGCAAGATGACTCAGCTTGGACAAGTTTGACAGCCTGAGTTTGGATAACTGGGCTGCATATGGTAGAAGATAAGAACTAAGTCCTGAAGGATGTCCTTTGACCTCCACATGAAAGCCACAGAATGCACACGCACGCACACACACACACAATACAGATACACACATAAGTGCATTATAAATAGATGCAAAAAATCTTGAGGGGATGGCAGTCTAAATTTGAGTCCCACCGTTAGTCATGCTACAGCTCTGATTTGTGTCTAAAACAAAATGATACAATTCTCCCCCTGGGTTTTGACTTTATGAAAAACCTTACACTTCAAATAGAAAGCTTTTGACATCTCAGAAGTGCTGGGGCAACATCCATCCTCAGTAACACTGAAGGTGTGTGACGTGCATGCATATGCATGGGTGCTTGCATGATCTCTCCTCTCTCTCTCAGCTAAATCATTCAAGACTCAACAATATTTTATATTTCTTTTGGTGTGTAGGTTAATGCTGTTACCAAAATAATGTTCATTCTTTAAGAATGGGTGTCTGACACGTTGGTGGCGCACACCTTTAATCCCAGCACTCGGGAGGCAGAGGCAGGCGGATCTCTGTGAGTTTTGAGGCCAGCCTGGTCTACAGAGTGAGTTCCACGACAGCCTCCAAAACAATACAGAGAAACCCTGTCTCAAAAAACCAAAAAAAAAAAAAAAAAAAAAAACCCCAAAAAAAAAGGATGGGTATCTGTACAAGTACATAGGAACAATTTAACAAAAATAACTGATACCTTTTTTGGTGAAATGGATGATGAAATGATTCCGGGTAGTGAAGACTCGTTTTAATGAGATTAGAAAGCTGTTCTACTGATGGTCTTGTGGAAACTGTAGTGTTTTCTGGCCTGAAAAACTTTAATAGTTCCATTTCTGGTGGCTCCTGAGAATAGACAATAAAAATTACTAATGAAATGATGCTTTATAAAGGTTACAGTATATACAAACTTAAAAAAAAAGCGAAGACAACCTAATCATGAAGAGTAATTTTCTTTTTTGCTATTTTTAAAACTAGCAGTTACTGTCATTTGTAATATAACCTTAATTTCCCATCAATTCCACACATTAGCTCTGTTATCTTACATGATTACTTTAATACTTTCCTTATATCTAAATTTGGGCTTCATAGCCAGTCACTTCAATGGTTAATGTGATTCTCATTCAATAAAATTGTTTAGTACTTTGGTGGTAGATATTCAATTATCCACAGTTGTTTTAAACAGTTGAGGATTAAGAATTGACAAAAAAATTCCATTTTGAAAATATATTCATTCATTTCATAATTTGATTATTTCAAATGTATTACTCAAAGGTTAACATGTACTGGGGAGACAGAGCTTAGCTGGTACAGTGCTTACCTGGCATGAACTGGTTCAAGCCCCAGTACCCTATAAAACTAGGCACAGTGGTGTAAAAAGAAGCTTTTTCTATGAGTGGAGCCTTTCTGCCCGCCTGGTTCTAGATCCGCATCAGTCCCAAATAAACACACAGGAGGCTATATTAATTATGAAGCTGTTGGCCTTGCTTGTTTCTTACTGGCTAGCTCTGACTTAAGTAATTACCCCATAATTGTTAATCTAAGTATGTCTCTTACCAGAGAGGTTTCCGGGCTTCCTACCCTAATGGAGTTACATCTCGAACTCTCTTGTGTTTCTCCTTCCCAGAGTCCTTCTGGACTCCTAGTCCCTCCTATCTTGGTTCCCTATAGGCTCAACAGTACTTTATTGGCAAATGCACAGGACTTCCCCCAACACAGTGGCACCAAATAATCCCACGCTTTGTAATCCCAGCACTTGGGTGGTAGAAGCAAGACAATCAGTAATTCAAGGTCAACCTCAGTTATGCTGTGTAAGGCTCCTTAAATTGTTTTTTCTTAAAGAAGGAAAGTGAACAACAGCATAAAAATTACCTAACACTGATCATAAAGATGGTTCTACTTATTTCAAAGAGCCTAAAAAACCCAGCTGATTCTACTGCACTGTGCATGCAGTATTTGTGAGGACCAAAGGAGAAAACCAGCAACACTGTAACATACAAGCAATTGAACCCAGCATGCTCTCCTAAGCTGTGGACACTTCACACTCCGGGTACCATAAGGTCTGACAGCTCACCTCGCAGTCCTCCTCCCCAGCCTGGGAATCAGTCACTGTTCCAGGAACCCAATGTTCTTTTGGTTGGAAAATAGTTTCTACACTGAAATGTCCACTGAAAATTGAAGAGCTATAACATGGACAGATTTCACAAACATGACCCTAGCCTGCAGCTTCTAGATGACAATGGACACTATAGGATATCTGCAGACTCAAATTGGCAGCTCTGCATTTGACTCCTAAGACACACAACAGTCCCCTGTACTCCGGAAAACACAGAGCTGAGGAAAGACAGGAGGAGCTGCCAGGGTCTTTCTCTTCACCCCAGTCTTGGATTAGAATGTGTTTCAATTTGTAAAAACTCTCTATTTATGACTACCTTTGATTTTAAATTTTAAAAAACGCCAGGTAGTGGTGGTATACACCTTTAATACCGGCACTTGGAAGGCAGAATAAGGTGGATCTCCATGAGTTCAAGACCAGTCTGGTCTACAGAGCTAGTTCCAGGACAGCTAGGGCTGTCACACAGAGAAACCCTGTCTCAACAAACAAAAATCAAAGCAACAACAACAAAAGCATTATTGGGGCTGGAGAGATGTTCAGTGGTCAAGAGCACTGGATGCTCTTCTAGAGGAACCAGTTCACAAGCATCCATAACCCCACTTCCAGGGTCCAATGTCCTCTTCCCAAGTCTGTGGGCTCTGTAGGCACAAGGTGCTCATATATAGTCTACAGACACCAAGTCTGCGGGCTCTGCATGCACAAGGTGCTCATATAGTCTACAGACACCAAGTCTGCGGGCTCTGCAGGCACAAGGTGCTCATATAGTCTACAGACACCAAGTCTGCGGGCTCTGCATGCACAAGGTGCTCATATATAGTCTACAGACACCAAGTCTGCGGGCTCTGCAGGCACAAGGTGCTCATATAGTCTACAGACACCAAGTCTGCGGGCTCTGCATGCACAAGGTGCTCATATAGTCTACAGACACCAAGCATGCACATGGTGCACAGACATATATGCAGGCAAAACATTCACTTAGAAAATAAAAAGAATATATCTAATTAAAAGTTTCAAATCCATTATTAATATATTCAAGTCATCTAAACAAGACTTCTAAATTATATTGAATAAGGACTAAAGGTATAGCTTTGTGATAGAGTATGGGCTTATCATGTGTGAGGCACTGGGTTCAATCCTCACCATAAAATAAATAAATACCAGAAAAGTTTCTACATATCACCTGTCAGGAGAAAAGGCATAAATAGTAGCCAAAGGATATTTAGACAAAATAGGCATGTAACACATGCCTCTAACTCCACCACCGAGGCCAACGCAGAGGCGTAGAAAGAATACAAGTACAAGGGAAGATATATATGCACACACAGCAAAGTTTCAGAGCAGCCTCCCAGCACCTGCCAGTACCTGTTTCTGAGATTGTGAAAAGGCTTCTTTCCCAAGATTGCGAAGAACAACATGATGCTGGCCTTCTAAAATAAGCTGCTTGTTATCTTCTACAACGTATGCCTAAAAATGCAACCAACAGAAATGTCACCTTTCACCCATGGTAGGAACCTCAAAAGTTAAGTATCTAAACTGGTGGGGGAAAAAAATAAGACACCTAGTATCTATCAATTATCAATAATCTCATGTCAGCATTTCATGTTAGCATTTCAACCTTTATTTATCCATTCAATCACAAATCTATCTATCCTTCCCTCTGAATCTGTTGGTGTTTTTTTTTTTAATAAAACTCGACTGACACAAGTATTTCAAAGAGATAAATCTTAATTTTTTTCCTTGTTTTCTCTAGACTTTCCAACTTCAAAGAAGTGGCTACAACAAGGATTTTGTGTGTGTGTGTGTGTGTGTGTGTGTGTGTGTGTGTGTGTGTGTGTGTGTGTGTGTGTGTGTGTGTGTGTGTGTGTAGGCGGGATCCCTTCTCCACCCAGCACTGGGGTTACAGACACAAACCAATACCTAGCTTTTACCTGAGTGCTGGGGTCTGAACTCAGACCCTCATGCTTGCACAGTAAGCACGTCAATTGCTGAGTCACCTCCATGGGCCCCAAAAGACTGCTTGTTAGCAGATCTTGGCTACAGACTAAGAAGTGACTGACATACAAGCTTCTTTACTCAACTGCTGAAATGCAGATGACTAAACTGAATGCTGTGAGTGGAATGCCATGCCTTATCAGACTGTCACGTCCAGGACAACCTCAACCCTCTAATTCTGTCTGTGCACTACGAGTGCTAGCATTACAGGTGTGTACCAGCAAATCCACTTTAATCCACACAGTTTTTTTTGCTTTTGGTCATTTTTCTAAGAGAGGGTCTCACTGGACATTACAGGCTGGAGTGGAATCTAATATGTATCTCAGGATAGAGTCAAACTGAATACTAGAATTACAGGCACACTACACCACATGTTTTTAAAAAGGTTTTTTCTACTAGTAAATAGCAAACTAAGTTCATTTATTTTAAAATACTTGTCCTAATTTATATTTTTCTTTCTTTTGAATTTGACTCTTCTGGAGAATAGTTGCCAATGGTTCTAACTTACTAAACTGTCACATTATATAAATGCATGAGACTGACTGGACTTAGTTTAATTTTATTTATTTGTTTATGTGCGCCTATACTTTGTTGGCATGAATGTCTATGTACTTACTGTGTGCGTGCCTGGTACTTGAGGAAGTCAGAAAAGAATATTGGATGCCCTGGGACTGTGGGTAATAGAATCAAACTTGGGTCCCCTGGAAGAGCAGTCCAATGCTCTTAACCCATTTCTCCAGCCATAACTTAGTTGTGTTTTTGCTTGTTTGGGTGGTTGGTTTTTTGGTTTTTCAAAACAAGGTTTCTCAGTGTAGCCCTGGATCTCACTTTGTGAACCAGGCTGGCCTCAACTCACAGAGATCCATCTACCTCTGCCTCCCGAGTGCTGGGATTAATGATGTGCGCCACCATGTCCATTTGTTTTTAATAAGCCAGATTTTCACTGATTCAAGAGACTCCATCAGAAGACTGTAAGAGTCTCAGTGCTTGAGCACTTCAATTTCTGCATTTACTGATTAGGGATAGTTTGTCATTTGGGGCCATACTTTTGAGTACTGATGTTCTAAGGCACAGAACAGCCCACGGCCCGCGGTGCCCAGAATCTGGAAGTAAGTAGCTGAATAGCTGCTGGTTTAACCTTCATAGGAACTCATCAATAAAGTCTTGAGACAATCCCAGATATCTTTTACATAGACTTCCAGGCCAACCTGAGCTACATATGAGATCCTGACTCAAAACATACAATTTGATGCCCAAGATATGAGTTTGGTCCTGAACAGTTTTGACTCACAAATCCTCCCCTTCCTGTGCATGACATCCCACAATTAAGATGACTTTTCAAGTGTTGAGTAGCTAGCTTGGTGTGATAGCACACACCTGTAATCCCAGCACTTGGGAGGTACTGGAAGGATAAGAAGTTCAAGGCCAACCTTGATTATATGAGATCCTGTCAGAAAAATAAAAACCAAAAGAGGGGAAAAAAAGTATTTTTAAATTCTCTTTAATTTACAGACATTTTCTCAACTCAATATAAATGCAGCTCCAGGTACTAACTACTACCAAGTTTTGTATCATATTCTTTAATACATTTTACCTCTATTTTCCATCAAGGACTACACCTTAAATTTTATTTTACATATGATCAGCAGGTCATTTTTTTCAAAAGCATAATTTTCTTCCCAACCAACGTCACCGTAAACTTGACAGCTGAGTATAGATTATAGGATACATTACTGAAAATCTTACCTTAAATGCATCAAAGGGCATTCAAGAGCCTATGATTTCAAGCTAATTCGCAACAATACACAAGCAGTCATTTTAACATAAATCTTATTCTATAATTAATATATGCAATTTATTTAAGCAGTGTTTCCTTTGAAGTTCATGCAAAGTTGGCATGGTTTAAAAAATATAAACGACTTCCAGTAGCAATAAATAAAGATGAAAATGAAAACGGGGGAAAGGCACACAAAGGACAACACCACCAGCAAGCGCACGGCTGCTCAAACTCCCAGCGCAGCTTCCTGCTTGACAGTGCCTGGAGATGCTCATGATAGAGTAATGGAGCCTGCTCACTGACCTGCACGTCCACGATAATCTTGGTGGCACACAGAAACAACAGAAGAAAGCTATCTGCTTTTATTGAATCCCTTTCTTTAGACAAACACATTCAAAAAGTCATTACGGTACTACTAAAAGTTGTAAAATAATTTCAATATTGAAAGTGAATATTCTAACCAGAAAAAAATGTGAGTATACAATTGTTCTCCAGTTTAAAAATAAAATATCTAGAGCTGAATGTAGTCGTACACAGTTTCAATCTCAGCAAAGATGGGTATCTGTAAGTTCAAGGCTAGACTGGTCTATATAAAAAGCTCTAGGCTAGCAGGGCTATATAGAAACTCTGTCTCAAAAACAAACAACAAAAACAAAACAACAGCAAAAAATAAAGGAAAGAAAGGAAGGAGAGGGGGGCTGGCAGATATCCAGGCTGGTTGTGATGGCATTCTCTTGTATTTCAGTGCTCCTGAAGCTAAAGCAGGCCTGTGCGGCACAGAAAGACCCTGTCTCAAATGCAAACTGCAAAACAAGGTACAAAACATAGCCGTCTCTAAGTGCGGCTTGCCACAGCATGTGTGTACTACCTTCCATAATATGACAATGCTCAGGTCCACCTCACTGCACTTCTGGACCAGCCGCACAGCATCCTCCGCTGCATGTCTCTCTGCATCTTGTGGTTTCTTCAACTCTGAGGACAAACTTCGGTAAAAGAAATCTGCACACGGACTTGCTGAACTTATTATCTGTGGAAAGAAAAATCACTTGTCTACATAAGTGTTTTAATTAAATGCCCTTTCAAAACTTACTCATTTAAACGTACTCTGCCAAAATTTACAAATCTATAACTTGTATATACCCAAAGTTCACTCATTAATTTCTTGTCTGTGCAGCTGAATACGTGAAGGCCATTTAAATACCTAAAAGATTTAGTGCACTTCACTCATAACCTCAAGAGTTATTATTACACCAAAATAGTCTATTATTGCCATGGTTTTAAGTGTCTGGGAAGATGAATAAAAGCTACAGTTCTAGAAAACAAAAGTGCTTCTCATCTATTTAACTCCGTAGAAATGTTAGTCAGATCCTTGAACTAAAACTCATTTTCATTGTGGTGGTTGTTAAATACTTTCGTGCAAGAGTACTTTTTGAGGTGTCTGGGTGAATTAAGAAGAAACTAATGAGGACACTATCCAGGCAGCATCTAATGAAATGATGTAGTATTAAACCACCCTTTGTATTTCCTTGAATGAGAGAAGATTCAATCTATCAAATTTCCCCCAACATATAATACTCTCTTATGGTCCTCTACATTCATAGTTTTATGATTTACTATAAATATATAATTTATATGTAAATCTTTACAATACAAAGTAAATATTCAATGTGAATAAATACATGATGGGCTGGAGAGTTGGTTCAGCTGTTAAAGGGTAGACTCAGAGGTCAGTTTCCAGTACCTACTTCAGGCACTTAACAAAACAAAACAAGAAACCAAACAAACAAAAAACCTATGCATTTTTTCTCTTCTGATGAACTTTTTCTGTTATAGTATCATCCTTATAGTTTTCTCCTTAATTTGTAGTACCTGGTGTTATTCAACCAGATACTTCAAAAAATGGTCTTTGTTTCTGCCTTCTTCAATGCTCATATACAATATTATTTAACAACAACTACAACAAAAATTGAAGTTTTAATATAACTTAAAGGTCCTACTGATGCTTCTAGGATTTAAATTATCTTAAAATAAAATTAATACAAAGTAAAAGAGGGCTGGGGTACAGCTTAGTGGTAGAGTGCTTGCCTAGCATATGGAAGGCTAGGCTTAAGGCCCAGTGTCACCAGCATCACAATAAACAAACAAAGAAGCAAAAAGACAACATAGAAAAAGAAGTGATGAAAACATTCAAGTGAAGACCTGAAATACTGCTAGTTGTAACATTTAAAATCACACATGCTTTGCAATTATTGGACCTTTGTAACTTTGAGATGTTGTTTAAACAGCTGCTTCCTCAGATACTATTACAAGAGGTGAGTGATGTGAAAACTCCTGATCAGAGAAATGCAATACTTTAGAGATGTCTGAAAGTGCTAAGGAGCATGAAGTCATTTCATTAACAGAACAGTCATACAGAATGAAGGTTGCTGCCTAGATGACCTCTCCAGATAACAGCAAAATGGGTTAAAAATGCATAAGACTTCCAGGCCAGCCTGGACTATAGAGCGAGTTCCAGGACAGCCTCCAAAACAATACAGAGAAACCCTGTCTTGAAAAACAAAAACAAAACAAACAAACAAACAAAATGCATAAGACAGGGAAATGATTCAACAGGTCAAAGTACTTGTTATACAAGCCTGATAACCTTAAGTGGATGCCTAGAGCCCACATCTTAATCCCAGCATCCTCATGGTAAAGTGGAGGTGCATAAAAGAGAAGTAGGCCAAAACTTGTAGACCAGCTAGCCTAGGAACATAAAGAGTGCAGCAGCAGAGACATGGGGAGACCCAGTCTCAAGTGACAAAATAGTAATGACACCAGAAAGTGGTCCTCTCTGCCCTCAACACATTTACCATGGCAGACACATGCAAACTAGCATATGTATGTGAGCACACGCAAAATTAATTTTTAAAAACTGCTAAAGCATGTTCCAGGCTAGGGACATTGCTCAGTTGATATATCAAAGTCTAGCATACACACAGCTCTGGTTTCAACCTCCAACTCAACATGGAAAGCCAGAAATGGTGACATGGTGCTATAAACCCATAATCCCACCAGACATGGTACCATAGGCCTACAACCCCACCAGACATGGTGCCACAGCCTATAATCCCAGCACTCAGGAGATAGAGACAGGAAGAAGAGAAGTTCAAGGTCATCTTTGGCTATATAAGGAGTTAGAGGCCAGGCTGGACTACATGATACCCTGTCTTCAAAAATACTTTAAAAAACATATTCCCAAACTCTACTGAAGATCATAATGAAGCTTCAGAAGTGGAGTGGGGAAAAGACTTTATTCTAAGAAAATTCTCTACACCCTGACACGCAAAACCAAGGTCTAAAGATTGAGCAACGACTAAGGTCTAGTACTACCTAGAAACTGACAACCACAAAGAAGAACCTAAGTTTCCACCAGTCCTGACAAACCAGAACTGCATCTTAATAAGGTGCCCAATGCAATATAAACATTCGAAAACTTACTCCAGGCGACTCATTCATATTATGATCAAGTACTACAAAAACCTTACCAATTCCATGATAGTCTATGTACCCACTGTTTAGGTCTCAGAACCATGCAATATGCCTAAATTTGAAGATGACAACATGAGGAAAGAATTGTAAGCAGACTTAGACGTTCCACTTAGAAAACAGTGGCTGTATTATGGCCACTTTTCCTAGACAGAAAAGTTTCCTCAAGTAATTCTGGCTTTTCGAAAATCCCAAGCACCATGCTTTCCTTCACTGGATACTTTCAAAAGAAGTTAGAGTTATGTAACTAAAGTAGCGTAGTCCATATGGCATGCTTAGATTAAAGGTGATTTGTAGAAGTCAATAAAGTTCAGATGCTTATTATTCAAAGATACACTAGTGATGCTACAGTTTTTTTCAGAATAGACAGATACTCCAAAACTAAGATTTTTTTACATCAAATACTACTGGGCATCATTGCATACCTGTTCATTTCCAAAGATGATATCTGCAAAAGTGTATTTTTCAGAGGACTGTATAGCAGCTAAAAAAAAAGAAAAGAAAAACAGGAAACAAACTAATCATGCCATTGCTATAAGATACAAAATGGACATTTAACAAAGTGTGAAAATAAAGCAAATTTACCTTCATTCTGTTTACATCTTACTGCCTTGAAGCAAAACTTTCCCTTCTCCCTACTGGCAAGTTTGGCATCTAGGAATAAAAATGTTTCTCAGGTTACATGTACAAAGCCCAATTCATCATTATAAAAATTTTCATTTGGTTGGGTGTGGTGATGTACACCTTTAGTCCCAGCACAAGAGAGTGAGGGAGAAAGAAGGGGAGAAGGGGGGGGGGGGGAGGAGGAGGAGGAGGAGGAGGAGGAGGAAGCTTTCTTTTTAATGAAATGAATATTCATTAACCTTCTGAAAAGGTTAAAATTCAGACTCATGAGGTGGAAGGAGAGAGCTGACCTCCCCAATTGTCCTTTGCCCCCCATGTGTGCTACGGAAAATGAATGTGCACATGCACAGAGATAAAAATACAAAAATAAATAAGTAAAAGAATTAAATGCTGATGCATTTTACTGGCTATTAAAGTCTACATGTGTGGTAGCATAATTTACACTAAAGCCACAACCAATTTTTCTCCAGTATGTTAATATGCCGTGCGCTCTGAATACTTCTCCTCATGTTCAGTTCATTCTTATTCTTCAAATGTGAAATGCCCCCACTGCTGTGTGAGCATGTGGTCCTCAGCTAGTGGTGTGGTGAAAAGTCTCATGCCTAGCCCCACTTCCTATCTGCCCTCTCTGCTTCCTGACAAAGGTGAGTGTGACCAGCTGTGTTACACTCTTGCCCCATGCTTTCCCCGAAAGGATGGACCGTAGCCAAAACAAGTCCTTCCTTCCTTAAATTGCATCTTCTTATATTTGGTCACAACAACAGGAAAGTGACTGCCACAATCTCCCAAATAAGAATCGGTGTGAGGCTAAGGGTACAGACCTTTGTTTTCAGAGATGTTCACGGATTTGTGTAGCTGCCAATGCTTGCTACTGCTTGACACCTGCACCATGTGGAACTCCTTAACCCCTGCTTCACTCTGTCAAAGACACAAAAGTCACTTGAGGTTAAAAGCACCGGAGTTAAAATACTCCAACAAGAACAAAATCAGATGCTACTCAAATAATCAAAATTAATATTAGAGGGTGGGGACAGAGCTCAGTGGTAGAACACTTGCCTCATATACAAGACCCCATTTAATTCCTAGTATAGGCAAAAAATAAAGGTGGCAAACCCCCTAGATTTGGGGGGCTACAGAGATGGCTCAGTGGTTATGAGCACTTTCTGAGCTTCCAGAGGACATAGGTTCAGTTCTCAGCACCCAAATGTCAGCTTACAATAGAATCTAGCCCTTTCTTCTGGCCTCCATGGGCACCAGGTACATATACAGTTACATTCAAGCAAGCAAAACATTCATATGCATAATAAAATCAAATCTTCAAAAATAAAATAAAAACATTAGATGTAATATGTATTTGAAATAATATAAACATATACCCCCAAAAATTATTCAAATCCTTCTTTAACACTTTATAGAAAGCAACATTTCAACCAAGAAATATATTAGTATAGTATATATCCACAGTATAATATCCACACAAAGTTATTAGAATCTACTACTTCTGGTAGTATTCAATGCAATTCACATCCAATGCCAGCACTTGGGAGGCTGGAGCAAAAGGACCAGTTTAGGGGCTACATCTCAAGCTTTAGACTTCCCTGGGTTACAGAATGAGGCCCTGACTCAAGAGAAAAAGAATAAATCTGCTGTGGACTTTTAACTAAAACTATGACACTTTCTGAGTTAGGGTGTCAGTTCAGTTGTCCTGGCATTCATGAAGCCCTGTGTCCCATTCCTAGCATTCTACAATCCAGATTTGGTGACACATGCCTATAATCTCAGAGTTCAGGAGACAGAGGATGAACCTAAGTTCAAAGTAATGCTCAGCTACAGACTGTTTGAGACCAGATACTGCCCTGCTTGTGCTCTCTTCTCCCTCCCTCCCTCCCTCCCTCCCTCCCTCCCTCCCTCCCTCCCTCCCTCCCTCCCTCCCTCCCTCCCTCCCTCTCTCCCTCCCCCTCTCTCCCTCCCTCCCTCCCTCCCCCCCTCAAGGTGTGACTCTTTTATTTCTTCTGATGTGTTTTCTCCAGAAATACCTCATTTTCAGTAAGGTAAGAAATAAAACAACAATAAGCAATTAGCTGGATACAGTGACACTTGCCACATGCCTATAAAACTGTACTCAAAGTTACCTAGACTAACACACAGACACTATTGAAGGAGGGAGGGAAGGACACAAGAAACAACAACAACTCTCAAACTACTGTGTAACTTAAACTGTATGCAATTTTTGTTTCCCTAAATGAGAGCTAATCTGACATTAGAAATTACCAACATTTGCTTACTCAAATAATGAACATAGTCTTATGAAAATCACCAACATTCCTCAATGCTTCTTACAAAGTGATTTCCATGAAACTAAAAACAACCATTACAGAAATAATGAGCATCTAAACTGATCCACTTGAAGCGCTATAAACTCTACAACCACACCTTCCTGACATTTAGTGTACAGACAGAAATGCCTTTTATAAAAGGAATGGTGCCGTCAGAGCATGTGAGAACAGGGTTATTACATTAATATGGAAAGTAGAATCTCTCAGACTGAATCACCAAATACAACACCCGACATCAACAGGCACATCCTTTCACAAAAGTCAAAGCCAGTGCAGAATTTTAACCCACGTGAATAGTTCTAAATTCCTATTTATGCTAAATTGTAGAGAAAAACACTACCCAAAACAAACATTTCTAAATAGACTTTAAAACAAAATTCAGCTTTAAAATAACTTACAGTATTGGTATTTTCCACATCCACAAAGACTAGCATATTGCCTCCCATGCCTTCTTCATCTTCAAGTGAATTACTTCTGTAGACTGTTGCTCGCACGTTCAAAGACCGGCTAGTACAAATAACTGCAGTATGTCTTAATATTCTGTGTCTGAAGATTAAAAACACATGCAAGCTGAATCTAAGAGTCTCTCCCTGTGTTGCAAATCTCTAATTTTAAATAGAGACCAGAAACCTGTTAACTTGTAGGATTGCATATAACCAGAAAACAAAGAATACAAGAAAGTAAAATTACAGTTAGATTAAGTTCAGTTCAGTTCTTTCTTCTCAATTTTTAAGAAATCTAGGCTGGGTGGTAGTGGCACATGCCTTTAATACCAGCACTCGGGAGGCAGAGGCAGAATGTGAGCTCTTTGAGTTTGAGGCCAGCCTGGTCCACAGAGCTAGTTCCAGCACAGCTAGGGCTGTTACACAGAGAAACGATGTCTCAAAAAAAGAAAAAAAAAAAAAAAAAAGGAAGGAAAGAAAGAAGAAACCTAATAGTAATCCTGGATCTAGGTTTTTCTCCAGCTCAATAAACCATGTCATAGTGAATATAACCTTCATATAGCAGCCAATATACCCTCTCTCTTTACAGGGGTCCCAAAGATGCCCCTAAAGGTATAGTTGCACGCACCCTTTAATCGAGCATTCAGGAGGGAGACACAGAATGATCTCTGAGAGGTTGAGGCCCAGTGAGTTCCAGGCTAGCCAAGGCCACATAAGATCCTGTCTCAAAGTAAATAGGTCTCAAAATTAAAACTACCAACAAAACCACAACTTAATTTTTTTTAGTGTATTTGTCTGTGTGTGTGTGTGTGTGTGTGTGTGTGTGTGTGTGTGTGTACGCGCATGCGTGTGCACACCACATATGTATGGGTGTCCAAAGAGACCAGATCACCCCAAACTGGATTACAAGCGGTTGCGGGACACTCAATATGAATACTGGGCACCAAACGTGGGACCTCTGGAAGAACAACAGGAACTCTTAACCACTGAGGCACATGTTCCTGGACCCGAAACCTCAACTTTCAGTTTGGTACTCAAAGCTGCACATTTCAAATGTAATGCTCAGTTTTGTAAGTCAAAGTCTGTGTTGCTTCAGGGTGGCTTTATATTCCTGCTCTTGCCTTCACCTTCCCAGTTACAGGCAAGAGCTGCTACACTGAACCCTACCACTCAGACCCTACTTGACTTCTTTCCCACAGTTTGTAGTACAGCATTAGCATCCAGTTCTTATTCTCTAATTGATAAGCCCCTGTTTGTAGATAAAGCTACAGTGGAGTGGTTGACTCCTACCCACTTGGGGTCCATGTCCTGAAATCTCTCCTGCCCTCTGAAGCTCACTTCACTACCTCAGCACTAAAGCTTCCCTGGCCAGAGTGCTCTGTCAGTGTCCATCCTCTTAAGGAGCATTCACATCACTAAGGACCCAAACTGTTCCATCATGGCAAGTATTTCCTATTATTGTCCTTACACTGTTTCACATGACATTTAGATATTCTACAGGATAAACAAATGTTAATTTAGTAAGGATGGTAGTAGTATTCGAATTCTGTCATGCAACATGTAGGCCTGAAGCTGTACAAAACAGTGAGGCTGGAGATCTTAAGTGATTGTCCACTGAACACCATTGCACACACATTTCTCATACCACCAAGACCATATTCTTATATAAGGATAAAATGGGAGAGGGCTTGATACACAAACAATATAGCATTTAAATCTATCAAAGAATCAGTAAGCTTATAGACTAAAAAAATAACCAAAAAATAAGGCTTTTTATCATTTTCTACTTAAAGAAAAAACAAAACACAATACTTCATTTAGTTAAACCTTTTTCCATTCTTAGCTACCTAGAATTAAGTTATAACAAGTTTAGATATAAACATCATGCATAATTTGAAATATGGTATTGTTTATTTGTTTTTCAAGACAGGGTTTCTCTGTGTAGCCCTGGCTGTCCTGGAACTCATTCTGTAGATCAGGCTGGCCTTGAACTCAGAGATCTGTCTGCCTTTGCCTCCCAAGTGCTGGGATTAAAGGTGTGAGCCACCTTGCCAGGCCAGGAAGATGGTGACTTCTTAGTAAACAATGGTGTATAACATTAACAAGTACCAACTATTTACTCAAATGCATAAACACATCAAGTATGGATCTCATACTTTAAAAGTTTTAAATTACCCACCGTCTTTTAGGCTGCTTTTTAACACTTTCATAGTAAAATAAAAAGTTAATTTCATGGACACCCTCTTCGTCTGGCCCACGAAGCCACATTGGCAGCTGAACAGAAGCTCCGGGGAGCAGCACAGAGTCAGGAAGGGGGACAGGAATGGCCTCCAGCTGCTGTCCTGTGCTGGTCCCAAAGTCCACAGATGACACTGATGACACAAGTGCCGTGCCCGTGCAGGGAGAACCTGTAACAACTGTCTTGTAAGCACTGCAGTTTTCAGATGTGGAAGGGCTCAGTGGTGTTAGAGCAGCAGTGTTGACACCAAAAGTGAAGAACTCTGGCCGTTTAGACACAACCTTCAGTCCAGTCAGAGGGCATTTGCTGACATTGACAAATTCTACATAAGCCTTTCGGATTTCTCCACAGAGGAGCCCTGTAGGAAAATGTATAAAGAACACCTGCATTGGAGGGAAAAAATATTATTACACTGTTAAAATTCTGAGCCTCTAATGAGCAACACTGAAAGACTGCTTTCTAAAGGAACAAGTTATTTCATAGCTCTATCTTTGAATCAAACATCTAATGTTACTTTGCCACTCAGATTTTAAATTTCCAATTTAAAATACAAGAACAAGATGACTAGTTTCTCAAACTTGCATACTTAGCATGGCATTTAAACTCAATCCACCTCAATTCATTTCTAGGTGCTAATCTTACCTACAACTATGCAGTATCAATGAATTAGCATTGTAAGAACTTAAAGTCAGGATAGGTAAAGGGAGATTAGGCTTGCCATGTGAAAGACATGACACACACCAAAATAAGGAAATTATCACTAAATCAAATAGGTAGCACACAATGGCAGATAAACAGCCACACATAGTAGCCCATGTCTTTAATCCCAACACTCAAATGGCAGAAATAGGCTGATCTCAGGACAGTCTCGTTTAAATATCAAGTTCCAGGCTGACCATGGGTAACATAATGAGACACTATCTCAACAAATGGGGGAGGGGGGGGAGGGTGTGCGTGTGGATATTTTCAGAGTATCAGTACATAGTCAAGCATAATGAGCATCCTATACCCTACTAAAAATACTAGGACTAGGAACACAAACAAGACAGGCAGAATGCCCAGGCACTAGGTAAACAGAGTGGGAAGACCAGCAGTCCCAGGACAATCTCGGTGGGGAGACATTCAGCAGCTGAAGGTAATGGCTGGAGCTCTGCCCTCAAACTCACATGGGAAGAGAAAACCACTGCCAATGACCTCACAAGCATACTCTAGTATATGCATCCATACACTCATACAAAATAAATAATGTGAAGGAAAACCAAAAATAAATGGAAAGAAAAAAAGTGTTTAAAGCATGCAGACATCAGTAAAAAAGACACAGGTAGCTCAATGGCAGAATGTGTATCTAGCACATGTGAGGCCCTGAGTTTGAACCCCAGCATCACAATCAATCAATAAAATTTAACTGAAAAGTTTTGACTAAGAGTCAGTATAGAACAAAGAAACAACAAATAAAAACCTAAATATAACTTTAGATTAGTAAAAATCCTCAACATGGATAAAGACAAAGTTAAAATATGCATAAGAAGAGCTGGAGAGATGGATTACAAAGGACCTGGGTTCAATTCCCAGTGCCCACATACATGGAAGTTCACAACTGTTTATAATTCCAGTTCCAGGGGATCTGGCCCCCTCACACAGACATACATGTAGGCAAAACACCAATGCACACAAAAATAAATAAATCTTAAAAATGCATAAAATATTTATCAACATCTAAGAAAATAGCACTTGGGCCTGTATCCATCCATCCATCCATCCTCTCTCCTTCCCTCCCTTTTTTCCCCACTAAATTTTGCCCCTTGGCCTTTAAACTTATTAGATCTGAGCAGAGCACATGCAGTTCAACAATGGTTTCATCGTAATACACAACACTACCACCACCCAAACATTCGACATGATGCTATTTATAACTACCAATACAATATTTAAGATCACAAGATCTAAAAACATAGATACCATTTTGGGATCATATTGCAAACACCTTTTGAACAAAGGTGATCATGCCTACTAACTTCCCTACCAGGGAAACTAGAAACTAACACATACAGTTTAGATTTCATTATGGTACTTATGAGCAAACCTTTCTGTGATTTTCTCATCCTCTCGCCCATGCCCCTGGCCACCCCTTGTACTCTTCCATGTCCCCACACAGCCTTTCTGCTTACTTTTCCCTTCTTCAACACCTTTTTCTCGTGGTTTCTTTACTAGGGGCATAGTCTATAGTCTCCCTCACCTCCACTCATACATATACACATATACACAGACTTTATTGGTCATGTTTTCTGAGTCTAGGTTACTTTCCACATACATTCATCCCCACATACTTGTATACTGCTTAGACTGTCTATGAGTTCAAAACCAGCCAGGACTACATACAGAGACCCTGTCTTAAAACAAACAAAACAACAACAAAAAGTACAGATCAATGGACTATCAACAACCTCAACCTAAAATTAATTTCTTTGGAACACCATCTGCCTCTGCAAATCATTGCAGCCATGCCATGGGAAGAAGTGTTATACCTCCAGCAATGGCATCTCCTCAGTGACTATAGGGTCTAAGCGTCGGTCAGGGCCATACTTGACAGACGTCTTCTCTTCTTTTGTGTTGTTAAGTCGAGGGCCCTGAATTTCTAAATCCTGTCTCCCACGGACTGACATACTCAGAGACTGTTTCCCTGAAATTAAAAAAAATCAGTACTTTAAAATAGCATGATAGGTTTGATGACTTAACTTGAATATATGAATACTATAAATTTCCATAAATGCTAGAAAAATTCCGGGTAATTGCTGAGTAACACATGTAATGACAACAGTAAGTATACTTTAAATTCATGTTTAATATCATGTATGGTATGCTTTTAAATATCTCATTTTTTTGGATTTGCTTATGTTACATAAAGATTACTCATCATTGAATAGAAGTCTTTAAAAACCAGTATCCTTATTCACCAAAAGGCCCAGTGTTGATATGAACCATGAGAAAACATTAAAGTGAAACATAAAACAGGTCAGCTTCTTACTTTTACTCATACAAAAAACAGCATATTTTGAATCTATAGAACTATCTCTTCTCAAAAAGAACAACAATAAAAATTATAATACAGGTAGTTTTCTTTTAACTCCTTCAGTAACTAAGTGAGGTTTCACCCAAGTAAAACAGGTGCGTGTGTGAAAGGGCTAGAGTGGGCGTCTAACTCCATCTTTCCTGAAGGCTGCGGGCCTTTGGTCACTGGGATGGTTCCACATTAGATATAATGTAGTGTTCCCACACAGTATTGAACCTAGAGCCCTGTGAACATTCAGTATAAAAAGTATCTACACGAAAATGTCATGAAAACTCTGTTTATAAGATAGGGCTTATTTTAATGTAAATTCAGTCAATGTCACACACTGACACAAATTATGAGCTTTAATGTATCTTGTTTTAGCACCCTGTTAGCTATATTTCATGGACTATAATAATTCTGTGGTACCAGATTAAGAGTTAAGTACCAGTGAGAAAGCAAAGTTAAAAATAATCTCAATCCTCACTCATACTGCTTTAGAAATGTAATGAATAAGTAAGACTACTTACAAATTACCTGCCTCATTAAACGGGAAGCAGAAATACAGTACTAAAACTCAGAAGACCATTCTCAATTTTTGTGTATTTGTGTTTGTTGCTTTTTTGTTTCTGCTAATTCATTCTTTCTATTTGAAGTTCCTGTATGTCCAAGTGGAAATGCTAACTACAAAGGCAAAGGTCAGCGAGTAATCCAGGAGACTCCCACTGTTAATAAACAGCTTTTATGAATGGTAAATTCACACCCAACAAATGAACGTCAGTTTGCTAGAAGATACATCTACTAATATTAAGCATATAGCTGGAGCTATAGCAGTTTACTATAAACTCCCTTCTTAGCATCTTTTCAACCTAAACTTAACCAAGTACACATTAATTATAAAGTAACATTAGGATCTTGTAGAGTTCTCCAAATTATTTAAAAACAAAACAAACAGAACATACCAAACCATGTGAAGTACATGTATGTATCTTGAGATTTCTTCAAAGTCTGCAGAGAATACTATTTAGGGCACCAAGAATAACAGCTTCAAACTAACTCTGCTCCTTTTGGGTATAGATAACTATATTTCAAGGGATTTTTTCCCCCTGTTATTTTGTTCTTTGTCAGTACTTAAGACTGAACCTAGAACCTCAGGCTAGGCAGATGCACAACTAGAGAACTACACTAATAGCCCAAGTTCTATTACTTTATTTTGAAACATTGTCTGGCTAAACTGCTCAGACTATTTTTGCAATTCTTCTGTCTTAGCCTTGAAAGAAGCTGGGATTATTGGCATGTACTGCCACAGGTGGCTTTGAATATTTATTATCTAAAGACAGAGGAAACAGCGGCTTCAGTGTATTGTTTTATAGAAAGGAAGTATTAAAAACAAAATATATTAAGGTGGTTTTGTATTAGCAGCAGACATTTCAACAAATAAAATTTATTTAGTTAGAATTTAATAAATTGGGATCACGAACAAAAATAGTATCAAGGGAATAAAATCCCTTACCATTGAACCTATTCCAGAAGTTAGAATAATCTACATTACATATGCTTATACATGTGTCCAGATGCCATTATATAAGCCAACATATTTAAAATATGCACATTTTTATTTACACTAATTTTTTGTAATTTGACTACAGTTCTCAAATAAGAACTTTGTAGATGGCAACATCATCTACAAAAGGCTGGACATGCTGAATATGAATTAGACCTATTAAGAAGAAACTCCATTCACTCATTGTATTCTATGGGATGGTTTAAGAGCAACTTTTCTGACTGCTTATCGATGCTATAGCTTTACCTGTGTGACATCCAGGAAGAGCGCCAATGCCATCTACTGTCACGGAGCCCTGAATAGTGCCAAGGTTATACACAACTCCCAGAATGTGCAGCTCCCCTATGTGATGGGGAAAGAGCTTCAGTCTTGCCTATGGAAATATTGAAGTCATTCTTATTATGTTTCATAGGATTTTGAATAGCACAGTACCTCAATTTTGGAATGTTGCAGAATTCACTCATAACCTAAACTTCTAAAATGACAACATTTCTTATGGAAAACTATTTTCCTTTTAATTTTTATTTCAGGGATAGGCTCGTACACAGTCCAGCACTGTCACAAATTATGCAGTAGAGTTTCCCCCATTTGGGGAAATTGCAGGGTCACAGCAAATCCCAAGTGCAATGGAGAGGCTTGCCCTGGGAAGTCACTTTCTTAGTTGTATATCTCCCCTGTCATTAAGTACAGAAAAGCATCTTCCTTAAAAGAAGATGTGTAAATTCAGTAATTGTTTTGGGGTTTTGTTATTGAGATAGGGTCTCACTGTATAGCTTTGGTTATTTTTTTAGAACTTGCTATATGTAGACCAGGCTGGCCTCAAACTCAAAGAGATCCATCTGTGTCCTGGGACTAAAGGTATGCAGTACTATGCCAGATCATATATATACATATATATGTGAATAATGATGTCTAGATCCTCAAAAATATTTTTCTTTTGTACTATTGGAACTCAAACGAGGCCTTGCACACACTAAAAATATCCTAGCCCTAAAAAACTATTTTTAATAAAACAAACCCACAAACCAACACTGAGCTGAGCATAGGGGCACACACCTTTAATCCCCACACTCCAGAGAAAAAGAGGAAGGTAATTTCTGTGAGGTCAAGGGGATTGAGTTTCAGGCCAGCCAGGGCTACACACCAGTTCCAGGATAGACAAGGCCACACAGTGAGATCCTGTCTCAACAAACACACAAATCTGCACACCTAAGTGCCTGTACATTTGCCATACTAACACAAGAAGTGGAGAAACATTTGTACCAGGCATCTCTGGAAACTTAAAGACAAACTACTACTTTTCTACTGATTTCTTTGGAGAAATTCCAGTTCTCTAATATTTCAAATTTAGACTTAAAAAATCTAGAATATGTTAATAGCTAAAGGAATTAAGCTGATCTTTTAAATTTTGTTTTCAGCTTACAAGTTTAGAAAGGCAAAAGATAAAAAAAAAAGATTTAAAAAATTACCACTTTAGATTCTTCACTGTTAATTAAGAATTCTGAAATAACTTCTGTTCCAATCATTTCAGGTTCACCTGTAACCTAAAGAACAAATTGTATTTTTTAATATACATACCAATGAGTAAAATAACAAATCATTAACATCTTACAGGCCATATTTACAAAGAGTAACATCAACTGAAGTTAGTCCCTCTAAGTTAAGCTCTGTGCAACGTGTTTTCCACTCCCACAGTACAGCCTATCTACAGAAGGCACTTGATGTATATTTTTCATTTTGTTCATCCTGACTCAACTACAGTGAATAAGTGATCGATCAAACATGCAATCATCAAGAGGACAAGACCCCAAAAAAAGTTCAACTGCTCACAGTTAACAATGGCCAAAATAACTACTTAAAAGCTATGCACAAAAATGCCATAGGATATGTGGGTGTGGCTTGCCAAACATACCATCATCAGTCATAGGTTTAACCCAAAATTCTACCACAACTTTAATTTAAAAATGCACCATAGAATTATTGTGATAGTCAACATGGAAATCTTCAAACCAACTAGTAAATGACAGTAAAAGTCTATGAATCATTCATAACAGTTTACACAAAAATGAAATACTAGACATTTTAACACCAGAAAACACATCAAACAACATAAGTGAATAGTAGAAGGAAATACAAAGCATGAGCAAAACACATACAAATGAAAAATCAATGTAAAAATTAACAGCAAAATGTTACTGTAAGTGTTTCTAAACAGCAGTATGGTAGTTAAGATCTTGTTTTATTGTTTTCTTACATTTCAAGAGAAAGCACATGTGAATTTTATAACTAAGTAGAAAAAAAAAAGTAAAACAGCAGGAGACTGTCATGCTGTAGCTGAGGCACACACACACAGATACCTGCTAGTAACTTACTTGTTCTCTAACTGTTTCAATGTCTTTCCCATTGACATCTTTAGGCTGAAACTTCCAGAGCAATGACAAATCGGACAGCAAAAGTGGAACTTTCAAAGGGTTTCTAAAAGCCACTTCCACTGTAATTGGCTCTACAAAAGAAAAGCCTACATTTAATAATTTCATAATCCTGACACTGTCTCTCAACACATCTTCTGTGTTTTTTGCCTAGAGTGTCTTTTGTTACCTTATACAACTCAGTTTGGGAAGAAATGACTTATGTGTCCCTAATGTCACCTTCTTGGTACTCCAGCACCACAAGAACATTAGAGCCCCAACATTTGGCTACAAATGCAGCTCAGTACGTAGTGAGTTATCTTTGTGCCCATGGCCTCCAGTAATGTGGCAGATCATAAACTACCTGGAACTTGCTCCAAGCAGACAAAAAGTTATGAATATACAACTCAAGTATTGGGCTGGAGAGATGGCTCAGTGGTTAAGATCACTTGCTGGTCTTGCAGAGAACCCAAAAGGCAGCTCCCAACCTTCTCTAACTCCAATTCCAAGAGATCCATAATCTCCCTCTACCCTCCTCCAGGAGCACTAAGCATGCATGTGGTACATATACACATGTAGGCAAAACATTCATACACGTGAAATATTTCTAAATTCAATTATACCACCTTCCACAACTGCAAGTGGGAATCTGGAGTTATCCGAGTAACTGTTCAAGCAATACTGTGTGGGGTAGAAACTGGATGGAATTACTCCTTTATTAGCCACAGCCACAACATGCTCCTCAAGTTCTCGCCACTGCTGTGACGACTCAGAGTCATATTCTTGATCAAGACTTATATGAGTAGCTGCTTGTTTTTCCCCTTTAAAAAGAAAGCAAATTTCACATTTAAGTACCTATTCATGAACATCTGCCTCATATAAAACATTTCAAATAAGAACCATATGTATCCAGATAAATACACATACATATACATGCACTCTTGACCAATTTCTAATTCTGATTCACAAATATCTACTCATTAGTTCTAGCCTAACAGCAACTTTGCTTCTAATATTGACGTATTTTTCTCCCTGACTCAGAAATGTTATTTCCCTAACTTCCACAATTTTTACATAAGATATTTCAACACACAGAAAAATAAAACACCGCCTATAGATGAAAGTTTTGTTTTTGATTCAGCAGCTCATGTAGCTCAGGCTAGCCTTGAACAAGTTAGGTAACTTAAAGATGGTGTGAAACATATCTTTCTGTCTCTACCTCCCAAGTGCTGAAATCAAATGTATGGACTCCTGGCTTGTATCTTTGTTTTTTATTTTTTGTTTTTGAGACAAGGTTTCTCAGTGTAGCTCTGGATATCCTGGAACTCACTTAGTAGACTAGACTGGCCTCGAACTCAGAGCTCTGCCTACCTCTGCCTCCAGAGAGCTAGGATTAAAGGCACGTGCCACCACTGCACAGCTTTTTTTTTAATCTAAATATTTTATGTCTATGGGCACTTTGCATGTATGTCTGCCTGTATACCACTATGTGCCTGGTGCCCATGGAGCCAAGAAGATTTTGGAACCCCAAGAACTGGACTTACAAAAGGTTGTGAGCTGCCATATGGGCTGTGGGACTCAAGCCCAGGTCATCTGGAAGAGCAGCCAGTGCTCTTAACCACTGAGCTATTTTCTAGCCCCATTGCTTATATCTTAGCAATTTTTAAAAATTGTATTTATTTGCTTATTTGTTTGTTTATTTACGTGGGGGATGCATGCTTGGCACAAATGTGGAGGTCAGAGGACAACTTTTGGGCATCAGCTCTCCCCTCCCCCATGTGGCTATAAGGGACTGAACCCAGGTCGTCAGGCACGGGAGCAAGTACCACTCATTACCTCTTGAGCAATCATGAGAAACTCGTATTTAAAAAAAAAAAATTTAAGTCAACTTTCACCTCATCAGCCTGACTTTTATTTTATTTTTTACAAAAAGAGTACTATAACCAGTCAATGACCTCTCTGCACTCCTCCCAATCCTAATAAACCCATCACCTCTGCTGGCATCTCTTCTCTTGGAGCACCAAGTGTATCACTTTCAGGCATGTTTGCATATTTTTCCTACATGTTTTAACAAGTATACACATAAACAATGCATGGAATTGACTTCTGTATTCAAAATTAAGTTGTAAATGATTTTTTTCACTCAATATTATGTTCCATTATTCAAAATCAAACAAGTAAAATTAGCTCATTGGGGACCTATAGTATATATTCCTTATTTTTTTTTGCTATAAAGAAAAAATCATGATGTAAAGTTGAAGGAGGAGCATACTGAGTTGAACTGTCCAAGTTTTTACGATGACAAAGCTCACCACCTGACGCATCAAGAACAATAGTAAACCCAGCCTTCTGTCTAATAGAGAATGCCCTTTCAGGCCTCAACCCCTGAGGGTTGAGAAAAAAACAAAACAAAACAAAGCTTTATTTAAAAGGCATGGTGATGCAGCTTAGTTGGAGGGTGCTTGTCTAGCACATACAATACCCTAAATTTGATCCCCAGAACCACCTAAAATTAAGCATGGTGACATGTGACCTCCATCCCAGCACTTAGGAGGAGGCAAGAGGATAGACTCAAGGCCATCTTACATACAAAGTAAGTCTGAGGCTAGCCTGAATTACATGAAACTGTCTCAAAAACATCTTTTTTACTAAAAAAAAAAAAAAAACAAAACAAAAAAAAGTTCTCTGCTTCTATATATGTTTTCATAATAAAAAGGTTAAAAGGTTAAAGAACCTAACCTGGGCATGGTGGCACACAGCTATAACCTATACCAGAGACACAGGAAAAAGGCCTCCAAGCTCAAGTTCAAGGCCAGCCTGGTTTATACAGAGTTCCAGCTAGCTTGGGAACCTTGTCTCAGGACAGGAAAAAAAAAATTAAAAACTAAGTTATATACATATCTGTCACAATATGATTTTATACAAGCAAAAAACTAAAATTAGTAACTACAGTAAGGGAATGAATGTTGTATTTAGAGGTGCTTTGTATGCACCAAATCGGGTATATATAGCAAACATTAAAGATGCTTGTCAAGGTGATACAGTAATGAACACTTCCTGAGTGAGAAACGCCGCTGTAAAGAATCACAACCATTTGGTTTTTATTGTTTCTAGTTTTTGGACTGGAAAGAAAAACAATAAAGTAGTGACTATACTCTAATGACTGAACAATAGGTGAAGCATCAATTTCTAACTGGAGAAAGAACACTTCAAAGAAATAGTCATTAGGCAACTGGGCCAAGTGAGAGTTTACTAACCATCTGCTGGTCGTCTGTCATGGCCAAAGAAAACCCGTGTTGCTGAACTATTAATGTATGGTAAGGGAAGCTGTGGTAAAGGGCCATCTGGTGACAGCTGATTTACATTCTGGGAGAAATACAAAAGAAGGGAAAAATAGTTTTTCAGAAAACTACATTTTTTATGTTTCCTAATTTTTAATACACAGGTATCAAAATGTTACGCAAGAAAGTTTAGACATACAAATACTAGTTTATATGCTATATCATTGTCATAAAAGTTTACTACTGAGAACCTTACACATTATTTATTTACTCTACTTCTAGAAAACCTTCCTAGCCAGACCTGGTGGCACAGACCTATAACTAACTCCAGCTAATCAGGGACCTTGGCCTCAGAGCAAGTGTAAAGTCAGCCTGAGCAACTCAACAAGACCCTATCTCAAAACAAACAATCAAGGGCTAGGGAAAGCTCAGCAGTAGAGTGCTTCTCTATCAGGACAGGGCTCCGGAGTTAATTCTCAGTAAAACAGAGCCTTCCTGAAGAGCAATCAACCAGTTAAGTTTCTTTCTTGGGCTGCATGCATCTAGCTTCCAAATGGTTCCTTAGTGTGAATGTTGCTATTTGTTGAGTCATTATAGAATCCTATCTGCCAATTTTTAACTGGTCTGATTTTCACTTAAGTCTAAAAGAGCAGTTATGTCCTGTGAATAAGATAAAATATTCAACCTTTCACAGATCTTGAAAGGGAGGGTTTAAACATCCTAAATGTCCTATCAAAGAGTGATTTGTGGTTTGTATCCACCTAGATTACAGTACAACACTTGCTATGAATCCACACCTCATCTTTTATCAGGAAAAGAAAGGAGTACATGCATCTAAGGATAGTAGGAGGATGTATTATTTTGTAAAATCAGCTGCAATCCTGTAAAAACATGATAAAATAGGCCCAGCACACGCCCACAATCCAGCACTGGGGACATAAGAGGCTGGAGGATCAGGAGGTCAAAGTCACTCTGAGATACAGAGAATTCTAGGCTAGCCTGGACTATGAGGCCCAGCCTCAAGATAGATAGATAGATAGATAGATAGATAGATAGATAGATAGATAGATAGATAGATAGATAGATAGATAGATAGATAGATAGATAGATAGGAAGGACAGACGGACAGACGGACAGACGGACAGACGGACAGACGGACAGACAGACAGACAGACAGACAGACAGACAGACAGACAGACAGACAGACAGACAGACAGACGGGAAATCTTAAGGTATTCCTTATAAAGATTTCAAAACAGTTACAAATTAAAAGTGTGGGTGGTATTCATCTGTAATACCAGTACTTGGAAGGCTAAGAAGGGTGAAGCATCTTAGGCTGCCTAGTTAAGAATGAGACTTATCTCAAAAGAAAGGGGTTAGAGAGATGGCTGATGGCTCAGCAGCAAAGAGCACTGGCTCCTCTTCCACAGGACCAGCACCTACATGGTGGCTCACAACCATCTAAGTCTTCAGTCTCAGGCGCTCCAACACTTCTTAGGCATCAGGCACAGGCACAGATGTAATACACATTCATGTGGGCAAAACACCCAAACATATCAGATAAATAAGTAGATAGATGAATAAATAAAATTTAAATAAAGAAAAAGAGGCTTCAGGGGGAAGTGATGTAATTCTATTTTAATTACATGCATATTTTTTAAAAACCACAAAACCACATTTACTGAAACATTAAAATTTTGTTTTAAAAATTGTATATGGACCACGCAGTACAAAGCTACAACCAAGAAATCTTCCACAAATTTTTATGACAGGTAATTACATTACATACTCTCCAATAAAGGCATTTAATTATACTCTGCGGGGTTAGTAGAAAGCAAGCATTTTCCTGAAAATAGTAATTCAAAAACAATTTTAATGTTTATTCCTAAAAAGCAGTACTTACCTTATAAACATAAAGATACTCTCTGAGGAAGGCCCCTTGCTGAGCAGCAGACTGCTTGCTTTCGTTGATTAAAATGTGCCTGAAAGCAGACACAGCATTGTCCAGCTGTCTCAGAGTATAGGACTGACGCCCAATGGTGAAGTTGATGTGATCCTCTGCCAGAGACCAGCCTTTTCCTTTGTAAACTTGCATGGCTTGACAATAGCATCGCAAAGCATGCTTCTTCTGAAGGAAAATAAATGAGATATGTATTGCAATTTTAGTTTGTCTTGAACTAGAAAAAATAAATATAAACACATGCAGAGACATGCACAAGTATAAACAGGTAAGTGGCTCACCCACTAAAAGAGAATGTAATAAAGAAAATGAAACTAACAATTAGGGTGATCTCCTCACAATTACACAATTCTGTGCAGAAATGTAGGTTAGGTTTCTCAGCCAGACAGTGTGAATGAGCGGTTGTTTTTGTCTGCTCTTACACTACCTCTTACACTACCCCTTATTTCTCTGACATTAACTTGAGGAAATTGTTCACTGCTTCAAATTGTTTCTGTGAACAGTTAAGGTATAATACTTAGTTGTCAGTGTCAACCTGATTGAATCTAGAATCACCATGGAACCCCACCTCTGGGAGTGTCTGAGTGTCTCTAGAAAGCTGTAACTGAGGAGGGAAGACCCATCCTAAATACAAGGGTACCACCCTGAAAACAAAAAGACAGGGCCAGTGAGACTGACTGCTCAAGCAACAGAGGTACTTGCATGCAGGCCTAATGGTCTGAGCTCAATCCACAAGCCCCACGAAGTGACAGGAGAAACTAACTCTGACTCCAAAGAATTCTCCTTTGACCTCCAATGCCATACACTACCATGTGATCTCTCTCCCTCAGACTCTTTCCTCTCCTCCCTCTCCCTCTCTCTCACACACACACACACCAATAAATGAAAAACTAAAAATCAAAATCAAGTCACAGAAAAATAACCAAAATTTAAGCCTGTATCTGTCTAAATCCAAGTCTCATGTCTTTACCAAAATATTACCTAAAAGGAGAATTTACTTCAACTTTTAGGACTAAATATAAAAGGCTGGCAAAGGTGTTCCGGGCAAGAGTCGTCAGAAAGGCTTACCACCAAACTTGACAGCCAAAGTTTGGACCCAGAGGACTCACACTCTAGAAGGATGAGAACTATGCTGGTAAGTTGTCTGAGTCCACATATAGGCATAAAGAAATAAACATACAGAAATATAACAAGAATCTCAGCACTCAGGAGGCAGGCAGATTTCTTAGTTTGAGGCTAGCCAGAGCTACAGTGTATGAACTTGTCTCAAAAAACAACAAAATCCACAAGAATACACTTTACAAATGAAAAAATAAAAATAACCTTTTAAAAAAGATTGGTTTTACTTTAAATTATGTATGCACATGTGGGTTTGTATTCACAGGTGAGTGTACAGGCACCCTGGCATCCCAGGAAAGGGTATCAGTTCCTTTGCAGCTGGGGCTACAGACAGCTGTGAATTACCCAGTGTGGACGCTGGGGTCCCATTCAGGTCCTCTGGAAAAGCAGCAAAAGCTCCTAACTGCTGACCATCTTTCCAGCTGCAACATCTTTTAAAGGAAATATGCTTACCTGCCCTGCTTTACTAAACCGATGGCCCGCTAGGATCATGTGAAAAGCGTATTTTCTAACCATGGGGCTCTTCATGTTTATGAAGCAATGCGCAGCCTGCTCCAAAAGAAGTGCACTTCGGAGATCAGAATCCTGTGAATGTGCAAACAAAAGAATGGTTAACATCACAAAAGTGAAAGCTTCTGTTTCCTAGTACACAACATAGTCAATTGTGCAGCTTGGCATAGAAGAGAGCAGAGAGAAAAGGGCCAACCAATCTCAATTCTTTCTCCAAGCAGCACACATTCTGTTTAAAAAGACTTCCAAAAAACTTTTTGTTCTTGTTCCTTTTAATAGAAGTCAAATGGTCAATTATGACACATGCTATATAATAAATCTCTGAATAACTTCAATCCCTTCTGAGTAGTTACACTGAGAACTGAATGCAGGTATTCTAATTAAAGATAAACTAAAAACCACAAACACAGAAAAACAGTTCTATCAATCTAGTTTGTCCTGGATATTACCTGGTGACTAATAGCATATTTAATGTATACCCTTCCCCAAAGAATATAGACTAGATTATTTCTAGATTATTATGTAAGCTAATTTGACTCTATCCTCCTTAAAGAACATTTGTTTAAAGGAATCCTCAATTTTTACTGTACTATTGAAGGGCCAATGCCTGCTTTTCATTAACAAGTTCAGAAGGCTAGCCCTGCAGCAGAGAGTTCTTCACAGGCTTTGAAATCAGGAACAGAACAACTACAAGCAGTTTCCATTTGCCTGACCCTGACTGCCCAGGAGCTGTAACAACTCATCCTCACTGCAGCCCCTCCTGGGAAGCCATTGCTTCAGATCAGTGATGAAGGCTGCTGATTAAGAATCAACTTTTCCCCAACACTTTCTCTAGGTCTTCAGCCTCAAGCTGAACTTACCAAGCCCTTCCATGTGTTCTGCTGCCATATTTTGCCCAGGGATAGTTGAAAACAGAAAACATTGAATTTTAAATGCAATTGCTTCAACAAATCAGTTATATCCAACAGATCACTATTATAAACTACCTTTGCAGCAGTCTTTTTAGAGAAGCAACAGATCTGAGGAGACCATGCAGAACACACACAGCAGACAGCAGCTGTTATTACTTTAAGCCAAAACTAAATGTTCAAATGTCTGCTCTAAGAATTCACATTGAAAAGGTGGTGGAAAAAATAACAGGAATATATAATTAATAAATGGTTCTAACAAGGATGCAAATTCGTTAATTAGATAATCTTAGGGGCTTACATTTTTAGACTTCAGGAGAAGCTTCTCTAACAAAAAATTATTAAATACAGATGCACATGTGTGTGACTATGTACACAAGTGCCAGCCATGGAGGCCAGAGGCATCATTTGGCCAACATTGGTGCTGGGAACCAAACTCAAGTTCTTGGAAAGAGTGATAATGTGCTCTTAACCCCTGAGCCATACTTCCATTCCCCCATATAAATATATATATTTATTCAAAGTAACTATACAAAAAAGCAAATGTCTTTGGCATCCCATGCTACAATTCATTTCCACAGGACTGTTTCCAATTTGGTGCTGTTATCTGTTTCTCTTTCTGTGAGTGCCTATGTGCTGAACATGCATGTATGAAAAAAAACAAAAACAAACACATACATTTTATATACACGTGGAAGTATATACAATGCTTTGCATTTTGCCAAGCCATTTATATCTTTCATTTCTTCCAAATAAGCATTATAGTCTAATATGTAAATATCAACTTATAGTCACCAATTAATCATATATTGGGTTTTTTGCTACTACCAAAAGAAGATTAAATATAATTTCTGTGTGCACATGTGCACATGTATATGAGCATGTGTGTGTGTGTATGTGTGTGCTGGGAACTGAACCAAGGCAAGTGTTCTATATTGAGCTACAATACCTGCTCTTACTTCTTGAGACAAGATCTCACTAAGTAGCTTAAGGCTGATCTAGAACTCTGGATAGACCCAGCTGATCTCAAACCCACAGACCTCCTGCCTCTTGTCATAAAAACAATTATCAAATTATGAAATTCTTAGTAATTAAATACTTTTATTACATAAAATTCTGGAAGTAGAAATAAGACATTAATGAAAATTATGCCTATATCTCAAAGTCTAATCACTGCAGACAAATCATTACCAAAAACATACTATAAATATATATCTTCATCAATGGAGACTAAGAATTCAGGTTTTTGGAGCCAGACAGATGGCTCAACAGTTAACGAGTGTGTACTGCTCTTACAAGAACTCTAAGTACAGTTCCCAGCATCCATGTCAGGAAGTTCACAATCACATCTAACTCAAGCTCCAATGAAACCCAACAGTTCTGGCCTCTGGGCATGCATGCACACGATTTCATTCATACACTTACTCATTCAACTGCAAAACTTGTATAGGTACCAATCCTGGATATCCTATGTAAGGGATGTTCTTTAGAAATCTGTAATGGTTTTTAAGTGACTCAACGTGCAGTCCAGTTGAGAACTCACATAATAAACTTAGCATTCTCAAATTTAATACCGTAAGACTAAGCAATTCAAGAAGGATCTTAAGTTCATATCATGAATTAAGCTAAAACAAAATTAGACACAGACAATTAGCTTCAAACATACTATCACTCTCAAGTCTTTACTATCAAGTTAGTTTTGCAAGTTAAAAAAAAAACTGCCACCAATACTTGACAACCAGAGTTTTTCCCCAAAAAAGTCATTTAAAGGTAGAAACAATGATTCTACTAACTTATCCTATGACTTCCTAATAAATGCCATGGCATGTGTACGGAACACACACAAAAATAGCAGAATAAAAAATTCAATTAAAAGTTACTGCTCAGAAATATATATGGGGGGGGGTTGGAAACATAGTTTAGGAGGACAGCACTTGCTTGGCATTTGTGAGGCCCTGATTTCAATGCCAAACACTGAGGGGAGGAGGAGGAAAAGGAGGAGGAGAAAAGCCTGACAGATCACTGCAAATTCATAATTCTGGGAAAATATTACTGGAACCTGCTGCTACCTGTGCCCTAAAGCAATAAATGACAAATCATCCATTTTGAGAAAGTTAAAAACAATTAACAAGGTTAAATATAATAAGAATGTGCTCTGAAGTAATTTTATTCATTTATGTGGGTAGAAAGACAAACATATTTAAACAAGGTTTAAAAAAACAAAAACAAGGAAATACTATACTAACTCCTGGATCATAAATTCTTTGTACACTCACTGATCTCCTTAGGTTGAAAAACATAGCATAGCATTCAAATTTAAGATCAGATTAGCTACTAAAATAGAGTCTGGATTCAACACTAGCAAACAGCTCATGCCTGACACACCACAGCCTCATATATTTGAGGCACTTTCCAGAAGGATTAGGAGGGTTAGGAGGTACAACACTGTTGGAGGTTTGGGCTGGGAGTGGGCTTGGAGGTTTCAAAAAGCTTACAGGAGGCCCAGAATTTCTTTCTCTCTCTACCTAAGGAGCAGGATGTAGCTCTCAGCTATTGCTCCAGCCCCTGCCCACATGCCACTATGCCCCCTGCCACGATAATGGACTAACTGAACCTCTGAAACTGTAAGCAAGCCCCAAATAAATGCTTTCCTTTCTAAGAATTGCTTTGGTCACAAAGTCTCTTTACAGCCACAGAACAGTAACTAAGAATACCAGTTCATGCTTGTTGGTCAGTGTATGGCATGTACCAATTACTAAACACTTTAAATATCACACATGACACTAATATCTCAGACAAATCTTTTTAAAGGCGTTTATCCAGCTTTACAAACATTTGTAAACCTCAGTGTTAGGTATCAGGGATAAAAGTGTAAAAGATGGGCTGTGGAGATAGCTCTGTAGTTAAAAACATGGAAGAGAACTGCTTTTTCAGAGGACCTAGGTTTGATTCCCAGCACCCACATCAGGCAGCTGAGCTGCCTGTACCATATAGATCTGAAACCCCCTTCTGGCCTCTGTGAGAGCACTGAACTCACATGAACATTATTACACACACACGAGAGAGAGAGAGAGAGAGGGAGAGAGGAGAGAGAGAGGGGGAGGGAGGGAGGGGGAGGGAGAGAGGGAGAGAGGGAGAGGGAGAGGGAGAGAGAGAGAGAGAGAGAGAGAGAGAGAGAGAGAGAGAGAGAGAGAGAGAGAGAGAGAGAGAGAGAGAGAGAGAGAGAGAGAATCTTTTAAAAAAGTAAAAGCTAAGAGGGTATGGTGGCATGCCTCTGTATTTCAGCACTCAGAAGGCTGAAGAAGAGGAATGAGTTCAAGGATAGCATGGACTATAGAGTGAGATAGCTCAGATCAGCTTGGAATACACACTACTGGCTCAAAAAAAAAAAAAAAAGCACAAGGCTGCCCTCATGTAGGTAACAAATCAAACATAATTCCTAGTATAATTGATGCCAAGCTTTGCAGCAGTGTATGAGACAGTAGCAGGGTAGGGAACTAGAAAGGCCCATGTGGAGGACATGACCAACAAGCAAAGCAAGCAGGAGTAGTGGGGAAACCATGAAGGCAGCAGAGCCGAGTGAAAGGGCTCAGCAGGTAAAGACACCTGCCACAAGCCTGGCCGCCTAAGTTGGATCCGTCAAACTCATAAAATACATAAACTTTAAAACATAATGTTCAATAAGTAAGTACAAATTACAAAAGAGATACTAGCTGAGTATGGTATTCATGACTAAAATCCCAGTACTTACAAAGCAGAGGCAGGGAAATTGCTAGGAATGAACTACAAAAACTGTCTCAAAACACCTTAGATGAAGTTAACAAATAACTAGTGGTGCTTTAACCCTAAAAAAGAGAGCCTCTCCTTGTTTTGTGTTTTGCACAGCACCTCTTTACACACTAATGAAATCAAGCAAGTCCAGTACCTCACTTGTCAACCGTATTAGAAGGGCTGCAGCCTCTGAGTATTTGCTTTGACTTTTTAAAATTTCGGCACTAAGTAACACACATCTTTCAGCCAACACCATATTCCTAAACAAAAACAGACAAGGAAAGATAGTCAGCATCACAGTAATTCTTTAGCACATCCAAGTTACCATGCATTCCAAGAGTCCACTAGATGATTCTGAGTAAGAAGTTTGTCCTGACATTGCTTGCAGAGCTTCATTCCCCCTTCCCCCTTTCCAGACTTTTTTTTTTTTTTTTTTTTTTTTTTTTGGTTTTTGGAGACAGGGTTTCTCTGTATTGTTTCGGAGGCTGTCCTGGAACTCGCTCTGTAGACCAGGCTGGTCTCAAACTCACAGAGATTCGCCTGCCTCTGCCTCCCGAGTGCTGGGACTAAAGGAGTACGTCACCACCGCCCAGCTCTAGCCCTTTTTGGATACATGTCAAAGTCCTAGCATGCTTGCTCTGAACTCCACATTCTCACTTTCTCTAAGAATCCATCTTATGCTCACCCAACCCCCCATCTACACAGCTGCCTGTCAATCTCCACAGTTGAACCTGCCTGCTCTCTTGGATCCTAACTCAAAAGGCAAGGCTATCTCTTCCTCGTCTCCTTCCATTACTTCCCAGTCTGCCTCCCCTGGTGTTGTCCCCAAATTCTAAAAACATGACTAATATTTAAGAAAGTCTGTCATTTTCTACCTAATAAAAAGACTTTAAAAAAAAAGCAATCCTCAACCTTTATTCCCTTTAGAGGTACTGAGGTCAAACTGGGAGCCTGGCAAATGATACGCCACAACCCCAGTCCAGCACATTTTTTCATCATACAGTTCTAAAGCAAGAACACAATACAAGGCTGAACACAGTAGCGTACACCTATAATCCTAACACTTGGGAGACTGAGACAGGAGAATGCTGGGGAGTTCAAGATTATCTGAGACTCTGAGACTTTGTCTCAAAGAAGGAGATAAGGTGCCTACAAAGGTGCCATCTTCCTTTTGGTACAGATATCTACAGCACTAACTGTATGGTATTATCAGCATACCTTACAGTTCATATATAACCTGTACCAATTATATAGAGTGTACATTTAAAGGTATATTCTCAGAACATAAACGTGAAAACAAGTCATATGTAGCATTTTGTTTGTCAGTATCCTTTGTATTGTGCCAAAGGAAATGTTTTAGAAAAAACAACTGCAATAAAGTAATTTTCGTAGACAAGAAAGGGGAGAGTCCAGTGAGATAATGCAGTGGGTAAAGGTGCCTGGAACCAAGTCTGATGACTTAAGTTTGTTCTAACAGACTCCCATCAAGTCGTCCTTGGCCTCCATATGCATGCCATGGCATGCCCATACCAAAACACTCAGACACACATGAAATAAATAAAAATGTTGCGGGGGAGAGGGGGGAGGTGTTTAATTGTTCGCAAAAAGTACTGTAGGCTAGACATGACACCACATGTGAAGGAAGGCAGAGGTAGGTTATCTCTGTGAATGGGAGACCAGCTTGGTCTACATGGTGAGTTCCAGGCTAGCCTGGGCTATACAGTGAGACCCTATCTTTTAAAAGAAAAAGTAATAGCAGGTCCCAAAGCTTACACATGTGGTCCTAGCACTCCAGAAGTGCAAACAGAAGGTAAGGAATTTAAGATCATCCTTGGCTACATAGCAAGTTCAAGCCAGTCTAGAATAAATAAGACCCATATCCCTTCAAAACAAACAAACGCTTTGATGATCTATCACACTTTCCACAAATTACATATTCAATCAGGTATTCCTAAATACCTAAGTCTTACTTAATGAACACAAAAGATAAACTCCTAATGTTCACTACTCATATAAGACTCGGTTCTTCAATTTTATGAATTTCTAAATGTTTAGATAAATTACATTTTATTTGCATATATTTTATATTTATTGTGTGTATGTGCATGTGGGGGCCCAAATGCACTTGTCATTACAGCATTCACGTGGAAGTCAGGACAACTCTCAAGAGTCAATTCTCTTCTTCTGTCATGTGGGTCCCAGGATCAACTCAAGCTCTCAGGCCTAGCAAGAACCATCTTTACCTACTGATATCTTGCCAGCCTTGTGAATGCTGTTCCAATGTAAACACTGCCACTACTATTACCTCTACATGAACACCAGAGCTCAAAATGACCTCCTCTACAACACAGACATCAGGCATGCAACTCAGCACGTCAAGTTCTGGGTTCAATCCAGCACCATTAAAAAAAGTCTAATTAATTTACCAAAACCAGCTTTTATAATGATGAATACCTACTCAAATTAGCAATAATTTTCATTTACTACTACATAAACCTTAATTCTATTTTAAAAAGAATAAATGACAGTTAAAGCTTCTAATATCAATTTATCTCTAACCCTTTCTATATATCCCCCCAATGCTTTTCAAATACACAAAGTGACCTTTACAGGCAAAACTATTGAGGAAACTTATTACTATAACTCATTATTCTAGAAATGTCCCCATGGCTATAAAACCTAGCCACCCTGCATGAAAAGTCTACCTATCAAATAAACTAGGAGCTTCCTTCTGATGATTTCTGGCCCATTTAATTTCCTTATAAGAATTCTAATAGTACTCACTACTTCTCATTTTTTCCTGAGTCTATATTACATGACTCTTCATGCTTCTGCCTAATTAACAAGCAAAGTTCAAAATGGCTAATTTCCATCTTAACAGTAGGTAAGATCAAAAATGTCCTACAACAAAAATGATCCCCAATGTAGCACAGAACCTTAATGCTACAAATGTCACCTTATCATCCCAAATGCAATGCAGCTAGGAACTGAATGAAGGTAACAAGCACTATTTTCACTTCAACCTGTCTCTGTCTCTGACTAAATTAACTTTGAGAAGCTAAGCCATGAAAAACTACTACTTATAAATACAAACTCTGTCCCAAAATAGGCAAAAGATAAATAATATGGTCACCTACTTGCAGATATCTCTGTAGGTCTGAATTGCTGTGTCCATGTAATGAGCAGGGTATGGCCTAGGAGCTCCTGGCTGAAGAAAGGCTGACACTGCTGCCATTTCCTAAACGGGAGGGGGGGGGGACAAAAACAAAAAATCACTACTTCAGGAGAAACATTCTCAAATGTAACACTAGGTAAACTTAAATACTGAAGGTATTTAAGGTCTCGGAGTATATATGCATAAACTTCACAGTTTAATGCAGACTCAAAACACATAACTATTTATTTTGACTTAAAATTCTGGTCTTTGCAGAGTGTAATGGCCTACATTTTTAATCCCAGCCTTTGGGAGACAAAGGCAGGCTGATCTCTATTAAGTTTGAGGCTAGCCTGGTCTAGGTTAGGCAGACTAAACAAAGACACTGTTTTAAAAAAAAAAAAAAAAAGGAGGAAGGGGAGGAAGGAGGAGGAGAAGACAGACATATTAATGATTTAAAGGTATATCCTGACATATCCATAACAAAGGTGAATCCTGAAAAATTTGTTGTGGGGTGATTCTGTTGTGCAGATATCAGCATATACTTATGCTGTTACAACTTATACTGTTAGTAGGTGATAATTTTTTCAGTAATAATTTTTATAAGAACACAATCATATATTCAATCTGTTGTTACGCACACACTCACACACTGCACTATGTGGCTGTACAATTTTCCTATTTTTACCTACATTTGATAAATATTATATTTAAACTTGCTAAGCAAAGGTAGCAGTTATATGAGAGATGAGTTCAGTGCTGGAAAATAAGGTGTATTTATCGTAACATTACACATTCCTAACTGAAAATACCCATAGTTTATAAAAGCTATTGTAAAAGTAATACACCTTAGAGGAACAGATTTGGAACACTCCTCTTGAAGCCTACTCATCTGAGTAATCAAAGCACAAACAAAACCATGAATCAGTAACTTCGAATGTGACCTTATAGCTTGCTGGGCGGCTTAGCATGGCTGGAGGATACAATCTAAATAGCAAACACTTCTTCCTGGCGAGATTGGGATGAAGAGGAACTCCTAACATGAGGGTGAGAGAGGAAGAGAAGCCTGCCTTGAGCCCAGAACTGTACAAAGGGAAGGAAGGGGGGAGACAATCAGTTTTAACTTCCTAAAGTACATCAAAGGCTTGGGGAACACTGCATAGACCATGCAGTAGGCCCTGGGCTTGATACTCAACAACACAAAATAAACAAACAAACAGTACCAACCAAGGCGCCAGCTGCATAAAGCATTGCTTGATCATTAAGAAAATCCTTCTTTGCAGTGTGATAGCAACTGTAAGCCAAATCATAATGCTGCACCAAAAAGCACAAGTCAGCCATTTTCCTTATCTGAAGCTCAGGTGCTTCTGGTGGATACCTAGAACATAAATATATAATTTATGGTCCATCACAGTTAAAAAAAAACTGTTCAACTACCCAGAACATGAGAGAATTTGATCTGTTGTGCAAAAATTCTGTCAAGGAACAATGGCAATTCTCAAAACTATTTGAAGTCCAAAAGTTAACATGTTTAACTTATAGCCCCAGAAGCTTCTCAACTGTAGACAAGCATTTGCCTAAGGAACAAGTTATGAAGTAAATAAATGCTTAACACCAAGTGACTTATTTATGTACAACTCAGAGAAAAAAATCCTAACAGACTCATGTCAGTTTTCATTAAAGCAAGATTTTGTAAGAAACAGAATTTGCAAGATACAGTCCTTGTCTTAGAACAGCAGCAGGAGGCCAGCATAGTGGCTCACCAACACTTGGGAGCCTGAAGCAGGAGAGCTCCAAGCTGAAGGCCAAATGGGGCAATTCAGTGAGACACTGCCTTTAAAAAATACCAAGTATTTCAGACAAAAAGGGCTAGTACTGAAGACCTAATCTAACTTCATCTTACAAATAAACAGGTCCAAAGTAAAATGACATTCTGAGTTATTTTAAGAGTTTTCTATGTTTTTGCTTATCTCTACTCTAGCCTTGAGCTGTTGACAGGTTTACATTATCAACCATGAATTCACTCTCAGTGCAGGACATGTCCAACCTAAATATAATTGGTTACCCTGGTAACATTCATGCTTCTATGAGACCAGTGGGTACATGTAGCCTAGCACGTGGGTACTGTGACATTCAGCATCCTCTGCTGAGTAAGACCACTGATGCATTTTTCCCTAGTAGACTTCTTAACACCTTCTAGCACTAGTAAAGCTTACCAACCACCAGGGAAGAAACTGTCCTGGTCAGTTCCAGTTTACTTTCTCAGTGTTATGGAATCAAATTACATGGAGTCTTTAGCAATAGGGTCTAAGTTCCAGTGAGCAACTAAAGTAATGGGGAGAGCTTGTGGTGTTTTGGGCCGGAAGAGTTTATTTTCCAGTGTCCAATAAGCCAGCCATGGTAATCCCAGTGCTTAGAAAAATGAAATAGGATTATTACAAATCCCAAGTGAGTCTTGGCTCAGAGTGAGAATCCATCTCAAAAAATAACTCGATTTAGAAGTCCAATTAAAGGGGCTGGAGAGATGACACAGCAGTTAAGAGCACTGATTGCTATTCCAAGGGACCCGGGATTCAATTCCCAGCATCTGAATAGCCACTCACAACTGCCTGTAACTCCAGTTCCAGGGGACCTGACACCCTCACATAGACATACATACAGGTAAACCACAAACGCATATAAAAATACTTTTTAAAAGTCCAATTAGAGTTGTTTTTCAAATTAGAATTTAGTGTCTTTCTTAGATGTCATTAAGTTTTCACCAACATGAAAATAAAAAACTAAAGAGACAATCACTGTTTTTGTAGTCAAACACAAGACAAAGTTAAATGCAGTAGAATTAAATATAGTGATATTTTACTTACAACAATCCAGGCGTATTTTTCAGCTCATTAATGCTCTTTTCTGGAACTTTACTGCCACTAAACCATTTCTTAGTGGCAGAAAACAGAGATCGACTCAAACCTTTCCTTGATATTAGCTAGAAAAAAAAACATTTAGACATATTGACAAATATAAAAACTTGGAAGTATTTTCTACAAACAAACAAAAAGTTTTACTAGCAAGTAAATAATTATTTTAGTAACACTAATTTAAAAAATGTCTAACGTCTGAAGAAATGGCTCAGCAAATATGAGTACTTATTTTTCTTGTAGAGGACTTGATAAATAGGTCTTAAAAAATAATTTGTCCGATAAATTGAAATGAATAAGGGTTATCTAGTGTTAAACAGAACTTCATCACTATACTAACTTCAGTTCGTTTTTACAGCTCATTGTAAAACAAAAAACAAAAATTAAATACAAAACTTTCAATAAAGTCTTAAATTCACTGATTTAAAGATTAATAATCCCAAAAATTTAAGTCTTACCTGATCATTTAACTGTCGAATTGTTTTCTCTATATGTGGCAAAAGGCCACGGAATGTAAACTCTTGTATGAACTGCCGAATTCTGTCATGGTCAGTAAGTGTTAAACAAGCACCACGAATCACTCCAGTACTCGCTTTCTTTGTCTCGTGTACTGAAGCAGACTTTGCACGATCTGAGCCATCCGTATTGTTAGGAGGGTCGCCGCATTGGTCTAATTGAAGTGGATGAACTCTGAAGTTATTTGGTAAACCATCTACTGAAAAACAAATCTCTCTTTTATTTTCAAAAGCTACACTAAACATAACAAAACTACCACACCACTAAAGGAAAAGATGACAAAACCCTTCTCTCTGTGTGTATCTGAGACAATACACTGCTAACATTTTTCCATTTTAAATTAAAGGTTTGAACTGCAGAGACAGTTCAGGGAAGGCTACCTGACAATTGACTTTGATTCCTGGAATCCACACATGAACAAAAAGAACAGACTCCCTGCAAGTTGTTCACTGACCTCCACATACATGGCACTGCGTGTGCAAGCAGACAGACAGACAGACACACACACACACACACACACACGTAAGTAGGTGCAATAAAAATTTTTAATTAAATTAATGTCTGAGTTAATAACTTGCCTCCATACAAGTTTAAGAATCCACACAGGTCAGTTTTAAATGCTAGAGTAAATTACCTTATTTTTAGAGAGCAAGCAAGGTCTTATTGAGAAACAAGAGTAATAGCTCCTGAAGCAGGGAGGGTTCTGCTTAGAAACAGGCTGTCTTATATCACAGCAGCTTCACATAGTGGCACATGTCTACAACCCCAGTACTTGGAAATATGAGACAAACGGATCTCAGGTTCCGTTTTGCACACAGTGAGTTCCAGGCCAGTCTGGGCTATCCAGTAACACCAACAAAACAAAAATTTGGAGCCATCATTACCAAAACTACAACTTAAAATAAAGGAATATGGTCCTAAAAATTATATGAATTTGGGAGATTGTGCTGCATATTATATTTCCTTGGCTTTTTAAAAGAGAAAGCTGATAGCATTTTTCCCTTTTTAATGTGATATTAATATTCTGATTGACCCAGGCATAACCATTTTTAAAATTTTTTATTTATTTGTGTATACATGAAGCTCATGGAGGCCAACAGAGGGTATTAGGTTCCCAAAGAGCTAGAGGTACAGGCAGTTGTGAGTGGTCTGGATGGGCACTGAGATCTACTTAGCTCAGGGTCCTCTGGAAGATCAATAACCACTGAGCCCTTGCTCTAACCCTCATGATCCACTTTTTAACACAGATTTAAATGTAAACAACAACAGCCAGAACTCAAAGGACTGCATAAAATCAGAAGAAACAAACTTCAGAGCCAAGTGTGCTGGCTCATGCCTATCTCCCAGCACCTGGAAAACAGCGAATTCTAAGTTCAAGGACAGTTTATGCTATACAGAGAGACACCTTAAATTCTAGCTACTTAGGAAGCCGGGAAAAGAAGATCCCAATTGAAAGCATAGTCAATAACTTAGTCAAGACCCTATCTTCAAATTTAAAACAGGAGAGGCAGGCTGGAGAGACAGCTCAGTATTTAGCAGCACATACTGCTCTCGCAGAGGACCAGAGTTCAGTTCCCAGCACCCACACCAGGCAGCTCACATATGTAACTCTAGCTCTGGGTGGATCTCATGCCTATGACCTCCTCTGGCACCAGCATTCACAGACACATCCCACACATAAACACATATATACATAATTTAAAATAAATCTTTAAAACAAATTTTAAAGAAAAGGGGCTGGAGCTGGAGATATGTCAGAGATAGAGTATTTAACTAGCATCTGCAAAGCCCTAAACTCAATCACTAGTACTAAAAGGGGTTGGTAGTAGAAATTTCCCCATCTCTTATCTGTGAAGGCTAGAGTGCTTTAGTAACAATAAATACTTAAAGTCAAAAGAGAACTTAGAGAAAGCATAACAAGACCTTTGACTTCGTTATCTAGTCCATCCAATGAGAGCAAGTTACTATCAGAATTCTTATTGGAGGTCATAATACAGGGGCCATCTTCATATGATTCCTAGCAAAATAAAATACAAAAGCATTAGCAACATAATTAATCATGTTTAAATATTACCAAATACGCTAATGCCTATGATTCTTCTGCTGAATATGGCTTCATGTACTTGCTGAAGCAATACTCTTATGGCCCTCTAATTTCAGCATATCGTATCATCATAATATCCATAATGTTGTATTTTAATTCCTTTTCATACTCAATTAACTATGCTAATACTTCTGCATTCAAATGACCAGTATCTCAAATGTATCTTAATATTCATGCCCAGAGGTACTTATATAGTCACATAAATATACCCATGCATCCTAAAAAAATAACGGCAAAGGAAAGTCTACCAGAGTCAGGCAAGAGGGGAAAAGAAAACAACTTCAAAATCTCCCAGGTCATAGACAAAATGCCAGGAGTAGATTCTGAATATACTGAAAGGCTGTGAGAAATACCCAACACGGTGTTCCATTCTAGAAAGGCACTGGAGTCTCGGTCTATCCCTGAACCGTACACTATTTCATGAGACCAGTAAAAATAAAGTATTATTATTCTGAGTACCAGAACTTAATAGCAACAGACACAGCTGGGTAGGAAACTCTGAAAAGCACCCCCCAGACAGGCTTGAGAAAGTAGGCATACTAGCCTGGAGTACCAAAAGTTGCCCACACTCAGCACTGAGGGGCTCCCTGAGCAGAAGCAATGGGAAGAGCAGCAGCAGTTGTCCTCAACTGTCATATGGTGACCTTTAATGACTCCCAAACTCTGGCCTCCTAAGACTAAATTATAGATACTCTGATACCTCCACCTTCTGTTAAAAGTTTTCAAACTGAAAAATCAGATTGGCATTTCCTTCTACAACCTTAGACAACTTACTATGAACTGAAGTTTTCAGTACTACCTTTATTTTGAGCATGGCCCTGGAAAAAAAAATGACCATAAAAAAAAAAAAGACCATAAAAAAAAAGCTGTTTTACATCCCGCTGGTTTGGTTCTTTTATGTCTGAAAATCTCCCCTCAACATAATCTGAAAGACAGCCAGCTCTATTCCAATACTAAAATGAATAAATGGGCTAGAGAAACGGCTCACTGTTTAAGAGTACTCACTGCTCTTACAGAGAACCCGGCTCAGTTCCCAACACCCACATAAAGTGGCTCTTAACCACCTGCAGCTGCAGTCAGTTCCAGGGTTTTCAATGCCTGCAGAATTCACGTTTATACATAAACTCAATACAACAATAAATCTTAAAAGTGAGTAAGTAAAATATTAGATACTATGTCTAGATTAAAAATTTTACATGACAGAAAAATAAAATCTTAACCAACGTTTCTATTAGATCAATAATTACATAAACTATGAAAGTGACTTTTAAATATCTCTGAAGGAGCAAATAAAGTAGTGTAGTTATACAAAATATATTTTCCATTTATTGAAAAAATCCCTTTTTTAAAAAAGTCAAATCTTTACTAACCAAATAAACAAAACAAGGTGCCACTGACTCTACCAAGTAGCACACAATGTTACTTAATATTGTGAAAGAAATACACTTTGCAACTATTCACTTCAACAAATAACACTTAACTTAGTTAGAATTCTAAGAAAGTAACAAAGAAGGAAGAAACAACACTTCAAAAATTCAAGAAAGGAAGACCAAATGACAGGAGCAAAACCCACCCACTTGGAAGACACGAGCTCTAAAGTGGCCAAAGAACAGCATGGTGGAACAATAGGAAGACAGCCCCAGCCAGGGATGATAAAAGAACAGACTGCCAGCCTTCTAGTTAAAACGGGGAGGGGAGGGATGAGGCAGAGTCTCACTATGTAGACCAGGCTGGCCTTGAACTCATAGAAATTCACCTGCCTCTGCTGATAGTGCTAAGCTTTAGAACCTTTAAGAGGACAAACAGCATTTGCAGCAGTTTTTGCTTCCTATATGTAGATGAAAAGCGATCTCTATGCTTTCTGACTGCCAGGCCAACCCCAGGCCCCTGCTCCCACACCTTCTCCACCATGATGGACTTCCTTTTTCAGGAAACGTAAGGTAAAATAAACCCTTTCCTCATGGTGTTTATCCCAGCAACGGAAAGTAACTGATACAGTATACAATTCACTTTTCAAAAACATTAACACCTAATGCTGTTACATACCTGAATGTGCTATACTTGATTAAAAGCCAGCTTGTGAACCACTTTATTTAACAGCTCACAATTGACAAATCAAAACTAGTCATATTAATGTTTGTATTAGTTAGCCACTAAGCAAGGCAGGTAGGTGCCTTTGGGGGCAGGCTCCTATGTCAATGTACCTTCAAAGTACCTTTTCCTTTAATTTCAGCTAAAACGTCATGGTGCAAGCTAAGTATGGCCAGGCATTTCTGTCTGTCACTTTAACCTTTTACATATGTGCTCCAAGAGTGAGTTGAACGTGACCAACATTGCATCTATCTGTTCTTTAAATTATGACCATAAATGAGCTTAAGAGGAACACAACAGAAAAAGCTTAGGAATGGGCCCTGAATTAAATCCTCATGCTTCTTTGATCGAGGGTGGCATTGCTTTGGAAATGACTCCCATTTGCCTTGTCTGCTGCATGTAAGACATCTTTCTCCCCCTCTTGTATGTTTTGGCTGTGCCTGTTTTGGCTTTGCAAACCCACAATGCTCAGTTACAAAACTAATAAATAAAAACTCCTAGACCCATGGAAGTGCATGTTGAAAATGTCAACACTTTTGTGAAGCTGAGGCAGGATGATTAAGAAATCAGGACAGACAGCCTGGGCGACATAACAAGTTCACGGTCTGACTGTACTGCATGTCAAAGAAAAAGAAAACAAAAGCTAACCAGGCATAGTGGGCACACACCTTTAATCCTAGCATTCTACATACAGGCAGAGACAGGTGGATCTCTAGGAGTTTGAGGCCAGTCCCTACATAACAAGTTCCAGGCCAGTCAGGTAAACATAGTAAGACCTTGTCTCCACTCACCCCTCAAAAAGTAAAAGTCTACAATCGTATTGTTATGATATGAACTAAAATACAACTTTTGTGGTTTGGTTCAGTTTTTCAGATGTACCTGGTTTTGAATACTACTTTTCTGGAGATACTGACTCCAAGGATCTGGTATCTGTTCATCTGATGCTCGATTGGGTGCTCGAGAATTAATTTTAAGCAAATAGCAACCCTGAGTTCCATATTTCTGTTTCATTTCTTCATAAATTGATTCAGCTCTAAAGAAAAGAGAAAAAATTTGAAATAATCTTAGACTTTAGACAGAATTTAGCAGACTACAGACAACAGCTCTTAAATTTTTTTTATTTACTTCTCTTTATATGTTTTTGCATTTATTTCTGTAGAGAGGGAACAGACACATAGCACACTGCATATGTGGACATCAGAGGACAACTCCCAGAAGCTGGTTCTAGAGACTGAGCTCAGGTCATCAACCTTCGCAGCAAATACCTTTATCCACTGAGACATCTGGTGAGTCCAGATAATAGATTTCACTTTACTTAGATTTTGTTTAAATGTGTGTAATCCTGCATGGACTTGATGTACATTTCCTACATGCAAGAGCTCAAGGAAGCTAGAAGAAGGTTCCCTGGGGCTGAATTACAGGCAACTTCAAGCTGTCACGTGGGTGCTGGGACCTGGATCTGAGGCATCATCTGCAAGAGTGGCAAGTGCTCTTACCCTGAGCTTCCCTCAGCCCCAGCATCAGACATCTCAAATCATCAAGAATAGTACCCCAAAAAGGCAAAACGGAAAATTAGAGATGATTAACTTTTTTTTAACTCTCATGATCCCCATCAAAACTTTTCTTCACGATAGTCATAATCTGCAATTCTGAGGGCCAAACTTGTCTGGAGGAACTACAGACATCAAAACTAGTTTCTTCACCATCTGGGAGCCTTCCACACTAGCTACTATGGAGACTGCCCATTTTCAGAGCTACTTCAAACATACAGATTAGCAGCTTTTTGTCAACTGTGGGAACTCATCCACAGAAAGCACAGTTTGAGAGTATCTTTTAAAACCATTTATTAAGAAATGAAAAGTATAATATCAAAAAAGTATATAGGATCGGGAAGAAAAGGAAAGAATTATAGCAAGGCAGATGAAGCCTTACTTACTGTCCATTCCACCCTCTGTTCTTACAGAACTTAGAGAAGCTGAGCCTTGAGTTACTCCTCAGACAAACAAATGAAAATAAAAACCTTTCCATAGTTTGAAATAAACTTGTCATCTTTAGCTACATGTCAAATTTGAGGCCAGCTTAGGCTACACAAAATATGTTTAAAGAAAGAAAAACTATTAAACATGCTAGCTGTTGGTGGGGAAAAATGAAATGTGACAACTTAAGAAAATAGTACAACTGTGAGAAATTAAATTCTAGTCACATTAGGTTCAATCTGCTTGTTCATAATTTATTTCTTTCAAGGCTGAATATTGAACCCAGGGTCTTAAAAAAAAAAAGATGAACTATCACTGTCTAGTCTCAAGTCTAGTTAAAATAGGTATTTTTCAGTTAATTGGCTATCTTGGGAAAGAAGGACACCTGGAAAATCTGAAGGCTCAAATAACAACCCAGCAAACTACAAAAATCACACACTATCCTATTAAGGCTAGATTAATAAAAGTTACAGAACAATGTATATAAATACAGAAATATGCTTATATATACATACTCTTAAGTACCACAAATCAAACTCCTGTTTACTTTATAAATAATACTGTTAAAAACCTAAGAACTGAGTTATTGAGCTGGCTTGTGAATAAATGTGCATGCTATTAAGTTTGAAGACCTGAAATCTGAGTTCTATCCCCTAGACCCACATGGTAGGAAGAGAACCGACCCCTGCAAGGTGCTGTCTGGCCCTGCCTGCAGGCTGTGATGTACACATACACTACATAAAATTACTAAAAAATTAAGAACCATTGGCCTAATTCTGAATGCAACTTGAACACTATCACTCAATATGGGAGATAAACCATCTTCAACTGACTCAAAGTAATTTTAAGCCAGTTCACACTTTTTTTTTACATATACTACTCTTTATCCAATGGTCTCTGGACATTTTTTTAAATGCTAAGGATGAGTACTCCACAAGAAGAATTTATTCTGTTTCTAAGTTTTAAATTATTAGAAATTAGTTCGAGGAAAGTGTTATTGCTCCATGTAGACTGTGCTCAAGATGCACTAGACTTGACGCTCAATCTCAACTACCCAATCACAATCTATTGTGGCAACCAGATACCAAGAATGGTATATAAACAACAAGACTTATCTGAACCATACCTTGAAACAAAAGCCAAAGTGAACTCCAAAGCCATAAACATAAATTTATTTTTATACTTATTTTACAAGAATTCATTTTGGGGGCCAGCAAGATAGCTCAGCAGGTAAAAGCACTTGCTGGGGCTGGAGAAATGGCTCAGAGGTTAAGATCACTAGCTGATCTCCCAGAGGTCCTGAGTTCAATTCCCAGAAACCAAACGGTGTCTTACTCCCACCTATAATGAGATCCAGGACCCTCCTCTGACATTCAGGCAGACATACAGGCAGAACATGATATATAATAAATGAATAAATCTAAAAAAAAAAAAGCACTTTCACCAACAACCTAAGTCCAATTCCTAGGCCCCTGTAGTGGAAGAAGAGATCCAACCCCCTAAAAGATGTCCTCTGACCTCCACACATGTACCATGACATGTGGATATATTTGGGCAGTGCATACAGACACACACAATAAAAACTGAGTCTCCTTCTTTTATAAAATAAAACAATTAAAATTTAAAAGGCAATGCTTACCTCTGCTCATCTCCTGAAGTTACATCATGCAAAAGCACATAATATTTAAGTGTATTTGGGATAAACCACTTAGGGTAGGAATAATCACTGTTGTGCTGAATTCGATGCTGTTCTTGTGACAACTTTGAAAACTGTTCCATGGGTTCAGCTTCACCAGATGATGCCACCAACATACCTTGTAGCCATATTGTCAGGAAAACATCACATCTCTCAATGATAAACACTGCCTTATTAATATATATAAATTTAGGGAGAAATTTTCTAGCCAGGCTTCATAGCACAGGCCTGTAATTCCAGCTACTCAGAAGCTGAAGTAAGAGGTTGCAAGTTAGGGTTGTTTTTTCACTATAGTGTGAGTCCAAGGCCTGCCTGAGCATCTAAGGGAGACCTCTGACTCTGGCTTCCATGTGCACAAGCACAAACATTTGCACACCACATGCGCATTGCATTCAACTACCCACATCAAAATCCAAAATAATTTTGAACGTGGTATCACCACCAATTAAAAAAATTCTCCATTCTCTATAACTTCTCAAGTATTTTGTCTCTGTTTCTTTAAGATTACTTAAAGGATACATGCTAAATAATGGTTCAGAAACTCATGATCTGATGCTGGCATGGACTGCAGAAATGTCTCTCTGTAAGACTCAAACCATGGAGTAGTAGCTAAAATTAAGAACATGCAAAATGGTTAGAATTCAGCAGAATCAGTTTATAAAAGAAAGATAATTTCTAGTAGTAAACAAGTATTATTACCTGTGCTTTAAGATACATAATATAAGAGTAAACAACACAATGTATCTTACTTATAGATGCAACATTTTATATAAATACATCAAGTCATTCACATATTTAAAGATACATATAAATATAAAGCATATGCAACATGTATATTTTAGGGTATTCATGTATATCCATTTATAAATGGAACTACTCAGGCCAACAGAATGAAGCTCTCACTCCTGAGCCTGTGCAGCAGCCTCGAACTATGGACTACTCACTGGATCACAGTGACTAGAAATAAGCTCACAGTCATAAGCAGACCCTGCTCATAAGAAATCACACTACATCACTGGCTCTCCACCGAGAAGACTGTACCCTCAGGAGAAACTGGACAGTACTGGAAGGTAGTTTTGGCTGTCATAACAGAGAAGATGTAACTACTGGTGCTTAGGCAAAGAGGTCAGAAAATCAGACATCTTACAGTGCACAGAGCAACACAGCTCCACACACACAAACAATCACTGGGTTCAAACTGAAAAGATGGGCATGGCTGACAAATGCTATAGCTTGATGACTTGAGTATGACTATAACATAGCCTTTTAAAATTTTACACATTATTATTACTGTGTGTCTATGTGTGCTGCATGACACGTGCATGTTATTGTATGCAACAAGCACGTTTACCGACTGTGCCACCTCACTGACCCAACAAAGTCTTTCTAAAGAGAATTTCAAAGGACAATTACTTTATAATCAAGTCAACTCTTTAGCAATTCATATTTCATCTTTTTAAAATAAATCTAAACATACTTACTTAGTTGGTTTATGCCTCTAATCCTAGCACTCAAGAGACTGAGGCAAGATAACTACAAACTACAAATCTGACATCAGCCCCGACTGACAAAGTAAGATCTGGTCTCAAACAGTTTCATGAAAGAGAGAGATGAGAGAGAGAGAGATGAGAGAGAGATGAGAGAGAGATGAGAGAGAGAGAGAGAGAGAGAGAGAGAGAGAGAGAGAGAGAGAGAGAGAGAGAGAGAGAGAGAGAGAGAAGAAGAGTGCTAGACAGAGCTGGTTAGGCAGGCATAATGGCATATGCCTGTAATCCTAGCACCAGCAAGGTGGAGGCTGGAGGACCAGGCATAAATGACTACCAAGGTAAAAGAGAAAAAACGATACATGTTGAGCAAATATTGTATCTCATCTGGTGCCAAATAAGCTTTTTTGGGTTTTTTTTGTTTTGCTTTGCTTTGCTTTGCTTTTTTGAGATATGATCTCACTATGGTAACCCTGCCTGGCCTTAATTACCAGTGTATATCTGTGCCAGCACATCAGCCAAATATGTAAAAAAAATTTTTTTACTGTGGCCAGGTGTGGTGGTACACACCTCTAATCCCAGCACTGGGGAGGCAGAAGCAGGTAAATCGCCTGGTCCATGTAGCAAGTTATAGGACAGCCAGAACTGTTACGAAGAGAGACCTGTCTCCAAAAACAAAACAAAATAAACATAAAGCCCAACCAAACAAAAACAACAAATGTCCTACAAGAAATGCTCGTGTGTAGCACACCTTTAATCCCAGCACTCAGGAAGCAGAGGTAGGCAGATCTCTGAATCTCTGAGTTTGAGAACAGCCTGGTTAACAGAAGAGTTCCAGGACAGTCAGGGCTACACAGAAAAACCCTATCTCGGAATTAAAAAAAAAAAAAGCTCATATTTGTAGTATGGTTAGGAGGGATTATTAAGACAATTCCCAGCAATTTTATAATCTTCATAGAAATGAAGAATAAATGACACAACTATATGTATTTGTCCCAATAGGAAACTGATTTTCTCACTAACCAGAATACATTTTTGCATCCAAATCTCCAGCTAAAAAGTTTATTGATTTATTATCAGTACCAAGAAAAGAGCTATCAAAAATTTAGATTAAGTAACCAAGTATCTCACAGGAAATGGCTCATTTCACAAAAATGACTATATATTTTGATCATGTTTACCTTTGTTGCCTTACTGTTGCTGAAAAATTAACAAAATAAACAACAACAAAAAGAAAATGAAACTAGTCATACGAGCAAGTTTCTGTTTGGTAGTACATCTTCCAAACAGCCATGCCATACTATATTATCTGTACTAACAAATTTTAGCTGAATATGATGGCAAATACCTATACTCCTGGCAACTTGGAGGCAGAGGGAGGAAGATCAGAATATGAGGACATCCTAGGCTATATGACTCTATATCAAAGAACAAAAGGAGGGGGGCTAGAGAGCCTTATATGTTCAGGACTAAACTATGACCCGTTCATTAAATGGTATACTATGTATGGTGAATCCATTAAATGGTACACTATGCAACTAAAAGAGAAAGAGGAAACTTCATAAGGCTATGAAGTAAAATCTGCAACAGCCAAGGCTAGCATTGTGGCTCATACCTGTAACTCCAGCACTTAAAAGCCAGAGGCAGCAAGAGGATAGCAATGAATGATTCAGTGCAAACCAAGGCTACAGAGCCAGACTGTGTCTCAGAAAACAATAAAATGGGCTGGAGAGATGGTTCAGAGATTAAGAGCATGGGCTGCTCTTCCAGAGGCCCTCAGTTCAATTCCCAGCACCCACATGGTGACTCACACATAAAGTTATACACATTTGTTTATATTTTCAAAAACAAATAATGCAAAGATAAACCTAACACTTGTGGGCTATGGATATACATCTGTGGTAGGACATTTGCTAGCATGCATAAAACCCCGGGCTTGATCCCAAGCACTACCACAAGAAAACATCCTAATACAACCAATCATCTCTCAGGCAGCAGAAAGGAGAATGGGAGAAAGGAAAGGGGGGGAGGGGAGGAAAAAGGGAGGGAGGGAGGGAAGGAGGGAGGGAGGGAGGGAGGGAGGGAGAGGGGGAAAGAGAGATGGACGGAGGCTAACTCTCTCTGAACTACAGGTTTAATCTTTTGTTTTTGTATCTGAGACAGGGGTCTCATATAGCCCTGGCTGGCTTGAACCCACTGTACTAGGGGTGACCTTAAAGTCCTTGTTGTGGTTTGAATATAAAATGTCCAGTATCGGCTCAAGTATTTGAATACTTGGTCCCAGCTGGAGGCTCTGTTTGGGAAGTTATGGAACCTTTGGATGGTCAAACATTGCTGGAGGAAATCTAGGGTGGCCCTATTTCCTATTCTTGTTCTACTTTGATACTGTGAATATAATGACTGGCAGCCTTGAGGCCATTTCTTCCCCCAAAATAAACCCTTTCTCTCCTACGTTGCTGTTGTCAGTGTATTTAATCAGAGCAACAGAAATGAAACTAATACTCTTCTGGCCTGTCTCAAGCTTCCAATCCTGGGACCACAGGTGTATGCCTCCACACAGTTTATGTGGTGCTAAGGATCAAATTCAGAATGTCATACATGACAGACAAGCACTCTACCCAAGAACTATACTTTCAATTGTGTTCCATGATCTGACTTTAGAACTTCATAAGCAATAAGCATAGTTATGTATAAAACTGTATGTAATTTTTATTATATTGTTTAAAGTATGCTTTCTGTAGGAAGTAGTAAGAAATGGTACTCATTAATTTTTGTGTTTAACACAAGACTTTTAACACTTAATTACAATTCTCTCACCTTAAAAATCTCGTACATAGTTGGGATGAAATCACTATTTTGCTCTTATTCCTTTTTTTTATTGGCAAGTGAAATAGCAGCCATGATACCCTGTGAATGTTTCCTTCAGCAAATCAAGCAAACACTTGGGGGGAGGCAGGAGAAGAGAAGTTCAAGGTCATCCCCTGATTCAAAGGGAGTTTGAAACTAGCATCTCTCTACACAATGTACTTTGCCTTTTTATCAAAATAAGATGCAGTTCAAACTAGACTATCAAAACAATGTATGTGTTTAAGAAATAGATAATAGACGATGAGCAGGTAAATGTATAAAGAGTACCATAAGACCACCTTCATGTCAGAAAAATTAGAGACATGTCAACTGACACAAATATGTAAGAGCACTGGAAAAGGGGGCAGTGGGTAATAGATACGGAGTAACATGACAGCAATCTAGAAAAAGAGACCCATTACGAGAAATACCTGTATATAACGAGGATTCTTTTAAGTCCATGAAAGTGTCTTTCCAATTACTGTACCAAGGAACACTAGCTTTAATTGACCGATCTGATAAAGAAAATATGGCACCATTAAGCCAGGCTTACGAGGTAAATATCTAACATTTACTGTTTAAACAGAATGAGTGAAAGTATGCCAACTCATTAACAGTAAAACCTAAATGCAAACTTCTGGACATAACTAACACTATATCAGAATGGATAAATTTGCTTTTAAAATAACCCCCAGAATATCAATCTGTCATGATGGAATTTTATTCAAATTAATTCTTTACTTCTCATCCCAAGTTTTCAGAGACAAAATGAGGCTCAGTGGTAGAGGGCTTGGCTTACACTTAGCACGTGTAGGGCCGGAGGTTCAATCCCCAGCAGCCAGATACATGCATAAACTGAAAGGAGATATCTTGAAGTAATGGGGGAGAAGCTGAAGAAATCATTTTATTTTGGCTTATCCTAATAGTTGAGTTTTTCTAAAAATTTGTCTAAACAGTTCAGCTAAATAGTATCTCTGTCTGCCTTTAAAAGCAAAAAGCACACAACACTCTCTTAAACAGAAATGCTGGAAGGTCTCTGAGAACACAACTAATGTAATTAGGTAAGCTTTCACACTCAAATAACTACACTATTCCTATAAACTATCTAGAAAAAGCCACTTTAACAAAATAGTTAAAATTAAATCTGCTCCATAGTTAACAAACAGCAATTTTAAAAGTTCATCTCTAGAGAAACTAAATGGCCCCCAAAGAAAACAATTACAAATAATAAAAACTGAAAACCAGACACTTCCAAGTCTACACAGCTTCACTACAAAATGAAGAACTGAAAAACTGATGACTGTTGAGTTTTCTTCACACCCAGGAAACATCTTAACATCTCAATGTGAAATAGGAAGCAAGCTTTTAACAGATGTGAGGAACTTTTCAGCATTAAAGAATCAAACAGAAATGAATGAGAGAAAAGGTGCAGAATAAAGGAAAATTGAAAAATAAAAAGCCACTAACAATTAATTAAAATTAATCTGTTAATATCCTGAGTTAACATTCTAAACAAAAAAGAAAGCAAAAACCCATAAACCAAATATCTTGGGGGCTGGGGGGGGGAACAACTATGCAGTCCTGGCAATGCTGGAACTCATTATGTAAACCAGACTGTCTTCGTGACTTTGAACTCAGAGTGGAGGCTCTGCTGGGATTAAGAGCATGTGCCACTACACCTGTTCTCAAAGAAATATCTCAATTTAAAAAAAAAGACAGAAAACATCAAAATTTTAATAGACGAGCAGATATAAAGTGAAAAGGACAAAAATCTGCAATATTCATAAAAATGATCAGAACACTGAGTATCAATTCAAATTCTACAGCCATCTAAGAATAGCTCAAGGGGGAAAAAAAGGGAGAAATAAAGAATTCAAAAACATTCTCAGGACTAAAAACCATGCATGACCAGACGGTTACAGTTGCTCATTTCTAGGAGTTCAGAAGCCCTTAAGTGGTCCAACGTGCATCTCAAACAGCAGAGCATCTTCTGAGTTATTTAGAGATGAGATTAAGTAGGGTTCTTAGGAGCAACACTAAAAGCTTAGAGGAAAAGTATCAACTCTGAAGGAAAACATGTCTAATTGGTACAGGTAAACCATCAGTCAACCATAAAGTACATTTTCATTACTTTCTCAAAAATTTTATCTTAAGGGGCTAGAGAGATGACTCCATGGATAAGAGAACTAGCTGCTTTCCCAGAGGACCCAGGTTCTGCTCTCAGCATTCATGTGTTAGCTCACAACTATCTGTAACTCTAGTCCCAGAGGCTCCAACAACCTCTTCTGGCCTCTACAGGCACTGCATGTATGTGAAAGGAAAGCATTCTAAGAATTTTTTTTAATTTCTTAAAAGTATTTAAAAAGCATTATCTTCGATACACCCTTCACAGAAAGTTACTAGGGAAGATTCCTCCATCAAATGAAAGAAATACACCAAAAAAGATAAGCATGAGTCAAGCCAGGTTACTCTTGCCTATAATCCTAACTCAGGAGCTGAAACAAGAGAATCCAGCCCTGAGTTGGAAATGAACCAGGACCAGTGAGTTCTAGTGCAGCCTATTACAGAGTAAGAATCTGTCTACACACACACAGACACACACACACACACACAGAGAGAGAGAGAGAGAGAGACAGAGACAGAGAGACAGAGACAGAGACAGAGAGACAGAGACAGAGACAGAGAGACAGAGACAGAGACAGACAGAGATATGAAAGAAAGAGTATAAGAAAGGAGGACTGACCACTGGTTCAGTGGGAAAAGGCCCTTGCTACCTGACATAAGCCTGAAAATGATTATGATCCACAGACCCTACAAAGAACCTCACAACGTCCTCTGACCACCACACAAGCACCATGGTACACACATACATCCACAATAATAAAGATGATGATATTACTAAAGTAAAATAAAGTGAGAGAAGGAAAGGAAATCTCTAGGATGACAACTGTGGAAAGTGCCTTAGAGTCTCCAGTCCAGGATGGAGTAGATGAACATTTTCAACTTTTGTTTTGTTTTGTTTTTTTTGGTTTTTACGAGACAGGGTTTCTCTGTATTGTTTTGGAGGCTTTCGGTCCAGCCTGGCCTGGAACTCACAGAGATCCGCCTGCCTCTGCCTCCTGAGTGCTGGGATTAAAGGCGTGTGCCACCACTGCCCGGCCTGTTTTGTTATCTTTAATCAATGACTGTTCTTAGATCTTTGTTTTGAAACATAGTTACATTCTGTATTCCATTCTGGCCTGGAACTATGTAGCCCAGACTGGCCTTGAACTGGGAGTAACCGTCTTGCCAGATTAGACTACATGCATAAATCATCATTCCTTGATGTCTCTAAACCTTTTTTCCCTAGTCCCTCCCTCCCTCCCTCCCTTCCTACCTTCTTCCCTCCCATCTTTTCCCCAGCTTGAGGTCATGTACATGCTATGCACGTTCTCATTCACTACACTAAACCCGTTTGAAATTACACAATAAACATGCAGGGACACAAATCTTTGGGGAAATAAAAACCCCTGTAATAACTAAATCATTTTGTCCCAAAAGCAATTTTCAACTCCATGAGGGATGATATCATCCTTGACAGACACCAGTGATAGAGAGAAAAAGACTCTGGAGGAAGATCTTGATACAGAATTACTTGAAAATTGACCTGACAAATTCAAAGTCCTACTCAGGAAGTTTGAGAGACTTTATAAAGACTCTGAGCAAAATTATTTTAAAGATGATTACTATAGTGGTTTGAATAGATATAACTCCCCCCCCCAAAAGAAAACCTCATGTGTTTAAATGCTTGGCCCATAGGAAGTAACACTGAAAGGAGATGTTGCCTTGTTGAAGGAAGTGTTCCACTGTGTAGGTGTGCTTTGAGGTTTCAGATATGCTTAAGCTATGGCCAGTACAGTCTCTCCTTTGCTGCCTGCAAATCAAGATAAACAGAACTCAGGGTTAGGGTTAAGGTTATGGTTAGGGTTAGGGTTTCAGGGTTAGAGTTTCAGGGTTAGGGTTAGGGTTAGGGTTAGGGTTAGGGTTAGGGTTTCAGGGTTAGAGTTGGGTTAGGGTTAGGGTTTCAGAGTTAGGGTTAAGGTTAGGGTTACGGTTAGAGTTAGGGTCCTTCTTCAGTACCATGTCTGCCTGCATGCCACCATGTCCCACCATGACAAAAATGGACTAAACTTCTGAAACTGCAATCCATCCTCAATTGTTTTCCTTTATAAGAGTTGTGTCTCTTCAATAGGAACCCTAACTAAGACAGAAGTAGATACCAGGGATTGGGGTATTGCTGTGATAGGCTGGACCGTATTTTTGCTTGGAGGAATGGGGACTTTGGTACTCTGAATTAGGAAAGCAGTGGAATGCTTTAAGCATTGCTTAACAGACCACACTAGTAGGAGCATGGAAGACAACAGGGCTGAGAATGACTACATCTGTGGGGGTCTGGCTCAAGAGGTTTTAGAGAATTGTAGTATGTGGCCCAGAGATTGTTCTTGTGATATTTTTGGCTAAGAATGTGGCTGCTTCTAAAATAAAGAGATATGGATTAACTGCATTGGCCTAGTATAGACTATGTTGTGTGGTTACTAATATTCACTCTTATGAGCAAGATGAGCAAGGGAAAATACAACATATACAATTTAAGGAGAACTATGAAGTAGAATGAGCTAAATCTTGTATTCAAGGAGATGAGCAGATTAAAGATATTAAATGGAATAAAGGAAGTGGTGCCCTCAGGGCAAGATAACACCCAGGTAAACTTCGAACTTGTGAAAAGGAATTGACAACTTAGGCCCACGAGTGGTGGAGCACACAGAAATCTTAGTACTTTAATCCCAGTACTCAGAAGGCAGAGACTAGTGGATCTCTGAATGAGGCCAGCCTGATAACAGATCAAGTTTCAGGACAGTCAGACTTAGGGAGTGAAGGAAACCACAGAAAACAGAAAGCTATTGAAGATGTAATTGAATGAGGGGGCCATGCTCCAGGCTCAGCAAGCAGCAGAATTGGCAGTTCAGTCATGTGGTTCTGGCTTTAGAGTCAAGGATAGAAGAAAGGGTTTATGGAACCTCCCTCTGTGACCAAGGAAAACTGCTGAGGCTAGGCATGTGCCAGGGGTATGCTGTGGGATGATCCGTCCATATGCTGTAAATATTTATTGCTCCATTGGTTAATATAATAAAAGCTGTTCGGTCTATGTCAAGGCAGGATAAGGTTAAGCAGGACTATCAAACTGATGCTCAGGTGAAGAGGGGCTGAGTTGGAAGAGAGTCACAAGTTAGCCACCCAAGAAGCAAGAGGCCACAGAACCAATAAAGCCACGGCCACATGGCAATAAAGATTAATAGAAATGGGTTAATTTAAATATAAGAGCTTGTTAGCAATAGGCCTGAGTTATCAGTCAAACATTCTGTAATAAATATTAAGCCTCTAAGTGATTATTCATAAGCATCTGCAGGACAGGGAGGGCAGAAAAACCTCCGTTTACAGGGGTATATCCCTGAATGGAGGTCTAAAGAGGCCACCATGTGAAACTGTAAAAGTGAAGCTTAGATTGCCCTGGAGACCCCAAGACATTGGAGATGCCAGAACTGTGGGATACCTAACCAGAAAAACTGCTAACAGTAGGAACCAGCCCAGGAGAAAGGATATGTCACAGTCAACAAAGCTCAAAGGAGATGGAGATTTGAAGAGCACTTTGACATAAAACATGGAGATGCAGAGTTTGGAGTTTGTACAGCTGGTTTGCAGTCTTCTATGGTCCAGTATTTCTTTACTATGCTCCATTCCCTCCATTTTGGAATGGATGTATATCCTGTGCCATTATATGTCGGAAGTATGTGACCTGCTTTTTTTATTTTGATATTTTGATTGTAAAGGGGATTGCATGAATCTCAGAGAAGACTGAACTTTTAAACAGTGTTGAGACTGAGAGACTATAGGGACTTTTGAAGTTGAACTAAATACATTTTACATTATGTAATGGCTACACACCTAAGGGGGCCAGGGAGTAGAATGTGGCAGTTTGAACAGGTATGACTGCCATGGACTGATGTGATTGAATGCTTGGCCCACAGGAAGTGCACTGTTAGGAGGTATGCCCCTGTTGGAGGAGGTGTGTCACTGTGGGCACAGGCTTTTTGAGGTCTCATATATGCTCAAACTATACCCAGTACACAGCCTTTCCTTCTGCTGCCAGCAGATCAAGATGCAGAACTCTCAGCTCCTTCTCCAGCACCATGTCTGCCTGCATGCTGCCATGTCCTGCCATGACAATAATGAACTAAACCTCTGAAACTACGTCACCCCCAATTAAATGTTTTCCTTTATAAGAGCTGCCACGCTCGTGGTGTCTCTTCACAGCAATAGAAACCCTAACTAAGGCAAGCTGGCACCAGCGTAGTGAAATATTGCTGTGCAGAATTGACCATGTTTTGAGAAGGATTGTGAAGGGTCTTTGGAACTTTGGGCTAGAAGAGCCATTGCACGTAGAGGTCAATGGGCTTTTCATTAGGCGTATGGAAGATGAGAATATTGAGAGAGGTACAGAAGACGGAAGCCTAGCTTATTAGATTTCAGATGGATGTTTAAAGACTCTACCAGAACCATTTGCTATTCTGACTTGAGATTCTGTGGTCTGGTTAGCTGGGGCTGAAGATCAGCTGTGGTTAAAAACATACCAGAACTACTAAAATGAAACCTTTGCTCTGCTGGGACAGTCAATGCTGAGGGGTGGAAGCTGAGAATTTAGCAGTGATTGTTTAAAAAGAGACCAGCATCACTGAGGTGAAATCTTCTGGGATGTGTTTCCTTAGAGCCAGCACACAGAAGCTATGTTTCAGAGGTGGGCAAGGCTGTTCTCATGCCAGTAGCCAGACTTGGTAATATGTAAGAGTCACCTAGTTGGTACTGGTTTTGAAGGCAAGAAGGGGCCATGGAACACAGCTGAGAGGCCAGGGAAGGCCATTGGTGAAGGTGCATCCTTAGTGGCAGCTGAAGGCCACGGCTGAAGGGGTCCTGCAAAGAAGCTGAGGCCTGGCACCATAAAGAGAGTTTAAGAGAGGCTACTGGTCAAAGACGCAGCAGACCCCAGCATTTGGGAGATGCCGGTATCATGGGTTACCACCAAGAAGAGCAGCAGCATGTGTGCTGTAGAGGCTGAGCTGGAGAACTCACCCACGCCCTTTAGAGGAGTCCAGGAAGATCTTGAGTGGATCCCAACATTGGATGGGTGGGATTTGGTTTTGCTTGGATTTGACTGTGACTGAGCCCTGATTCTTCCCTCTTGAAGCCTTCCCTCAAGAAAGAAAGAAAAGGGCATGATGGCACACACCTTCAATCCAAGCACTCGTGAAGAAGAGACGGGTAGATTGCTGTGAGTTCCTGTCCATTTAGGGCTACACAGTAAGACTGTGTCTCAAAAAATAAATAAATAAAAAATAAAAATAGCAAGAGCATGGCAGGGGTAGGAGGAGAGGAGATAGAGGGGAGATCAGGGAAGGATGGGAGAAGAGGAAGGAAGGAAGGAGTCTGGTCAAGTTTATGTTTTCAGAGAGGAGACAAAGTCTCAAACTGTCAACAGCCTACCTCAGTTACCCCATTAACTGAGGGCTTGTCATTTAAAAGATTAAGACACTAGAATCTGACTCCTTGCCTTTCATACTACAACACTGGCAGGAAAACAAATCTCAAATTCTACCATGTCTCAGGTAAATATGCCAAATTTTCCATCACTTTAAAATACATTGTGCCAAAAACTGATTAACCCTAGATCTAAAACTTCAAATTCTTTTGAATAGTATAGCTCAGTGGTAGACTGACTGACTAACATGCTTAAAGTCCTGGGATAAATTCTAACACTATAAAATTTTAAAAAGATACAATGAAATTATCACATTAATCTATGTTGCTAAATTAAAATTAATAGTAAAGAAAGATATGGCAAACTAAAACACAGTAATTCTATACATATTTCTAAGTATACACACTTATAGACTAATTACCATGGTGACCTATAGCCTACCACTAAGTTCTCCATATCTGGCAGCCAGATCTAGTTTACTATTATTGTCATTAATGCATGGGCGGGTACATGAGTGCCCCAGAGCCTATGTGGAGGTCAGAGGACAACTTCATAAAGTCAATTCTCCCATGAGTTCTAGGCCTCAGACTCCAGTCATCAAGCCCACATGGCAAACACTATACCAGCTAAACCATCTCACTGGCACAGGAAGATCTTTAACTATATAATTAGGAAGTATGACAGTGTCAAAAGTAAATTAGACCAACCTAAAAAAAAAATGTAAGCTGCAGTTTTTAAGAGTTGAGAAATTGCAATTAGATTAACATATTTTTAGTACTTTCCTTTTAAGAATTCACCTCATGTATTTTTAATAAGACATTTGGATACTGGAAAATAATCATATCAAATATTAAGTTGCTCTACATATTAATGTATTAGTTTCCTTATCAGTCTTATGAAAACATTTATTATCTAAACCAGTATAAGAAGCACTAATAAAACTATGCATTTACATCTATTTTATAAACATTTTCACTTAACACCATGCAAGAATAAAAGTATAACCGTATGCCTTTCATTTAATAACAATATCAAATCATACAGAAAAATCTGTTATCTATTGTTAGCTTTATCATGAAACACTGATTACCCTAGGTTATTTACTACCGGTTGTAGAATAAAACAAAGAAGTTTCTGGGAATCTCTCCAAGACAGAATTATTCTCCTAACAAAAGAAATTTCATTGAAAAAAATAACAACACTTGTTACATACCACTGATGTTAAGGTCATAATCCCCTGCTGTAATCACATTGGCGACTGATCCTTCTGCAGGCTGGCTGCCAGAAACGACATCATTCAGAAGCTTCCCAATGGCTCCAGGCTGAGGTGGCTGGGTGACAATGTTGCTTACTGCTATCTTCAAATTTTTAATTACATGGAGTTGATTATTAGGATCTCTCATGTGAACTTTTAAAAAAGAGAAAAATTTTAAATTAACTTGGTATAATGTATCATCAGTCAAAATTGGGTTAATAGTTTTCAAACACAAAAGAAACTCAAATCAGAAACTAAGAATTAAAAAAATATTCTACCAGAACACAACTGGTTTACCAAACCAAAAGAATTATCTAACCTGTTAACCATAAACTTCCTTCCTCTTAGCCAGCCATAGTGGCACATGCCTGTAATCCCAGCACCTGGGAAGTCGAAGCAGGGGGATCAGGAGTTCAAGGCCAGAGTGGGCTACATGAGACTGTCAAAGGGGAAAAAATATTCCTTTCCTCTCACACAATGCTACATGTCACATTTTCCCTATAGGTCCTGTTTCCCTACACTTAGAGTTGCCCAAAACCACCACCCATAAAGTACCCAGACACTTTTCTGACTTTTGGAGACAATATCTTTGTATGAAGCATGGGTGGCCTTAAATATACAGTGATCCTCCTGTCTCAGCCTTCCAAGTGCTGAGATTACAGGTATGTGCAACCATGCCCAGCTCCCCACAAGCATTTATACATCTAGGCTTATAATTTAATCAGTTACAAACTAAATTTCCTAAATTTCTTGTGCTTTCTCAGACACTTTTAAAATTTTAAATTTAAAACATAAAGCTTATCCAGATGTACAAACCGTGTTCCAAGCAAGCCAGGGTTACATAGTGTAGGGGGAAAAAAAAGACTATAAAATATTAAAATAATATCCAGTTATTGTAGCTCATAACTGCAATTCAATCACTCAAGCAACTCATGCCAAAGGAATGCCTTGCTGTAAGTTCAAAGCCAGTCCAGACTACAAATGAGGCACTGTTCTCAACAAAAAATAACAGTAATAAATGAAATATCAAAATAGCATGTGTCATGAATGTTTGTGTGTGAATTTTAAATAACATATGTGGGATAGTGAACCACTCAGAGTAAAGATCTGATGACCTGAACAGAGTTCAAGATGGAAAGAGAGACCCAGGTACTGAAGTTGTCCTCTGACCTCTACATGCACACCACAGCATGGACATACTCACACTCACACACATACACAATGATTTAAAACATAATTAATTTTAAGTACATGTGCAAAACATATTCATAGTAGCTGACCTGACTGTTTAAAGATGAAACAAAACCAAGAGAAAGAGGATTCAAACCTAACTTGCAATAATTTTAAAGAAAAAGAAGAGAAGCAAACACAGGGCTGAGGAATCCAGTTTGGATCTCTAGAACCCACATAAAACCAGACATGCAAGTCCATGTGTCTATAATCCTAGCACTCCCATAGAGACGTGGGTGTTGGAAACAAGAGGATCCTGAATACTCACAGGTCCACAGGTCAGCTAGCACAGCATATGCAGAGGTGAACAAGGAGAGTCTTGTTCAAACAAGGTGGAAGACATGGACAGACAAGGCTTTCCTCTGCCCTACACACACACACACACACACACACACACACACACACACACACACAGCTTTGCTTTTTATCTTTTTTTTTTTTTTTTTTTTTTTTTTGGTTTTACACAGGGTTTCTCTGTTTTGGAGGCGGTCGGTCCAGCCTGGCCTCGAACTCACAGAGATCCGCCTGCCTCTGCCTCCCTCCACACACAGCTTTTAAAAGATGACAATTTTTGCATTTTCTAGATGAACAGTGGAGATGAATAGTAATTGTATTCTCTTCATTCATCTATGATTATTGTTTTCTCATTTAAATACACACAAACCTCCCTCAATAATTAAAACTTCCCAACTGTATAATTATGACACAGAAAAGGAAATGGGAAAAGGGAAGAGAAGAATAAACGAAAAGAGAACTGTCAGAGTGCTATGGTATGCCTCTGAAAACTTTAGGGATATATTTTCAAGTATTTCCTTAAAGTTGTTTCATAACTGATAAATACTATAAGCAGCCAAAAATATAGCAAACCTTCCTTTGAGGGCTGGGAACAGCACTATAGTGTGCTTTTCTAGCACACTGCAGGTCCTGGATTCAAATTAGAAACATATAAGTGTGTGAGCGCGCTCTCTCTCTCTCTCTCTCTCTCTGTCTCTCTCTCTCTCTCTCTCTTTCTTCCTTCCCTCTCTCCCTCCCCCAAACCTTTGAAATTAATTACCTAGTTATATCAACATAGTAGTAGTTGTGATGGCTAATACTGAGAACTTAACAGGATCTAGAGTCACCAGAAGACAAACCTGAATATGCCTGATTCAGAAAGTGAGAAGACCCACCCTGAATACAGATGCATCACACCATGGGCTCAGATCCTAGGCTGAATAAAAAACGAGAAAGTGAGCTGAGCACCCCAGTCATTTATCTCTCTGGTGACTGTGGATGTGAAGTGACCAGACAACTTCCTGTTCCTGCTGTCATGTCTTCCCACGATGGACTACACACTTTCGAAAGTCAGCCAAAATGAGCTTTCCCTCCTTTATGATACTTTTATCAGGTGTTTTGTCCTAACAATGAAAAGAGTAGCTAGTTACAGGACTGAGAGCAGAGGTGGAACTGTGGTGATACACCTCACCATGTGAGTGTCAGGCCTGACTCATTCATAGGAAGAACGGCAAAGGGCTTAGAACTCCAGGCCTTAAAAAGCCCAAGAATGTTGTAAGAAGAGTTTAACAGGCCATTGTAGTGGGAATTTGAAAAATCAGATTGCCAAGAAAAACATTAGCAGTGGAGCCGGGTGTTGGTGGCACATGCCTTTAATCCCAGCACTCGGGAGGCAGAGGCAGGCGGATCTCTGTGAGTTCGAGGCCAGCCTGGTCTACAAAGTGAATTCCAGGACAGCCTCCAAAGCCACAGAGAAACCCTGTCTCGAAAAACCAAAAAAAAAAAAAAAAAAAAAACAACACATTAGCAGTGGAGACCTTGCTTATAGTGTTTCAGAGGGAAACAAGAACTCCACTGAGAACTAGGCTAAAAGTCATTCATTTTATACTCTGACAGAGTCTGACTGCCTCTGTCTACGTCCTGGGAACTTCGGTGAGGCTGAATTCAAAGGTAGGGAACTAATTTGGTTGGCTGAGAAAATATCAAGCCAGACAGCATTCAGGCTGTGTCTTGATTACTGCACACTGCTTTTGGCTAGGTCTACAGTGAGAGAGAACAAGTAGAGAAAACGTGCTGTTGTTGGGAAAAGGGGGTTTAAAGCCAAAGACAAGGGGCCAGCAACATATTTGGCAGGTAAAGGCATTTGCTGCCAAGCCTGAGACTGGAATTTGATCCCTGGATCCTACATGTTGGAAGGAGAGAATCTCTGACCTCCACAGGAGCACCTACACATATACAGACACACACAAGAAATATGTAAGTGTAAAAAGAATAAAGTTGAGACAAGTCGTGTTGATGAGAAAGGAGGTGTATTACTAAAGACTCTGGCACAATTCTAGAGAAACCTGTCTTGAACTAAACAATAGGAAATGTGCTCAGAGAGCAAGATTCCATCCTTTTAGTCCTACATCTTGTGACTATCCAAATCCCCATAAAGGAGTCTAAACAGAATGCAACTTAAAGGGTGCCCTGCTCAAAAACAACTATAGGGAAGATTGTCTCCCCCAGAGTCATCTTGGAAGGCACAGAGAACAATTCGACTACGGTCCAGGGGGCCTAAGCTCCATCTCAAGCTGGCATTGCTTAGCATCACACACATGGTACTTGTTTCACCGACGTGGAAGCTGCAAGAGTGGCCACGGAAGGCCGAGGTTCTAAAACACCACTGAGGCAAGGTAATGTAGGATCCCTGCTAAGAGAGCCTACGAGAGCACTATGTGAAGCTGGGAAGGTAAACCCTAAGCTACACTGAGAGATCCTGGGATGCCACAAGAAGGCCAGGACAATGGAGTATCTGCAGAGGAAAGCTACAGGAATGGAGTGAAACTGGTTTGAGAGACAGTACATGCTGCGGGTGACAGACCAGGAAGGGTGGAGCTACCCAAGCCATCTGGAGCAGCCCCAGATACCCAATAAAGAGCTGGAGATTTGATGTTTGCCCTGCTGGATTCCAATCTTGGCTTGGTCCGAACTGTCCTTGCTATACCCTCATTCCTCCCTTTAGGAATGGGAGTGTTTATTTTGTGTCATCCCACAATGGAAGTATGTTGTTGGGTTGCTGTTTTTGTAATTAATTTTATAGGGGCTCACTGTGAAGACATCACCAGAGTTCCAGAAGAAATTTTGCACTTAACTTCTGAATAGTATTGTACTGTTAAAAACTGTAAGAACTTTTGAAATTAGACTAAATGTATTTTACGTTATAAAGTACCTTTATGTGCAAAGAACATAAGGTTATAGCTTAAAAGTGAAGGTTATAGCTTAAAAGTGATATAGGGGGTGGGGGAATGTGGACTGGATGATTAAGAGCACTGGTTGTTCTTCCAGAGGACCTGAGTTCAATTCCCAGCACCCACATGGAGACCCACAACCATCTGTAACTTCAGTCCCAGAGGATCAGACTTCTTCTGACTTCTGAGGGTACTGTATAAATCTATGTATGCACAGACACATTTACAGGCAGGAGTCATAAACTAAAGACTAAAACATTTACTGTGATATATGTGGGTATCAAGTTGACTAGGGAAAGATGTGTGGTAGTCAATTTCAATAGTCAACTTGACAGGATCTAGAATCATCTAGAAGACAAACATCTGGACCTGACTATGACAAGAGTTAACAGACAGGGCTAACTAAGGAGGAAAAGCCACTCTGAATATGGTGGTACCATGGGCTAGGGTCTCAGACATGAATGAAAAGGAGGCAGGGAGCTGGGCACCTCACTGCTGCCTCTGCTTCCTAAGCACAGATGTGCTGTGAGCAGCTCCTAGTGCTCCTGCGGCCTTCCCCAAAACAGCTGATTGCATTCTAAACTAATGTCAGACAAACGCTTCTTCCCAAGTTGTTATTGTCACAGCAATAGAAAAGTAAGGAAAATAGTGCCTTAGGTTTGGTATAGGTCACTCATAAAGGTTTGACTCCTGAAAAGGAGTCAAAAGGAAAAAGAAGTTGCTGGGCCTTTAATCTCTGAACTCGGGAGGCAGAGGCAAATGGAGCTCTGAGTTCCAGGCCAGCCTGGTTTACAGAGTGGGTTCCGGGACAGGCACCAAAGCTACAAAGACACAGTTTCGAAAAACAAAAACAAACAACAACAACCAAAAAAATAAAAAAAGGAAAGTGTATAACTACAAGACATTTAACTTTAAAAATGACTATGATGGTTCTAACAACAAGAAAAGTGTGGTGGGGAACACCTGCAATTCCACATGGGAGGTGAAGGCAAGAGGATAGGAGTTCAAGGCCGGCCAGACAGGAACATGGCCTTATCAAGAAAAGGGGGGGTGAAGATGGGGAAGAAAAGGTGGAAAAAGAGATGGAAAATGGAAAGAAAGCAAATTAGAAGCTGCCTTTCAAAGACATTTCCTAAACTTATCTGCCAAACTTTCCAATTCATGCAGAAAATTACTCAAGAGTTATAGAATTACATTGTCATTTTTAATCACTTAAATAGATATAGATTTAATTCCAACACACTAGTATACATACTTCCAAACCTGTAATTTAATGTTTAAGGTGAAATTGTCTTAAAACACTTCTAAAATGATACAATGAAATACTATTTAGAATTATTAGAGAACTACCATTAAAAAAATCAGTAAGGCATGCCCTCCCAAGATGCTATTGAGTTTGTTTTATGCTGATAGCTACAGTATTCTTTACAAGAGTAAACAGAAAAAAAAAAAAAAGGAGTCATAAGGTCCCAGTTGAAACTCCAGCACCACAGAAAAAAACAAAGTACTAGGAACACAAATGTGTGAACAGTGAATACAAGTTAAATCTGCAACACACATCGGGAATACATACAAAAATCACTTAATTGTGCTTTACTGGTATATTCAGTGCATTTAAATCTTTTTAGGTTTTAAAAACATTCAAGGAGCCTTAAATGGCTCTCTGACATATATGCGTATGAAGCCTAATAGCTACTTTTAAGGTCCTATACAAAAATAGTACTCAAATTTCTTCTAGCAATCATGTTTTCAGTTTATCTTTAAACTATGTGTTTTTCTACTGAAGCCTAAAGATAAGTCTCCAGGAAATACGTGACTGTACTAAACCAATTTTGATCTCAGAAGTCAGGGCAAATAAAACAAACCTGCAGGCCACAAATAAATTGGGACCTTAGGACACTAGTCTTGTTTATTTGTTTACATTCCTTTCTCTGAGTAAAGAAACTTGAACTTGGAGCTAGAGAGATGATGGCTCAGTAAGAGTTCTGGCTGTTTTTCCAGGGAACCAGGTTTCAATTCCCAGCACTCCAGTTCCAGGGGATGCAAAGCCCCCTTCTGACCTCTGCTGTTAATGAACACAAGTGGTGCACAGACACACATGTAAGCAAAAACGCCCATGCTTATAAATAAAAGGAAATCTCTTTAAAAAAAAGAAAATGTAACTTGTTTTACATGGACCCTGAAATTGTACTACCTAAAGTGATACTCTCATAACTTACATCCTAAGGGGGGAAACAATCTTTGAAGAATTTCTATAAGACACACATGCCATAAAGAAGAAAAAAATCCAAAACTTTATTTACCAACAATAAAAAAAGCAGTATTTCACCAAATTTTTTGTTTGTTTTCGAGACAGGGTTTCTCCGTGTAACAGCCCTAGCTATCCTGGAACTCGCCTATGGACCAGGCTGTCCTCAGATTCAGAGATCCACCTGCCTCTGCCTCCCACCACCTGGCTTCATCAAATTTTTAAATATAATTATTTCCATTAACTCTTGGAAAATTTCATGCATTTGTACAATGTATTTTTATTATATTCACACCCTCCACCTCCCCCAACCCCTCTCATATGCACCCCCAGTCCCCTCCCAACTTCATGTTTGATTGTTTTTTATGATGCCACCATAGTCTCTACCTTAATCATCTTTGAGGCCTCCTGCCTCCAAAGCAATAGGATTACAGACATAGAACCATGACAGCCTAAACTTTTAAAAAACTTGCCGGGCATTGGTGGCACACGCCTTTAATCCCAGCACTCGGGAGGCAGAGACAGGCGGATCTTTGTGAGTTCGAGGCCAGCCTGGTCTATAAGAGCTAGTTCCAGGACAGCCTCCAAAGCCACAGAGAAACCATGTCTCGAAAAAACAAAAACAAAAAAAAAACAAACTCAATGATCTGCCAAAATGGCTTCACTTAAGAACTCAAGACTGCCTCATATTTACCACTAGAAATCGAGAAGCCCCTTCCTGAAACTCCAGCTTCTCCTCTCCTAAGGCATTGCCTCTGCATTCTGTACCCCACAAGATACTTTCCTGCTACTCTCTCCTAACCACCGACTACAATTTATACCATCTGAGTAACCATTTGATGGTAGTCTTAACTGCAAAACCTGATACAATTTATATCACCTGAAAGACTGGGCATGCCATTGGAGGCTATCTTGATAATGATAGGTATCCATCTTAGTAGAGGTAACTATCTCCCTAAATGGGACCCTGGACTGTATAAAATGAGAAACAAGAGGTAGCTTTAGTTTGTAATCACTCCTGGCTCCTGACTGTGGTTTCAAGATGACCAGATGCTTCAGGCTCCTGCTGTCTTCACTTCTCTGTAAACCAAAATAAACGCTTCCCTCTTAAGCTGCTTTTGTCAGAGTATTCTATCACAGGAGGAACTAAGACGCCATTCTACCTCATTCCTTTCCCGACTCCCGAATAAGCAGTGACTGCTTTTTGCCTTTCTGCCTCTCTATCAACCACCTCACTGTACTCCTACCTTCCCTTCCCTATGCAGCAAGAGAAACACAAGTGAACACAAGTTCACCCCTATCACCGCACTGCCAATGAAGGCAGCACCATCATGGAAGGCCTATGGAGTCCTTAAAATGCACCTACTCACAAAAAAGAGTATTTATGCATAAAGCACACTGAATTTTAAAAACTTTTCAACAAACAATGTAAAACCTCCCATTTATATCTTTTATATTAGATACCTATTAAAATAAATCTGCCAAAACTTTGGAAATACATGGGTCAAATAAGTTACATTATTAGAACGAATCCCACCAGGGCTGGGGATATACCTAATTGGAAGAGAAAAGGGTTAGTACAAGAGACCCACGTTCACTCTTGTACTTAGTACAATAGTAACATCACTTACTATTTTTTTATATATTTTATTGCACTTACCAAAAAATTTTAACTATATACATGAGGCCTGACATGGTGCCACATGCTTTCAATCCTAATACTTAGAACACAGAGGCAGGAAGATTAAGAGCTCAAGTTCAGCCTGGGTTACATGAGACTTTGCTCTCTAGTATAAAGTAAATTTAAGCACGTCCAGGAAATTAGATGATTGATGATTCAGATCACAATATCTTGAGTCCCAATGACTGCTTTTAACTCTTTCCTAGATACAAAACTGCAGATAAGCTATTATTTCTATACCTCAATGTCCTCAACTTTAAAAGGGTAACAATGACCAGTGGTGGTGCACACTTGTAATCCTGGCACATAGGAAGCTGAGGTAGGAGAATCACTGTGGGCTAGAGGCCAGCCTGGGCTACACAGTGAGTTTAAGGCCAGCCTACACTACATAAGCAACCCTGTCCCAAAATAACAACAATAAAGATAACTATTAAGTGGAAGTAACGATGAAAGACTCAGTAACTAAAAAGTCTCGGATATCAGTGTTATTTACTTTTCTTTTCTTTTTTTTTTTTTTTGGTTTTTTGTTTTTTTGAGACAGGGTTTCTCTGTATTGTTTTGGAGACTGTCCTGGAACTCGCTCGGTAGACCAGGCTGGCCTCGAACTCACAGAGATCCGCCTGCCTCTGCCTCCCGAGTGCTGGGATTAAAGGCGTGCGCCACCAACGCCCGGCTATTTACTTTTCTTAACACAACAGGAAAGAGCACACACAAAGTCAAACTGACTTCCAAGTGCTCATTGTTTAAGGATTTGTAAGGCTGTAGAGGGGCTAGAAACGTAGTTCAGTGAGATAGCCCTTGCTTAGCATGGGTAGGACCCTGGATTTGAACCTCCGTACTGGGACAGGGGAAGTTTAAGGCTATAAACTGAAACAAGGTGTGGTGACACACACCTGTAGCCCCGGTACTCAGGAGGCTGAGGCAAGAGGATGTCAACACTGAAGCTAGATTGGGGTATTGTGAGAAACAGATGTCAGTCAGAGCTAATATTCAGACCTATAAACTCCACCACCAAAAAAGAGTTACAAATGACAGAGGCTTTGCTGCTCTCCGTAACTCTAGAGCAATAGTTCTTAACATGTGAACTGAGATCCCTTTGGGGCCAAATTTACATTATGATTCATAACAGTAGCAAGATTACAGTTATGAAGTTGCAACAGAATAATGGTATGGTGGGGATCACCACAACATGAAGAACTGTATTAAAGGGTCACAGCATGAGGAAGGTTGAGAACCACTGCTCTAGAATATGGGAGAAACTACAATGCTGAATAAACTATAAGCTGAAGAGATGAACAGAATCTAAGAATTCTTAAAGTTTGGGTTAGCCAGGCGTGGTATACTTTAATCCCAACACTGGTGGGGGGTGGCAGGGAGAGACAGGCAGATCTGAGTTTAAGGCCAGCTTGGTGTCCGTAGTGAGCTGTAGGACAGCCAAGACTATATAGAGACTCCCTGTCTCAAACAACAAAAAAAATCTTTTAACTTAGTTTTATGTGAATGTACGCCTACACGTATGTAAGCACATCACCTTGGGCAGTGCTATGCCAGAGGACACACTGGACCGATCCCCTGGGACTGGAGTTACAGGCAGTTATAGGCTGCCATGTAGGTGCTGGGGATCGAAGCATGGTCCTCTGCAGAGTAGCAAGTGCTTTTAACCACTGCACAGTCTTTCTGTCCTTCCAAATTTGGGGGGTTTTGTTTTGGGGTACCTCCTTCCTCCCTAACTACAAAAGGAAACTTGCAGAGCAGCAAGTCTCTTAAAGACTAGCATGTAACCACATGCACCAACAGTATAGCTCTAATTTTTTTGGATAACTACCATAAACAAATAAACACCACAGCTATTTGATGAACAAAAGTTTATAAGAGAACCCTTCATAGTAAACAGCTCTTAAATTTCCAAGGAACTATATCTGCTTTTTTTGTTATTTTCTGTTTGAAAGATATCAACTAAACTACACTTAAAAGTATACTTAAATAAAAATGTTTAACTTTTAAAATCTGTGTGTGTGTGTGTGTGTGTGTGTGTGTGTGTGTGTGTGTGAGTGTCAGAGACTTGGATTCCCACCAGAGCTATAGATACACGACGTTCTGAACCACCACACAAGCAGCAGGAATCAACTTCAGTCCTTCAAGAGAGCTATATGTGCTCTTAACCACCGGGCCATCTCTCTAGCCCCTTGAATAAAATTTTAAGTATGGCTTATTTTTTCCTTAATAAAAAAAAATCAAAGGCTGGAGAAAGAGCAAGTTATGGTGGCTCAAGCCTGTAATCTCAACATTCAGGAGGCTGAGACAGGAGGACTGCCTGGAGTTTGAGACCTTCCAAACCATCCTGATCTAGAGTAAAACCCGCCTTAAAAATTAACAAAAATAAATAATAAAGCTGGAAAAAATAATTACTAGATATGAATATACTTATGATTAACCATCAATATGAAAAGGACCTGTCTCCGTGAGTTCGAGGCCGCCTGGTCTACAGAGCGAGTTCCAGGACAGCCTCCGAAACAAAACAGAGAAACCCTGTCTCGAAAAAAACCAAAAAAACAAAAAAGAAAAGGACCTGAACTGTCCTAACCCCATAAAATCTAGATAACTTGGAACATCTACATTGTTAATACTACTTTTATTTTTTTCTCTTTAGATGGGGTCTCATGTGTCCCTTGCTGGCCTCAAACACCCTACATAGCCTAGGAAAGACTTCAACTCATTTTCCTGCCTCTACCTCCGAGTGCTGGGATCACAGGTGCGCGCCGGGTGTGTGGTGCTGAGAATCCAATGCACAGCGGCCGCCAGCCAGCACGCTCGAAGGAAGTCTGCCTACCACCTGAGCTACGCCGCAGCCCGCATCCTATACTATCCACGGAGTACTTTTGGTTGCTTTCTTGAGATTGGGCAGACTGCTGTGTCGCTAAGAACTCGTTTGAATGGTCGAAAGGGGGAAAGTAAATAGCTAAAAAGACGTTCGGGCAGAGATGAAACCCCAAGGCTAGGCGATCGTCGTGAACCAGGTAAACTCTGAAAGTCCAACTTAACACTCGACCAGGGGGACACGGAGGATCTTTCGCTCTTACACTCCGTCTCGGAGGCTGCCTCTTTCTACCCGGACCGTCTAGTTAGTGCCGAGTCCTGCTGGGTGGCTGCTAACCACGGTCTCGACCCCCTTGTGTCAGGACTCAAGTTTACCTTCGGGGACTTAATGACCCGGCTCGTTGGAGGAAGAGAGCGCCTAGGAAAAGGGGGGGGGGGGGGGGGGGGAGCGGCCAGGAGCGCGCGGTCTTGACAGCCGCAGCCCCGGGCCGCCGCCCCTCTCGCCGTCCTCGGCTCGCTCGCAACTTCCCCTCCCCGTCTCGGCCACGGCTCTGCTGCAGCCCGAAGGACGAGGACGGCCACCACCACGTACCTTCGGAAGTGAGACGAGAGAAGGGCTTGAGCAGTTCGGCGAAGCTGAGGTGGTTGAGGCGGGTGAGCCGCTCGGCTTCGTCGCTGCACAGCGCGGCGACGCAGGGGACGAAGGAGTCGGGGATGAGCTCCTGCACCGACTGCACACACTGGGCCATGGCCGCGGCCGGGCGCCCGGCCTCCGCCCCGCCTCGGAGCCGAGCTCGCCGCCGCCGCCGCCGCCGCCGCTGCCGCCGCCTGCCCGGCCGGGTGCGGCCCCACTCCGGAGCCTGCAGCCGACTGCGCGGCGCCGCCGCCGCCGCTTCGGCTTTCGGGGCCTCGGCCCTGCCCTGCCTCCGCTCAGCGCGCCCCGAAGCTTTGCATCCCACCCCGGCAGGTGGGGACGCCGACCGCCGCCGCTCAGTCCTCCCGACGGCAAAGCCTCGGTCACTCTCCGACGGGAACCGCCATGTTGGGCCGAACCCTGACCCGCCGCCGGCAGCGCTACTCCCGGCAGGCCCCGCGCGCGCGCGTGCGCGCGTGCCCCTCACGTGACAGTGTCCAAGACGCGGGCGGGGCGGGGCCGGAGCTCGATGACTAGAGAGCGGGGAGCTACGGAAGCCCGTAGGAGGACGAGGACCGGAAATACTGTGACGAAGGGGGGAGGTTCCCTTACTGGCCGAGGGCGGGGCTGTGAGGCTGGTGGGCGTGGCCGAGTGGGCCGGGCGTGCACCTTTTCGGCCAGGTTCTTCGGCCGGTGCCTCGGCGAGGCTGTCGGGGTGATGGCTCTTCACGCCGGCCTGACCTCCTTGGTGTCCCCAAAGATCTCATCCGGCTGCAGTAAGCAACTGATGTGACTTAGCGCTACTTTCTGACCTGTCGCCCCGCCTTTCCCCTGGTGGGCGGCCACCGCTTGGGGTGCTGATGGCCAGGTGCCTAGGGGCTCCCCTCTGCGGGTGCCCGGGACGGACTCTATTCTCTGAGTACGGTCATACTTTTAGAAGCGGCCTACCACGTATGTGCTCAACAGGAAAACGTGCTGTAGAGGGTGCTTTAGCGTGGGTTGTAAGGGAAACTGCATTTTTCTGGGAAAGGATGTCTTCGGTGTTGGTTTTGTTTTGTTTTTAAGACGTGGGCTAGGATGTCGCGCACTTGTCTCTAATACATGAAGTTCTGGCTGTTCGGGTGTCTTAAAACTCCTACTTCAGCCTCCCAAGAACTGGGGTTACCGGCTTTCACCACCACGCCCCGCGCCACCTCTCCTTTTCCATTTTAGAGTATTTACTTCATGGCCACTTCTCCTTTTCCATTTTAGAGTATTTACTTCATGGCGCTGGAGCCAACAGTACTTAGACTGTGTGGCCGGCCATTCTAGCATACTGCAGACTTGTCAGCCCCCGTAATCACATGGCCAGTGCCTAAAAGGGAATAGCTGAAGGAAATTACCAGAGGCTTGCCACAGACAGAATGGAGAACAGAGTTTTATCAAACCACAGACTGGGCCCTAGAGCTGGCTATTAGCAGAACCATGTAGATCTCTGTATGAGATCTGTTCTATGTAAAAAGTTACAAGCTAGTGAGGGCTGTGTATAGTGAGTCCCTGTCTCAAAGAGAAAGGGGTTGGGGAAGGAGTGTTTTCTCCCTATCCTGGTCAGCTCTTGGCAAAATATTCTTTGAACTATAGAAATCCCTAAAAGAGATAGTATTTCAGTAGGTACCTTAACAGACTTTGTTTTGTTGTTTTTCCAGACAGGGTTTCTCTGTGTACCCACTCTGGCTGTCCTTGGAACTCACTTTGTAGACCAGGTTGCTCTCACGCTCACAGAGAGGCTAGTCTTTGCCTCTCAAGTGCTGGGATTGAAGGTGTAGCTACCACCACCTGGCTTTAATAGACTTTTTGAAGTATGAAGTCTTATGTATCCTCAGCTGGCCTGGAACTTGCTATGAAGACCCAGCTGACCTCATACTAAGAGATCTGCCTGCCTCTTGGGATTAAAGGTGTATGCCACAATGTCCAGGAATAGCAGATGTTTTCATCAAGACTTTTGCAACATCAAAACAGAAGTTGGTGGGGGAAGAGATAGTCCAGTAGTTAAGAGCAATTACTGCTTTGGCAGAGGACCTGAGTTCAATTCCCAGCACCCACATCAGGTGGCCCACAACTGCCGGTAACTCCAGTTCCAGGGACTCCACACGCTCTTCAGACCTTTAAGGGCACCTGTACTTGTGTGCACATAACCACACAGAGACATACACACAAGTACTATAGATAAAACAAATCTGCAAAAAAAAAAAGAGGTTAAAATTGAACATGATGATACATGCCAGTAATTCCAACCAAGTAATTCGAGGCTGGAACTGCCAAGAGGTGGTGGCACATGCCTTTAGTCCTAGGAAGGCAGAGGCAGTTGGATCTCTGTGAGTTCGAGGTCATCCTGGTCTACAACGTGAGTTCTGGGACAGCCAAGGCTATGCTGGGAAAACCTGTCTTGAACTTCCCCCCTCCCAAAAGAAATCCAGGCTGAAACAAGGTTGTCATCCTGAAATACACAATAAGACCTGATCTGGGGGGAAAAATATAAGATGGGCATAGTGGAATATGCCTGTCATCCTGGCACTGGAAAGGTGGAGGCAGATAGATCCATGTTCAGGGTCATCTTCAGTTACATAGCAGGTTCCAGGCTCGTCTAGAATACGAGACTCTGTCTTTAACAACATCAAAAAATGTATCTAGTCAGTGGTAGCTATACCTATAATCTGAGCAGTTAGGAGACACAAGCAAGAGCACCAGCACAAGTGCAAGACCAGCCTGTGTGCGCGTGTGCATGTGCGTGTGTGCTGCACAAGTGCTTATTGGCTAACACCTGTAATCCCAACTTTTGAGATACTGAGGAAGGATGAATTCTACAAGGTCTAGGCTACGTAAGACCCTGTCTTTGAAAGTAAAAAAATAAGTAATGCAAAACATGCTGAGGATATAACTTCAAGGGCACTTGAAGTTCTGGATTTGATCCCCTGTGATTTACAAAATAAAAATTTAGCCTGGAGGTGGTGGCAAATGCTTGTAATCTCAGCACTTGACAGGCAGAGGCAGGCTGATCTCTGTGAGTTGGAGGGCAGCCTGGTCTACAGTGTGGGTTCCAGTACAGCCGGGGCTGTTACACAGAGAAACCATGTTCCAAAAAAAAAAATGTAAATCAGAAGTTAAGGTTATACTACCTTAAACAAAGTGTAGGTAAAGGAGAAATATAGCCCACAGGCAAGGGAGCATGGGACAAGCGTAACCCCAGGCTTCCTCAGCAGAGTCTTCCCCTCACACTCCACTTCCGTCTTCATTCCTCAGGAAACTTTCCCACAGGTGTAGAGCCTGTCCACATGCCCAGATCCCACACTCCCATTTTAACAAATTAAACAGAAATGGAACTTCACCTTCCCAGCATCAGTCTATCAACCCCAGGGAATGCTTGTGATTTGTTTCACTCAGACCATATGCCATTCCCTCAGCCAGTCAAGTTCCAGGGAGGTTAGCTGTCATTGGCCAGTCATGGTCATAGCTCTGCTCTTCTGGGAAGGAAGATAGGAGTGATTTATGACTATGAAGCTGGAGATGGGAATGTTTACCAGCCAAATATAAAAATCATGTATCCCAGCACAAACTAATCATTGACTTCTCTGTACGCACACGTTGCCTTCTTCCATAGCTATGATCTAAGAATGCCTCTACCCAACAATTATCCCTTTTACTACTGAAAACAGACTCATTGTCTAGCTAGAGGCAGCCACACAGAAACCATCGCAGCCAATCCCAACCGAGGGATCTCTGGATATGCTTCTCCATGGTCTGTGACCAATAGCGTGCTGTTTATTTCTTTCTGAGATAGGCCCAGGCTGGCCACCAACTCACTGCATAGTCAAGAATGATCTTGAGTTTCTGATCTTCCTGCCTCCACTTCCCCAGGGCTAGGGTTTCTACATTTTATGTGGGGTTGCAGATTTAAAGCAGGACTTCATGCATGCTATGCAGGAATTCTACCAACCAAACTTCATTACAGAAGTTTGTTTAGTTGTATTTATGTGCCCATACACACACATGCAATGATATATACGTGGAGGTCAAAGAGCAGCCTTTATATCCTGCTACCATGTGGGTCCTGGGAATAGAACTCAGGATATCAGGCTTGGAAGCCAGCATCTTCTTAGGTATACATACACACACACACAGAGAGAGAGAAAGAGAAAGAGAGAGAGAGAGAGAGAGAGAGAGAGAGAGAGAGAGAGAGAGAGAAGATGAATTTAATGCAATCTTCAAAGTCACTAGGCAGTAGAGGTAGACCTTGAACTCCTGATCCTCCTGTCTCCGCCTGCTGGGGTTACAGGTGTGGGATACTGTGCCTGGCCTCCACTGTTTAAAGGGGAGACATGAGGTGTAGATAGAGCTCAGTGGTAGAGTACTTGCTTAGCATGCTCAAGGCCATGGGCTTAGTTTAGGAGAGGCATCAAATTACGCCATTGGTTCTTCCGTCAGTGCCATGCCCACTACCTTTTTTTTTTTTTTTTGCAATATAATAAAGAAATCTGTTTTCTTTGTTAGAAACAAAATTAAATCATAAAACCGTCATTCAATAGTTTCACATCCCACTGGACCCAGTAAGTTTTAGACAGCACCTATCTCCTAAGTAGGCTGGGGATGTTAAGGTCCAGGGTTCTGTTGCTAAGTCAAAAGAACCAATGAAAGAAGAGCAATAGCTAGGTGCCTCCACAATGTGCTGGGAATAAGGCGCTATGCAGGATGTGTTTGCAGGTCTAGCTATGCTCTTCTGTTTCTGTGCTTCCTCTGGACACCGGCTGTCCTTGTATTGCACGTATTTTGAATAGTTCACTGTGTCCGTGGTCACATCCTATCCTTGAGGCCAAAAGGGCAGGGGTGGTCACAAATGAGTAAACACTTGGTGAACAAAGCTCAATGATGAGTTACCTTCTCAGAATTGAGTCATTAGACAAATCCATCACCATTGGACATCACAGAGTATACTTACACAAATCCAGGTAGTATCTTCCTGGGGGAGATATGAATAAATGTCCACTCGTTGCTGATAACTGTCTTAGGGTTTGTGTTGCTGTTAGCAGACACTATGACCATAGCAACTCTTACAAAGGAAAACATTTAACTGGGGCTGGCTTACAGTTCAGAGGTTTAGTCCATTGTCATCATGATGGAAGCATGGCAGCATACTAGCAGACATGGTGCTGGGGAAATAGCTGAGAGTTCCACATTCAGATCTGAAAGCAGCAGGAAGAGAAAGTGACACTGAGCCTGGCTTGAGCATCTGGAACTTTAAAGCCACCCCCAGTGACACACTTCCTCCTACAAGGCCACACTTCCTAATAGGGCCACTCCCTGTGAACCTCTAGAGTCCATTTTCAGTCAAACCACCACACTGACCAAAGGAACCATTCCACCCAGCTTAGTGAACAGGTTACTTACAGGAGCATACATCACCCCACAGCAGCTGCACCGTCAAAATACTTGCCCCAGTGTGGGCGATGATTCAGGAAAGCTGCATCCTTGAAACTCCCTATACCACCTTCATTTCACCAATGTTCAAATGCAGGCAGTGAACCATGGGGCAATTAACGTTCCCAGACAGTCAACATGATGCTAGAGACAGAATTAGCTTCCCTTCACCTCAGAGGCTTCCCTGTGAGGAGGCTGCTTTCCCACCAAGCTTCCTTGTTCCAAACACACCTACAGATGTTTTGGCTTGCCTCACATATAGTGTTGTTTGTGCTGGCTACTTTGTTGTCAACTTGACACAAGCTAGAGTTGTCAGGGAGGAGGAAGCCTCAATTGAGGAAATGCTTGCAAAAACTGGCTGTAAGGCATTTTCTTAATTAGTGATGACTGGGGGAGGGCACAGCCCACTGTGGATGGTGCCATCTTTAGGCTGGTGGTCCTTGGTTTTATTTTATTTTATTTTATTTTTTTGGGTTTTCAAGACAGGTTTCCCTGTGTTGTTTTGGAGGCTGTCCTGGAACTCACTCTGTAAACCAGGCTGGCCTCGAACTCACAGAGATCCGCCTGCCTCTGCCTCCCGAGTGCTGGGATTAAAGGCATGCGCCACCAACGCCCGGCGGTCCTTGGTTTTATAAGAGAGCAGGCTGAATAAGCCATGGGGAGCAAGCCAATTAGCAGCACTGCCTCCAAGCCCCTGCCCTGTTTGAATTATTGCCCTGGGCTGCTTTTGATGATGAACTGTTATATGGAACTGTGAACAAAATAAACCCTCCTCCCAAGTTGCTTTTGATCATGGTGTCTCATCACAGCAATCATAACCCTAAGACATTGTTACAGCAAGATGTTTGTCACTTCTATATATCTTTTCTGAGTCTCACATTATTTTCTATGCTTACAAAGTTGGAGTTAGAGGCTAGAGAGTTGGCTTAATAGTTAAGAACACTGCTATAGAGCTAGAGTGATGGCTCGGTGGTTAAGAGCACTGATTGCTTTTCCAGGGGACGCAGGTTTGATTCCCAGTACCCACATGGTGGCTCACAACCAGTGACTGTCTCCAGGACCTGACACCCTCTTCACCTTCTTCACGCTCTTCTGGCACCAGACAGACATAAACACGCATGCAGGCAAAATGTCTATACACAAAATTCTGTTTGAAGAGAGCACTGTCACTCTTCTAGGGGAGCTAAGTTTGTTTCCCAGCGTCCATGTCTAAGAGCTCATAACCACATATAACTCCAGTTCCAATGGATCCAACACCCTCTTCTGCTCTCTGTGGGGTAACATTCAAAATAAGCCTTAAAAAGAGTTTTAAAGATTTTTTTTAATTTTGTTTTATGTGTATGAGTGTCTAGGTCCTCTGCAAGAGATCTCTCCAGCTCCTAAAAAAGTATTTTTAATTTATTGATCTTTATTTTATGTGCATTGGTGTTTTGCCTGCATGTGTGTCTGTGTGTGAGAGTACCAGATCCCCTGGAAGTGGCATTACAGTTGTGAGCTGCCATGTGGGTGCTGGGAATTGAACCGAGGTCCTCTGGAAGAGCAAACAGTGCTCTTAACCACTGAGCCATCTCTCCAACCCCCCAAAAAGATATTTTTAAAACAAACTAGAGACTAGGGGCTAGAGGTCACTGAGATGGCCAGGAGGCTTGTTGCCAAGACTAATGACCTGAGTTTGGTCCCCAAGACCCACATAGCAAAAGGAAGCATGCCACAGAGTTGTCCCCTGATCTGTGCTTGTGAGTTGTAGTACACACATGCCTGCGCTTACACTCACACATCATATACACATCATAGATATTTTATGTTTTGGATTCATTTAAATTAGAAAACCTAAGTCTACTGTTCAGACCACTGTAATTACTTCAGTCATCTTAAATGTGAAGATCAGTTCTAGTGTATTGCAAAACTGTCACTGCTTTCACTTTTTCCAACAGCAGATGGTGCTGTTGAACATTATAATTTTTAATGTAAAAATTTGTAATTCTCCAATACATAGTTATCCCATAGAGACTCAGGTTCAGTTCCTAGCATACAGGTAGCAACTCACAACAATCTCTAGCCCCAGGCATAGGGGATTCAGTGCCTTCTGTAGGCACTACACACATGTGATACACAGACATGGAGAGAAATCACCTATACACATAAGAGAGGGAAACTTCTAATGACACTCAAATATGTTGTGATATGCTATTTGAAATAGAAGGAAGATTTAAAATATACAATTTATAGGGTATGAATGTAGCTCAGTGGTAAAGCATTTGCCTGAGATATAAGGATCATGGGTTTAACCCCTGAGAGAGAGACAGAGACAGACAGACAAACAGAGAGACAGACACACACAGAGAGAGAGAGAGAGAGAGAGAGAGAGAGAGAGAGAGAGAGAGAGAGAGAGAGAGTTATGTCAGGGCAGGCATGTGTAGTTCAATGGTGTGTCTGTAATGGCATGTACAAAGGCTCCGGGCTCAATCCAGTACCCAACATATACATATATATACACACATATAATATGCTCACATAATAACCCTGTATTCTACATGTTCATTCATATTGTTATCAGTTCTGGGGATCGAACAGCTTTATTTTTACTAGACCAAGCCCTCTGCTACTGTGCTGACCTCAACTCTGGCCCACATGTTTTGTTTTATTTTAGACAGGTCTTAGTGTGGCCAAGGGTGTCCTTGAAGTCCTGATCCTCCTGCCTCCACTTCCCAAGTGTTAACATTTCATAGAGGAGCTTGAGATACAGCTCAGCAGCTAAGCTAAGAGTACTTGTTACTCTTCCAGAAGACCAGAGTTTGGTTCCCAGAGCCTGAGTCAGACAGAACTGTAAGATGCAAAGGCCTCTTCTGGCCTATGCTGGGGTTTACAGCTCTAGAGGCAGTGGGACTTGGAATAGTCCAGCCAATACATGAAGCAGGCTTGTAACCTATATACAACCACAAGGACAAGCTGTATAAACAAATAGCAAAAGCCAGTTACTCTCTCCTGTCTGCTATACCTGGGAGGAGCATGAAAATGCATTCCAAGAACAAGTCTGTGTTTTGAAGAAACTGAGGTACAAGACTCTTGCCTTGTTTTCTTAAAGTTTTCTCATGAACACTCAGAATTCTCCTCACTCAACTCCATTCTTGGACTGTGTTTTGACACAAAGGTATCTGCACACACATGATTAACACACACACACACACACACACACACACACAGACTTTTTAAAATTATTTAGGTTAGTGAGATGGCTAAGTAAGGAAAGGCATTGCCATCCAACCAGAAGCCAGGCAGTGAGGCACAGACAGATATCTCCAGAAACTTTGCATCAGACACTGCTCCAACCCCTTATTCAGAACAAGACCAGGTTCAGTGATTAAGAATGTTTGCTGTTGCCGGGTGTTGGTGGCACACGCCTTTAATCCCAGCACTCGGGAGGCAGAGGCAGGCGGATCTCTGTGAGTTTGAGACCAGCCTGGACTACCAAGCGAGTTCCAGGACAGCCTCCAAAGCCACAGAGAAACCCTGTCTCGAAAAACCAAAAAAAAAAAAAAAAAAGAATGTTTGCTGTTCTTGCAAGGGGTCTACAGTTCATTTCACAGCACCCAAATTTGGTAGCTCACAACCACCTATAATTCCAGCTCTAGGAAATCCAGCACCCTCATATGGACAGGAACAAATGTGGCACATGTGCCTGTGTGTGCTCAAATACACACACACACACACACACACACACACACACACACACACATTCAACTTAAAGCCCTTAGAACAAAGAAAGCTAGCTGTAACCTTTGCAAAAAAACAAAAACAAAAAAAAAAACACAAAAAACAAAAAACAAAAAACACTTGGATGGTCTTGGCTGCTCTCCATGGTTCTGAACCAGGTTTCCTCATCAAAACTCAAGCCTACTTTCTCTAATGTTCCTGAGAAAATCCTCCTGTGCTGACAGGCAAAGTAAAGACAAAAAGAAAAGCCAATAAAAAAGGGAGAAAGCAGCACACCTTTAATTCCAGCACTTGGGAGGCAGAGGCAGGCGGGTCTCTGTGAGTTCAAGACCAGCCTGGTCTACCAAGTGAGTTCCAGGACAGGCTCCAAAATAATACAGAGAAACCCTGTCTCCAAAAACCATATAAATAATAAAAAGAGAGAGAGAGAAAACAGAAACAGAGACATCAGTACAATGGATAATTGCAGGTTTGGGTAGGGGGGAAAAAAGGAAATCCACTTTCAGATCTTCAAATATTTGAAATACTATCCAGCCTGGCCCAGTGGTATACTTCTTTATTCGTAGCACCTAGGAGGCAGAGGTAGGTGGGTCTCTGTGAGTTCAAGCCCAGCCTGGTAGACATATGGAGTTCCAGAGCAGCTAGCGTTACTTGGTGAAACCTTATCTCTAATTAATTAAAAACAAAAAATGAAGTGTTAGGCTAATTGTGGTGACACACACCTGTAATTCTAATGCTTAAGAAAAGGATAAAAAGTTCAAGCTCATCTTCAGCTACTTCAAGGATGAGTGATTAACTCTGAGTTACCAGTAATGGCTCAGTGTTGAATTAAGGAAAGAAATGGCAGCACTTCCTCTAGAAGTCATTTAACCAAGAGTGAGTCCAGATTTGCATTCCCTGATCCATGCCCCCCACGTCTTCTGTCTACTGTCTGTTGCATGAGTCGGAATCTATGCCTGCATCTGTGTGTGTCCCTGTGTGTCTGTCCCCAACAGTGGGTTTTCTCTGTCTTTATTGAACAGCATAGAAAGCATCACATGGGGGAAAGAATGGGATACGTACAGAGATCTTTAATAGCAGAGTTATTCAAGGAATCAAGTCAGTGTTTCCAACTGACCAGATAATAGACATCACTGAGGATGGATGCTTTATACTGTTAGTGTTAAATTTTAGGAAGTCGCTTTCAACTTCTGTATCTACTGCTTTCAGCAAAGACACACATGCATTATATGGGCCAGATATGGAAGAGTACATAACTTAAGATTACAGTTATTCATTAGCTGTAATTAGACAAGGTCGTAAAAGTTGATTACATGGGAAATCCAAGGCAAGTAATGTTGCTTGTTATGTTGTTCTCTTAACAGCAGGTTAAACAAACAGTTTGAGTACACAGGTGGCTAGTAATCTTAAGTCCTAAATGACTTCAAGGTGTATTATTAACTCTGGCTGTGAGGCCCAGCAAAAGTTCCAGTCTCTTAGAATATAAGAGATACTCTCAGAGTGCTTCATTACCACATGTTACAGAGAGTTGGAGGCCAGACTTGGCTATTTGAGACCTTAGCTTTAAAACAAAAAGTTCTAGTTAATGTTAAAGTTACAACAAATTAAGTCCCATACCCCCGTTCACACCTATAAAAACAAAAACTCCTAGAGAATTTTGTCTTTAAAATTTAAAAGTTAATCATTTAATTTTATGCCTATGAGTGTTTTGTGCCTGGTCTCACGGAGGTGCTAGCATTATATAGATGAGCAAAGCCCAGTCTCAGCAGTCACTCTTGCCAGTTAACCTGAAAATGTCTGCACTGTTTGTTATCGGGGCATGTTTACTGGGAATCTGATTTCCCTTTCTTTTATAGCAATGTGTAAACTATTTTTAAGAATTATTTTATGCAGGCCGCTGCGTTTGACATTGGGTCATGTTGTACATCTAACACCTGGGGGGACATACAAGGCAGTGGAGTCCTGGTGGTAGGGGCCATGCAGGCTGGTGTGGGGGAAGAAAAATAATCACGGGCATAACTAGGAAGAAATCTGAGAAGGACCCAGTTTGCTTGTGGAAGCATATAAAACCAGACTACAGGAGACTGAGACAGCTCAAGAGGTTACGGAGAGCTAATGAAGTGAAGACTGTTTCCAGTCATCAGAAAATGTTGGAAAGAATGGAAACCTTAAACCAAGAATGGAAGCAACAAAGGATACAGCCTGCATACATCATGATTTCTTGTTCCGTGCCCAGTAACTTGGATTTTCCAGCACAAGTCATCCTGTTAAACACCCTGAATGCAGTTGCATCAAGGCCCATAATGTATTTTTGATCTCCCTGACAGCAGAATTTTATAGTGGAAGATGAAACTGATTTACATACATTCCTTGTATGGGGATGAAGTCTGGGTCAGGATGGTACTTCCACTGAAGAACTAGTACAAACTGTGATGCAAAAGTACATAGAGACAGAAAATGTGGATTTACAAATGGTGAATTTTTGTGGAGTTGGTAAATGTTCTTGATTAATATAATGATAATGATGATGACAATGATGGAGATGATCCTGATGAAAGAGAAGGAAAACAGAAAGATCTAGAGGATAGTCAAGACGATTAAGTTGCCCCCCTCGGAATTTCCTGCTGATAAAAGTTTTGAAGCTATTTCTTCAATGTTTCCAGATAGTACAGCTGTCACCAGCTAATGTGGTAGGCTGGAGGATGAATCCATCTCAGCATACTGTGGAGAGATTATTTCTCTTGATGAAGCCAACAGAAATGGGAAAGCATATGACATGTGCAGCTTCCTGTTCATTTTGAACAATGACATAACCAACAAGGGCAACAAAATTCATTTTGCTAACCATTCAGTAAATCCAAACTGCTATGGAGAAGTTATGATGGTTGATGCTGGTCATGGGATATGCATATTTGCTAAGAGGCATCCAGGCTGATGAAGGGCTGGCTTTGGGTGACAGATTCAGTCAGACTGATGCCCTGAAGTGTGTGGGCATTCAAAGAGAAATAGAAATCCCTTGACATCACCTCTTCCCCTCTTCTCTAAAACAGCCGCCTTAACTTCAGGAACCTTGAGTACTGAGGACAATTTAGAAAAAGAAAATGCAGTTCAAAATTCTGGATTTGCAAAGAACTGTAACAGTAATTTATAGTAATGAGTTTAAAAATGAACTTTTTACTGCATTCTCACCCGCTGCAAAGTGCTTTGTACCAGTGGATTTTTGCAATAATACAATTTGGTAGATTTTCAACTTTGAATAAAGAATACTTGACCTTGTAAAAATTATTTTATGCATTAGACTTGATTTACATTTGTTTGTGTGTGGGGTATGTGTAATGTTGTATTTGTATATCTGTGTGGTGGAGGGGATATGTGTGGTGTGTGTATCTATGATTTGGTATGGGATATGTGTGGTATATAGGGTATATACTGGATAGTTTTATGTCAACTCGACACAAGCTAACATCATCTGAGAGGAGGGACCCTCAATTGAGAACATGCCTCTGTAATATCCACCTGTAGGGCATTTTCTTTATTAGTTATTTCAGTGGTTTGACAGGGAATGGTCCCCATGAACTCATGTATTTCAATGCTTGGTCATTAAGGAGGGGCAGTAGTTGACAGGGAACAGGAAGTATGACCTTGTTGGAAGTGCGTTACTGGGAATGACCTTTGGGATTCCAAATGCTCAAGACTATCATTCCTTCCTGATGCCTGCAGATCTGGATGTAGAACTCTCAACTCCTCCAGCACCATGTCTGCCTGTGTGCCACCATGCTTTCCACCGTGCTGACAATGGACTAAGCCTCGGAAACTGTAAGCCAGCCTCAATTAAATGCTTTCCTTTGTAAGAGTTGCTATGGTCATGGTGCCTCTTCAGCAGTAGAACATTAAATGAGATAGTAATTGTTGGGGGCGCAGCCCAGTATGGGTGGTGCTATCCCTGGACTGGTGGTCCTGGGTTCTATAAGAAAGCAAACTGAAAAGGTTGTGTTGAGCAAGCCAATCAGCAGCACTCGTCCATGGTCTCTGCATCGGCTCCTGGTTTCAGGTTCCTACCCTGCTTGAGTTCCTGTCCTGACTTCCTTTGATGATGAACTGTGATGTGGAAGCTTAAGCTGAATAAACCCTTCCTCTCCCTGACTTGCTTTTTGGTCATGGTGTTTCATCACAGCAACAGATTGTGTGTGTGTGTGTGTGTGTGTGTGTGTGTGTGTGTGTGTGTGTGTGTGTGTGTTGTGTATATGGTGTGTATGGTGTGTCTGCATTGTTAAGTGCACATGAGAACAGTACCGGTGGCAGACAGAAGAGGGCATCAGAACCCTTGGAGCTAGAGTTAACAGGTTGTTGTGAGCTACCAGGTGTGAATGCTGAAGTTAAGCTATGGTAGTCTGTAAGAGTAGTGAGTGCTCTTAACCACAGAGTCATTTCTCCAGCTCTGAAATGTAAATTTTAAATAGAATGTATAATATTTATACAATACCAAACAACAAGAGCCAAAGTTCTTATTTTAAAATTGATATGAACTGTTCTTGGGTAGAAAAAGACACAAGTTGTTTGTATGATTTAATTCTTTCTTTAAGACTCTTTTGTGTATCTTAGGCTGACCTTGAACTCATTCTGTAGCAAGGATTATGTTATACTTCAGATCCTCCTTGTGATTACTGACTTCTTCTTGTGGTTTTGTTTTGTTTTAAGAAGTATTTTTATTTTTCATTTATGGGTATGTGTGAGTGTCTTTGTGTATCTATCACTTAAGACCAGGTGGCCTCCCAGACCAGAAAAGGTGTTGGGTTCCCTGTAGCTGAAATTCCAAGTGGGCTGGGAGTCACCCAACATAGGTGCTGGGAACCAAACTCAGGTCCTCTGGAAGGACTTGCTCTTAACTGATGAGCTATCACTATAGCCTGGCCTTTTTAATTGGTGATCTCTCTGTTTCCAAGACAAAATAAATAAAATAACAACAAAAGGCAAGCGATGTGGTCACAATTGTCTGGCTAGTTCAGGCAAACACGGTCAGTTACTTGGAATTTCATTTTCTCCACTGTCATTATTGGACTTTCCCTGTGTCTAGATCTTGTTGGAAAGATGTGATCACAGGATAGCCTGCCTGCAAACCCAAATGACTCAGCTCACTCACTTTGGACTTTGTCTTACCTTTCCTGCATCTAAAGCCTCTTTTATAAAAAACAACAAAGATTAGAAAGACAATAGCAGTATCTATAATCCAAAGCTGGCTCTGGGCTTTTATTTAACTTTTCTTGAAGATTTTGAGTTGCTTGTTCAAGCAGTACCCTGGACTTTATCAGTCAACTGGAGCAGAAGCTGACCCAGGCCTCTTCATTCTTTGCTTGGGCAAGTGCCTTAATATATGTTTGCTTTTGTTTTTTTATAATGCTGTACTAACTGGTCTACAACCAGAGCTCTAAGCTGTCTAATTTCATTTGTTTGTTTGTCTGTTTGAGACAGGATCTCTATATGTAGACCTAGATGTCCTGGAACCGTCCAGGTAGGCCAGGCTGGCCTTGAATCACAGAGTGCCGCCTGACTCTACCTCTGGGATTAGAGGTATGCACTACTATATGAGGTCTAAACCTCCTAATGTCAGAGATGTTACTGACAGAGGCAATGCAGCTTAGTGACGGAATGTTCACCTAAGGTACACAGGCCCTGGGTTCAATCTCTAGCAACACAAAAAACTGGGAGTAAAATACAGGTTTGATACCCAGCACCAAATAAAACTAGGTGTGGTGGTTCTGGCTTGTAATTTTACCAGTGGGGAGGGGTCTACAGAAAGATGAGAAGTTCAAGGTCATCCTCTGCTACATAGTTAGTTCATGGGCAGCCTATCTCAAAGTAAATGAATAATATGTAAATAGACAAAATGATAACACACCTAAATATATATCAAGTTTTTCTATTGATTTAAAAATCTGAGAACAAGAAGTACTCTTTCTACAAAGATCTAAGGATGTTGCTATACATGGTGACTCACACCTGTAATCCTAGCCCCAGGCTGAGGCAGGAGGATTACTGTGAGTTCCAGGCCAACTTGGGCTGTCAAGTAAGATCCTGTCTCACATAAAATGAAACAAAATGTCTAAGGATGGAAATTTCCCCTTGTTCTTCCAAATATGTGTTGTGTTAAAAAAGTTTCTGTTGAATTTCTAGGGCCTTAAGAAGCCAATTTTAAGAAATGACGCAGCCTGGTTTGGTAGTTGGCAGCTTTTAGTCCCAGCACTCAGGAGGCAGAGGCAGGCAGGCCTTTGAGTTCAAAGCCAGCCTGGTCTACAGAATAAGTTCCAGGACACAGAAAAACCCTGTTTGGAGAAAACAAAAAAAGGGGGGGGGGAGAGAAATAGTATTTACTACTTGATACATAGTTACCAAAGAACAACCACTGTTCAAAGTACTCTCTGCATACGGGTTTCTTAGAGAATTCACAGTTCTACCCTAGAAATGCTAATATGGGTTGACATCTGGGATGGGGCATAATCACTAATTTTTCTCCATCCCGTTTCTACAGTTACCTTAGATACCAGAAACAACAGGCCCTATTAATGGTCATCATAAGATAAAGGATAGAAACAGTTCCCTAAGTACAGAGACAGTCCCAGACAACGGTCACATGACTAAGATAATGACCCAAAGTGATGATCAATCTGCCAATAGGATCTGTATTGCTACCATAGGAGCACTCATTCTTGCCTCTATTTCTCGTTCAAGTGTGTCACAGGAGGATTGCATTTGGAGGACAGAGTCTAGGCCATTGGACCTCCGTTCTTCCCAAGGAGGCACCTCTCTTTCCTTTCCATCCTTCCTCGTTTTAACTGGATTTTTAGATGCCAGAATCTTATCCTTTGTGACTTCCTAGAGCCAGGCTTTATTCCTAATAAGTCCTATCATATTCGTTCTGCTGTCATCATTTGGGGTGTGTGTGTGTGCCACTGTTTTCCTTTGTCATTCTATATTTAACTGTTTGATACAGGGCCTCATTGAAACAGACTTTTATTGATTCAATTAGACTAGCTGGCTGGCAATCTCCCTGGATCCTCCTGTCTCCAGCTCCCCATACTGCTTTCTATGTGGGTGGTGGGTGGTGGGAATCGGAAGTCAGGTCCTAATGCTTGTGTGGATTGGATGATCTCTCTCTGGTCCAGATGATTTTTCCCTCTGTTTTTGTTTCCTGGTATTTGCTATCTTGGTGCTATAGATTAAATAAAGGCTGAATACAACAAAGTACTCAACTACTGGGCTGCACCACTCGCCATAAAGTGTATTTTTCAGATAGCATCCTTCATAACTATTTGAAAATTGATTTGGATGGAATCAGGAAGGTTTGCTAGAGAATTCAGCCAAGGTCTCTACCATTTCATTAGAATTGTATTATTTTATTTTTGGACAGGTTTTATGTAACCCAGGTTAATCTTAAAGTTGCTATGTAGCCCAAAGATGCTTTGAACTTTTGTTCCTCTGCTATCCTCCAAGTGCTGGGATTTCAGGCATGTCTCACCTTGCCTGGTACTATGAGGTGTTAAGTTCTGAACTCAGCACGTCCTGCATGCTAGTAACTTCCTGAGTGAAAGTGTATGTTTAACATGAGCATGGCCATGTCAAGGACCCCAGTGCCTCAGAGCCATGAGCATGACAAGCCCTCCTGTAGTCTGAGTGTGAAAGTTGACAGTGTGCTCGGAAACATCTACAATAGCTTTCTGCCACTGAATGTTTGCAGCCTGAAGACAGCTCTCTCTTCCGAGCTCCTACCAACGTTAGCTAGTCTTGACTCTCTGTTCAGCTGTATGTAGTAACCCTGAATCCTTGATCATCTGTCTGAAGTAACCCTATCTCCTTGTTCAACCGTACATAGTAAGCACACTGAGCTTACAGGGTACTGTGGTTTCTCTATCCAACAGCCCAGATTACTTATCCCAACTTTTCTGTGTAAGTGTGTCTTACCCCAGGGTCAGTTCCTGGAGCCATACAGAGCGCAGTGCTAGGCAAGTGTTCTACCCACCCAGTTGTATTCCCAGCCCCCCCCCTTTGGGGGATGTCTTGAGATAGAGTTTTTCTTTTTTCTTTTTTTTTTTTTTTTTTTGGTTTTATGAGACAGGGTTTCTCTGTATTGTTTTGGAGGCTGTCGGTCCAGCCTGGCCTCGAACTCACAGAGATCCGCCTGCCTCTGCCTCCCGAGTGCTGGGATTAAAGGCGTGTGCCACCACCACCTGGCGAGATAGAGTTTTTCTATCCAGTCCAGGTTAGCTTCAAACTTGTGATTCCCCTGCCTTGGCCTCCCAAGTGCTAGGTTTATATGCAGGCACCACCATGACTTCTTGAATACCCCTCTCTCTCTCTCTCTCTCTCTCTCTGTGTGTGTGTGTGTGTGTTTGTGTGTGTGTGTGTGTGTGTGTGTGTGTGTGTGTACATGGAAGACAGGTCAACATCAGATGCTGTTCCAAAGGAGCCACCCACATTGTTTTTTTGAGACAGTGTCTCTCACTGAGATAGCAAAAAAAAGTAAAAACATTTTGAAAAGTAGAAGGTGTCATTCAAATATAAAGAGATATTGCCATCACTGAGATCTATAGGCTTGTCTGGTTTCTGACACAAATGGATTGAAATCTGAGAACATCCCTCTCATTTGCCTAAGAGTCCCTCTGGAATGGACATGGGCTCAGCCACTCTTCTGTGCTCACTCTGGTGCCCATCTGTGAAGCTTCGCCCTCCAATTTCTCTCTCCTCTGCCCCATTCCATGCATTCATTGGTTCTATGCTGTTACCCTGGACCACCTTCCTTCCTTACACCTAACTCAGAGCATGAGTACTGCTTCGTCGTATGCTCTGCCCACCCACAAGATGGTCTATACGTGGACTATGATTTTTATATTTTCACCCCAGAATGAATGTCTAAAAATGATAATGTGTTTTCTTCTAGAGAATTGTAGGGCACGTTTAGCTCAGTCTATTTTAAGAACATACTCTCAGTGTCAATTTCCAAGAAGCAGAAACATGACATTTATGGCTCTTCAAGTAAGACATATCTTCAAATTATGTCCTTGAGGTCATGGGATATTTTGTACTGTTTATTCTCAGAAATGTCCATCAGAACTATGAATGGGATCTGTAGAGCAATTAGTGTAGAGCATAAATAACAGGGTTCAAACAAAGACCTGGGCTCTGCATCAAATGGCATCAGCTAGCCTGGGTGTCGCCCTCTTTAAAAACTTACAAGGGAGGGGAATAACAAAAACTAACTTGCAAAATAAAACTAAATGTACTCTGAGTGTATTTGCTCTCTAGGGCTAACATACGCACTGCACCGGCCTTGAGTGTTGATCAATATCGGTAGCCACTATTGCTTAACTCTGCTTTAGAGGACACTATCACCCGGAAAGAAATTCCTGTCCAAGCACACTTCCATATGTTAGTGGGACTCAGAGCCTGGGCAGAATGTGAACCGTGGCAGCTGAGGCTGCATGGCAACCGCACTTAAGGAGAACATACCCTTAGTTCAAGTGAGCAAAGACTTGATAAACAGGAAGCTGGCACAGTCTGTTTTCTAGTGCAAATGGGAGGTCTGTGTTTAGATTGGTTTCTTTTCATGTATTATGTGTAGGAGTGCTTTGCAGGCATATTTATGTACATCTGTGCACTACAGGCATGCAGTTCCCTTGAGGACCAGAAGAGGGCCTCAGATCCCCAGGAACCACAGTTACCGTTGGTTGTGAGCTACCATGTAGGTGCTAGGAATTGAACATGGGTCTTCAGGAAGAGCTGTCAGTGAGTGCTCTTCATCACTAAGCTGTCTTTTGAGCCCTGAATGTGAGCTATTTACTTGAGAAGAGGACGTTTTTCTATAAGGAAATCTTTTCTGTGATAAACATGTGAAAGAATACCTTGTCCAAGGGGAGGGCAAGGACCCGTCATTTTGAAGGTGTGGGTGGGACACAGACAAAGACTGTAATCCCAGAACTTAGAGGGAAGCAGGAGAATCAGAAGTTTCAGATCATCCGTAACAAGATCATACACAGCAAGCTTGAGGTCCGTCTGAACTACGTGAGATTCAAGCTGCTGATCACTAAGAGTAAGACATGAAAACTGAGACTGGAGAGCTGGCTCACCGGTTAAGAGCACTGACCGTTCTTTCAGAAGACCTGAGTTTAGTCTCCAGCACTTACATGGCTGCTCACAACCCTCTGTAACTCCAGTTCCAGGACATCCAGTGCCTTTTCCTGGCTCCCTTGGGCATGAGGCACACAAGTCATGCACAGACAGACATACAAGTAAAACATCCACACAGAATATAAATAGAAGTGTTAAAAAATGGTTTAGGAAATATCATATATCTAGCAATTGATACCATGACTTTGAGAAGCAAGATATGGGTCTGGAGAGATGGCTCAGTGGGTAAGAGTGCTTGCCGCATATGCGTTACAGCCTGAGTTCAAATCCCCAATATCCACATAAAAAGCCAAGTGTGATCATGCACACACCTAGAACCCCAGCGCTATAGAGGGAGGACTGAGATAGAAGGATGGGGGTGTGGCTGGCTACCAGATTAGGTCCAGGTTTAGTGGAGACCCTGCCCCAAGGAAATCAAATGGAGTTCTCTGCCCCCCTCCCAGAGAGGGGGGGAAGAAAGGAGAAGAGAAACAGATTCACCCTAGCAAGTTCAAGGTCAGTCTCAAAAAAAAAAAAAATAGAATGGAGGGCCATGTGGCTGTGACACGTGTCATTCTATTGATCATCAAGGTGACTTCATTTGATCTGGCTGGCTCAGCAGGAATCCCTTCCTCTCCACTCTGTCTCCCTCGCAGAGCTGTGTACATGGCAGAAGAGACTTTTCTCTGGTGGAAGGTATCTACATAGCTTTGCTCCCCTGTGAAGACAGTTAAGTTATCACATAGGAGACTCTACAAAAGTATACAAAATAAAAAGGGAAGAAAAGAAGCAGAACCAAGGGGGTGAGGGGAGAAGTTTCAGAATGTCACATAAATACTCAAATACTGGCTGAGAAATTTCAAAATGACTGTTTGGCCTCTTCATTCCATATGTAGCAAAGGTAAACTAAATCTGCAGGTTACAATACCTCAGCCAGGACCTGCAGTCATTCCTAGGTGTCATGACTTTGCAGTTTGTCATTGTCATTTCTGAAGGATCTCCTTATGCAGCCCAGGACACCCTTGAACTCCAGATCCTGCTATATCAACCTTGAAAGCACCGGGATTATAAAACTATACCATCATGCACACTTCACAACCTGTGGTTTCTGTTACTGCTGTTTTTTGTCTAAGAGTGGTTCATGTAGCCAAGGTTTGCTTGCAACTTGCTATATAACCAAGGATGGCCTTGAACTCTTAATCCTCCTGCCTCTGCCCCAAGTGCAGGGTCTATAGGCTTGAGTCACCAAACCTGGCGACTTTTGATGCTTCTTTTGATGCTTGATGCAGTGCTTCCAATGCAACGCTAGTGGAGCTGCAGATGTCATCCCAGGGAAACCCCAGAAGTGAGAGTTCTGGCCTAGGTTAGTTAATTTAGGGTGGCCAAATTGGAGGGAGTGAAAAAAGGAAGAAGGTCTTTATGCTAGGGCTCATGAAAAGTGGGCTGCCTTCATATCCACAGTGGGTAAAGGAGCAAATCTGTCAGAAGGGTGAGCCCCTGGGATCTACCAGGGGTGAAGGAACCTCTGGTTGCAGGCCTGTTACTGTGCTATCCCAGAAAATTGGATACAGGCCATCCACCAAACTGAGTCCAGACTCCTCTCCCATCATCTGCTGTGAGAAATTGCCCAGGACAATTTCTGAGAAATTGTCTCAGAGTTTCTTTTGGGTCATTGGCTACAATAACTCATTTTGCATTGGTATAAAATATGCCTGAAACTGGATGTTTTATAACTTAGAGAGGTGTATTTGGCTGAAACATATCCAGCCATCCTGCTGGTGCTAAGAAGGTATGTGAAGCCTAGCTGATTGAATTTGCTGAGAAAACTGAGTGGCACCCATGCCAAATGGGTAACAGACCAAAAGACACCCAGCTGGCACATGGCTTACTGCAGAATGTGGGCCTGGGGACACTAGATGACTCAGCAGGTAAGGCATTCCCTGCCAAGGATGACAGCCAGAGCCTAGATCCCACAGCCACGTGATGGAAGGGGAGCATGTTTCCCTCTGATCTCCACACAGGTGACATGGCAAGCTCACTCCCCAACACACACAGTCACACAAACCTCAACAGATGTAACCTGTGTTTTAAAGGAACTGAAAGAATCTGTCATGAGGGGAAGCATTTCATTACAAAAGAAACGAAACAAACCTTTCATCATTCTCTCCTTCTTACTGGGAGCCCTAAGTGTTAGATATTTGTGCCCCTGGGATCAGAAAGTAGCTAAGTACATGACTGCGAGTGGAAAATGCCAAAAGTGGGCATCAGGTCCCCTGGAGTAGGAGTTGCGAGTGCTTGTGTCCCATGCATTTGTGCCACTCATATACACCCACACCCCACGTAAATAAATACATATACTAAAGAAAATTTAAATGTACATACAAATGCAATAGAGTGAGCTAAAAACAGTGTTATTTGTTTTTTGAGACAAGGCTTCTCTATTATGTAACTCTGGCTGTCCTGGTGCTCCTATAAACCAGATCTGCCTCAAGCTCACAGAGTTCACCTTCCTCTGCCTTCAGAGTGCTGAGATTAAAGGCATGCACCATGCCCAACAAAAACAACTTTTAAATGCAAGCTGTGGTGGAGCAACTTACTCTTAATTACTAGATTAAGAGCGAGCCTCATGTTCTTATTGCCTCACTCCCAGTAGCCTGTGCTTCTCTACACAGGTGTGTTTGAGACTCCACTCCATACTAATCTGCCTTGGACTACAGAAGTTCAAATTTCGGAGCAGGAGTTAGCTGCCCTTGCTTGGGATTCATGGGGCCTTTGGTTAGCAACAAACCAAACGAAGCAACGGGAGCTGAGCATGGGGGGAGGGAGGAGCTCCATGGCAGTGCTGGCCTCCCATGCAAGAGGCTCTGGGTCTGCTACCAGAACAGCAGAACCTGGGCGTGGTAGCATGTACCTGTCATGCTAGCCCTCAGAAGTGTAATGATGATCAGAAGTTCAAGGTCATCATTGGCTACGTAATGAATTGGATATCCACCCAGGATACATGAAACCCTATCTAAAGAGCGAAGGAGACAGGGCATGGTAGCTTCAATCTGTAATTGAGCACTCAGAAGGATGAGGCAGAAAAATTGCCTCAAGTTCCCAGTTTGCCTCCCCATCCCCCACTCCAACTGTGCAGAGAGACAACTGTCTAAAAAAAGTTTAGTTCAATTGGATAAGGTCAGGGCAGTAGACCCAGCATGGTTGAATTGATGACTTATGAAAGATTGAACAGACACATGCACACCCACTGCCTCTTGCCATGTGACACCTTCTGCCACCATTGGGACTTTGCCATTACAAAGGCAGAGTCCATTACCAGAGGTAGCCCTTGGACTTTGGATCAGATCCACTAGAGCAAATAAACCTCTTCTCCATAAAGTTACCCAACCACAGCATTGCGCTGCAATAACACAAACAGTCTAATAGAAATGGCCTCCTTTTTCTCTTCCTTCCTCCATGACCTTGGCTTAGAATCTATCTCACCAGACACACATATTTATGCATGCAAAAGAGAAACAAATGTTGGCTGAGGCCTTGCGTTTTTGTTCTGTGTGTGTTGCACATGTTCTCCTATCTGTTCTGCATTTTCTATTGTATATTGGATTTTAAAAACTCATTAATTGATTTCACAACTATAGAGGGTCATGAGCTACGGGTGAAAACAGTTTTGGCAGCTGCTGCTGTATGACTCAGAAGTTTCTCCTCTCTCTCCTCCCCTTTGCTGTTTCTTGTACCTGGGAGCCGTGCAGTGTTACTTGCTGAAGTGATTGGCCAAGATGAAGCTGGGTAACAGAGTAGGGGCAGTGACAGCAATCACCGACATTTCTTCCAAGCCATATTAAGCATAGAAGTACACTTCAGGATCTTAGAAAGAGATGAGCAGAAAGAAGAAAAGACCACATATGGTGTCCACCTGCAATTCCCATACCTGGAACACAGAGACAAGTGGATCAGATGTCCAAGGTCATCCTCAGATGCATAATGGGTTCAGAGCCAACTTGAGCTACCAGAGAGCCACCCAGCCCCCTTTAAAAGGCAGAGACCATAGCTCATGATTGTACTGTATTCTTATTCTATTAGACACTTTTCATCTCAATGACAAAATGCCCAAGAAAGCAACTTAGGGAGATTCAGTTCATGGTCAGTTGGCTACATTGCTTTAGGTCTGAGGTGAGGCAGAAGACCATGGTGGGAAGGGTGTGATAGAGCAGTCGCTAACCTCAAGACAGCTGGGAAGCAGAGAGAGCAAGGGGGAGTGCCCAGGGACCCTCCTTATTACCTGCTTCCTCCAACTAGGTCCTGCCTCCTCGTTTGCGCACTTTCCAACAATGCCATCAAGTTTCAAATGAGACCCTATCCAAAACAGAGCGGAGCAAGTGGAAGGTGGCGGCTCAGGTCTATAATCCCAGGAGTAGGTGATACATGCCTGTGATCCCAGCAATTGAGACTCCAAGGCAGGAGGATTGCAAGTTCAAAGCCTGAGTTGGGCTACATAGTAAATTCCAGGCCAGTTTTGACAATTTAGTGAGATCCTGTCTCAAAATAAAAAGTAAAAGAGTTCAGAATACTTGGTGGTAGAATGTTTGGTATATTCTCCAGTATTACACACACACACACACACACACACACACACACACACACACACACACACACACACACACACGGTGGGGAAGTTGGAGAAAGCAAGTGCTGTGATCCTCAGAACAATAAAAGGGCTGTGGGAGCAACATGGTGAGATCCGGGACAGTCAGGGCTACAGACTGAGACCCTCCCTCAAAAAATAAAAAGTTTGTCAGCCAATGGTGGTGCACACCCTTAATCCCAACACTGGGGAGGCAGAGCCAGGTGGATCTATGAGTTCAAAGCCAGCCTGGTCTACAGAGTGAATTTCAGGACAGTCAGGACTACACAGAGGAAACCCTGCTCAAAAAACTAAATGTTCTCTTTGTTTAAAGCTGCGGTCTAAAATGATCATCAGTGTGACCCTTTCCCCACTGTTCCAGAGGAATGTTCTCTGTGTTATCTCCTTTCACTTGCTAAGTCGATGAATACTCAGGCACTGGTCCCAGTTTAGGTTTAAACTTTGTTCCAAATGCTTTAATAACGGCAAGATTCTGTTTCATTTTTCAAGCCACAGCCTTTTAGCCTAAATTGAGACAGTCACTTGACAGCTGGGACTTTCTGTGATCGTAGGAACTGAAGAGCCAGCCCACATCTACTGTTAAAATCTCATTTAAAATTTCTAGGTCTGGGTGCCTATGTGGACAGCATCTTGTTTTATCAAGTTTCCTCTGTCCCAAGAGAAGCGAGGCCAGTTAATAAACATTCTGTTCTGGGGATGTGAGAAAACAACAAACAGAGTCACAAAAGCTTGAGTAGTTCTGAGCAGTTCTGCTCATCCCGGGCTCCCTCCACTCTCTGTAGACAGGCCAGAGAGAGCCTGTGGATGTGCCTGGGTCCTCTCAAGAACTTAGCCAGGGCTGAAGATACAGCCATTTGATAGAGGGTTGCCTAGTACCTATGAGGCCGTGGGTGAAACCGCTGTTACAGAAAAGCACTGAGGTCACAACTGGGGGTGTAGCTCAGCTGGTGGAGTGCTTGTCTCAGTGCCCAAAGCCTCCTTGGTTCGATCCCTAGCACAAACGCATTAGGCACCAGGCATGGTGGAGTCACAGGCAGGCAAGTCAGAAGTTCAAGGCCAGTTTCCCGTACCTGAGCCTGAGACACAAACAAAACAAAATGAAAAGTGAGGTCATCTAGCTTTTGCCTTACTGAAAGTTTAATATAGAGGCTAGAAAGATGGCTCAGAAGTAAGAGAGCCGGCTGCTCTTCCAGAGGATCTGAGTTCAATTCCCAGCAACCACACAGTGGCTCACACCTGTCCTTAACTCCAGTTCCAAAGGATCTGACACACTCTTCTGGCCTCCTCAGCTACCGGGCATGCATGTGGTGCACAGACATACAAGCAAAACGTGCATATGCACAAAGTAAATAGACATAAATCAGTAAGCTTAATGGGGGTAAAGTGCAGCTCAGTGGTTCAGCGCTTGTACTATACAGGAAGCACAATTCAGTTTCCTATGGCAAACATCTAAGATGGGTTTAACACGTTTCAAGATCTCTCATTCTCAACTGGGCATGGCGGAACAACATAATAATCCTAGCACATGGGAGGCTGATGCAGGAGGATTGCCGTGAGTTTGAGTTTGATAGTAACTTGGGCTACACAGTAAGACCCTGTCTTAAGGCGAAGTCAACGCCACGTCTTGTACTTGTGGCATCAGAACCCTCATACCACTTTGTGCTATGTTCCAAATAGACCCCCATACATATTTCTTAAATTGAACTGACTTGAGTTCAAGGCGATGGCATAGCTCAGAAGCCCTCCACCCCAGACTAACAGTTTTGCCTTTTCATTTGTTTGAACTTTAATTCTGTGTATTGTCAGTGGGGGATACTCACTCGCATGTATCCATGTGGAAGCCAGAACTTTTGAGAGTCAGTCCTTCCCCTCCATTGCGGGATATGGGGCTCAAACTCAGCACAGGCCTGCACAGCAAGCCCTTTACCTTCCGAGCCCTCGTGCTCCCCCGACTCTGCCTTAACTCACCACAAGTGGGATAACCTAAGCAACCACAGCCTGTGTGTTACTGACATTCTCCCCCTTCATGGCACAGCCTTCCAGCAAAGGTGTCTTCAACTTGTCAATTAACACAGTATTACACTTGCCTATCTTTACATGTACCTGTGTATGTAATTGTGGTGGGGGACACACAGGCCACAGTTCATGTGTGGAATCAGAAGCCATGCCGGTTGCAGGAATGAAACGTAGGTTGTCAGGCTTTCCTGACAAGCTCACTGAAGCAATTTCTCCCAAATTCACAATGTACCTGAAAATGACCTTGAATTTCTGGGCCTCTGCCATCTACCTCCAAAGTGCTGAGATAGTCCTAGTGTTCGTACCACACCACACCAGCCTGGTTTATGTAATACTAATGATCAAACAGAGAGAAGGCTTTGAAAGCTAGGCAAGCACTCCACCAGCTGAGATACACCTGAAGCTCAGCAAGGTTTGAGGTGTTTTGTTGTTGTTATCTATTTTTGCTTTTTTTTTAATGAAGGAGAAATTACCATATAAGAAGAGATACTTCGGGCCGGGAAGTGGCATCAACGCCTTTAACCCCAGCACTTGGGAGGCAGAGGCAGGCAGATCTCTGTGAGGTCAAGGCCAGCCTGGTCTACAGAGTGAGTTCCAGGACGGCTAGGACTATTTCACAGAGAAACCCTGTCTCAAAACAAATAATTTGTAAGAATTTTAGTGGCAAGTATCTAAAACTAGGAGTCTGAGACAGAGACCCCAAAGACAAGGCCTGGGAGAGTTAGAAAGCTGTTTGTCAAACAAATATAGTGTACTGTGACTCCCAGGATCACCTGACCCAGTGACCTAATTCACGCTGAGCTGAGACTGTCGTAGCTCCCAGCAAAGTGCATTGGCTGGAGTCCTGTGGATGCGGAATACCTGTGCCTACTTGCCCTTGTTCAATGACGGTTTACACTTTAACCATATACTCATTAGCAGCACCCAAGTTGCACTGTCCCTGGGAACATGGATGTTTTCTGAGAGAGAAACAGGTACGAGTGTTGGGACTTGGCCCTGGACATGGAGAGTGTGAGTCAGCTTATAAGTCTAGCCGGCAGGGTAGAGGACACTGTCCTTGCGTTAGACAACCAGTATTGGAGAGATCTGTCTTGCTTGATGATAACCTCCACTCTCACCAAAAAGGTTGGGTTGCAGGAACAAGCTCTCAGTTGCCAAGAAGATGAGCTAAGGCCCGCCACCGGCCTTGCTCCCAGGCTAGTCTGGACCTGAGGCCGGGACAGCTGTGTAGCACCTGCTGTTTTAATGTAAACGTCAGTTCCTTCCACTGGGTGTGATGGAGTGCCTATGATAGAAGCACTAAGGAGGTAGAGGCCGAAGAATCAGGAGTGGAAGGTCACCTTTTGTTACATGCAACCCTGCAATACCCCTGCTTGCCCCCAAATCCCAAGAATGATCTTTTTCATCTTCAACAAGGTCCAGCTTAGCACAATAAATTCACGTCATCATCGGCATGAAGTTCTTGGAAGGGTACCAGATAAACAGCGTCCACAATAGAGACCAAAGTAAAGACCAGCTTTATAAGCTAGGCCAAGAGGAATCCAGGAAGGAAATAAAGGACCGTAAGTTTGCTGTTCTTGCAGTACTGGGAGCCTAAAAAACAATTTGAGCCATATTACGCCTTGAATAACAGAAATTCAAAGTCATCCTTGGCTACTTATTGTACTCAAGGTCAGCCTGGGCTACATAAGACCTTGTTTCAAAACAAAACAAGGAAATGAATTTCTGCCTGAGAGTTACATATGGTCATAGAGGCCTGTAACCCTGCTTCCCAAAAGACTGAAACAGGGAAGTCTTGAGTTCAAGGTTGGTTTGGTCTACATATACATACACACATATATACATACATACATACATACATACATACATACATACATACATACATGCAAGGTCCTGTCTATAAATAAATAAATACATGCCAGAATGTAGTAACTTAAAAAACCCAAGGCCTACTTAATAGCTAACCAGTTGTGTTTGTCGGTTTATTGTAATCTTTATGAGAATCTGAAAAGAAAGCATTAATCACTCCAGGCTGGGATAATCAGGAGAAACTTAGGCAAAAGATGAGGTGTCAGGTCTGATGAACTTCCCTGGGGTGGTGGTGTTTTTCAAGAAGGGGTTCTCATGCAGTCTGGCAGGGCTAAGCACAGAGTCACCATAGGTGATGGCGACATATCCTGATCTTCTCATGTGCCTCCAGAGTGCTGGGATCATAGGGTGTGTGGTGGCACCTGGCCGTAGGACTTCATCAGTCTCTGAGTGAGTTTGTGAGATAGTTTTCATATCCGTGGGAAAACACAGAGGGACGTGTGGGCTTATGGCGCTCAGACAGTGGCATCAGAGCCAGTGGACTCAGTGTGCATATCATCTGTCAAAGTTTCCTCTTTTCCAAATAAGGGGAAGGAACACCACAAATACAATGGAAGCCCCTGATAGATTGCACAGTGTGAACAAGTTAACAGAGATTTAGCTATGGAAGCAGAGTTTGGAGTTACACCGCTGCCCTATTTAACACGAGTGGAGATCTTCGGAAAGTGTTGATACTTGCCAACAGCTGCGGCCAAGTCTTATTGTACAGCCTGGCCCATCATGCCTAGAGCCTCGAATGGAGAGTGATGCTCCAGGGTGTGGGTTGTGGGTACTGACATTGCAATGACAAGGAAGATATCTCCATGCACAGTGAGGGGGGCTGAGTATGCGTCTAGCATTCCTGTAGCCCACAATTCAGTCCCGAGTACCATTCTACTTGGGCTGGGAAGGGTGAGTGTGGGGTGTACAGCTTTAATCACAGTGCTTGGGAGGCACAGGCAGGAGCGCCTCTGTGAGTTTCAGGCCAGCCTGGTGTGTATAGCATAGCAAGTCCTAGGCTACATAGTGATACCCTATCTCAAAAAAAGGGGGAGAGAAATCTGGTGTGACAGCTCAGAGGTTAAGAGCCATGGCTGCTCTTGCAGAGGACCTGGATTCAACTCCCAGAACCCATATAGCAGCTCACAATCATCCATGACTCCAGGGATCCCATGTTAGGCATGAATGAGGTGCACAGACATGCATGCAGGCAAAAAAAAATCCATACATGTAATAGTTTTTTGTTTGGTTGGTTGTTTTTTTTTTTTCTTTTTTTTTTTTCTTTTTTTTTTTTGGTTTTTCGAGACAGGGTTTCTCTGTGTAGCTTTGTAGACCAGGTTGGTCTTGAACTCACAGAGATCTGCCTGCCTCTACTTCCTGAGTACTGGGATTAAAAGTGTGCGGCTCTGCCCGGCTTCATATAATAGTTTTTTAAAACCTCATAACAATGGAAGAAGAAGGGGCTGAAACAAGAGGCCCAGATGAAGTGCAGATTCGGAAGGCCAACAGGAGGAGGCAAACAAAGGCAGGCGTTTGACTCCGCTGAGATTAACTCTTGGTTATGCTGCTTGGCCTTGGGCTGCCCTCTTATCACTCAAACCCAGGTTCCCTGAGGTGAAATACACTTCCTCTGGGGTTGAACTTTCTGACGGACTCCCCCCAAGCCCTCTTCTCCTCAGGTCATCAAACCAAGCTAATCCAGAGAATCCTGTTCTCTTTACTGAGAACTGGTCCAGGGAAGGCAAATAAAATATAAGGGAGGATGCTATGGGTTGAACTATGTTCATGCACAGCAAAGACGCAAAGGTACCTGGGTAAAGCCCATAGACCCCATGAAAAGCTGGTAGGAGCTATCTCTTTTGTCCTGTCCTTGAAGGCCACACCTGCTCCCATTTTCTGGCACCTAGGTATGCTGGTGGGAGGGAGGGACACATTAGAGCAACCACAGAAAGTCTCCATTGGGTCAGAAGTGGGAGTCTGTGGTGCAAGATGTCCTCCTTGGCTTGCAGACTCCTCTCTCCAGATGTATCAGAAGTGGCCAGTGTGAAGCTCACTCTTCTGCTCTCCAAACCGGTTGATGAGTGGCATGGGTAGAGGGCTGCCTTTGGAGTGTATGGCGACATTGTGATCTCAGAGTGTTGCAAAGCACAGAAAGAGGGAACCGAGCATGGCTTTGAGGTTGGAAAGGGAAAGAACCCTGTGTTGTATGTGGAAGAAGAAAAGGCTTGGGAGTAGAATGACCTTTGAGATCCGTCACAGTCTTCCCGGTGCATCAGCTATCTCCGTAAGCACCAGCTGACGTGAGAAGTACTGGTAGAACAAGAAGATGGAAATGTAGAAGAAACACATTTGTCACCTCCAGAGAAGGGCACTAGACGTTCCTCCATAGAAGGTCTCGTACGGGATAGTTTGGATTGAATTAGGTGTAAGTGAGGTCATGAGGCTGGGGCCCTCATAATGGAATCGGTGCCTTTACAAGAGGACAGTGTGGGGTGGAGTGCTTGCTGCAGAGGACCCAGGTTTGTTTCCCAGCACCCATGGTTAACTCCAGCTCTGGATAACGCACTGCCATCTTCTGACCTCCGGAGGTACTGCACTCACTGCTCAGTTGGCGCCTCCAACTCCCCCTGCACAATCCGGAAGCCCCATTCCTGTCTGTCTCCAAACCCCTCCCTCCCAGAGATCCTCCGAACAGAGGAAAGGCACCAAAACACATTCTCGTTCTTGGCGAGTATTGCAGCTTCCTCCCGTGATGCCTCGAGATGTCCACGTCTCTGCTGAGCGCTCTGCTTTTGAGCATACTTGGGCACAAACCCAGATTGTGACATGCACATCATCACCCCTTGCCTACAATCTATAAAATTTCCCCCGCCTTAGTTCGAGCAGGTGACTTATCTGGTGTCCATTTGGAATGGTGAGGTGGTGAGCTCACCCAGGTTCAATAAACCTGCTGTTTGGCTGGATCTGGTTTACTGCTCCGGCAGAGACACTTACTATCAGGTGTCAGAAAACCTATTATTCCTTTCACATATGTACACACACCAACCCATCTTCCTTCCTTCTTTCCTTCCTCCCTTCTCCCTTTGTCCCCCCCTCCCGCCCTTAAAATTTACATTCTGGGTGACAGAGAGAGCAGAAGTGACAGAGCTGGAAAGATGACTCAACAGGTAAAATCATTACCACCAACTTGACAACCTGAGCCCAGTCCCCAGGACCTTGTCGTGATGGAAGGAGAAAAAATCAACCAGTGCCTTCTCTTGGGCACTTTCCCTTCTGTTTCTTTTACTCAATTTGGATGTATTAGTTTTTGTTTTATCTTATGTTTATCCCTTAGAAGCCCGTTTGCTTTCTTTCTTTTTTTTTTTAAGGTTCATTTATTATGTATAGTGTTCTGACTGCATGTACACCTGCTTGCCACAAGAGGGCACTAGCTCTCATTATAGATGGTTGTAAGCCATCATGTGAGTGCTGGGAATTGAACTCAGGACCCTCTGGAAGAGCAGCCAGTGCTCTTAACCTCTGAGCCATCTCTCCAGCCCCTGCCTGTTTGTTTTCTGATGAGAGGCGGAAAGGGTGTGGATCCAGATGGGAGGGAAGGTAGGAGGGCCTGGAAGGAACAGAGGGAAGAAAAACCATTGTCAGTATATATTATATAACAAAAAATATACTTTCAATAAAAGGAGGGAAAAGTTATCTTCTGACCTCCACACTTGAACTATGGTGCATGCAAGCAAGCAAGCACACACACACACACACACATACACACTAATGATGATGATGATGATAAAATTTAATTATGAACATACACTTTTAAAAGTGACATAGATGTTGAATTGTGATCTCATTCTTTTCCCTATGGTCCTGCTAAGTGAGACAACTTGTTCTGCCTAGATGCTTCCTTGTATCATTAGCACTTGCCTTTCCATCTCTGGAATATACTAGATTTTTATTTATTTATTCATTTATTTTTGAGACAGGGTCTTGTTATGTAGCCCTGACTGACCTGGAGCTCACTATGTAGACCAAGATGGCCTAGAACTCACAGAGATCTGCCTGCCTCTGCCTCCCACGTGCTGGGATTACAGGTGCCATGCCCAGCTTGGGATATATACTTCTATACATCTTTTGTTTAAACACTATGATTTAAGCAGGTAAGAAATAGTAAAAAACAAAAAACAAAAACAAAGGTGTGTTTAGTTCTTATTCAGGTCTACTTTTTTTTAAGATAAAAGACATCTTAACTATACATTTAAAGCAAAGCAAAGCATAATCACTGAAAACTTTCCCAAACTACATTGTTCACTGGACAGCAAGATTCTAAACAACAATGTGCTGGGCTCCTGGGACAGAGCTTCCTTGAATTGTTGAAGTTTGGTAATTAAGCTAGCCTCCATGGTGGAATCGTTAAGATTTTCTATTTTTATCAAGCTGCACTTTTAAATCCTGAAAACTGTTCAGCTCTTGACTGCTATAACCCTATTTCCCTGTTACTAAGGGCATGTAAAACAGATTAAGTTCGCAGTTACGGTCCTAAAGAAAATATGAGGGAGATGTGCAAGACCTCGCTCCAAAGGTGTCCCTAGGGGCATCATCTTAACAGCAAAGAGGGAAATAACAAACTCTTCAACAACAAAGGATTGCTTAGATCTGCTTTCATACAGCAGCCAGAGCCAGTGAGAAGTGTGGTGAAATTCTACTAATCTGATATGCCCAGATACATAATATGAGCTAATAAAGATTTCTGACTTTCCATCAGTTTAGTTTACATCATGCACAAGACCCAGGGTTCGTAGACGGCCTACCGGCACATGCCTGTGATTCCAAAAGTTGAGAGGGAGAGGCAGGAAGACCAAGAATGCCAGGACCAGTCTTGGGGACACAGTGAATGTGTGTCCTCCTGAAATACAGGAGACCCTGGCTCAAAACAACAACAGAAAGCCAGCTCAAAGACGTTTTAGATGATCCCACGAAAAGGGAGATACTCCATCCATACCAGTAGCAGCAGAGAGGGCGGTAGTCATCAGGGCTGTGAGCCTCACATAGACACCCTGGTTAGAGAACGGGGAGCCTGCAAACAAACGTTCACAGCACTGCCCAGCAGTGTGAGGTCCCCGGGAAATGATGGGACTGACGGGAATGAACTCCTGCCTTGTAACAGCTTCCAAACCGACTAGTTAGAGTAACAGGGACAAAACAGATGCTGCACTATGAGGGTGCTACAGCACAATTTGAATTTGGCTTCTGGAGGGTCTGGGGGAGCGGGAGGGACAGGGCCTAGAGTAGTCCAAAGTAATCTCAAACTCAATACACAGCCAAGGGTTTCCTTTGTTAGAAAGGTATTTCACAAAGAAACAGTCCAAGCACAAGGGACCCAACAAGGCAATTTCTTCTTGCAAAATGAGTGAACCACACCCTAACACCGGGCCAGCAAGCACGCTGGGACAGGAAGCTTTTATCCTAATGCAGGTGGGGACAGTGTCTCATCCTCTTGGTGGGAGCTTGACCTTGCAGTCTGAGGCAATTGGTTAATAAATAATCAGTGCAGAGAAAATGAAGGGGAGGGAGAGCTCAGCCTCCCTGAGTCATCAGGTTCTTGGATGCAGCAGGACATTTATAAACAAAAGTTGGTCAGGTGGGAAATATAAGATTTACATAAAAATTCTACAAGGTTGAGGGAGATTTGTGGAATATTGGCCTCTGGAGGGATCTAGTCACCTCTGAAAGGGAAAAAACGTTTCTCACACCACAACCTTCTGATCTTTAATCCAAGTGCTGGGATTACAGGTTTTCTTTGTTGCTAGAAAGAAACCCAGAGAGTACTATGTATACTACATAGGTCTGCTAACAAAATGAGTTAAGAGTCTAGCCTGAGTGCTTGTCTCTTAAAACAAAATAAACCAGCACTTTGGTGCCTGAAGGAGGAAGATTATATAGTGAAGAGAAAGAAAGGAAGGGAGGGAAGAGGAGGGGTGAGGGGGAGCAGAACATGGAGAAAGGTAGAAGAGAAAGAAATTGAGCATGATGACATCCTTCTGTGGTCCCAGCTTAAAGGGGTAGAGGAAGGAAGATTTAGTTCAAGGTCATCTTCAGCTATATAGCAACCTGTGAGGCCAGCCTGGGCTACATGAGAGCCTAATTAACGGTGTGTAAGTGTGGAGTAGCTGTTAAGTAAATAGTTACAGGAGATTTCCACTTTCATTCAACAAATTGTTATCATATTTCTTCTACATTTAAGACCTTGGACAGAAAAAAAATAAAACAAAAATGACCAATTGTGGTAGCTCGTGCCTTTAATCCCTGCATTAAGGTCAGAGGCCAACCTGGCCTATATATATAGCAAGTTCCAGGAAAGCCAGGAGTACAGAGAGAGACCCTGTCTCAAAAACAAAAACAATGGGGTGAAGGGCCCGAGCTAATGGGTTTAGCTCGTTAAATAACTATAATAAAAGAAAAGAAAAACAAGAAAGACCTTGTACTAACTGCTCATACTCATCTATAATACTAACTCCAAAGGATTTGGTGAGCTCCATGGGTTAAGTGTATAAAGTTGACTGACATAAGGTGTCTCTTAGGTCTAAAGCAAGCCCCCCAAATGGCAGTGCTGGTGACTACATCCTAAACAGAAGAACCTGGTAAGGAAAAGGATTATTACTAGGTAAACCGCCGCCTACAGTCATCATTCCTCAGAAAAACCAGTAGCTCCTTTATCTATCCCAACAGTCACCAACCTCAAGCAAGAGCATCTAGTTCCCGTTAACCTGAGCAGGCTGCTGAGTAGCCTGTAAAACTCAACCGCCTTCCCGTCAGGCTGCTTTCCTGTCTTCAGAGGCAGCCTGGTAGTTCATTCCCCTAATAATCTTTTCTTCCCACCCACGGAATGGTTGCGTTCGGTGACTTCACTGTACCCTCACTTCCAGTACCTAATTCAGGAGACAAACAAGGTTCCTCGTTTTTAAAATACCTTATTTTTATTTATGTGTCTTGTATGGATATGTGCGTGAGTATGGTGAACCCATGGAGGCTATCAAAGCCTTTGGAGCTAGTATAGGACTATGAGCAGACCGCCATGGCTGCTGGGAGTCAAACTGGTCCTCTGTGAAGGCAGTGTGTGCTCTTAACCACTGAGCCCTCTTTCCAGCCCAAAGTCTCGCTGACTTTACTCACTCCTTGGCATCATGCGTTGTTATTCTTTCTTCTTTAATTTCTACTGAACCTCTGACAAAACCAGAATACCTAATGCAAGATTAACCGTGGGTTACCATTGTAAGAAAGATATGAGTACAGACAAATAAATTTCATTTTCTCTTAGCTCGTTTCCTCTTGGTGACATAATGCCATAAAGGCTTAAGCCTTTACCTCTAGAGTACATTCTAGAATAAATCGGGAAGGTCTTCCTGCACCAGCTTCCTGAGTGCTGAGATGACAAGTGTGCACCAAAGATGAGTCCCACTTTCCACCTTGCTGACCAGGTTTCTTTTCCTATGATGTGACGGCTACTCTTGATTAGCAGCCTGATGACATTGGGAACTAAAGCCCAGAAATGGAGGGCATATCTGTGAGGGGTTTTTGCTTGGTTTGAAGTGGGTGAATCCACTTCTAGTCAGGACTTTGACATACGAAGACACACTCCTTTGATCCAGATCTTTTGTTTGTTTGTTTTGTTTTGTTTTTCAAGGCAGGGTTTCTCTGTGTAGCCCTGGCTAACCTAGAACACACTATGTGGATTGGGCTGACCTTAAAGTCAGAGATCCTCCTGCCTCTCCTGGGATTAAAAGAGCCCAGTTTTTCTATTGGCTGGCTTTTTGATCCGAATCTCATGGCGGGAAGACACACCTTTAACCTGGCCACATGTTCTGCTGGAGTCTATATATAGAGAAACATGGAAGACCAATGCTGGAGTCTAGAGAGACATGGAAGACCAATGCTGGAGTCTAGAGAGACATGGAAGACCAATGCTGGAGTCTAGAGAGACATGGAAGACCAATGCTGGAGTCTAGAGAGACATGGAAGACCAATGCTGGAGTCTATATATAGAGAGAGACATGGAAGACCAATGCTGGAGTCTATATATAGAGAGAGACATGGAAGACCAATGCTGGAGTCTAGAGAGACATGGAAGACCAATGCTGGAGTCTATATATAGAGAGAGACATGGAAGACCAATGCTGGAGTCTAGAGAGACATGGAAGACCAATGCTGGAGTCTAGAGAGACATGGAAGACCAATGCTGGAGTCTATATATAGAGAGAGACATGGAAGACCAATGCTGGAGTCTATATATAGAGAGAGACATGGAAGACCAATGCTGGAGTCTATATATAGAGAGAGACATGGAAGACCAATGCTGGAGTCTATATATAGAGAGAGACATGGAAGACCAATGCTGGAGTCTATATATAGAGAGAGACATGGAAGACCAATGCTGGAGTCTAGAGAGACATGGAAGACCAATGCTGGAGTCTATATATAGAGAGAGACATGGAAGACCAATGCTGGAGTCTATATATAGAGAGACATGGAAGACCAATGCTTCTGCTCTTTGCCTGCTTGCCCTCCCTGGTCTTGTTAGCAATTCCATTCTTTCACTGGTGTTAGGGCCTACTTCTTTGGGATTCCAGCCTTGTAGACTAAGCAACTACTGGACTCTTGGACTTTCCATTCACGGCCAGCCATTGTTGGATTAGCTGGACTGCAGCCCGAGATCTGAGATTGCAAGTATTTTTCCACCACTCCCAGTTTATGTGGTGCTGGGGATTGAACCCAGGGCCTTGTGCATTATATGCAAGCGCTCTACCAATCAAGAAACATCACAGTCTCTCTCTCTCTCTCTCTCTCTCTCTCTATCTCTATCTATCTATCTATCTATCTATCTATCTATCTATCTATATATTATATATATATAAAGTCTCATATTGTAGCTCAGGTTGACCTGCAATTTACCATATAGTTCAGGCTGGTCTTGAACGCATGGCAGTCCTTCCTCCTTCATTTCCCAAGTGCTGAGGTCTACCTCGGGATGCACCCACCCCCACCATGCATGCTAAGTGCTCTGACTAACCTTGTCTCTTGGACAAGACAACCAAACCCTGGAGAACTAAACATGATCCCCGGTTCACACAGATGTTAAGTGTCGCGGTGGGGATCCAAGCCTAGGAAATGAGTTTGAAGACTTCCTGTGCTTTTTTTATTTAACTGTCCCTCCAAACACTTGTATAGTACTTGTCCTGTTTCATTTTTTTCCCATTTCATAGCCATGACCAGCCCGGAACTGGGTATTTGGACCAGGCACGCCTCCAACTTACAGAGATCCACCTGTCCTGCCTCTTGAGGGCTGAGATTAAAGGTGTGCACTACCACTCCTGACCATTTCGGTAGTCTTTGAGATGGGCACTTGTAACTTCCCACTTCAGCTTCCTGATGACTGGGGTTCCAGAGGTTCACCAACGTGCCCAGCTTCAGCCCTTCCTCCGTCTTTCCTGGGTCTTCCGTCTTCCCTGGCTGTCAAATGGCTGTGCCTATTCTTCAGTCCACAATGAAGAATATGAGTCACATAAAGCGTCTGAGTTTCCCATGTCTCAGCTAATGCAAGAGAAACATTTGTCCACCCCCCCCTTTCACTCATCTCTGTATTTTGAAATCTTTCTACCTGAATTTCGAAATTTCCATAGAATAAACTCAGCCTGGGCAGGGTCAGGCAGCTACCTTGAGCTAGTAAACAGCAGGGTCAGGGGAGGTCCAGTTCAAGGCCACTTCTCAAGAACTGGTAGCTCTTGCTGAAAGGACAGAGTGGGTGGGAAGAACAATAGAAGGAAAAGAAGGTTCCAGCAGCATTCATACAAAAAAAAATAGTAATGAAGGGACTCTGAGAAACCGAAAGCGTTTAGCAAAGTCATGTGAGTACCTATGAAGTTATTCTCCTTAGAGTTTGTGTTTTCAAAGAGAAAACAGTGCAAAACTTAACAAATCGAAACTGCAGTCACATGGACCCAGGTATACACGCTGGTTGTGAGTTCATCAGCTGTGTTCCCTGTTCTGGTTATTTGAGTTCAAAGGGGAACGGCAGCACCGTCTACTAGTTAGAGGTGAGACCAGATAGCTGTACACCATACTCAGCACAGTAAGTACCCCGTAAATAATGATTGAGGGGTAGCATAGACACACGCTGCTAAGTCTGATGACCCAAGTTCAATCCCCAGGACTAACATGGAGAAAGGAAGCCGGGCGTTGGTGGCGCACGCCTTTAATCCCAGCACTCGGGAGGCAGAGGCAGGCGGATCTCTGTGAGTTCGAGGCCAGGCTGGTCTACAAAGTGAGTTCCAGGACAGCCTCCAAAGCCACAGAGAAACCCTGTCTCGAAAAAAAACAAAACAAACAAACAAACAAAAAAAACATGGAGGAAGGAGAGAACCAACCCCTGCAGACTGTCCCCTGACCTCCACAAGTGGGCTACTCCCCCTCCCCGCACAATAACTTACAAACTTAATGTATAGTAAAAGCAGCTAACATTGCCAAGCAGTGGTGGCACATGCCTTTAATCCCAGCATTTAGGAGTCAGAGGGAGCCAGATCTCTGTGAGTTCAAGGCCAGCCTAGTCTACAGAGCTAGTTCCAGGACAGCCAGAGCTACACTAAGAAACTCTGTCTCAAAAAGCAAAGCCAAAATAGAAAAACGAAAGAAAAGAAAAAAGTAGCTGATATTATTTATGAATTTTCTTTAAGTGACTGAAAATTTTTTTAAAATTATAGACAGGGCCCCAGTTAGGATGTACAAGGCCCTGGGTTTAATCCCAAGCACTGCATAAATGAGGGTATGGTGGCTGTTGCCTGTAACCCAGGGGTGGTGGCTGTGGAAAATCAAGCCCATTGTCTGCACTTACAATTCCAGGACTCTGGAAGTTGAGGCAGAATCATTGCCACAATGGAGCTGCATAGTAAGCTCCAGGTTAGCCTGGAGTATAGCTTGAGGCCTCACCTCAAACAAGTAAGTAGGTCCAATCCCCAGCCCAAGATAAAATTAAAATACAGTGTGCTTGTTTTGGGGGAAGCTTATCTCATGTGGCCCACTCTGGTCTCAGATAACCTGGGTTTCCTGCCTTCACCTTCATAGTGCTGGGAGAGCCAACAGGTGCTGCCTGCCTGTCTCTGCAGTACTGGGACCAAATCCACGACTTCGGGCATGGTAGGCAGGCATTTCTACCAAGTACCACTAAAATAACGGCTAAAAACAGAGGGCGGCACGTGTGTTCTGTTCTTTCTGACCCAAGTTGTCAGTCACAGGTACCCGGAGAAGCAGTGTGGCTGGGACTCTGAGGACATCAGCTGTTTTCTTTGATGGATGTCTGTGGTTTCTGATCTGCAGTCTGCTTTGCTGCAAGATTTTCGCATTGATTCCCTGCAGAGGAATCTGCTCACAGATGTGACTACAGCAGAACCATTACCAACATCCCCTCCAGAGCCTTCTGGCATTGATTTCCCACTGTCCTTCCTGAGGAGTGGGGGGCAGGGGTGAGAGTCTTGAAGTAAAGGAAATGCTGAATCTCTCCTCTCTGCTGCAACTGACCCAGAGGCACCTGCTTTTTCCATATTCATCGTGACAGATGCAGAGATAAGCAGGAAATGGGCACTGCCATGCCCTATAAAAAGCCATTATATGTGACAGTGCCTCGCCTGCAAGTCCTGGCACTCAGGAGGCCATGGTGCATAGATCACCAAATTTCTGAGCCCTGTCTGAGTCCAGGATGAGCAACTTAGTAAGCCCTGTCTATATATTAGGAAGAAAGACATTATTTTTCAGATTTTCCATGTGTTAGTAGCCTAGTGGTTCCATTTTGCTAGGCATGTAGCTCAATGATAGAATGCTTCCTAGATATGTGTAAGGTTCTGGTATTTGGAGGTTTGATTGCATGGCTAGGGGATAGTTAGTTGGGTTTTGGTTGTGGGGTCTTAAAAATTGCTAGAGAGGGAGGGAGGGAGGGAGGGAGGGAGGGAGGGAGGGAGGGAGGGAGGGGGAGAGAGAGAGAGGAGGCCAGAGGACAACTTGCAAAGGTCAGTTCACCTTCTGCCATGTGGGACCTGGGGATCCAACTGAGGTCATCACACTTGGTGGCAAATTCTGTCATTTAGTTGTTATTTTGTCTTGTTTTGTTTGATTTGTTTTTATTGTTGTTGAGACAGAGTCTTACTGTGTAGCACTGGCTGTCATGCAACTGTATGTGTTGACTGAGTTGGCTTTGAATTCACAGAGACTTGGCTTCTGCCTCTGCCTCCCAAGCACCAGCATAGGACACCACACCTGGCTTGGCATTCTTAACTGCTGGAGAAGCCAGGCTGTTCTCTGAAATACACCTAGTAGAATAGTGTGCCGTGCAATCTTTTGCTTGTTAGTTCACGTGTTATGGTTAGCAACTATAAATATAAAGGAAGAGTGAATTCTTTAGGCAAGTTCATAGCTCGCTCCTTCCTTCCTCCCTTCTTCCCTCCCTCCCTCCCTTCCTTCCTCGTTATATAGTCGAGGATGATCTTGAACTTCTCATACCTCAGCCTCCACCTCCAGAGTGCTGGAACTCTAGGTTTTGAGACCGAATTCAGGGCAATTCTACCAACTGAGTTACATCTCTAGTCCCATACTGTGAATTCTTGATTTTTCTTCTACTCACGAATTCTGCAACTATAGTCATGTGCTATTATGGCCAGTGCACTCTCTGTCTCTCTGTCTCTCTGTCTCTCTGTCTCTCTCTCTCTCTCTCTCTGTGTGTGTGTGTGTGTGTGTGTGTCTGTGTGTGTGCACGTGCGCACACGTGCGCTATGCTGTTATTGAGAAAGGACTAGAGTCTCAGGCATGCCAGGCAGGTGATCTCCCACTAAATTAAGTTTCCAGGTCCTCCTTTTAATGGGGGATATCTTTCTGTGTGCTGTGAATATGTTTCTCTTATTGGTTGATGAATAAAAATGTTTTGGCCAGTGGAAAGGCAGGATGTAGCCAGGCAGGAAGTATAGGCAGGGCTACCAGACTAGGAGAATGCTGGGAAGAGGAATACAGAGAGAGTTCCCAGGAAGACACCATGTATCGGCCAAAGGAGTAACATGCCAGAACATTACAGGTAAGCCACAGCCTCATGGCAATACACAATTTCTTAGAAATGGATTAATTATTAAGAGAGAGCTAGCCAATAAGAAGCCTGAGCTATCAGCCAGACAGTTTACAATTAATATAAGCCTCCATGTGTTTATTTGGGACTAAGGGGTAAAGGCACTACAGCAACTTACATCTTCATCCTTTCCCTCTCTTTACAATGTTGCAAGGGTCAAACCTGGGACTTTCCTGTACTTATAGACCTATAACCTCAGCCAAATTATTGTTGTTGTTTTAGAGACAGGGTTTCTCTGTGCTTCCCTAGCTGTCCTGGAACTCTGTAGACCAGGCTCACTTTAAACTCAGATCTGTCTACCTCTGCCTCCTGAATGCTGGGATTAAAGATGTGCACCACCACCACCCAGCCCAAATTAATTTTTGACATATAAAAGTTCACACATTTGTGAGATAATGTGTCATGTTTCAAGATTCATGTATATATTGTGTACAAGGCAAACACTTTCGTTTTTCTTGTTGGGTTTGGGGTTTTGTTTTGCTCTTTTGAGACAGGCTCTCACTATGTAGTGGAGCTTGCTATATAGACCAGGCTAGCCTCAAACTCATAAAGATCCCCCATTTCTGCCCCTCAAATGTGAGTGCTGGAATTCAGGTGTGTGCCACTATGCCTATCTTATTTTGTTTATTTTGTTATTATTGAGTTTGGACCAGCCTCAAACTTCTGATCCTCCTGCCTCAGCCTCCGAAGCTTTGGGCTTATTGGCATGTGCCCTCTTCAGACCTTGCCATTTCTCTGTGTAGTGCTGCTTGAATTCGGTAGGATGGCCTTTGATATAAGATTATAGTGTATCCTGTTTGACAGGTCGCATAGCTGCTTCTCTGCTCCCAGCAACGGCACTGGCATTTCCATAGCTGCTGCCTCGTAAGAAGACAGAAGGGCAGCCAGTTTCACATTAGGGCCAATAGAAGAAGAAAACAGGCTAATGGGATGCATTCAAGCTAGACTCAGACCAGAAAGCAATTATGGCATAGTTTGATCCTGCTGGGTCTAATTACCTCATGCCTGGAAGAATTTATGGATAAATGTAAGTTAGTTCTCTTTGTGTGACCTTTTATATACTCATATTGTTGTTTTAATGAGTTTTTTATTGCCAGTGATGATGTGTTATGTTGATATTTTGCACTGAAGGAGGAAACGCATATATTTTTGAGAGGGGGCATTTCATATAGTCATTTCATATAGAGACGACCTTCAACTTCTGGTCTTCCTGCCCTTATCTCCTGAGTGCTGCCATACCTGGTTTCATGTTCTTCTTTTAATGTCCTCAAATTAAGAAAGTAGTTCTGGTACCCACTGATCTATGATGTCTCTTCCTGCAACATCTGCTGCCAACTGTAAAGGGGCAGGAGAGGACCCTCCTCAGCTTCCAAGATGCTTAGGCTGGCAAGTTCAGGTGTATCTAGACATAAAGCATACCCCAGGAGTCCCTGGTTCATAACCACGAAGTGAACCACACCTCCACACTGCCACCATGCTGTCTCTGATGTAGAACCAAATTGCCAAATGCTAACCACTCAGAAAAGAGCCAAACCCAAACAGTATTCTGACCCTTTTTATGTTTGTTTAGAAAAAACAAAAACCAAACTGCTGGCCAGTGGTGGCGCACGCCTTTAATCCCGGAACTCAGGAGGCAGAGATAGGCAGATCTTTGTGAGTTTGAGGCCAGCCTGGTCTACAAAGCAAGTTCCAGGATAGGCTCCAAATCTACACAGAGAAACCCTGTCTCAAGCAAACAAATGAAACCTTCTTTTTCTGGTTTCCTTTCACACCCGAGCGTAATACAAACTGTGTTCCATATAGGACAAGCAATCTGAAATTTGAGGTGATTTAAAAAGTAACAAGGTAACACTCAGATAGAAACGGGAGGAGCAGGAGTTCAAGACCATCCTCAGCTACAAGAAATGTTCTCAACTCCTTTGTTGGTCATTGTCTCGAGGAGAAAGCTAGGAAAAGCTATACTTTAAAAACAGTTCTTAGCTCTGTCCTTCCCAGAGGCTCCTAAAATCCATCTATCATTTGCTCTTCCCGATTTAGGTCATTAACATTTAACCGCTACCATCGTTTCCATGCGTCTGTTTCTCAACTGCCCCCTGTTTCTAATTATGGGGACACAGACTATAAATGAAGTGTCCCACGTCTATTTATAATCCTCAGCTTTTGTGAAATGGGATAACAAAGTTCATAAATGCTTTTTCTGGAGATGCTCTCGTTGCTCTGACTTTTTGTGGTGCAGGAACAACACTATGTGAAAGATCCCTATCCCAGGCTCTGCCCTGAGATTGTAAGGCTATGCCTTAAAGACTTAAAGTTTTCCTGTTTTCGTTGTACTTTGTACCTTAATACCATCTTAGAGTTTCTATTGTTGTGATGAAACACCATGACCAAAAGGCAAGTTGGGTATGGGAAGGAATTTTCGGCTTATGCTTCCATATTGCTGTTCATCACCGAAGGAAGTCAGGACAGGAACTCACCAGGGCAGGATCCCAGAGGCAGGAACTGACTGATGCAGAGGCCCTGGACGGGTGCTGCTTACTGGCTTGCTTTCACGGGCTTGCTCAGCCTGATTTCTTATAGAACCCAGGAATGGCCCCACTCATCATGGGCTAAGCCCTGGCCCACTGATGACTAATTGAGAAAATGCCTGCAGCTGGATTATGGTGGCATTTCCTCAGCTAAGGGTCCTTCCTCTCTGATGACTCTAGCTTGTCAAGTTGACCCGAAACCAGCCAGTACAAATACATTGAGGGAAGCAGGTGACAGAAATAGAACGCATCCAGTCCTATGTATGTTTTCATGACATGGGGAGAGGCAGAAGCACAGACTCAGCGTGACACACACGACCTCTGCTCTAGTCCAGGCATATCGGTAGATGGCAGAAGAGGCCCCGAGCTCCATCTCAGCACAGTCGAACGATGCCGCCCTGTCATGTAGGGGTTGTCAGGCTCTGTGCAAGTTGTGTAAATCCTCTGAGCCTCACTATGTGAAAAGGGGAAACGAAAGAGATACAAGTTGTAAACAGTGTGTGTGTTAAATATGTGACAAACACAACTTAAGGAAGGGAGGGTTTGGCTATTTGGCTCACGGTTTTAGGAGTGCAGTCTGTCACTGTAGGGAAAGCATGGTGGCAGCGGTGTGCTGGAGCTCACCGCATTACATCCACGGTCAGGACGTGGAGAGATGTGAATAGTGGTGCTCGGCTCACTTTCTCTTTCATAGTCGGCCCTGGCCCCCAGCCCGTGCTGCGTGCAACTCCCACATTCAGACTGCGAATCTCTAGAAGCATTCTTCACCCAGAGGTGTCTCTCTGTGGCTAGCCTGCAGCCAGTCACACGGAGATCAAGCACCACGCATGATTTAATTTTTATAACACAGACATACACATTCTTACTTGCGAATTATAATAATGCTATACATGGTCTACGTAATCCACTAAACTGGTGTCAGTGTGCTCATTTGTTGTTGATAGCTGAGACAGTTGGTATTATGCCCATAGGATTATAGGTGAGAATTTACCAAGTGATCACTGTAACCATGGAGATACCCATGTTCAAGGCCAGACTGTCTAACCAGCATGGCATCGCCCAGTGGCAAGGAGGCTCAAATTGTGTCAGAATAAAAGCAAGTACCTCTCCCATCACCTGACAGATCTTTAGTGACTTACCGAGCCTGCTGCAGTAAAAACCACCGAACTGCTTCTCAAGGACTGTTCAACTAAGCCCTGCATGCAAGCCAGCTGGGCCTTTAAAATGCAAGGCTATTGTCTGGTTGGCTGTCTGTTTTGGGTTTCATTTCGTTTTGATATTGTTTGCTTCACCTTTCTGAGAAAGGGTCTTTCTGTACCCCCAGCTGGCCTCATGCCTCAGCGAGCCTCCTGTGTTCGCTTCCTGAGTGCACCACCACACTCAGCTGGAGTGTAGCTTTCGTAACTAACCCAGACACGGAAATTTGGTATCTGGGCATCGAGCCTTTCAACAGGCTTCTCAGGTGAGTCTGATGCAAGACACTTTGAGGACAGAATGACTTGACAAAACTGTGAGTGTGGCCATGTCACTGACTTGCTCAAGCTCTTAATTGGTTCTATGAAGCCACAGAAGCCAACTGAAAATACCCACCAAGGCCACTTCCATTTTCACATGTCCTGGTCTCCAGTTTCCTCTCTCTGTCGAATGCTGTGAGCTGGAAATTCTGTCAACGGGGGACTGGATGCGGCTTTGTGAGCCAGAGCTGGGGGCTTCCTGCCCCCTTGCCTGTACTCACAGCATCCAGTCACCCTGTCTGAAATGCTTTGGTTTTCCCTCCATTTGAATTTGGATGTCATCTCTCCTCCTCCTCCTAGCAGTCCTGGGTGTCCTAGAACTCCCTATGCAAACAGGCCTCAACTCACAGAGAATGTCCTGCCTCTGGCCCCTGAGTGCTGAGATTAAAGGCATGCTCCCTCATGGCTAGTGATGGGGTGCTGTTTTCTGTTTTGTTTTGTTTTTTATTTCCTGTTTTTATTTTTTGAGACAGGGTCTCTTTATGTAGCCCTGGTTGTTCTGGGTTTCTGTACGTAGACAAGGCTGTCCTCAAACTCCCAGAGCTCCACCTGCCTCTGAAATGCTGGGGTTAAAGGCCTTCAGCACCATGCTGGTGTTTGTAATTTTTGAAAATAGGTCTTGGTATGTCACCCAGACAGGCCTCAAGCTTGCTATATAACTGAGGAAGACTTTGAATTTCTGATCCTCCTGCCTCCACTCAGTTTCTGCTGTGATGAAGATGAGAATCAGAGTTTCCTGTGTGCTGGGAAAGCTCTCTGCCCACCGAGCTGCATCTCTAGCTGCACAATGTGCTTTCTCGCTCCCTTCTCTGTTATGCGCTCTGGCTGAAGCCAGCATCCCCATTCTTTTCATAGATTCTGACCACTGATGATGTACTCTATTATAAAGGTTTGCTTTTCGTTTTTGCAAGACAGGGCATTTCAAGACAGGGTTTCTCTGTGTAGCCCTGGCTGTCCTGAAACTCGCTCTGTAGACCAGGCTGGTCTCAAACTCACAGAGATCCGATTCCTGAGTGGTGGAATTAAAGGCATGCACCACCACTGCTGGGCTACAGCTGTTATTTTCTCAAACAGCGTATCTATGAGAAATGAGAGCCTTGAGGACAGGAAAGAGGCGTCAATTTTGGTGTCAACCACAGGACTAACTGAACAGATTATGCAAGAGAAAAAGGAAGTGTTGGTGAGATGTTGCAAGCTGTAGACTGAAGAGAAAGAGGAAGTGCATCATCATTTAGGAGGGAGGGGCTAGGAAGGCTGGGATTCCACCAATAGGGAAGGCCTGAGGTCAAAACGTATACAGTGAGTGGCGCACTCCAAAGTCCCAGTGTGTCAAGGAAACATTCATACACGTACACTGCATTGCCTTGACCACCACGGTCCACAGCAACCAGTCAAAAGCAGCTCAAATTCACAGATGAAGAAAGAGGACGACCGTGAAGGTGAAGAGGTTCCCGTGACCAAAGCCAGTAGCTGTCCACTCCTTAGTTTGTTCTAATTTCTTTCCTGTTGCTGTGATGAAATATTCTAACCAAAAGCAACTTTCCATAAGTTTCCCTTCCATTGCGACCCCCGGGAAGGGACCCCCGACCCGGGGGGTGAGGTGATGAGGGTCGCTACTAATTTGGTGGGCCTTCACGAGCAGATCCGATCTGGAAAGTGAACTTCAAGAGGTTAATAGAATCAGGCTCAAGACAACGTTCGCTGATCAAGAGCCTTTATTTTTTGGGGCGCGCTGGAACTTATAGAGGAAGGACCTCAGGGGGTGGTACAAGCATGTAAATCAAGTCTCAATTCAAATATACACCAAATACGGTAAAGACAAAGCTGTAATTTTCCATCAGTCATTAGTTGCATTCCACAAATGCTTGTCAGCGTAAGTCAGGTGCAGGAAACATTTTTTTAGGCTTAACCTCCAAGTCACAGTCCATTATTGAGGGGAGTCCGGGAAGGAACTCCAGGCAGGAGCCTGAAGCAGAAACCATGGAGGACTGCTGTTTTCTGGCTCACCCCAGGCTCATGCTTAGGTAGCTTTCTTTTCTTTTCTTTTATTTTAGGTTTACGAGACAGGGTTTCTCTGTATTGTTTTGGAGGCTGTCAGTCCAGCCCAGCCTCGAACTCACAGAGATCTGCCTGCCTCTGCCTCCCGAGTGCTGGGCTTAAATGCGTGCACCACCACTGCCCAGCGTTTAGGTAGCTTTCTTATATAGCTGAGGACCACCTACCTGGAGAGAGGGGCTGCCTACAGTAGGCTATGCTCTCCTACATAGATAAACAACCAAGACAACTTCTCATTGTCATACACAAGCCCAGAGATCAACCTGATAAGGACAATTCCTCAGTTACTTTCTAGGCTGCGCTGAGTTGACAATTGATGCTAACTAACTAGACCACCCTTTATCCTGCCCCTGGTGACTAGTGCCATATTTGACCCACAGTAGCCTTCGTCATTAAATGCTGCACAACGAGTAAAGTCAGAGACAGAACATGTGTTTAAATCCACCTGGTAGGCCTCACTGTTCTTCGCATCCACTTACTTTTAACAAAAATTCTACCTGAAAAAAATTGCCCATCATTGGGCTGGAGAGATGGCTCAGACGTTAAGAGCATGGACTGCTCTCTGCCAGAGGTCCTGAGTTCAATTTCCAGCACCCACATGGTGGCTCACAGCCATCTACAATTCAATCTGGTGCCCTCTACTGGCATGTAGGCAGAACACTGTATATGTAATAAATGAATAAATCTTTAAATAAAAAAGGCCCTAATTGCTGGGCGGTGGTGGCACACGCCTTTAATCCCAACACTCAGGAGGCAGAGGCAGGCGGATCTCTGTGAGTTCAAGGCCGGGCTGGACCGACAGCCTCCAAAACAATGTGCGGAGATTGACAACACAGAGACTCGTTCAACGATGTAAAGAAAACTTTAAGCAGGCCCCCAAAAGGCTCAAGAAAACTTCCCAAGAAAGGCTCCCTCCAGAGAAGCTTCTGCTCTCTCCTTACCCCTGGCTGGTTCTCTCTGACACCAGAAAACTGCCTTGGGTGTGTCTGAAGAGGTGGTTAGACTTTGGAAAAGGTTGAGGTCAGGGCGTTCCTCGGGCCAGCCCTTTTCAGGAACTTATTGCCCCGGGCATTTTATTGTTTTTAGTAAACATTGTTTTATAGCTGCCTACTCCCAGGCTTTTGGGGAAGTGGGTCTCTGCTCAAGGTCTGGTGTCCCCAAAGCATGCTTGATACTCGTGTTGGTGTGCTGTGGGATATTCCTTTACACCGTATGAATATGCGTCACTATGATTGGTTTAATAGCCATGCTAACCGGCCAATGGCTGAACAGAATAGGTTAGGCAGGCGAGCCAGACTAGGAGAATAATGGGAGTAAGAAGGGCAAGTCTAGAGTTGGCAGCCAGGTGCAGAGGGAGCAGGAGATGAACGTGCCACGCTGGCAAAGGTACCACACCGACACGTGGCAGAGTGTAAATGAAGAACACGGGTTAATTTAAAATGTGAAATCAATTTAGTAATAAGCCTGAGCTATTGGCTGAGCATTTACGGTTGATATAAGCCTCAATGCATTTACTTGAGAGTGGCTGTGGGTCAGGAGAACCCCGCTTGCTTTGGTGCTTGCCTTTAATTCCAGCACTCGGGAGGAAGAAGCGCATCCAGATCTCTGGGAATTCAAGGCCAGTCTGTTCTGCATAGTGAGCTTCAGGCTAACCAGGGCTACATTGTAAGACCAGTTTTCAAAACCAACAGCAACCGAAACAAAACAAAACAAAAAATAAGCAAAGGGGGCTGAGTTACAGCTTAATGATAGAGTGTTCGCTTGAGAGACAAGGCTCACCATCATAAAATTAAACAACATAAAATAAAAGTGTCAGCTGGGCATGACTGCATACCTTTTATTACAGATGCAGGCAGATCTTGAGTTTGAGGCCAGGACTGATACACAGAGAAACCCTGTCTTGAAAATAGAAAAAAAAATTAAAAGCCTCAAAAAGAAACGCAAAAAGGTAAAGACTGGGAGAAACCTGGTGAGGATCAAAAGAATTTAATATTTTGTAGTATTGCGTACAGTTCACTGCATATTGTGTATCAGCCTATACAACTGCATTAAGTCTGTTACTCTCTCCAACCTATGTTTTCCCTCCTAGCTCAACCTCCTACATGCTGTTACCCACCATACGCAGGTACGAGCTTTATTTTTCACCTTGTCGTTTACACAGTACTGGGGAACAAACCCGCATATCATACAGTCTAGGCAAGCACACCACCACTGAACTACATCGAAAACGGTCTCATTCCATAGCCCTGAATGTTCTGGAATTCACAGTGTTGCCCAGGCTGCCCTAAAACTTTCGATAATCTTCTTTACCTGGCCTCCTAAGTGCTGAACTTGAAGGCGTAAGCCATGATGTCTGTCTTGTCTGTTTTTGAAACACTGCCGCGTTCAAATGCAGCCGAGGCTGTCCTCGAACTCGTAGCAATCCTACTGCCTGACTGTTGGCACTGTATTTGTAAGCCAACAAGTGGGGTTCTGGATGAAGAAACTTTCCACTCACCCCCCCTCCCGCCCCCAGCTATCTCTCCCTTCCTGATTAAAGTATTGAGTCAATCACCGAAATGGTCATAGGTCGGCTCTGAGGCTTATTAAGATACCAACTTGGAGACCAGATAGTCATCCCGTCTCCGGTGGGTGTTCTCAAACTGCACTTTGCAGAACTCTGAGTGCGGTCGCGGGGTGGAAGGTTCAGGTTTCACCCTCCGGAGACCTCGAGCCTCTGCAGCGCCTGGTCGCTCGCGGAAGAGCGTTTGCAAGCGGCGGTCGCGCGCTCTCCCTGCTCTCCACCGAGAGGCTGTGCGACGCGGCTGGCCGAACCAGGAGGCGGCGATCCGGGCTGGGCCGGGACTTCCTTCCTCCGGGGAGGGACAACAGACACCTCCCCACCCCACCCCCGACAGCCCACACCGAGCTCCTGGCAGCCAGCGGTGCTAGCGTGCAGCGATGGGCTCCCTGCTGAGCAGCGACAGCTCCAAGTCCGCGCCCGCCTCCGCCACCCCGCGGTCCCTGGAGCGCAGCGGGGACACCGAGCTGCCCATCACCTCCTTCGACTGCTCGGTGTGCCTGGAGGTGCTACATCAGCCGGTCCGGACCCGCTGTGGCCATGTGTGAGTGTCCGGGAGCTCGGGTGTCGCGCCCACCCAACGGGAAAGGATGCCTGGGAAGCGGAGGGCACAAGGTGGGTGGGTGGAGAAGCAGCGACTACTGGGGAACTGATGCAGGGCTGGTTGTGGGACGCTTACACAGGACTGCGAGAGCCGGGGCTCGTGAGACCATAGGGCAGGGGGATCCCACCATGCAAGGCGGTCCAGCTGATTTTGACTGGTCCGGGGGTGCCTCCCACTTTCCTAAGAACCTGGGTGGGTTTTGTTTTGCTGGAGCTGTGCACATGTTCCAGAGCCGCCGGAGGTCTGTGCTGTAGAGGATCTGCACAAACTTTTAATTCCCACCCAGTCCTTTTCCCAACACTCACAGACGCGGACCCCCTTTAAGGTCTCAATAAGACCTTCTTCGTATTGCCAAACGCTTTCTAAGGTTGCTCAGACATTTTGCTCCACGCCACTAAATTCACCCACTTAAAACTCGGCTGCAAAGTGACTGGAGGTTGTGTGCTACCTGCCAGCCCTTGTCTCTCCCAGAACCGAAAGTATAGACAGTTTTGTTTTGTTTCGTTTTTTCAAAATCTTGTGTCACGCTGTGAAAACTCAATACTGTTGCAAAGCAGTGGTAGTTTCTAAGGCTTTAAAAATGACGCCCTGACCATAATGGGTGTGCTCTTGTTTGAATAAGCAGAGTCCTTCGATGTGTGATTTGTGTTAGTCATTTGTTCAGGCAGTTTTTTTTCTTGGTTACGTGGGTCTGAGTTATGTGATTGCATACATAGGTCAAAAGCAAAACCCACTCCACCGTCATCTCTATGAAACTAACTACATCGAGAGAAAGCAACAGAACAAAAACTATTTGCTGGGGCCCACTTTCAGCTTATCAACCAAGCCAAACCAAACCCTGTATATAAAAAATGCAGAGCAGGGCGGTGGTGGAGCACGCCTTTAATCCCAGCACTCGGGAGGCAGAGGCAGGCGGATCTCTGTGAGTTCGAGGCCGGGCTGGACCCACAGCCTCCAAAACAATACAGAGAAACCCTGTCCCATAAAAAACAAACAAACAAAAATGCATATGCAGGGCCATGTTTTTTAACAGCACTTGAGTGAAGCTTGACAAATACGGATAGCCAGGGAGGAGAATGTGCCACCCTCCCACACAGTGTTTAAATCAAGAGTGCTCTGGGCACTTCATTGTGGCTTATGTTTAGGACCTGGTTTTTTATTTTGTTTGTTTTTCCAGCTTTGTACTTTAAACTCAAGGCTTACATTTTTAACATCTTTTCCAGTGACTGATGTTGTTTCCTAGGTGTCTCAACACAGCTCTTTGACATACCATCCAAAGGCCAGCTTGACAGAGTGAGAGCCAAAATTCTGTTGTGTAATGTCATGAAATATGTTGATTGGATTACAACAATAGCCTAAGGAGAACTACATTTTTAAAGACCTATTTATTTTCCTTTGGGGGTCTCGGGGGTGAGTTTGGGTCTAATGAAGGATCTGAGGGTGGCCTGAATCGTTTTGTTTTGTGACTGTCACTATGTAGTATTGGCTAGCCTGGATATCACTGTGTAGATCTGTCTGCCTCTGCCTCCTGGGTTCTAGGATTAAAGGTGCGGCCACACTCCAGTAGCCTTGACCTTGACCCTCCTGTCTCCACTTGCCCAGGGATCACTGACTTGCACGCACCCGGTGTCCAGTTTCTATCAGGTTGGGGGTCCTTGCATGGTAAGAAAGCTCCCTACCAACTCCACATGCTCTACTTTGTGAGTGTGTGTGGAATTCAGGGACTTGTAAATAAATCACTAAGCAAGTGCCTTGTGCCTGAGCTAGATCTCCAGAGCTTTAGTTTAACCTTTACTAACATTAAAGCTTTGCAGTTGAACCAAAGACGGACAATAAGTCTTGAGAATCCCTTCTACGGCACTGAAGGGCATCTTTGCTGCTGCAATCAGATGACTCCAGATTGTTTCCAGGGGTCGGACTTTGAACACAGTAATTTGTTTCTGCCAAAGGATAATATAAGCTTGCAAAATGTTACATGTATTTTCGTTTAATCTTTTTTCTTTGTTAAAGTGAATAGGAAACTGGCCACTGGGAAAACAGTCATAAAAAGCATAACAAGGGCTGGACAGACAGTCTTCCCTCCCTTAGCTGTTCTTTGTTTTGACAAATCTATGTCCATTGTTCTGGCTGTGGGCAGAATTTCCATGTTCTTCCTTTTGGCCAATTTGGGCCCCTTCCACTTTACAAATGTTAACCAGGGTCCTTTTCGCACTGGGGACTGTTGTTAACACCAGTTGTACATTCTAATGAATTACTCCTTGCTGCTGAACCTAACTTGGAAAATGAGAAAATTGCAAGTGAAGCCCTTTGTTTTTGTTATTCCATATCGAGGTTGGATTTTTGAATGGGGCTGTTTCTGCTGATTTTAGCTTATAGCTCTATCGAAAGTCAAACTTGCATAGTGACAACTTATTTGATGGATGAATGTATAGATGATCCTTTTCGAACACAGTTGTGGCACAGTGCCAGTTGAGCATGACTGAAAGTGCATTTGAAATCAGTACAGCCCCGAGCCATCTTGCAACCAAGTGCTTGAGTCTCAGAATCTGAGTCTCCTCTTAAATGGTGAGAGATGAGATGTTGTGAGCATTTGAAGTGTATAGAGCCCCATAAGAGGGCTGAGAGCTGGGAATGTGGAGTGTGCTTGCACAGCAGCACAAACCAAGCCCTGGACTGGATTGCCAGTGCCACACACAGAAAAGACTCAAAATGTGGTTTCTGTTTGCTCCAGGCGCCTTATAAGCCAAAGTCCATAAATAAGTATCATCATCATCTCTGTTTGACAAAGGGATGCATGTATCCCAGCTGGCCCTGAACTATGTAGTCAAGGGTGCCCTCCACTTTTGGTCCTTAAATTTCTTCCTTCTTTCCTTCCTTCCTCTTTCTTTCTTTTCTTTTTCTTTTTGGAGACAGGGTCTGACTAGGTTAGGCTGGCCTTGAACTCAGGGATCTTCCTGCCTCTGCCTCCTAACTGCTGTGATTAAAGGCGTACGCCACCATGACTGTTTCTTTTGTCTTCCCAGCTGAGATTACAGGTAAACTACACATATGGTGCTGTGTATCAAACTCAGGTCCTGTGCCTGCTAGACAGGCTGGGCAGGCACTCCACCACATGGACTGTATCTCCAGGCCTGTTTGATTTTCAATGGAACTTCCGGGTTTCCAGTTAGTTCATTATTTGAGTGAGGTGATACATGCTGCCCAGGATAGGATACGGGGGAAGGGAAGAGGCAGCTTTCAGGCGTTGACTCTCTTTCCATCTTGTCTGTCTTGGAGACTGTCCTCCAGTCGCCAGGTGTGGTGGTAGGTGCCCTTACCCTTAAGTGGGTGTTTTGCTAGTCTCTTGTTTATTTGAGACCAGGTCTTGTGTACCTCAGGCTGGCATTAAGTTCACTTTATAAGCAAGGATGACCTTGAACTTATGATCTTCATGCCTCCATCTCCCCTTCTGTTTGTGGGTTCTAGAGATGAAACTAGCAAGGGCCTTTCTCCTTGGAGCCATCCTGATGGCCAATGTTTTATACTTTAGACAATTTTCTACAACTACAGGACTCAGTCTCTCTCTTTCTAAAACAAGATCTCATTCCATATCCCAAGCTGGCCTGGAACTCACTGTGTAGACCATGGCTTTTCCTGAACTCACAGAGATCCACCTGCCTCTGCCTTCCTAGTTCTGGGATTAAAGGCGTGCACCACCACGCCCGACATCCAGTGTTTTATATTTTAGATTGATTATTCATATCACAAAAACAGTTCTAAAAGTAGATTAGGGGCCGGGCGTTGGTGGCGCACGCCTTTAATCCCAGCACTCGGGAGGCAGAGGCAGGCGGATCTCTGTGAGTTCGAGGCCAGCCTGGTCTACAGAGCGAGTGCCAGGACAGCCTCCAAAACTACACAGAGAAACCCTGTCTCGAAACCCCCCCCCTCAAAAAAAGTAGATTAGGAGAAAAGGACTTTGAACATTTGCTTTGATATTGTCAGAGAAATAAGGAAAGAGAGTTGCTGACAGTGTGAAGAGAACTGAAAAGGAGCCTGGTTTGTGGCTACAGGGAAATCAAAGGGTCGGGGTCATTGTTCACTGGTAAAGGACTTGTCTAACATGCATGAGGCCTAGATTCAGTGTCTAGTGCCAGAAAAATCAACCATTCTGGGTGTTATAGACATGCCTGCTGAAGAGGGCTAGGGATACATATTAGCAATTTTGCCGTTACCATGATAAAACGTCTTGACCAAGGCAACCTATGAAAGGAGGAATTTACTGAGGCATGTAGTTCCATGATGGCAGGGTGGAGGCATGGCCGCTGGAAGCTGAAAGCTTCCGTCTGTGAACACAAGCAGGAAGCAGAGAGAGTGAGCTCAGAATGGCTGACATCCAGAGTCTTTAAATTCGCAAAGTCTGCCTCAGGTGATACACTTCCTCCAACAGCACTGCAAGCCCTAAGCCTTCCCAAACACTGCCACCAGCTGGGGACCGAATACTCAGATGCCCAGAACTATGGGAGATGTCTTCAAACCACAGGCTGTACTGTAGTGGCAGGGTTTTTGCCTCATATTCACAAGGCTTGGGATTCAACCCCTTAGCATCACACACTCAAATAGAATCCAGGAGTTGCTCGGTCCACAAGGCGGGGTGTCTCAGCTGGTCTTCAGAACACACCGGGATCCTGAAGAAGTGGGCTGGAATGCCAGTGAAGGAATGGACATGGCAAGGGGAAGCAGGCAGAGAGCGAAAGCTTTGGTCTCCCTCCCTCGTCCTCAGCAGAAGGTGTGGCCCAGATCAGAGGTGTATTTTCCTGCCTCACCATCGGATTGAAGGCCTGTGTCTTCCTACCTTAAAGGTCTGGGTTAGAAGTGGATTTACCTACTTTAAATTAAGAAAAAAAAAATTCCTCACGGGTGTGCCGTCCATTTTTGCATTTCGGTTAATTCCGGATGCAGTCAAGTTGACCACCAAGAACAGCTGTTACAGACCTACTGAGCATTTAGCAATCTGGAAAAGAGAATTTAAAATGTGACTGTTTATACCAGCTCTGGTGGGGCATGCCTGTAATCTCAGCATTTGAAATGTAGAATCCTGAAGACTGCCACAAATGTAAATCCCGCCTGAGTATCAAGTGGTAGCCAGCTAAGAGTACATAAGGAGTCACTGTCTCCAAAATAACAAAATGCCAGAAACAAACAAGCAAACACAAATATCTCAGATCAGGGAAGCAGATGAAAGCTAAAAGATTTACATAAAAGGTCTAGAGCAGGGTCTCTCCACTTGTGGATTGAGACGCCTGTGAGAGGGTCCAGTGCCCTTTATACAGGGGTTGCCCAAGACCATCAGAAAGTACAAATATTTACATTATGATTCATAACAGCAGTAAAATCACAGTTTTGAAAACAATTTTATGGTTGGGGGTCACCACAACATGAGGAACTGTATGAAAGGGTTGGGGCATTAGGAAGGCTGAGAACACTGGTCTAGAGGTTGAGAATGGGCCTAAGCGAGCCAAGACCAGGGTGTGGTACAAGATGGAAAGAGCTGTATCTCCCTGGAACTCAGGGGAGACAAGTGCTTACAATCATAGACATGCACACCTTTCCTAGACAAAATGCTACCGAGGCCGTTTCTAATCACTTTGAGTGAAAATGTTACATTTGTGATTAAGTAGAAGCGATAAAGCCTCTTCAAAGTGGTGACTTCTGGAGTAGGTGTTTGTTTGTTTTGAGATGGTTCTTGCTATGTAGCACAACCCGGTCTAGAACCTGAGATCATCTTGCCTCAGACTCCTAAATGCTAGGGTTATAGGCATGCTCTATCACACCAGACTCTGGCGGGGTTTCCCTTCCTCTTGACTAAGGATTGAACTCAGGTCCTTGTGCTCAAGAGGCAGGCAGTCTAGCACTGAGCTACACCCCCAACTACAGTGCTTTCGCTCTTAGAGATGCAGTTCAAAGGTTTCTTTCTAGCTTAAGGTGAAACCATCTTACCCTATTATATATTGTAGGTATTTGTAATCTGCTTATGTATTATCAATTAGTGAGAACTCTCTAGAGAAACCATCTAGAGGACATGTGCCTCTGTGTGCTTGTTATGTTTGGCCTCTGGGTTATAACTGAGTTTGGTGAAGACAGTAGACAAATTTTGTGGCTTTTCTTCCCAGTATGAAAATAAGCATATACTCACTCCAGATAGGACATCAATGATGACCAAAGGGATTATTATTTCAAGTGCAACTTTGAGTTCATTTTGGGGGTTACTTATGGGAGCATGGTTACTCAGAGGCTTTGTCCCCACAAACCTCCATCCTAGGGTGGATGATGACCCTAAAGAGTGGTGTCCCTGGAGCTCCTTGGACAACCACTAGGTACGTCCACTCAAGAGTCACCTCTCCACTAGCAATTTTTAAAGGCTTATCTTTAGGTGCGTGCGCGCATGTGTGTGTGTGTGTGTGTGTGTGTGTGTGTGTGTGTGTGTGTGTGTGTGTGTGTAATGTGTATTTGTGGATATGTGCACACCAGTGTAGGTGCCTTCAGAGGTCAGAAGAGGGAGCTGGATTCCCTAGAGCTGCAGTGTTTGTGCACCTCTGATATGGATGCTGGGAACAGAACCCAGGTCCTCTAGAAGAGCAGGAAGCACTTTTAGCCACTGAATTCTCTCTCCATCCCTAGAGAGTTTCCTTGTTTCTGTAACAAAATGCCCAAGAAGCAACTTAGGGGAGGGTTTGTTTGGGTTTTATATTTTAAATTGATTAGTTATATCACAAAAAAGTAGTTTTAAAAGTAGAATAGGAGAAAAGGACTTTGTACATTTGCTTTAATATCGTCAGAGAACTAGGGAAAGGGAATTACTGAAGAGAAACTAAGACCTGAACTGAAAAGGAACCTAATTTACAGTTAAGGAGAAAAAAACCAAAGTTTTGGGGATAGTGTTCATTTGTAAAGCACTTACATAAAATGTTCAAGGCCTAGGTTCAGTGCCCAGAACCTGAAAAGTCAACTGTTCTGAGTGTTATAGATATGCCTGCTGAAGGAGGCTGGGGATGCATGTTAGCTACCTTGTGACCATGACCAGACAATTTATAAAAGAAAGAAGTCATTTGGGCATATGGAAGGCATGGTGGGCAGCGTATGAGGCAGTTGAACATACTTGGTCTACAGTCAGGAGGCAGAGGGAGATGAATTATGAAGCAGCTAGCTTTATCCTTCCCTTTTTGTTTAGTCTGGGGCCCCAGCCCCGGGGACAGTGCCACCCAGATTCTGGCTGGATCCTCTTTAGTTAACCTTCTCTGAAGCTGCCTTAGAAACATATCCGAAAGCATGTCTCCTTCGAGGCGCCAATCCCAGTTGAACTGACGGTGAAGTGAGCCATCACGGACTCTTCTGACTTCACTTGCATCCTGAGTTGTGTGAGCTCTCCTCTCCCCTCGAGGAGGGAGCGCTGGGATTTCTGGTGTGTGCCACCATGCTCAGCTCCTCCTGTAGACTTAACATGAACACTAGCAGACAAAGGCTAATTCTGTGCAGCCCGGTTCTTGGGTCAGGAAATTAGTGTGGCTACAACTAATTGGGAACAGCTAGGCTTTTTTCTTAGGCTGGTTTTTGTTATTGTTTTGTTTTGTTGTCGTTCTCAACATTAGTGTATGGTGGAAAGTCTCTAATTTCCTGGGAATTTTCACCTGCCGCATATATACTTTCAGACTTTATTGTCGGAAAGGAAGAAGCAAGTTCAAGGCCATGAAACTTAGATGGGGGGGGGATATATACCCAGGTTATAAGATAGTATTGGGGCTTGAACCCTGAGCTTTACAAAGGCTATGCAAATCCTTTACCAGCTGAGCCTGCCCCCAGCTCCAACGATCTGATTTCTCTCTCTATAAGAATTTTAAGAGAAAACTGATAATTAAACATGAGACCTCCATGTCCCTGCACACACTCTCCGTGTGTGTGTAAAGCCTTTTGTGCCACAACGATTGGGAAATTCTTGACTACCATTGTTCTGGTTGATGAACACTCCTTTAAAAGCACAATGTCCCCATTCTGTAAAGATTTGGCAATTAAATGTTGAATATTGGTTGGATTAATGAGTATAAGTGACTCCAAAAACAAAACATAGTTTGTAAAATTTGGCGTCATTCCATAGCACCGGTGTGTGTGTGTGTGTGTGTGTGTGTTACCCTATAACAGAATAATATTAGCCTGTGACTGTTGTCTTTGGTAACACCTCCCCATATTCCGTCCCATTTTCATACTTACTGTGCCAGCTTAAGTATTTTTTTTAAAGATTGTTTAGACAGGTTCTCACTCTAACCTAGACTGACTTGGACCACACTATACATAGCCCTGACCAGCCTTCAACTTAAAGCAATCCTCCTGCCTCCCAACTGGTGGGATTACAGGTGTGAGCCATTGAACTAGCCGACTCGAGGTTGGAATTCGGCGTTGTATCAGCACATCCATAGAGAAGCTTTGTGTTGGGTTCCTCAGTTAACAGGTTAGACTTACCACGTGCTGCCCACAGCCCCCTCCAGAACCCTCCCCCACCACCCCAGAAAGTCCCGGGTGCTTCTCTTTCCTGTTTCTTTCATTCAGAGTTCAGTTTTGCTCTGAGACTGGGACAGACGTCTCTCCAGTGTCCTTAGCTGTTTTCCTGTTTCCTTCCAGCACTCTGCTGGCCTCTTTAGTACAGGGATTTGGCTAATTGCTTAATTTAGACAACTAAAATGGAGCTCTAAAATAACAAATAGCAGTGCTGTAACTAAGTTTCCAGCTGGCTTCAGGGTTGGTCCAGTCATTATGGAGTTCCTTGTTGATTTTATCCGCTGTGCTACAAGGGAGGCCAGGGGCTGAGGGCCACACTCCTCACAGGGCTTGGCCCAGCACTTCCTGGAGATGGCCCTGGAGTGGCACCAAGCTTGTAAGACAAGCCTCACAGCTGAGCCAGATGTGGGACGTCCCGATTTCAAAGTCCTGGTATCGCACCTGGAAGGTTTCCTTCTGCCCATCGCATTTTCGTTCACAAATTACCGTATTTGTTTTATGTGTGCTTTGTGTGGACGTGTATGTGCTGCCTGGCCCGTGTGGAGGTCAGAGGACGGCTGGTGGTGTAGATGCTTTTTGCTGGGGGTGGGGTGGGGTGGGGTGGGGTGTTTCACTGACTGCATTCAGGGTTTTGAAAACAAGGAGCCAGATTGATTTTTCTTGCTGCTGCTGTTTGAGAGACACAAGGTCTCACTATGTAGTCTTGGCTGGCCTGTAGACAAGACAGGTCTTGAACTCATGAAGATCCTCCAGCCTTTGCCTCCTGGGTACTGGGATTAAGGAGTGTTCCACCACAATGGGCTGGAGTGAGGTTTTCAAAATGGTGTGCCATTTACATCCATGTTCAACTCCAGTCTTTAAACTACAGATTCTCTTTGTGTTAGACCTTCCTTTTGTGATTTCTCACTTCATAGCCTCCTGGTGGGTCAGGCTAGACAATCAAATACCTCCTTTCTGTGGTGTCCATTCCTCTCCCTTGGGGTCTTCATGGTAGAAAGAATCACACTCTTTCTGAGACAGGCTCTCATGTAGAGTCTAGGCTGGTCAACTGTTTATGGCATTGGGGTTGATCTTGAACTGTGGACCCTCCTGCCGTTGACTTCCAAATGCTGGGGTTATAGCATGTACCACAGCATCCAGGACTTTGTGCACATCAGCCGAGCTGCAGGACACCACAGTATGATTTACTCATGGGAACTTTGGGAATTCCCAGAAAACTCTCTATTGGGCAATTTCTCCTGATTGTCATGTCAACTTTCTGACAGAGTTCTGAGCAGCTGCAATTGTGCCTGGGTTGTGTAGGAGGGAGCCCATGTTGGAAGTGGTCCTGTGATCTTTCTCACAGTGTTACAGAAGTTTTTGTTTTGCTCCTCAGCTTTACTGAGGTGATAGAGTGTGACTCATACAGTGTACGATGAATTGCGGCAATTGTTCATGGCCCATAACAACACCACATGGAGATCTGGAACAGTGGGTTCCCTTACCCTGAGAAATCCCTTCCCACCCTTTGTGGTCATTCTCTGCCCCTATGGCTAGTGCCATCAGCCCCATCTACTTCTGGCATCCAACTTGGGGGATCACACAGCTAGTCGCTCTTTCATTTGCCAAAAGGGCATGGCTTTTGTTTTGCCTGTCTTGTCCCTTGCCAATGTCAACTGCCATTTACTGGTATGAGGCACTCGTGTGTCTTGGCTTTTTGAGTCGGGGTCTTGTATATCAGATTCACTAATGTGGCTAAGATAACCCTGAATTCCTCCTCCCTCCACCTCGGGATTTCTGCGATTACCACTATGTCAACCATAGTGGGACCTGGGGCTGCATCTGTGCAAACTGAACTCTACCAACCAAACTCTAGGGGCTTTAGAGACAGGATCTCACATGGCTCAAGCTAGTCTTGAACGTGTTTAGGACACATTAGACTTCTGGTCCTCCTTGTACTCCCTCAGTGACAGGTTTACAGCTTTGTTCTCTCACACCCTGGCGAAGGCACCAGTGTCTTGAATAAATTTATTCTAAACTTAAAAGTATATGAGGTGGAGGATAACGGGGGGGGGGAGGGGAGGGCACGGGAGGAAGGGAGGGAACGGGAGAGGGGCCTGGAACTGACTTGTGAAGCAACCTTGATTCTTATCTAAATTTAAACTGGAAAATAAAATTTAAAAAAAAAAAAGAAAGAAGAAAAAAAAAAGTATATGAGGTGGTTCATTTTTTTTGGTAGGACCTAGAATGACCTATGAAATGTTAAACCCCTTGCTTAATTCTGAATATCTTTCTACTTTATGTTTTAAGAGAAGGCTATGGACTGAAAGTATATTCTTGAAAAGTCCGCATTGCAAGTGGTTCAAACAGTCAACTGAAAGTAATATACTTTTCATGGTTCCCTGGACCAGCACTTAGGCTGGCCTTGAATTTGTGCGATCTTCCTCCTGTTCAGGCTGGCCCCGTCTACTCATCTCTCACTGCCCACCTCAGTTTATGCCCTAGGATTCCTAGCAGCCTTCCTGAACCTCAGCAAAGTGGTCCCTAGCTGGTGCAGTTTCTGGTTTTGCTTCCATTAGGAAAGAATTCCCAGTGGTTCTCCAGGTTCCCTTGGACTCACGCCACTGTTTTTCCTGTTTAGTTTTTGGAAACGGTCTTGTAGCTCAAGCTATCCTAGAACTCTCCTATGGAGCCCAGGTTGACTGAAATTCCCTGTCTCGGTCTCCCAAGTACTGGGAATATTGGCATGCTGATTTAATTTTTTTCTAATATGACAAAAGATATACCCCTGTTTTTATTTCATTCCTCTACCCCCTCCCCACTTTTAGCTTTTTGTTTATGCTCTTGCTTTGAGGCTAGACTAGACTCCAGTTGCTATTAAGCTGGGGATGACCTTGACCTTCCAGTTTCCCTGCCTCCAGCTCCCATTCGTGTCATCATGCCCACCTTAGGCCTGCCGGGCGTTGGTGGCGCACGCCTTTAATCCCAGCACTCGGGAGGCAGAGGCGGGCGGATTTCTGTGAGTTCGAGGCCAGCCTGGTCTACAGAGCGAGTTCCAGGACAGCCTCCAAAGCCACAGAGAAACCCTGTCTCGAAAAAACCAAAAAAAAAAAAAAAAAAAACCTCAGGCCTTATCAAACCGAGTCCTTCTGCAGTCTCACCTCTGACTCCCATTGAGTGAGGGCTTATCTGCTGGTACGTAAGTCATGTGAGCAAATAATTCAGGTTGGAGCCATTGATGGTGTATTTGAAAAAAAAAGTTTTTTATTTGAACCATTTGTAGCCAGGCAGAGGCATTCAGCTTCCAGCACTCAGGAGGTAGAGACAGGCAGAACTCTGTGTTTCAGGCCAACCTAATCTACAGAGTGAGTTCCTGGACAACCAAGGCCACACAGTGAAACCTTGTCTCAAAAAACAGAAAACAAACAAACAAAAACCCCCACATTTGAACCATTTGTAATGAATACTCTTAAAAGGATATACTTTAAAGGCTGTGCACGGTGGCCCACACTTTTAATCCTAGCACTTAGGAGGCAGGATCAGGCAGATATGTGTTAGTTTGAGGCCAGCCACGTCTACACAGTACATTCCAGCAAACAAGGCTACACAGTGCTGCCGCGCATTGGTGGCACATGCCTTTAATCCCAGCACTTGGGAGGCACAGGCAGGTGGATCTCTGTAAATTCGAGGCCAGCCTGGTCTACAAGAGCTAGTTCCAGGACAGCCTCCAAAGCCACAGAGAAACCCTGTCTCATAAAACAAAACAAAAACAAAAAACTACACAGTGCGACCCTTTCTCAAAAACAGACAAACAAAACAAGAATATTCTTTCAACTGGGCTTAGTGATGTATTCCTGTAATCCCAGGCAGATTATAGGAGGTAGAGAGTTAGTGGGTAAACTGAGCTTCTTCTTAAGGTTCTTAGTCTCATTCATAAAAGAATTTAGACAGGGGAGCAAGCCATGCCCTCCGAGTTAGGGTCCGACATATTTGGCAAGCAGTCACACGCAGCAGCAGAGAGAGAAAACCCAGACTGTCAAGAGAAGTATGCCTGGAGTTTGGAAGGAAGAAAGAGAAAAAGCTACATTTTCTGGATAACTCAGGAAAGTGGGAACTCCACAAGAGACTACTTCTAGGATAGGGTTTCTGAGAAGGAAACTCATTAAGTGGATAATTATTCTTGCCATCTTTTTATCATGGCTTGAGGAAATCAGCCTCTCTGAGGTGATTGATAGGCCCCCACTGCTTTGGGTCTCCATGCAGAGCCGTGGTAGAACTTAGATTCTGGTCTTTTTATCTTCGAGCAGTTGAATGGACCCTTAAAGCCCAGAGACGTGTCATTGTGTGGCTCTGGCTGGTCTGGAACCTGCTGTGTTGACCAGGCTGACCTTGAATTCCCAGGCTGGCCTGTCTCTGCTGCCTGGGTGCTAGGATTAAAAGCGTGGACTACCATGTCTAGCTCTTTTATTTTTCAATTATGTGTTTGCGCCTATGTATGAATATGTGCCCATATGAGTGCAGGTGTCACGGGAGGCCAGAAGACTCGGGTGCTGGGAATGGAACTCGGGTCCTCTGGAAGAGCAGTGAACTCAAGTGCTGAGCCCTGTCTGACGTATTCTCTGTTTGCTCTGAGTAGATTCTGCCGATCCTGTATTGCAACCAGTATAAAGAATAATAAATGGACGTGTCCATACTGCCGGGCATACCTTCCTTCAGAGGGAGTGCCAGCAACTGACGTAGCCAAAAGAATGAAATCAGAGTACCAGAACTGTGCTGAGTGTGGGAGTCTGGTGAGTAATATAGCCCATGTTCATGACTGCAAGCAAAGTTTTCCACTGAGACTATCATTCCGCCTGCTCCAGCTCCCCGACTTTGGGAACAGGGTCTCATTCTGTAGCTCAAGGGGGACCTAAACTTGCCGTCCTCCTGCCTCTGCTTTGGAAGTGTCCGATTCCATGCGTGCCCCCCCCCCACATCAGCTCCTTTACCATCAGTGTGAATGTAGCTCAGGGAGATTGCACCCATGGCTTCCTGCGAGGTAGGTGACTGCACCACATCCCAGCCCTCGTTTTCACGTGTGAAGGAGACGCATTAAGCTACCTGTGCGAGCTGTGAACTCTGTATCCTCATAGCAGCTAGCATTACAGGCTTGCCCCGCCAGCCGTTTAAACATTCTGCTTTCTCACCACCAACAAGAGCTGGAAAATAAACATTTTTAACATGGAATTGAAAAAACATGAAAATTCAAGCCTTTACTCTCAGCACACTGGAGGCTGAAGCTGTATGTCAAGGCTATCCCAGTCTACATAACAAGTTCCCATCAAGCCAGGACTAATACAGTACGGTGTGTCAGAACAGCAACAAATACCCGAAACAAAAAGCCAGTCCTCAGCCGGGCGTTGGCGGTGTACGCCTTTAATCCCAGCACTCGGGAGGCAGAGACAGGATCTCCGTGGGTTTGAGGCCAGCCTGGTCTACTGAGCTAGCTCCAGGACAGGCTCCAAAACAGAGAAACTGTCTCGAAAAACAAAACAAAAGTCAGTCCTCGCCAGGAGGTAGCGCATGCCTTTTTAGTCCCAGTGCTCAGGAGGCAGAGACCAGCCTGGTCTACAGAGCGAGATCCAGCACAGTCAAGGCTACATAAAGAAACCCCATCTGGAAAAACAAAAAGACTAGAGAGATGGCTCAGAGGTTAGAAGCATTGGCTGCTCAATTCCCCAGCAACCACATGATGGCTCACAGCCATCTGTAATGAGATCTGGCGCCCTCTTCTGGCTTGCAGGCATATGTGCGGGCAGAGTACTGCATACATAATAAATACATCTTTAAAACAAAAGTCAGTCCTCATAAGTCAAAGAACGCGGTTACTCTCCCACCTTGCCTCAGAGCCTGGAAACCAGCTGAACATTGTCCCCCGCTCCCTCTGAGTTTACAGGAAGATGCTAAACGGCCTCTGGACTTCTCAGCTCCCAAGAGAGACTGATTTGATCTGGCTACCTGCACCCCTCTTCCGGGGCCCCTGTCTCCTACTAGGCTCCTCTCCTGTCACCATCTTTCCCTTGAGACCTTACGGTCACATTCCACGCGTCAGTCACTGCCCACGCTCTTAATGCAAGGGCACATGGGGAACTTGGCACCTCCTCTAACTTCATACTCAGCATTTATCCACTAAGGCCTTTAAATGCCACTAAGGCCTCGGTGAAAGACATTTTTTTTTTTTTTTTTTTTGGTTTTTCGAGACAGGGTTTCTTTGTGGCTTTGGAGCCTGTCCTGGAACTAGCTCTTGTAGACCAGGCTGGCCTCGAACTCACAGAGATCCGCCTGCCTCTGCCTCCCGAGTGCTGGGATTAAAGGCGTGCGCCACCAACGCCCGGCCGGTGAAAGACATTTTTAAGTGTAAAGCCCAATTATCTATCATGGCCACCTGAGCAGAATTTATGATGTATCCTTTGGGAGCAAGCATCCAGAGACCCAACACTAATTTTCACACCTGTTTCAGATTTGGCACAAATAAACAACTTGTGTGTTTATTTTTATTAATTTATTTTACAGAGACAGCCTTACCATGATTGTCTATCCAAACCAACAGCATTCTCTCAGGTCCTGGGTGGATTCCTCACCTGATTCTGATCTCTGGTATCTGACTAATCAGGATTTTTGGTTAGTGTTTGTGTCCCTCTCTTGCTTTCGGGGCTGTTCTTCTGTCCAGGAATGCTTCCTGTTCCTTTACAAGTTCCAGCTTTGGGGACCTCACTGTCCAGGCCAGTTCTCTCTACGGAGCCTGGCCTTAGTATTTGGAGTACCTCTCAAAACATCTTAACTACCTGTGTATTTGATTATCTGCAGTATTAGAACACACAAGAGGCTCATTGTCTAACATCTCTTCAATGGCACCTTGCATAATTTTGTGTGTATGTCTAGATTATAAATTTGTCACTATGTTTGTCAATGTACAACCCCCAGGTTGATGCTTTTTCTAAGGAAAGCTTATCTTTCTTGAACAAAGAATATGATTTTTTTTTGAACCAGAGTCTTAGCCTAGTTTAGCCTGAAACTGTGATCCTCCTGCTTCAAACCCTCCTCCTCCCAAATCCTGAAGGATTATGCATGTACCACACCACACCTACTATCAGGCTAATTTTTTCCCTCCCTCCCTCCCTCCCTCCCTCCCTCCCTCCCTCCCTTCCTTCCTTCCTTCCTTCCTTCCTTCCTTCCTTCCTTCCTTCCTTCTGTTTTTTTTATTGTTGTTGTTTTTATTTGTTTTGTTTGTTTGAGGCAGGTCTCACTCTGTAGGCCTGCATGACCTGGGATTCACGGTGTGGATCAGGTTGACAGAGATCACTTGCCTCTCCTTCTCAAGTGCTGAGATTAAAGAGTCTGCCATAATACCTGACTCAGAAGTGTGTGTGTGTGTGTGTGTGTGTGTGTGTGTGTGTGTGTGTGTGTGTAATGTATGTATATACTTCTATATGATTAAACTAAGTAAAGAGAAGCCATATAAAGAGGATTCTTAAATTTTTATTGTGTGTGTGTGTGTGTGTGTATGTATACGAACGAACAGGCACACATGAGCACAGCTTGCATGTGGAAGCCAGAGTACGACGTGTAGGAATTGGTTGTCTCCTTCTTCTTTGTGGGGGCCTGGAATCAGTTGTCAGGGTTAGTAGCAGGAGCCTTTACCCACTGAGCTATCTCAGCAACCCCCAAGTAGATGTTATAGGTTACAAACGTTTCCCTGCTCCTCCTCTCCCTCCTCCCTACCTCCCACCCCCGTCACAGATGTAGTCTCACTGTATAGGCCAAGCTGGCCTGGAACTCAAGGATCTACTCACCTTTATTTCCCAAGTGCTCACCACTGGGTTTATATCTTTAATCCCATCACTGGGGAGGCAGAGGCAGGAGGATCTCTGAGTTCAAGGTCAGCCTGGTATATGGAGCTAGTTGCAGGACAGCCAGAGTTGTTATACAGAGAATCCCTGTCAAAACCAAAAAACAAAAGAGAAGACATGCCCCACCAAGTCTGGCTACAAGCATGTCTTTTTAAGATGACTACCTTGATCAGTCCTCCTTTTTATGGCTTTGATGGGTACTTTGTCACTGTTTTTGTGTTCTTGCTAACTTCTGCCTTTGGTTAAGCGACTGTGGCTATTTTTGTTTGTTTGTTTGTTTGTTTGTTGTTTTTCGAGACAGGGTTTCTCTGAGTCTTTGGGGGCTGTCCTAGAACTAGCTCTTGTAGACCAGGCTGGTCTCGAACTCACAGATTCACCTGCCTCTGCCTCCCAAGTGCTGGGATTAAAGGTGTGCATCACCACTGCCTGGATACTGTGGCTATTTCTGTCACGTGGTAGTTTTTGAAGCTGAACTTCCAGTGGAAGTTTGGGCAGCATGAGCTGGCTGTGGGCTGCCACCTAGCCACCGCTGTAGGAAGCTTCCTCCACGAGGAGATGCTATCAGTGTTTCTGATGAAACTGAGTGGAGTGTGCACTGTACTGTCAACATAGCCCTCTGCGTGTTTATCCGGGAAGAATAAGATAAAGATGGACTCCAAGAGCTGTGCTTTGTTAACCCTGATGGCACTAGGAAGTCTACTGTGCATCGTGAGCTCACAGCACGGCTAGTCATGTCATGAATTGGTGACATTTATGACTTCACCAAGCTGTGAGGTTTCCTTTACTTTATGATGGACCCTTGAAAAATGTGTGCATTCCATTGTCTTCGTCTCTATTTCTTTTCATCTCTTGCTAGTGTTTTTCTTCTTCTCCTATTCTTACTCTTTCCTCTTCATCTAGTTTTCCTTTTGTCCAAAATCTATTTGCATAACAGAATGCAAAACAAAATCCTTTGTTGCTACTCATCTTTTTCCCTTTTAAAAAACAAAATGCTTCTTAGAAGGAACAAATGTAAAAGCTCAACATTCAATGTTTCTGAAGTGTTAGGAGATTTAAAACACAGTATATTGTTATTATTGTTACTATTACTACTACTATTACTACTGCGGGTTTGTCTCTTCCCTGGCTGTCCTGGAACTCGATCTGTAGTCCAGGCGGGCCTCAAACTCAGAGATCTGCCTGCCTCTGCCTCTTGAATGCTGCGGTTAAAGGTGTGTTCATCTGGCTCAGCACTACTCTTGATAATTCCTGTACGTTGTGTTGTTTCATGAATAAATCCACTTAATTACTGCCCCAAGGTATCCTGATTTGAAAGTTATGGAGTAGGTCACATAGAGGCCCTTTCCAGCAGGAGTTTTATCTGATTTCCTTTGTGTAGGTTTGCCTCAGTGACATGAGGACACACATAAGGACATGTGAGAAGTACATCGATAAGTACGGGCCGCTGCAAGAACTCGGAGAGACGACAACAAGGTTTGTTTGAATTCAGTGGAATGTCATGCTAAAGTCAGTATGTTGATGGAGAATTTAGGCCTAGAACTTAGGAGGCTGAGGCAGGAGAGTTTTTATGAGTCTGAGGCCATTCTGGGCTATACATGAAAGTGCACTCAAATTTGAGTTTGAACATCTCTGTTTAAAAAGACTTCTTTCCTGTTTATGTGTCTTGCATTGTCTGCACCGTGTGTATGCTGTATCCACAGAGGTCAGATGACCACTCTGTGGGCACTGGAATTCCAATCCAGGTCCTCTGTAAGAACAGCCAATGCTCTTAACTGCTGAGCTATCTCTCCAGCCCCAAATATCTCTTTTTTAATCGTGGGTGATGGTGGCACACAACGCCCATCTTTATTTTCTTAATACTTGTGTGTGTGCGCTCCTGAGGGTATGCTGCGTCACGTGGATGCAGGGCCCTGTGGAGGAGGGAAAATGTGTTGGATCCCCTAATGGAGTCACGCAGAGTTGTGAGCCCTCTTTTAGGTGCTTGGAACTGGGCCTGAGCCCTCCACAAGAGGCCTTTTAACCACCGAGCCATCTCTCCAGCCCCCAACTTACACATCTTAACCTCAAAGTCCAAGGCACACTCTTTATTTTACTTGAAATTGCCTTGCTAATGTACATGCTACTGCAGGATTTGTTTTATAAGTGATGCCGTAAAATTTAAATTTAATTTTTGCTGAGCAGAGTGCAGATTCTGCTAGATTGAAGAGTAGTGGGGAGGAAGGGGACACATGAGTGGCTTTGACTGCAAGTCGATGGAGTTTATAAAAATTTAAAATATACGGAAACTAACTTAAACTTTAATTTCCTTTGCTGGTTAAAGTAATAGCAAAGACTCTTGCAGCTAAGTTTGGTGGCACAGGCTATAATTCCAGTACTCTGAAGACCAAGTCAGAAGGATCACCAATGCTAAGCTGGTCTATGCTACATAGTACCTTTGAGGACATCTTGAACCATGCAGTAAAACAAACAAAACCCCAGCCAGTATGGTGACAAATGCCTATAACCACAGCATTTGAGGAAGCTGAGGTAGATGGATTGCTGTGAGCTTTAGGAAAGCCTGAGCTACATAGCAAGACTCTTGTCTCAAAACTCACCAACCAGAAAAGGAAGCCACGTGGTGGCACATACTCATAGTCTCATAATCCCAACATTTAGGGGCTAGACGCCAGAAGACCAGGGTAAGCCTGGGCTACATAGTGAGACCCTGGCCCTCTCACAGAAAAGATACTAATGCCCTGTAGACCAGGCTGGCCTCAAACTCACAGAGACCCACCTGCCTCTGCCTCCCGAGTTCTGGGACTAAAGGCGTGCGCCACCAATGCCCGGCGGTTTTTTAAATTTCTAGTTAGGTGGCTACTCCCTAGGTGACCACTGTTGTAGTGGCTGTAATCCATTCTCTGCTCTCCCCAGGTGTGTGTGTCCGTTCTGTCAGAGGGAACTGGATGAAGGCTCTTTGCTGGACCATTGCATTACCCACCACAGATCAGAAAGGAGGCCTGTGGTAAGGATTCTCACCTACTGCCTGTCTGTCCGAATATAGTGTCAGAATTTCAGATGTATTAGAATCTGGGCATCTTGTCTCGTGCCTGTAATCCCAGTGCTTGGGAGGTAAGGAAGAGGGGACGCTGAAAGTCTGAGGCTAGCTCCGTGCCAGCACTTACTTATTTTCTGATTTTTAAAGTTACTACAGTTATTTATCTGTGTGTTTACACCAAGTTCACCTGTAGGGATGATAGAACTTTGGGGTGTCTTTTGGCAGAGAACTTTGGGCACAACTGGTGTCAAGTGTCTTTACTCACTGAGCATTTCACCAGGCCCAAGAAACTCTGTGTAATATGTTGCTGGGCATGATGGCACACACCTTTGGAAGGCAGAGGCAAGTGGATCTTTGTGAGTTCAAGCCTGGTCTACGTAGTGGGTTCTAGGATAGGCAGGTCTACAACAGTAAAGCCCTATAGTTTATTTTTGATTCTTAAAAAAACAATATTCAAATAAAAAAATAAATGCTTAGTGTCTTACCATGCAGCCCTAGCTGGCCTGGAATTTTCTTTGTAGATCTGGTCGACCTTGAACTCACAGAGCTCTTCCTGGATATAGATAGAATTTTTTAACATTGAGTTATAAAGGCAAGTGTAGTAGTAGGCTGGTGTTTAAGGCCAGACTTGGTCACAGTAGATTCAAAGCTAGCCTGAGCTACATGAGAAACAAAACGAAACAGTGCTAGGAAGATGGCTTAGTCAGTAAAGTGCCACACAAACAGGAAGACCCGAGTCTGTGTCCCTGCATTCCCCTAAGACCCGCATGTGATGGTGTGGTACCCACCTGGGGTCCCAAGACTGCTAGCTTAAGTAATTAGCCCCAGGTTCAATGAGAAGCTCTGTCTCAAAACATAAAGCTTGAGGGGCTGAAGAGATGGCTCGATGTTTAAGAATACTTGCTGCTCTTGCAGAGGACCTGAGTTCAGGTCTCAGCACCTACGTGGTAGCATCCAGCAATCTATAACTTCAGTTCCAGGATATCTGATGCTCTCTTCTGGATTGTATGGGCACCAGGCATGGATGTGGTACACATATTATATGCAGACAAACACTCATACACATAAAAGCCAATAAATCATTTTTTAAGATCCTTAAAAACTGTATGGCACCTCAAATACATAAAGGGGAAATAAAAATGAAAATAAATTAAGAACATGAGGTGGAGAGTAATTGAAGAAAACACCTGACATTGGCCTCTGGCCTTCACATGAACATTCACAAACATGACCTTGTGCAGATACTTGCAAATACAAGAATACATGTATGCATCACTCCTACACGAAACTAAACTAACAAAACGCAATGTTGAGGTATGTCCAATGGATTCAGAGTTACAGTTCGCATTCAACAGTGACTTCTTTTTTTAAATTCTGGAGTTAATAACTATTGAAACTTCTATTGGTCTTTTCTTCTAGTTCTGCCCTCTTTGCCATTTACTACCTAGTGAGAGCCCAAGTACCTTCAACGGCAGCTTAATCAGACATTTGCAAGTCAGCCATGCTCTGTTTCATGATGATTTCCTAGTAAGTATATTTATGCCTTTTACATTATGCTTTTGTGCTATGTTAAGCTTACCTGTTAAAGTCTCCATGAATAAAATTGTACAAGAAAAACTGAGCATGTAGGAAAGGGTATGGATTAACATTAGCATTAAGGAGAATGTCATGTCAGTAGAGTAGCATTCACTACTAATGTTGAAGTAGTCTTCTTTCAACAGCTGTGGTGGTGTATACCTTTGATCCTAGCCCTGGGGAGACAGAGGCAAACAGAGCTCTGTGAGTTCAAGGCCAGCCTGGGCTACATAGTAAGTTCCAGGCCAGCCAGAGCTACACAGTAAGACACTGTGTCAATGAACAAACTAAAACTATAGAATGGACTTCTCATAGCAATTTCACCTTTTGTTTTAGAAGTGAGAGGAACTGGAGAGAGATAGGGCTCCTACTACATTTGTTTTTACTTATGAAAGTGCTGATATGAAGCTTAAATTTCACTTCGATGCATAAAGAAGCAAGAAGAGCATTTTGTTGATTTTTTTTCCATTCCACAAATCAGTAATTAATAGAACTGTTATTATTCTGAGGCCTAGGACTGGCCTTCTTTTTTTTCCCAGTGCTAGAGATCTGCCCTGGGGTCTTGCCCATTCTAGGAAAATACTGTCATTCAACTGTGACCCCCAAAACTAGCGGGAATAAAGTGTAAACTTTATTCCAGGTGTGTGTGAAATATAGAGACCATCCTGACCTGACAAGGCTTTCTTTCCTTTACTTTTATACACCTTAAGGTTCTAATTTGCTTTTTACTTGTATGTCTATGTGTATGTTGTGGAGAGGGGGGTGTTTGTCAAGTGAGGTTAGAAGTGGACATCAGCTTAAGACTTTATGGCAATTCCTGAAAGGCCAGTGAAATCAAACAGGAAACAATAACCTCAAAGTAAGTTCTGGGCCTGACAGGCCTCCTGGAATCGTGGACAGGCCTTGTAACTCAGGGAAATTATTTCCTGAAAAATGAGCACTGTGTTGACCCTTGTGCCAACCCCTCGCATTTCTGAAACAAACTGACTGTTTCTAATCATTCTTCTCTGTTGTAGGATTTTGATATAATCGAGGAAGCCCTTATCCGAAGAGTGTTAGACCGATCACTTCTCGAATATGTGAATCACTCAAACACCACATAATTTTATAAGGGACGATTCACTTGTACCATTTAAGATGCTGCTTGAAGGACTAGAGGGAAACCGTCAGTGTTTGATGACGAAAAATGTACCACAGTGTTACAAGCTTGTCTTTGTTAAGTTGCATTCCAAAACTGCTTTTGTTTTGGTTTAGATCTGCCTTTACATTCTTGAGTTTCTTAGACATTTAGCCACAGGCAGTAGTCTCCATAAGCTGTTAACAGATGGAAGAGGCACAGACTGAGTATGTGATGAAGGAGGTCAGATGCACATTGGTGACACTGTGCACAATGCTACGTGTTCATAACTATCACCATGGCTAGGCAAGACAACCAATCTCTGTTCTATACAAAAGGATGGACCAAAATATGTGGACTAAAGGAAAGCGAAAATGCACTCAAATCCTAATGCTCTAATCTCCAATAAAGGAATGTGAATAATCTTACATGGAAGGAGGAAAGGGAAGAATTTGAACGCAACAGAATCGATTTTTAACCAAATTACAGTACATAATATTATAAGGAATTTTGTCTTTGGAATGTGTACTTAGCTGGACATAGTGGTGCTTGCCTGCAACCCAAGTATTTGGGAGGCAGAAGGATCAGAAGGGCAAGGCCAGCCTTGGCTGATGAGACCATAAAAACATTAAAAACAGAAAAAAGAAAAATTTATGTGGACTTAACTATTGACATATCATATATGCACATATAAAAATTTGATAGAATTTTTTCAAATATTTGTACCTTATTATTTAGAAGTATTTTATAATATAGGTGATTTCTTTAGACCTATCTGTTAATATTTGTGGTCGAAATTTTCACATTGGTAATTTTGAGTGGAACTCCCAAGCTTTGTTTTTAATTTTAACATCTTAAAAAGTATAAAATAAAGCACACAAAATGTATAGCTTAATGTGTTATTATAAGAAACATTATTGCTCATGGATGGTGACATATGTATGCCTGGGAGGCAAAGAAGTATTGCTTCAAGTTCAACGCCAACCTGGGCTACATAGTTGTAAGGCCTGCTTGGGCTGTAGAGTGAGACCTGGTCTCATTATGAACTCATGTATTTAGACACCCAGGAATGGACATCCATCCTTTGTTGAGGTTCAGCTTCTCTTTTCTTTGCCATTCCTCAAAGGCTGGCTGAGTCCTTTGAACATTTTGTTACTTTGCTTGCTGTCTCCTATGGTGAGAGCCTCCATGCGGAACTTGTGTTTGCCGTTATGCCTCTAAAACCACCCTTTCTCTGAGAAGCCAGCTTTCTTTCTGTGTGGGATGGTATTCCAAAGCTGGGAATGGTAGCCCATGCCTGTCAGGAGTTTCTGTTGTCAAGCTCTTCCTCAGCTGCATAGCAAGGTGGAGGACAGCTGACACAAGGCCTTTTTCATTCCAGGAGGGCTCCAAGGGTAGCTACTGTTGACTACACAAGACCTTTTTCATTCCAGGAGGGCTCCAAGAGTAGCTACTGTTGTTGAGGTGGCCATTGTTTCAAGGAGAGAGCTCGGAAACAGCTGTATGTTTGTTTAAAGAGAGAATACCTCATGGCCAGACATGGTGGCCATGGTAGTCCAGGATGGCTGCTAACTTGAGACCCTCTTGCTCTAGCATCCTGTTAGTAAGGATACAGGTGTGTGTTCCCATGCCTGGAAGTTATTTCCCATTTTCAAAATTAGCTTTACTGTGCCAGTGTTTTTTGTTTTTTGTTTTTTTTGTTATGTTCTACTCTCTCCCTTTTACAACCCCCCTCCCCAGTTCTTCAGGTAATATGTATATATTATTACTGGAGTTTTTCACATTTGATACTTTTGGGGGGGGAGTTGAAACAGGGTTTCTCTCTGTAGCTTTGGAGCTGTCTTGGAACTCTCTCTATAGACCAGGCTGGCCTTGAACTTACAGAGATCTGCCTGCCTCTGCCTCCCGAGTGCTGTGACACATTTGATTCTTCAGTGACACTGATTAGAATTACCATCTTGAAATGAAAAATGTAACCAAAACTTTGGCCATGGACTCCTGAGGGTGAAATGTTATTTGACTTAAATTAGCTAGCGGGCTGGTAAGATGGCTCACTAGGTAAAGGCTCTTGCTGCCAAGTCTGACAATCTGAGTTTGATCCCTGTGACCACATCTGTGAAAGGGAGCTCCCACACACAAATAAATGAGCATAACACAACTTTAACTGTAATAATTTATAAGCATCATTCATTACACATCGACATTGTCATAATCATGGTACCATGGCTTCTTCCCCCTTTTTTTGAGACAGGTTCTCAATATGTATACCTGGCTGGTCTGGAACTCACTGTGTAGGGCAGACTGGCCTTGAACTTTAGGTGATCTTCCTGGTTCTACCTGCTGAGATTTATATGTGGTCCTCTAGTTTCTAAACTTTCGGTAATGAATTTTTCCACGACTGCTTTGATATTGCTACTGTTTTCCCACCCAGGACAAGTTCACTTGGGGGATATAAAGCCAGGGAGGAAAAGGGCTTCAGGACATACCTTTCATTCGTTCATTTGTCTTTCAGTGTTAGATTAAACCCAGGAAGTGATGTGCACAGGCCAGTGCTGACCCAGGAAGTGATGTAAATCAGGTCAGTGCATATGCTAATTTAGAACCATCAAGTTGTTACACCTCTAAGTAAGTTAAAAAACCCATTCTGGGGTCTGGAGAAATGGCTCAGTGGTTAAGAACACCAGCTGCTGTTCTAGAAGATGCTGGTTCAATTCCAGCACCCACATGGCATTCACAACTGTAACTCCAACTCCAGGGCATCCAACACCCTCAGACATGTATGTAGGCGAAACACCAAAGCACATAAAATAAAAAGCAAAACAACCTATTCTGGATAACCAAGATGGCTCAGCAGGTAAAATGTTCTTGCAATTCTGGCCCCCAAGTTTATCTGAGCCCCAGCAGCTGATGGTGGAAGGACGACTCAGGAAAGTTGTCTTTCCATTTTTGCACACGCACTGTGGCATGCTCATGCTCACATCAGCACACATAAAAATAGCGAATGATGCCGGGTGTTGGTGGCGTGCGCCTTTAATCCCAGCACTCGGGAGGCAGAGACAGGCGGATCTCTGTGAGTTCGAGGCCAGCCTGGTCTACAGAGTGAGTTCCAGGACAGTCTCCAAAACAATACAGAGAAACCCTGCCTTGAAAAACCAAAAAAAGAAAAAAAGAAAAAAAAGAAACCCAACAGCTGAATTCCAAATTGGGCATGGCAACTCAAGTCTGTAATCCCAGCACTTGGGAAGTAGAGGTACAAAGATGAGAAGTCTGAGGCCAGGCTCGGCTACATAGCTAGTTTAGGCCAGCCTGGGGTTACATGAACTGTCTCAAAAACCAAAACCCTATGTTGTAAGCACTAAGTTGAAGTCATTACTAACAGTGTGTGGATAGACTCAGAATTCTACATGAGCTTTGTTGGTTTGCTTGTTTTTTAATTTTACCATCTATAGGATAAATTCGGTGCTGGCCACCTGGGTTATTTTGTGTTCTGAATTACTGCAGTTTGAAAGTAACATGCAAATATTCTTTCACTGTGCTTTTTACCTTTTTATAGAAAGGAGTCTGTAATTCATTGCTTTAAAAAGTAAAAAGCGGTATTCGTGTGTTTTTTTTGTAAATACTGTCTTATGTTACAACTTTATCAAGGAAAGAGATTCAGTGATATTCCAATGATTCTAAAACTCAGTTCTAAACTGCATGGAAAGTGGATTCATTGCAGATCAGCGGCAGAGAGTTAGCACTCCTAAGGCCCCCTTGACTACGGTAATGTTGGTTCCTTACAGTTACTGGCTATTTTATGTGTGTTTCATTTCAAAGTGAGCTTACTCCAGTTTTTGAATGTTCATTATATGATAATTTGTATGCTCATACATTGAAGTTATTTTTTAAGTACTAAGAGATTCATTCTTTCATTGTTCAAATTGTAAAAAGAACTTCTGATCAGAACTTAAAATGTATAATTCTTTTTCTTTTGAAAACTGTATTATTATGAAAAATAAAGAATGGCAGGACCATTGCTTTCATTAAGATATCCACTGTGTATGTGGGTTTTGTTTTTATTTTTGTGGTACTGGGTATAGAGCCTAGGCCTCACACATGCTGGTCAAGCATCCGAGTGCCTAGCTACATCCCTGCTTCTCTTCCTTTTTAAGACAGAGTCTAAATTAGTTGCCTAGGCTGCTTTTGAATTGTCATCTCTGTTTTAGCCTCTCAAGTAGTTGGGATGACAAGCATGAGTCACCGTACACAGTTTTTATTGTTTTGAAATAGGGTTTCAACTGGTAGCCCTGATGACCTGGAATTTGCTTACATAAACCCAGCTGGTTTTGAACTTGTGATCATATCTTTGCCCTCCCCCACAAGTTCTGGGCCTGTAGCCATGAACTGTTATTCCTGGCCAAGTGGCTTAGGAAACGCTCCCTCCCCTCTTCTCGGAAGTGCTAGGACAGGGACCCAGGGCATGTGTGCAGTTCTGTCTTATCTTTCTAGTTTTAGTGGAGACCCTTGCTAACAGCCAAGAGTAATGTCAGGGTGCTCAGAACGCCAAGTTTTCTAAACTGTGCTGTTATGGGTACTCTGAGTGTTAGTGATGAGGGGCTATCTTCTGCACTGGAGAATACTGAAAACCCTTAGTTTCTGCCTAGATCCTAAGCCAATAGCATACACTTCCCAGCTAGGACAGTCAATGTCTGTAGACAATGACAGTGTCTGCTGGGACGCAGAACTACTGGACTAAATGAAAATGACTTCGGTGGTAGATGTTACTTAGCCATGATTAAAAACAAAGAGGTGGCATGACACAGGACTCTGTCTCAAAAACAAAAGTGCTGCTACATTGCCTTTGGTCTATGGATGTAGAGTACTTGCCTCACACAAATATATAGGTCCAGTCTTTAGCAGCAAACAAAATAGGTGTGATTACACTTGCCTATAATGGTACAGGCAGGAGTGACAGGTGTTCAAAGTTAGCCTTGGCTTTATATTGAGTTTGAGGTCAGTTTGGCCCACAAAATACAGTCCTAGGTTTCAGAAGATACATGTTTTAAAAGTTTTGAATAAATAATATAATTACGTGTGTGCCTGAGTGTGTGTATATAAACATGTGCAAGCAGGAGTTCTTGGCTTAGAGGCATTGGATCCCCTAGAACTAGAGATACAGTTGTGAGGTGCCATGGGACTTCTGCAAGGACAGCCCGTTCTCTTAACCACCGAGCCATGTCTCCAGCCAGACAAGAACACATCTTGGTTTTTTGTTTTGTTTTTGAGGCAGGATCTTAATTTATAGTGCTGGCTTGGCCTAGAAGTCAGAAAGCTGCCCACCTCTGCCTCCTGAGAACAGATTAAAGATGTGTGCCACCATAGTTGAATAAAAACAACAACAAAAAAAATGAACACATAATTGTTTTTTCCCTGAGACAGGGTTTCTGTGTGTAGCTTTGGAGCCTGTCCTTGAACTCACTCTGTAGACCAGACTGGCCTTGAACTCACAAACTCACATAGATCAGCCTGCCTCTGCCTCCCAAGTGCTGGAATTGATGGTGTGCACCACCACCGCCCTGCCGTATTTCATTTGGTAATGATTCCGAAGTTTGAGTAAAAGTAACTAAATGTTACCATGATAATAGTGTGTATCAGAGCCACGTGTGGTGGCACATGCATTCCTACAAGCCTGGCATTTGGCTGAAGCAGGAAGAGAGTGTAGAGCTAACTTTAGCTGTATAAGGAGTTCAAGACTTCAAAGCCTACTGAGATTTTTTTTTGAGACACAATCTCATGTAGCCCAGGCTGACCTCACCCTCGACAAAAAAACAACCAGCACCTACCCTCTAATCTATCTCTTTTGTTTTGTTTTTGAGACAGGATCTCACTATGTAGCTTTGGCTGTCCTGGAACTCACTATGTAGACCGGATGGCTTGGAACTCACAGATGTCCGCTTTTTTTTTTTAACAGAGGGCCTAAAATGCAACATTCTATCATCCTTTTATGGAATTTCAAGGTTGTGTTCTGCAGAAATTTGAACTTAGGGGCCAGCTGGCTTGAAACTCCTTATGGGGGTGTTGTAGGATATTATTTTAAAACTAGGCAAAGATATGTTACTTCTGTTTATGCTGCATTTGTTTAATTATGAAAAGATGTGTTACATTTGTTTCACTATGCCTGACTTCTTTTGGTCTACTAAAGAGCTGAACAGCCAGTAGCTGGGCAGAGAAAGGATACATGGGGCTGGCAGGCAGACAGAATAGATAGGAGGAGAAATCTAGGCTGAGAGAAGAGAAGAATGAGAGAAGGGGAGAGAACCAGGGACAAGCCCAGGGCAAGGTGAGAGACATGCCCGGGGCAAGAATACAGCTAGACACCAGGCAGATGTAGGGAAGCAGTGAAAGTAAGATCTGCAGAAGTAGGAAAGGTAGCAAGCCTCCAGGCAACGGGCAGATAGAGAGAACGGGTTAATTTAAGTTAAAAGAGCTAGCTGGAAACTAGCCTAAGCTAGCCTAAGCCCAGTATTCAAAACTAATAATATGTCTCTGTGTCATGATTTGGAAGCTGGTCGGTGGTCAAAATAAAAACAAAAAGCCTGGTATTTGGGGGGGAAATAGCTTTCCCCCCAAGTTTTGGGCGTTGAACCTAAGGCCTTACTCATGCTACTTAAAAACACCTTCAACCTTTTCAGTAAAGTAATACAATTAACAGAAACAGAAAAGGGAGTGGCTTCCAGTGGCTGAAAGGAAGAAAGGGAGTTGTTCAATGGGTCTCGAGTTTCAGTTCAGCAGTAGGCAAAAGTTCTAAACACAAAGTGTATAGCTGATACCACGATACTGTACATCTGAAAAGTGATCAAAATGGATGGGGGCTCTGGCTCAATTCTCAATACCCACAGAGCAGCCCCCTTGTGGCTTTTGTCAGTATTGCATGCACACGGTGCTCAGACATACAGACTGCAAAACTTAAACGCACAGAAAGAAAGAAATCTTAAAAATATTTGTATTAGGTTCATTCATTTTATAAGTATTTCTGCCTGCATGTATGTATTACACCATGTTCATGCTTGTTGTTCCTGGAGGTCAGAAGGCGTCAAATACCCAGAAACTGGAGTTACAAGGCCTCTGTATAAGTGTTGAGCAATCTCTACCATTGCTCCCCAAATCAATCCTTAAAAAATTATCTAGATGGATTCCGCGTGTGTGTGTGTGTGTGTGTGTGTGTGTGTGTGTGTGTGTGTGTGTGTGTGTGTGTGTGTGTGTGTTGCATGGTTCTTCACCATCACTCTCCGCCCCATTTCTTATTTTGGGGGCAAAGCTCTGGCTAGCCTGGAACTTACTGTGTAGACCAGACTGGCCTCAAACTTACAGAGATCCACCTGCCACTGCCCAAAAAGGTGTAGATCAAGATACCCAGCTCCACCTGAATTTTGGAGACAGGGCACTCAGTAAACTTGGATTTTGGTGATTTGACTAGACTGGCTGATCAGATAGTCCCAAGAATCCTCCTGTTGCTGCCTCACCTGCACTTGGGATTATAGATGTGAACTGCGCACCTGGCTTTTTAAGACAAATAAATATCATGCGTTCTGGGGAAATAAGGTCAAATGCTTGTCCAGCAAGCACTTACTGATTGAACTGTTAGCTCCTAAGAGTCTATATTAGTGTTGTGTTTCTCACCCCATTCTCTCTCCTCTCTCTCTCTCTCTCTCTCTCTCTCTCTCTCTCTCTCTCTCTCTCTCTCTCTCTCTCTGTCTCTTTCTCCCTCTCTTACACACATGAGCTTTTTTTTTTTGAGGTTTTGAGACAGGGTTTCTCTGTGTCCCAACCCGCAAGACATTCAACGTGGGTCTGGTGGACACCTAGGAAAAAGATGGGGGTCAGGGGACACAAGGACAGATGCCAAGACAAGAGTCTGATCAAGGTGACAACTTTATGCATCCCAAAGGGATTTATACAGGGGAAGGGAGGAGGGAAAGGAATGGGGGTGTGCTGTCGCTTCGATGAACCTGGTGGAGCGAAGGTCAGTGGGAGGGGTAGGTCATCCTGTGTCCTCTGGTAACCTAACCGCAGACTCTAACTTTATCTTTCACATTCGACCTTCTATTAAGCCTAAGCCCTAGATAAGCCGCAGGTCTGTTTCTGGAATTTGGCAGGTAGCAGGGTGGTCCTGAGTCACGTACTTTCTTTGAGGGTCTTTTCTTATGAGTACGTGAGGCAGCCGTACCTGGTTGATGGCCGGAGGTCCCTGACATCTCTGTATTGTTTTGGAGGCTGTCCTGGAACTAGCTCTTGTAGACCTTGCTGGTCTCAAACTCACAGAGATCCGCCTGCCTCTGCCTCTGCCTCCGGAGTGCTGGGATTAAAGGTGTGCACCACCACTGCCCACAGAGCTTATTTTCTTTAATCAAGTTTGGTAAATTATAGTTGTCAATGAAATTTGAAATATAAGAAATGTTACTTCACTGGCAATGCTCCTGAACGTTCAAAAATAAAGCATTTAAATACAGACACAGAGAAACTCCTTGTTTCTGGTTTTCACCCACGGGTTTCTGATTGGACTTCAGGTAAAGCCTTGTTTGAACTGCTCACCTTTCACGTGCTGCTGTGAGTTTGACTGACTGCTAGTCAGGGGAGCAGCACCCATTTTAACGTTCTGGTTCATTGTGTCTTGTTTTGAGACAGGGTCTCCTTATGTAGACAGGGTGGTCTGGAATTCACTAGGCAGAGTAGGCTGGCCTAGCATTCACAAAGACCCTCTGCTTGGTATAGTTGTGTGTCACCACGATTACTCCTCTACCCCATTTTAACATTTCACTTTGCATGATGGGAATGGAGCCCAGGACCTTGCACATGCCAGGCAGGCATTCTGCCAACCAGTTCCATCTCTAGCCTCCCCATTTCATTTCAGCTTAATTACTTCTTTCAAGTGTTCCACTACTGGGTTACACACATAGGAATGGTTTGATTTTTTTGGGGGGGGGTGTCTCATTATGTTATCTGAGGTGGCCTTGAACTCCTGGGGCTTAGTGATCCCTTCTGCCTCTGTCTCTCAAATAGCCGGATCTATAGTGTATGACATTGGACATGACTCAAATTCTCTCGTACACATTTTTTCCTAGATGGAGTTTCATGTAACCCAGACATAATGATGTCCAGTTTGCCATATAGTAGAGGGAGGTTATAAACTCCAGGAAGGGACCCTGTCCTAGTTAGGGTTTCTATTGCTATGAAGAGACACCATGGCCAGTGCAACGTTTTTTCTGGGGTGGGGGACAGTTAGAGACAGGGTTTCTCTGTGGCTTTGGAGGCTGTTGTCTTGGAACTAGCTCTTGTAGACAGGCTGGTCTTGAATTCACAGAGATCTGCCTGCCTCTGCCTCCCAAGTGCTGGGATTAAAGACAGCTACTCTTACAAATGGTGGGGAGCATGGCAGTGGGCACGCAGAAGTGGTGCTGGAGTAGAAGCTCAGACGACTGTATCTTGCAGGCAACAGGAAGTGAAGTGAGACACTGGGTGGTACCCTGAGCATGGAAAACCTCAAAGCCACCCCCCATGAAGCACTAACAAGGCCATACCCGCTCTAACAAGGCCACACCTCCTAATATTGCCACTCCCTGTGAGATTATGAGGCCAATAATGTTCAAGCACCACAGATCCCAAGACCAAGTTCTCCAAACAGAGATTTATTTGCCCCAGAGGGACAGAAGTCAGGGAATAAGAGACAAAAACAGAAGGTAAAGGATGAGGGAGAAAGAGAAAGGAATAAAGGAGAAGGGGAAGGGTTTTTTTCCTGAAGGGGCAAAGGAACACCTCTGGATGGAGAGGAGACAGATGTGACACATAGGCAAATGGCAGCTTATAAAGGAAAAGGGGAAACCTCATGTTAGGATAAGGTGTTTCATTTTGACTGGACAGTCAAAATGGGCTTTTCATTGCTGGATCTCGGTATTATGGTGGAAGGTTCACCCCAGCCCCTGGCATCCATACACCCAAAGAGTCTGGGATGTTATGGAGGAGGTTCCACCAATACCCTCCGCTATCTCCCTCCAAACCGTGCAGCATCTCAGAAAGCCCACCAAATGATGACCCCCAGATACTCAAGACCACCTCCACAGGGTATTTAAACTGCCCCCAGAAAACAGACATGTGGTTTTCCTGTCTCTATTTCCCCACTAGTCTCTGGGGGACTAGAAGGCCATCAGGAAGCGTTGTATCCATTAAGGGGGGGGGGTCTTTCTAATTTGGTTTGATTTGGTCTGGTTTGGATTGCCGCACCCTAGGAGAGCAAGGCTTAAGGGCTATAGAAACGTTTCACTCGGGAGGAAGAAGTTGACAAATAAGGGAATGGACCTTAGGGTTAGTGTTAGGAATGCAATCTAAGGGTTTTTAGCAAGGCAGAGGGAATAGGGGAAGGGCATGTTCCCACGCTCTGGCTGGGTAGAGCCCTCACCCTGAGCTGACCCCCTGCTTTCACCTCCCCGGTACAGAGGGCAAGGGTATGACTCTACGCCTGGTTTTCTGTGGTGGTGGAGTCTGAACCCTGGGCCTCACCACAATACCAACTGAGCCAAATCCCTATGGCCTTTATATTGAGGTCCCCTGCCCGAGATGTCACTATGTAGCACTAGTGACCCCAAGGGGTTTGTCCTGCCTCAGTCCCCTAAGGGACTAGGGTTATAGAAGCACACCACCATGTTCAGTCCTCCCGACCTCCTTCCTTTATGCACTTTTGGTACTAAGAAGCGAACTTGGACTTGGAAGAGTCTAGGGCATCTTTATTGGGTCCATTTTTCTCTGCCAATTAAGGAATTAAAAGGCAGGAAGAATCTCAAGCGCCACAGGCAGAGAAATCTCAAACACCTCACACAGGAGCAGACGGAGCGGCTGGTGAAGAAAGGTGTTTTTGGAGGTCAGGAAGCATGTGCATGCAGCAGAAACACAGAGGAAAGACCCCTGCAAAGCAGAGGGGCCACTCGGGAAGATGAGAGATCCAGTATTTCCTGAGTGCAGGAAGTTTTAAAGTCTATGAAGTTTCCCTTCCCTAAGTTAGGGTTGGTCAATTTGCAAATACAGACACTATTGTCCCATAGCTGAAAACAAGCCGTGTGCCACCGCGTGTCACATTAGATGATTTAGAATACAGGAGGGAGAAGTATAAATATATTTGTAATAGACATGCGGAAAGTTAGGGTTACAGAGGATGAAATGAAATTGAAGTTATAAAATTAACTTCGTTAGGTATTCTTAGGAATGACATTAAAGAATATCACATTGTGTTTCTTGTGCTTTCTTCACTGTATTTACTGAAAAAATAACTTTGCTACTTATGTGTCTTGCCTGCTTGTGTGTCTGGGTGCCATCAGTGTGCCTGTGCTCTGAGAAGTCAGCTGATGTCATTGGGTCCCTGGACTTGGAGTTACAGATGGTTGTGAGCCACCACATGGGTGCTGGGAATTAAAGCTGAGTCCTCTGGAAGAGCAGCCAGTGCTCTCAACCACTGAGCCGTCTCCCCAGCCCCTTATTTACTTTTCTTTTTTTCCTGCCTGTTTGTTTTATAAAGAAAAAGAGGCATAGAGCGGGACAGACAGAGAGGATCTGGGAGGTAACCAAGGAGGGGAAACCATGATTAAAATAACATCTGTGGGAGTTGGAGAAGCCAGCATGCCCCTCCTATCAGGTTCTTCCCTCCAGGAAATCTCCCGCTACATTCGCTTTCCTGCCCTGCTCCCGCTGTACTTGATGTTATGGAGCAAAAGGAACAGGAACACAAGCACTGACATGCTGGTAGAAGAAATTATCTATTAGGAACCCACCCACATGAGCAGTTTTCTTCTTTTCCTGAGATAGGGTCTTGCCATGTAGTCCAGGTTGGCCCTGAAGTCTCCATCCTCCTCCTCTCACATGCTAATTAGGACCCCCCCTTAAAAGGATTTATTTATTATGTACACAGTCTTCTGCCAGCATGTATGCACACAAGCCAGAAGAGGGCACCAGATCTCACGAAGGATGGTTGTCAGCCACCATGTGGTTGCTGGGAATTGAACTCAGGACCTTCGGAAGAAAAGCCTTTGCTCTACACCTCTGAGCCATCTCTCCAGTCCTAGGACCCCTGCTTGATTTGCCATGCGCACTGAGACTTCTCAAGGTTTTCAAGGAAGCCTTAGAACCCAATCCTTCCATTTTCTGCCCTCATAATCACTATTAATGTAAAATTTAATACTTTATCAAATAGCATGCTTTGTTCCTCCTTGAATTATTTTGATAGCTATTGGAGTGAAATTAGTTGACAAAACTATGACAAGTGCAAAAATACCTAACAGTGCTACTAGAAAAATAACAAAATTTGAAATATCAAATCGGCTTTTACTTGCAACTATGTGAAATCTGAAATATGCCATTCCATAAAGCAAAGCAGGGCTGTTATGTTATTTACCATGTTGGAGAACAGACAAATTCAGAGATTTGCCTGCCTCTACTTGCCAAGTGCAGGGATTAAATGTGTGTTCCGCCACTGCATGGTTGGAGTCTTTTTTTTTTTTTTTTTTTGGTTTTTCCAGACCGGGTTTCTCTGTATTGTTTTGGAGGCTGTCCTGGAACTCTTCTCTGTAGACCAGGCTGGCCTCGAACTCAGAGATTCACCTGCCTCTGCCTCCTGAGTGCTGGGATTAAAGGCGTGTGCCACCAACGCTCGGTTTAGTCTTTTTAAAAAATAATCTTTCTTTGCAATTTTATTTTTATTTTCTGAATGTTTCGCCTGCATGGATGCCTGTGCACCTGCATGTTCAGTGCCCACAAAGGCCAGAGAGGAAGTCAGATCCTCCAGAACTGGAGTTGTAGATGGCTGTGAGCTGCCATGTGTGTGTGCTGAGAACTGAATCTGTGTCCTCCAGAAGTGCAGCCAGTGATGAGCTATCTCCCTGGTCCCCCAGTTAATTGTCCTAAGTGTCTAAATGACACTGATTTATAATTACCTTAGCCATCGTTTAAGGAATGGCACTGGAGCTTTTCTCTAGTTTACTGAAGATTCCCTAACACACGCTGGGTTTTTCTTATCTTCTCTTTTCCACATGACTTCGTTCCTATTTCATGTAGCTTTATCTAGGAATTAAGGGCCCATTCAAGAATACACATTTGTTTCCAAAGTGAGGCAAAATAACGTAGTGACTCAGATGCAATGTGTAGGTACAGGCTTCTAGCTCATTCTTACTCTATCATTCTCTCCTTCCTTAACGAAAAGGTATGAAGGTAGAAGACCGCATCTGTCAGTGTGACTGACTAGTCTGAAATGGACAAATCTGTCATTTTGCTTAAGACGAAAGTTCAAACGCCACAGCAGCTCAGGCTGGCCTACCTTGTTCTCCCCAATTACAGACATCTAACCAGGTTGTGGTTACTTGTTCCATAACATACATCTTGTCCAAATCCAAATCTGACCTGGGCAAATAGTGAAAATCAGATTTTTTTTTTTTTTTGGTTTTTCGAGACAGGGTTTCTCTGTATTGTCTTGAAAGCTGTCCTGGAACTCGCTTTGTAGACCAGGCTGGCCTCGAACTCACAGAGATCCGCCTGCCTCTGCCTCCCGTGTGCTGGGATTAAAGGCATGCGCCACCAACGCCCGGCTGAAAGTCAGATTCTTTACATTAGGAATATCACAATAGGAATATTTTTTAGTTACATTAAAAAAAACAAGAACAAAGAAAAAGAATGAAAGAGAGAAAGACAGGGAAGGGAAGAAGGAACCAGAGAAAAAAGTAGGGAAGAAAAATTCCCAGGACACGCAGTAGGGGGATCAAGAGCGGAATCCACCCTGCGGGCCGGCTCAGGGGGCTCCCGGGTGAAGACGGCGGCCTATTGCTTTCGTCACAATCCGCCGCCGGTTGCCATGGGGGCCGGGGAGGCCACCACGCCCCCGCCCTGCGGTGGGCGGTGACCGGCGAGCGGGCTGCGGGCTTCGCAATGCCGAGGGACCGCGGCTCCGGGGGTGGGGGCTTCACGGTGCTCCACGAGCCTCACTGGGGCCCAGTCCCATGAGGCTTGCGCGCCGCGGGACTGAAGCCAGAAGACCGCGCAGGAGCCCCCCGCTCGGCCGGCCCGTGACGGAGACGGCGCTTGAGCCCCACAGCGCGGCTCGGCGGATCTGAGGTGAGGCCGGGCGAGCGGGGCGGAGGAGGCGGGGGGGGCGGGTCGGTGAGGGCGTGGTAAGCGCGGAAGCACCTCAGGGTGGAGAGGGCGGACCGCGAGGACTAGGGCGAGCCGCCGAGCGCCGAACCCGGGGTAGCGGCGGCGGCTCTGGGCGCTGGGGGGGCGGGGCCTCGGCACTATGGCGGCCGGGAGGGGAGGGGCTTCGGCGCGCGCGCCGGCGACCGAAGCCGCGGCGCAGCCAATTGCCGCGCCTTCTGCCGCGCCTCCCGCTAGGCCCCGCCTCCGCGCCCCGGTCCCGCTGAGAATGGGCGGGGCCTGCTCGTGCTGCTGCCTGGTCTCTGTGTTCCGCCCCGCCCCCGAGCCCCGCCCCCTTCCTGGCGCTGGCCGCTTCCTGAGCGAGCCGCTTCCTGACACCACTCCCTCCCCCCCCAGGGCTCGCTCAGGTCGTCGGGCTGAGGGCCGCCACCGCCACCCGGGCCCCCGCCGGCGCCGCCGCCCGTCCCGCCCAGCCCTCGCCATGTCCGAGGAGCTCTCGGCGGCCACGTCCTACACGGAAGATGATTTCTACTGCCCCGTCTGTCAGGAGGTGCTCAAGACGCCGGTGCGGACCGCGGCCTGTCAGCACGTGTGAGTGTGGACGCCCCTCGGCTCGCGCCGAGCCCCGGCCCCGCGGCCCGCCCGCCTTCCCCCCGCCGCCCGGCCTGGGGCCCCCCACCCCGCCCCCCGACGCCCGCTCTCTGCGCCCGGGGCCGGTGCTCGGGCCCTTGGGGGTGGCGTCCCTCGGCCTCCCTTGCCAGGCCGGAGGTGGGGATCGCAGAGAACGTGGAGCCTTTTTGTTTCCTAGCAACCCTTGTGGAGGCCCGGGCGTTGCGTGCTCGGCCCCGCGGAGGTGTGGTCGTGTGGGCCCGCCGTGTCTTCGGGGGGGGGGCTTTTCGTTGGCTTTAGACCCCTGGCTGGGCGAGGCCTCCCCCCACCCCCGCCCCCAAACACACCCTCCGCCCCTCCTCCACGCCAGTTTAAAAGCGAGCGGTGAACCGGCCTGAGAGGAGCCAGCCGCCTTCCCCCACGTCGGGGCCGCTCCGGCAGGGTTTCCTGGGCCGAGGAGGTGGCTCCCTTTGTGCTGGGATTCTGTTTACCATTGCTGGGTGAGGTACTTGCTCCGGGGAGGAGGCGGACCACAAAGGCGTTAGGCAGGGTGGCCATCGTTAGCTGGAGGAACAACTCGCTTGAGGCATTTTCTAGACACCCAGTGTCGGTAGGAGCTGGGCACGGACCGTAGGTAAATATATAAAGCATGTGACAGGCCTGGGTGATGATCAGGGCCCGCGAGGACCAGCCACTTCTTTTCTTATTTTGAGGCAGGGTCTCATGTAGCTCTGGCTAGTCTGGAACTCAGGGTGATCTACGTGCCCCTGGGAATTAAAGACGTGCCCCGCCCCGCCACGCCTGGCTCCCCTCCCTGAGGAACTTTTTCAAAGTGAAGATAACCAATTTCTAGGCTCCATCCCAAACTTAGAAGTGGGTTTCTGGCAGGTGGAGCCTGAAAAAGTTCTATGCTTTAAGCAGCTGCCAAAAATTGAACAAGTCTCTAGATAACCTTTCCTTCCCCTCTTGTTTTTAATGATGGGACTTACAATCCTCAAGGCAGGGGAAGTGGTGCTTGGGAGGCTCAGACAGAAAGATTTTGAGTTTATGGCTAGCCTGGTCATGTCCTAACTTCCAGCTACCCTGCACTACAAACGAAGCAACAGTACCAACAATCCAACAGTCCCTTCTAAAAACACAGCTACCCAACAGTACCAACAATCCAACAGTCCCTTCTAAAATCACAGCTACCCAACAGTACCAACAATCCAACAGTCCCTTCTAAAAACACAGCTACCCAACAATACCAACAATCCAACAGTCCCTTCTAAAATCACAGCTACCCAACAGTACCAACAATCCAACAGTCCATTCTAAAAAAAGGAATAAGGGGTGGTGGGTAGAACTCTGGCTTTTTAATCACAAGTCTAACTACAGGTGACTTTTTTGTTAACTCTTGATATTGATAATTTTTTAATTAAAAAATCCCTTTAATCCCAGTACTTGGGAGGCAGAGGCAGGCGGATCTCTGTGAGTTTGAGGCCAGCCTGGTCTACAGAGTGAGTTCCAAGACAGCCTCCTAAACAATATAGAGAAACCCTTTCTCAAAAAACCAAAAAAACAAAAACCCCCACAATATAGTCTGACCATGGTTTCCCCTCCGACAACTCCTCCCAGATCCTGGTTATCTACCTGCCCTTTCTTTAGCAAACAAAGAATAAGCCCAAACAAATGAGACTAAAAAAAAAATGAAAAAAAAAAAAAAACAAGAAACAACATTGAGCTCCTTGTGTGTTGGCCGTCTTCTCCTGGGCGTGACTAACTCTTCGCTGTTCATCTTCACTAATCGTGTTCTATGGAGTCATGTGAGTAGCTTTAAGTGATAAAATATGTAAGTTATTTCTGCTTATCAAGGAAGATTAAAGAGCCCGATGGTGGTGGTGAACGCCTTTAATCCCAGCACTAAGGGAGGCAGAGGCAGGCAGATCTCAGTGAGTTTGAGGACAGCCTGGGCTGAACAGAGAGATCCTGTCTTGAAAACAAGAAAGGAAAGAAAGAGGATATTACTGCTCTTCCACAACCTGAGTTCATTTCCCACCGTCCACATCAGGTAGACAACTGACTATTGGCTCTAGCTCCAGGGCATTCAACATCTGTGGCCTCTGGAGGCACTTACACTCAATGCACATATCCACATACAGACGCACAATTTAAAACAATCACGTTTTAAGTTGTTTACAATGGAAGACTAATGACAGCCTGGCATTCCTTTATTTGGCACAGATGAGGTGAGGGGAAGCTATGGTAGTTGCTATGTGTGTACTTAGTAGATCTTTTTATTTTTATTTATTATTTTTATTTTTTGGTTTTTCGAGACAGGGTTTCTCTGTGGCTTTGGAGGCTGTCCTGGAACTCACTTGAGATTTATTTATTATGTTTACAGTGTTCTGCCTGCATTTGTGTATACCTCTTGGCAGAAGAGGACACCAGATCTCATTACAGATGGTTGTGAGCCACCATGTGGTTGCTGGGAATTGATCTCTGGACCTCTGGAAGGGCAGTCAGTGCTTTTAAACCTCCGAACTACTCTCTAGCCCTGTAGATTTTTTATATACAGTATCATTTCAAATACTCTGGGGTCACTGGCCTCAAATTCAATTGTAATTTTTATCCCCTCAAATTCTGTGCACAAAATTCTACTATATTTCCCTTGTGGTATATTTAAAATGAAGGACTGTAATTTGGCTTGAGCTCAAGTGATTTTTTTTTCTTTTAAATTTCTGACTTCAGATTAACTTTCTGGACTTTGACAATGATGACATGAAAAGAATAGCTCTCTACCTTCAGTGTCCCTACAGTTGCTTTGTATTTCTTGGTGTATTTAAAAGGGAAGAGGGAGGAAAAGTTTTATATAAATGGAGGGCAGGTAATGATGGAACATGGACTAGACTGACCAGACTGAATGGGCTGAAGAAATTAATTTTTTTATAATTAGAATTATTTAGCGTACTGTATTAATTTGTTATATCATTATCTCTCTTTTTTTTTTTTTACAAAAGATAGAATTGTGCCAATAAACAAGTTTATGTTTTGCTGTAAAATCAGGTTGTGTTTTTGAGGTGGGGCTTAGGATTGAGCTCAGTGGCTCAATATATGGACAAACTCCAGTCTACCAAACAGACAGAAGGCAGAGTACCAGATTACTGTATGATTCATTGAGAGGGATGAAGTTAAGTTTTCATGGTCATTTCAGTGACAGGAAAGGAACAAAATCATTACAATGGCTTTATCAAAATATGTGTCATTTTAATCTCCATTTATTTCTCTAAATAGGAATTGTCTAATACTTTCTATTTGGCTCAAGGAGTACTCAGTGAACTTTCTCTGGCAACTGTTGGTAATCTAGTGGAGAAAACCTATAAATGAGTGTTACTGATATAAAGAATTTGATGTTACCAACCAAAACACGTGTCTAAATCAGTAGGAATATAAATGTAAATGGCTGATTTTCTTGATGAAGTTACTGGTGACAGTTTGTCTTTTGGCATGGTGGGGAATATCTGGTATAGGTTTACTTTATGTACTGTAGGAAGGAGGAGTACAGAAGATGGCTATCCTCATATAGACTTTGGAGCCAAAGAGTATGTGGTAATGAGCTGTAGTTGACATGTATTGGCAGGAATTTACTGGTTGAGCCATTTAAATGTTTTCCTAGAAACCAGAGACCTATTTTGGGGAGCAGAGTGGTGTGGTTTCACTTTTAGAAAGTTTATGTTAGTGCCAAATTTCAGGTTGGCAGCTGAGACTAGTAATGTTGACGACATATTGATAGGTCAGGAAAGGGAATGATTAGAACCCTAAACTGAGGAGATAGACCCTTGGCCTTTTTAGGGATGTTGTATGAGATGTAATGACAGCATGTCCAGTAGTTGATGTGTATACTGTACATAGATCCAGAATAAATGGGGGTAAAGCTGCCTTTGTGGGTATATTCACTGAGGGATGTACGTAACTGAAAGCAAGAGGAGAAGAGTTGTAGAGAATACTTAAGTGTTCTACCCTGAGAAGCATAGGATAGGAAGAAAACAAGCAAGACATAAACTAAGAATTAAAAACAAAAAGCAAATCAATAACAAAAAGACTAAACCACAGCACGGTTATATACTTCATAATAGATATAATGTTTTTAGAAATACGTAAAAAGAAAATAAGGACTGGGGGGATTAGTGTTAAAATGCTTGCCTAGCATGCACAAGGGTCTGGGTTCAATCCCCAGCACTGAAAAAACAGAGTTGGCCTGGGTGGTACAGGCCCGAAAAAGCATCTGGGAAAACTGAGAAAGTATAATTGTAATTTCAAGGCTAGGTTATTCAACTCTATCTCAAAACACCAGAATGAACTGGGGGACATAGCCCAGTGTTAGCATAGTTATCTAGCCTATGTGAGGTTCAATTCCCCCCCCCCCCCAGTCATGGTGCTATAAAAACAGCACTTGGGCTGTGAGGTAAGGTAGGAGGATTGCCATGAATTTGAAACCAGCATGAGGTACATAGCAATACTGTTCTGCAGAAGGCCAAAACCAAAGGGTGTATGAGGCAAGTATCCAAAAAACATTTCAGGAGAAAATAGAGTGACTATTATTAAGGTTATTTCTCATATTTTTATTTCATAATCTTAAAAATCTTTTTCTGTTCATTTTCATTTTTGTTGCTTTGATAAAATACTTTTAACAAAAAGCAACTTAGGGAAGAAAGGGTTTATTTGATTTACAATTAAGTCTATTTGGGGACATCAAGGCAGGAATTTAGAGCATCACGTACAGTCAAGAACAGGGTTATAATTAATACACAGGCCTTGGTTGTTACTTAGCCATTTTCTCTCTCTCTCTCTCCCTCTCCCTCTCCCTCTCTCCCTCCCTCTCTCCCTCCCTCTCTTCCTCTCTCCCCCTCTCTCTCTCTCTCTCTCTCTCTCTCTCTCTCTCTCTCTCCCCCTCTCTCTCCTCTCTCTCTCTCTCCCTCTCTCTCTCTCTCTTGTTTTTTTTTTTTTTTTGGGACAGGGTTTCCTTGTGTGGCTTTGGAGTAAGCTCTTATAGAGGAGGCTGGTCTGAAACTCAGAGAGATCCGTCTGCCTCTGCCTCCCAAGTGCCACCACTGCCTGCCAGTTATCTTTCTTTTAGACAGTTCAGGGCCCCAAACCAGGGAAGGCTCCTGTCTGAAATGGTCTGGGTCATCTTCCTATAACTATCAAACAATCCTAAAATGTACCCACAAATCCAGCCATCCTAATCTAGACAATACCTCAGTTGACTGTCTTCCCGGGTGATTCTGGGTTGTGTCAAGTTGATACTTAAAACCAATCATCATAATTTCTATCTTTTTAAAATGTCGAGGAATATTTGTACACTGTTAGAAGTAAGCTCTCATACAAATGAAGGTTTACATATCATAATACATATCTGGGAAACATTAGTTTTCATATAGCCCAGGCTGACCTTGAATTCCTTATATAGTTAAGGTTGGCTTTGAACTCTGATTTTCCTGTCTACTTCTCAAGTGCTGGGATGATAGGCGTGTGACAAGATACCAGGCTTCTTTTTGGCTTTTGAGATGGAAGTTTACTATATAGTGCTGGCTAATTGAACACACTATTTTTTAAAATTATTTGTTAACAAGTCTCATATGTTTTTTGTTCATTTTTATTTTCAACTACCCTCTCATTTCCCTCTAATGTCCTCTGAACTTTCCAACAAATCCCCTTTCTATATTTTCATGTCTTAAGATTTTTTGTTTTGTTTTTTTTGTTTTTGTTTTTGAGACAGAGTTTCTCTGTGTGTCTCTGGCTGTCCTGAAACTTGGCCTCAACTCTTAGAGATCTACCTGCCTCTGCCTCCTGACTGCTAGAATTAAAAGTCTGCATTACCACCTTTAAGATTTTTTTAACTATCCAAATCCTTTGTCATTCTTTATAAAGTGGCATAATTAAAACTCCTCAGTTATTTTGGGGAGCTGTGTATTTTGGCACTTGCTTGTAGTCTCAGCATTAAGAAGACTGAGGCAGGAGAGCCACACCAGGATGAAAAAGACGCCAGGCATGGTGTGTACGTGCCTGTGATCCTTGTACTTGAAGGCAGGAAGATTAGGAGCTTAAGGCCAGCCTACGTGAAGAATTTGAGGTTATTCTAGCTACATGAGACTTTTTTTTAAATTAACCTTTATTTTTATATGTATTAATGTTTTGCCTGTATGTCTGTGCTCCATTTGCATGCAGTGCCTGTGAAGGCCAGAAGAGGTTATCAGATACCCTGGGACTGGAGTTAGAGATCCTTATGAACTGCCTTATGGGTATTGGGAATTGAACCCAGGTTCTCTGAAAGAGCCACCAGTACTTTTAACTGCTGAGCCATCTCTCCAGCCCCAAGACTCTTTCTTTAAAATATGTTATTTGGAGGAATGATTTTGATTATATAAATTTGCATGCCAGGTGTTTAATTTACACTAAAAGCAAGGTGGGTGAAAATGCAGTTCTTTTTTCCTTTCCCAGCATCTGTTAATCAGTCTTTTGTTGGAGAATGAAAAAAGACAAATGTGTGTGGCCTCTGGGGGTTGCAAACTGAGAGGACTTTGCAGTGCTAGGTTGATGCACTATTCCAGTTACAGGCTCCTTTGACATTGGGAAAGAAAGTAGGACAGGAAGAGAAGGAAAGGGTACACACCAAAATTACTAAGTTTCTGTGTAGCAAATTTATCTAGCTTAGTACAAAGAGAGATAAACAAGTTTATAACTGAAGAGGCATGCTTGTGGTACAGAAGGAAAAATAGTAAATTGGAAATAAAAGATACTTATTTCCTAGGTGGTGTTTTTCTGTTGTTGTTTGTTTGTTTTTTTTTTTTTTGTTTTGTTTTTGTTTTGTTTTTTTGTTTTTTTGAGACAGGGTTTCTCTGTATTGTTTCGGAGGCTGTCCTGAAACTAGCTCTGTAGACCAAGCTGGCCTCGAACTCACAGAGATCCGCCTGCCTCTGCCTCCCGAGTGCTGGGATTAAAGGCGTGCGCCACCAACGCCCGGCTGTTTGTTTGAATTAAGGTCTTTTTATGTAGTTCTAGATGTTCTGGAACTTTAAATGAAGACCAGATTGGCCTTGGGCTCAAAGAAATCGTTCTGCCTCGTCTTCCTGAGTGCTGGGATTAAATGTGTGTGACACCACACCTGTCTCTGTTTTATAGTTTTCAAACACAAATGTAGCTGGGTGTGGTGGCACATGGCTGTAATTCCTATCACTCTTAAAATAGGATTGCTTTGTTAGAGCAGAGTAAACTGTTATATCTAATCCAGTTATTAGTCTTATTGTCTGAGAAATATATATAACTTTTTGAAACAGGGTTGTCCATGCATTTGAATAGCCCGACTACATACTATATGTACGTATCCATAATCACTTGTTTATGTTTAGTTATAGAAATAAAAAGTACTTTTTTCTGTAATTAACTAACATGTCATAAATGTTTGGTTTAGTTTCTGTAGAAAATGTTTCCTGACTGCAATGAGAGAAAGTGGAATACATTGTCCCCTGTGTCGTGGAAGTGTGACTAGAAGAGAAAGAGCATGTCCAGAACGGGCCTTAGATCTTGAAAATATCATGAGGAAGTTTTCTGGTAGCTGCAGATGCTGTTCAAAAAAGGTAGAGTTATATTATGATAGTGTTTTAATTTTACTGGTAAATATGGTTTTGACAAGAAGGACATTTCTAGGCAATATGGTGTACACCTTTAATCCCTGCTCTCAGGGGGCTGAACTAGGAGGGTTGTAAGTTCACAGTCAGTTTGGGCTACAAATTGAGATAATCTCAAAAAGAAAATAAACAAGAGTTATGTAGAAAAGACCAGAAACTTTGTGTATCAAAAACCTTAGAGATTTTTATCTTTAGGATTAAAATTTTATTTTCTCAATAAGTCACAGTCTCTCAAATGTTAATAATTTGGCCAAATAGATTTATGTACTCAAAAAAACCTCTGTGACTGCCCACTTAGATATTTAAAAAAATCATGAAATGTTTCAAAGAAGACTGGCTTAAGTTTTAAGCACATGGGATAATCAGGTATTGATAAACAAGAAACACTCTCTAATTATTCTATTTGAAGAATGCTGAATGAACAGTGAGAAGTGGTTAGGCTTTGAGTATAGCCTTGTGTCTGAAGAGCATTTACCCAAGTCAGATCTGCTTTCCATGTCTGAAGAAGGTGTTGAGCTGAAAAGGAAGTGAAATAAAAACACTTGTGGGATTCTGGCCTCACTTCTCAGCGAGAAAAAAAAATGTTTCCAATGTGAACATAACAGCATCATTTGTTAACCTGCTTTCTAACACTGTCATGTTGTAATAAATAGTCAAAACACCCAGCAGCATGAGGCAGCCTCTTAGTATTCTTTCTAGCTAGAGTGTCATCAGGTAGCCCAAGTGGGCCTTGAACAGCTGATTTTTTTTTGTTTGTTCCTCTTCCCAAATGCTGAGATTATGAGTATGCACCACTGTGCCTGTCTTTTTCTATCAGTAATATAATTTCAAATATAAGATTATTTGTTAATTTTTCTCCCAGTGGTTTAATGGAAGGTGGACTTGTATGCATGAGCAAAAATGTGTTACACACACACAGATACACACAGACACACATGCATTTCATCCATCTATCAATCTATCTATCTATCTATCTATCTATCTATCTATCTATCTATTTTTTGAGGCAGGGTCTCCCTGTGTAGCCCTAGCTAACCTGAAACTCGCTGTGTAGACAAGATTGGCCTTGGCCTCTAGCTGAGAGATCTGCGGGGGTTAAAGGTGTGTGCCCCGCTGCCTGACAATAATTTGCATTTATAAAGAAACTTGCACTTAAGTGAATATTTAGTGATCTATTTTCATCTTTTCCCTCTTATTGACAGTATCTCAAACTTTGTGAGTTCTGTTTTAAATTAAAATCTATTTAACCAATAATTTGCAGATTAAATTCTATCGCATGAGACATCATTACAAATCTTGTAAGAAGTATCAGGATGAATATGGTGTTTCTTCTGTCATTCCAAACTTTAAGGTTTCTCAAGATTCAGTAAGAAACAGGTAAGCAACATTTATCCTAAAAGCAAAGTTTTAATAATTGAAATGGAAATTGTTTGGGGAATTTTGGTTTGTGTATGCTTAACAAATTACACTAAGTATCTTAACTAGAATTTGCCTTCAAAACTTATTTGCTATTGTATCTAGGAGACCAACTCCATGATATACCTAAGCCTATGTTACTTAAAATCATTCTGGGAGTCTTTCTTTGAATAAAAATTATACCTGGGAGTTAAAGACTCAACTGATTTTTCAGATGAAATTATTTGGCAAAAATTTTTTTTTCTTCTCATTGCCCTCTAAGGAATAGGTTTAGCATTTGAAGTTTTTATTCTTATAGTGTCTCAGATCTACTATTACCACTGCTACTTTAAAAAAAAAAAACCTATTTTGAGACTGGGTACAGTGTATGTATCCAAAGCTGGTTTTGTACTTGTTAGTGATTTATTTTTTATTGTTGCTTTGTTGTAGCATCATTTAAAAGCATTTATTTCATTGTTTATTTGTATTGTGTGTGCTGTTATGTATATTTGGAGGTCAGAGGACAACTTGGAGGAGTCAGTTTTCTTTTTCCATATGGGTCCTGGTATTGAATTCAGGTCCAGGTCTTTATTTGTTTGTTTGTTTTTAAGCAGGGTAAGTCATATATATGAGAGGTGTGGGGTGGAGAAAATACGGAGTATTGGGGCTGGGTGTAAGCAGAGGTCTTGGAGGTGTTTTCTCAGCATTGTCAGGTAAATGTTCGCTTCAGTTACTTATTCATCTATTTATTTATTTATTTGGATTTTTTGTTTTTGAGGTAGAGCTTCTGTTTAACTAGACGTTAACTTTTGACTAAGCCTTTTTTCCTCAATTAGCTGACTGGTAATTTAATACTTTTTGATATTTGGTAAATATTTAGGTAGTATCTTATTTACTAGAGATTGACCTGTAGCTACCAGAAGTTTCTAGAAGACAATATATAGTCGTGAAAATTTCAGGAAAAGTTCAACATGTTATCTAGGTTTGTTGTCACCTGTGTTTGTTTCTCCACTTTTCACAGTTCTCTCACCATTTTAGTTTTTTTCTGGATAAATTTTCTCCATTAAATGTATAATGTAGAATAATTTTTAATATACTGTTTTTATGTAATACAATAATACTATAATAATATTATATATATATATATATATATATATATATATATATATATATATATATATATATATATATACACACACACACACACATACACAACATGGCTGTCTGAAACTTGTAGACCAGGCTGCCCTTAGCTGGCATCAGAGAGTAGCCTGCTTCTGCTGGGATTAGAGGCATGCACCACCACTTCTGGTGGCCGTCAGAGTTAGTATTAAGTGCTTATACCTGCTAAGCCATCTATCTCCCCAGCCCTTCAGTGAGCATCCTTTAACTAATTTGAAGTAGAGGCACTTTAGTAATTTGTTTCTGTCATCTTCTGTATACACAAGTACAATATTGAATAAGTAACAGAAGCTCAATAAATACTGTTAAAATAAATACCTAGTTAGCCACTAGCCTGGGTCAAGAAATAGAGCAGTCACCAGAACAGTTTCCTGTGAGCTGTGTCCATTTGATCTCCTATCCCTGTAATCACTGTTCTTTCATTTGGATGGTTGTTTTTCTTTATATTTTATCATCCTCACATGTATCCTCAATGTTTTGCTTCATTTAGAAAATTGATGACAAGTTTGTGTTCAGTAGTGTGAAGAGGCTGGTTGGTGGTGGTGCACACCTTTAATCCTAACACTGGGGAGGCAGAGGAAGGCCAATCTCTGTGAGTTCGAGGACAGCCTGGTCTACAAGAGCTAGTTCCAGGACAGCCTCCAAAGCCACAGAGAAACCTTGGCTCAAGAAGCCAAAAAAACAGAAAAACAAGAACAAAAAAACCCTAATAGTGTGAAGAAATGCAATTTCTTCAGTCTAATAATAGCTGTGGAAGTCAATGTGCTAAGTCAAATAAATACAGTTCTAATTTCAGTGCTTCATCCATATTGCTAATGTTCATACTTTAACCACCTATAAACAATTCTATTCTCCATATAGTTTTCCTATTGCTTTTGGCTGTTTTACTTACTACTTAGTTGAAATGTCTGGTAAGTTCTTTAGGAATGTTTTCACTGCTCTACACAACTCAACCCGAGTTCTCAATTTACCTCAACAATGATTTATTGTCATTAGATGAAACTGTCATTTTCATTTAGTGATTTTTTTTTAAACCAAATCCCTGTGGATTTCTTTCATCCCTGTGCTTCTCTTACCATACTTCTGTTGTTTTATAAGTATACATCTATTTGGTTTTTTGTCCAGTTTTTAAATTTTTTTGTTGTTTTGAGACAAAGTTTCTCTGTGTAGCTAGCCCTGGCTGCCCTGAAACTCATTCTGTACACCAGACTGGCCTCTAATGCAGAGTTCTACCTGCTTCTTGAGGGCTGGGATTAAAGATGTGGGCCACCACCATTAATTTTTCTTAATAAAGGGTAGTGTTTAGTTTCACTATGTAGTTCTGGCTGATGTGGACCTTTCTCAACTCTTTATAAGTGAGGTTGAAAGTCAATGTATTAGTGTAGGTGAGACTAAGTTGAATAGTGTCTTGCCTGGTGTTAGTTCACACCTTCACCTCCATGGTACTGTTTTTCCTTAGTACTCTAATCTCTAATCCACACCTTGCCAGCTCTGGCAGACCATGCACTTATTTATTTATTTGTTTGTTTGTTTATTGTTTTTTTGGGGGGGGACAGTTTTTGTATAGCCCCAACTGTCCTAGAACTTGCTTTGTAGACCAGGCTGGTCTCAAACTCCACCTACCTCTGTTTCCAGTATGGGGACTAAAGGTGTGCATCACAACTGGTAAAATTTTAATGATTTAATTATTTTTATTTTATGTGATTAGTGATTTGCTTGCATGTATGTCTATATGAGATGTCAGATCTCTTGAAACTGGAATTACAGGCAGGTGTGAGCTACCATGTGGGTTCTGGGAATTGAACCCAGGTCCTTTAGAAGAGCAGGCATTGCTTCACTGGTAGACTTTATTCTTTTAATGTTTACTCGTGTGTGCGTGTGTGTGCGTGTGCGTGTGTGTGTGTGTGTGTGTGTGTGTGTGTGTGTGTACGCGGGCGCGCATGTTGAACAGCTCTCAGAAGGCGGTTCTCTGTTGTCATTTTGCGGGATCTAAGGATCAAACTCAGGTTTCAGGCTGTGTGGAAAGCTCCTCTAACCCTTGAGTCATTTTACTAGCTTTTTTTTTTTTATTTAAACTAAGTGTTAGCTACCCTGTGAAATCTTTCCTAGCCTTTAGAAGTTCTTCCTGTTAGTAGAAGTGTAGTTTATATTCCAGTTAGATCCTTTAAACTTTATTGTATTTATTTACTGCTAAATCTTATCTGGAATTTAGTATTGTTTTATATCCTATGCAATGTTGTAATTACCATAGAAGGCATCATGAATTTTCAGTGTAGACGTGGGCAGATTTGTTTGTTGGGTTTGTTTGTTTTGTGGTGCTTAGGGCTCAGACTTGGTCGCCCATTGCTTTACGTATTGTAGAGTAGCACTATACCATGAGCTACATCCTTAGACCTTAGTTTTTCTTTGAGACAGGATCTTGCCATGTGACTACTAGGAGTTTTGAGAAAGCTTTGAACTGATGGATTGGCTTCTCACTGCTGGGATTATAGGTGTCATGATGCCTGGCAAGAGAAATGTTTTCTTTTGGAGGGGGCACTTTCATTTCCAGATGTATTCAGATTCCTAGCAGTGGGATCAGGCAGCTCACAACCATCCATAAGGCCAGCTCCAGGGGGAACTGATGTCTCTGACCTCTGAAGTCATCTGCATTCTCATAGACAGATACACTCATATAATGAAAAATAAAATCTCTAAAAGAAAAAAGGTGTTTTCCCATGGTAGAAGTAGGCTAGTGAGCTGGACAGGAAGCCCCAAAGCCTGCAAGCACTTGTTTTTATAATAAGATTGACAACAGTGCTGAGATTCTTTGCCATGTTAGTTACAGTTTCTCTATGGAATGCCCCTTTTTCCCTTCTTCTGACAGTCATTTTGACAGACTTTTCTGGTAGAGTACAAGTAAGTATGTCAGGATAGTCTGTGTATTAGAAAAGTGTGCTAATAATGAAGCCTAGTTTCTTTTTTTTTGAGCGGGGGGGGGTGGGTGGGAGATGTTTGAGACAGGGTTTCTCTGTAGCTTTGGAGCCTGTCCTGGAAAGCTCTATAGACCAGAAATTCACCTGCCTCTGCCTCCCAAGTGCTGGGATTAAAGGCATGCACCGCTACCGCCTGGCACCTAGTTTCTTTTTTAGGAATAAGTTATAATCATTAAAAAAGTTCAAATATTTTGTGGAATCTACTCCACTTTGGAAGCCACAGTCTTCTACCATATCTTAGCTACATGACAAAGGTTCATGAATATTTTAGTTCACCCAAGGGTTTAACAAGGAGCACTGGATAGATGGCTTAGTAGTACAACGTTGACTTCATTTCCATAGGACATGGGTTTGAATCTCATTTATTTGGGGGCTCACCACCATCTGGAACTTCAGATACACAGGGTCCTACATCCTTTCCTAGCCTCTGAAGGTACTGCATGCATGTACTGCATATACTTACATGCAGGCAGAACAGGTTAAGTGTGATAGCACATGCCTATAATGCCAGGAGGATGGAGCCGGAGAATGGGGAGTTTGAAGCCAGCCTGCATTGATTTCTAGACCCTGTCCTAGCTCTCACATCACCTCATTATCTTCAAAAGAACATCACTGGTTGAGGAAAAAGACTTTTTTTTTTTAGAAAAAAAATTATGTAATTAAAATTACACTTGTTCCTGAATATTGTAAAGGTTTTTGTTTCTGTGAGTTTTTTGTTGTTTTTAAGATAGTAGCTGGCCTGGAATTCTCTTTGTAGCCTGAGATGCCTAAAACTCAGAGATGCACCTGTTTCTGTCTCTGCCTCCCAAATATTGGGATACTGGGATTAAAGGAATGTGTCACCATACCTGGCCTCCTCCTCCTCCTCTTCCTCCTTCTCCTTCTCCTCCTCGTCTTCCTCCCTCCTCCTCCTCCTCTTTTTGACAAGAGTTATGAAGTCCAGGCTGGCCTCAAACCTATGATTCTTCCTGCCTCAGCTTCCTGAGTGGTGAAATTATAAGTATGCCACTATGCCCTGCTGTAATCCTCTATTTTAAAAGACATGAATACATGGATGAATAAGAACTTAAATAGTCTTACTTTATTTGGAAAGCCATGCCATGAATATCATAAATATTTTTGATTTTTAAGACTACTTAAGTTTTACACTTTTTCTTTTTTTAAATGTGGATGTGTGCTTGGTACCCTTGGAGACCAAAAGTATTAACTGCTGAGCCATCTCTTCAGCCTCCGAAGTTCAGTCTGGTCATCTTCATTAGACAGTTCTCATTAATGAAGCCCTGAAGGTGTGTTTATTATTTAGGGTATTAATTCTTTTCCCCCTGTGTTTCTTAAGTAATAGGAGTGAAACATCTACATCTGATAACACAGAAACTTACCAAGAGAATACAAGGTAAATTTTTGAAAATTATACTTTAGTAAATAATATTGTTGAATAACATAAAAGGTGATTATTAGTTGTGGTGATAAGATTTTAACTCAGGGATTGATCATGCTAGGCATTCACTATACTATTGAACTATAACCCTGAATCCTTGTAATAGATTTTTCCTTTCTCTGAGACAGGGTTTTGCTGTATAGCTTAGGCTAGCCCTCATGATCCTCATGCCTAAGTCTTCAGAGTGTGTGGAGTTGCAGGCACGTAGGTTATTACAATAGATTAGTAAGTAGTATGTTTTTTTTATTATTAGGCCTTTTGTGTGTGTGATTCTTTTTATGTTTTGTCTGTGTGTGCTCATGTGCATGCTACATTATACATACAGAGGTATAGAGGATACCTTGCAGTAGTTAGTTCTCTCTACCATGCGAGTCTGGAAACTCAGGTTTCAGGCTAGGTGGCAACTGTCCCTTAGTTGCTGAACCCTCTCTCCACCCAGTTGCTGTATTTTTAAAATAAATATTCATTCAGTTAATTCACTAATTACACTGCTAGAAGCTAATGCTTCAGAAATAAACAGTGCTTAGATAGTTGTTGCTTTCAATAACATGTAAGAGCTTATCTATTTTCCTGGTCAGATTTCTCCCATGCATGATTCAGGCAAAGATGTCAATATTGAACTGTCCCTTGCTGACATTCAGAGGTATTAAAACCCAGTAATGCTTGATTCTTAGATTGCTTAACTAGTTTGTCTTAGGGTGTCTGTTGCTGTGATAAAACACCTTGACCAGTGCAGCTTACCAGAAGATAATGGATTTGGGGCTTACATTTCTAGAAGATTAGAGTTCATGATGGTGTTATAGACCTGGTGATTGGCAGCTAGAGCAGTTCACATCTTGATACATAAGGAAGAAGCGAAAGCACACTGGAAATGGTGTCAGTTTTTTGAAAGTCTGCTCAATGACACACTTTCAACAAGGTCATACTTGCTAATCCTTCTCAAACAGTTCTAACAAATAGGAACCAAGTATTCAAACATATGAGCCTTTGGGGACCATTGTTATTCAAACCACAACACATTTCAGTCTTTGCTTTTTCTATGAATTTTATGTTAGATTCTTAATTTGATGGAAATCCTTTTTTAAACTGTATTATTTATTTTGTGTGCTTTGGGCAGGGTAGTGAGGCACTTGCAACTGTACAATTAAATTGTACGGGTCAGATAACTATTTTGTGCCTTCACTCATTGAGCTATCTCACTGGTCCATGGAGTCTGTGAAGTTTTAAATTCCTACATAAGAGCTTTCTAAAATGTAGTAAACTGTAGGACATCACATGAGTGATTTACAATTAAATTTGGACTTAGCTTCTTAACCATGGTCCTGTATTTTGTTTGTAATTGTTTGAGATGGGTTTCATTAGGTAGTCGAGGCTGATATTGAAAGTGATCTTGTTGCCGCAGTCTTCTGAGTACTAAGAATTAGGGCTGTGGACTGAAATGGTAAACACTAGTCCTGTTTAAAATGAGAGTGTAAGAGAAATTCTATTCTAAATCACGTGTTGAATAATTTCATAATTATACCACAATGAATTTACAGCAATGCATCAAAAAACAGGAGCGTCTTGTTTTTATGTTATGGTTTGAATTTCAGTATGTTTCATTTGAATTGCTTTGTAGTTCTTCTGGGCATCCCACCTTTAAGTGTCCCTTATGTCAAGAGTCAAATTTCACCAGACAGCGTTTATTGGATCACTGTAATAGTAACCATCTGTTTCAGATAGTTCCTGTGGTGAGTACATGTATTCAAAAGAATCTTTTGTTTAAAGCATGTGGTTCCATGAATCTGTCTTTATGTATATAAAGGGGAGTGTTTTTTATTTAAATTTGGATTTGAAAGTTTTAATAAATGATTGTGAGGCAAAAGAAATGAGATATTTAAAATCTGGCTACCTCATGTAAAGAAAGATAGTTACTGTGAGGTAATGTAGACTAGTCTAGGAAAGAATGAAAGGTGAAGTAGGGAGTCATTTCTGTGTAGTGGTAGAGCCTGATTCCATTGGGTCCTTTCAATTTTTCTGCTGGATGCAGAGGACTGGATCCAGTAATGTAAATCTGTTGCAGAAGACAATACCTATAGAGAGTAATAAAACTGGTGAATGGTTTTAATCCTAGCTTTGGAGAACAGTTCCAGGCTGGCCCGAGCTGTACAGTGAAACCTTGTCTCAAAAACCAGAGAGTAAAGCCAGTAGATATTTTTAACTATATCCTTGAATAATGTTTTATATGAATGTATAAAGCAAGAAGGAAAAGAGACATGCTATGTTTTTATTTTGATGTGTACTTGTCTTTTTTGATGTCATTTTTAGGGTAAATTATGTAGATTACAGGGTTCCAACATTATTTTAATGATCCCAGAACTCATTTTGAGCATACATTTCCTAGGGAAGTGAATTTTAACTGTAGACAATGAAAGAGGAAGTATTTGGAAGGTATCTTCTGCCTCCCTTCCAGTACCCCTGCCCGGTACCGGGGCTTGAACTAGGATTCTGCACTTGCTCCACAAGCATCCTGCCTTTAAAATGTATCTCCAGCCTTTTAAATTTTTTTCTATAAAATTTTGTGATGGGGTCTCACTTAGTTGTTCAGACAGACCTTGCATTTGGTTCTTTCTGCATTAGCCTCAGGAGGAGGTGGTTCTATATATTTCTCTACGTACATAGGAGAAGGTTGTTGATTGAAATTTGAATTTAAGTTATCGATACACCATATTTTTGTTAATGATTGACTGTGATGCAAAATGAGACATTTAAAACTTTTATTACCTTATTATATAAAGGAAGATGATATCATGAGGTAATATAGACATTCTATAGTAGGATTAGGAACTATAGGTTTGAGCTGTCACAACTATTTCCTTCAAAAATAAGGAATAAAATGTATTAATAACATTTACAGCCACTCTTAGGATATTTTTAGCAGATATAGTAGAAAAATGTTTTTTAAAAATGCCCGAATAACAATCGAGGATTCCTTTCAATTCCTGTAACCATTTATTAGAAGGGAAGGGGTTATTAAATAAGCAAATGCAGAACCAAAGAGGTATATGGGAAGTCTTCATAGTTAAGACACTATGCTTGGTTTTATTTTGAATTAATTGATTTGTATTCTCTGCATAATATTCTGCACATTGTCAGCTTTTGCTAAAATTCAGTTATTCGTTTCTTTTTGTGTCATTTTAAGAAATGTACTTCATTAAAACTTTGAGGATACATTTTAAACATAATTCACTCTATTTTCATTTTACATATAAGTGAAATCAGGCTAATAACAATTCAATAATGGTTATTAATGAGATCTAATGAGATTATATGTTGCACATGTTGTAGGTAGTTAATGAAAACTGTCATTACATTGATGTTAGTATAGGCTGCATGTGATGTTTCTGTTTAGTTATGTAACTAGAGATTTAAGTAATAGAATACCCATGGTCTCTGTTACTATAGTAGTGTTATTTATGTAAGGTAATTTGCTCTGGAAATGAACTAGTCAATGGGATTTGACTCTTAGAAATGGATTTTAAGTGCTATACACATGGTGGCACATGTCTACAGTCCCAGGACTTGGGAGGCTTAGACAAAAGGGTCACAAGTTCAAGGTAGTCCGAGCTACACAGTGAGATCCTGTCTCAATCTCATTATAATACTGCAAGTTTGAGTACAGATCACAATATGAAAGCAAATATTGATGTAAGGGCCGGGTATGCTGGTGCATGCCTTTAATCCCAGCACTTGGTAGGCAGAGGCAGGAGGATCTCAGTGGGTTCCAGGCCAGCCTGGTCTACACAGGAAGTTCCAGGATAGCCAGTACTACATTAGAGAGACCCTGTCCCAAACAAACAAAAAATAAATAAAAAAACTGATGTGAATTGAGTTATACCTTTTTTGATTTTTTTCAGTCCATATGTATAAAAATTACACTTGACTATATATACTGTATCTGTTAAGTATGCAATAGTACTGTGCCTAAAGTATATATTTTCTGAGTTAAATGCTTCATTGCTAAACAGTGTTATTGATCATTTGAGATATTGGAACAATGGTGCCAAATAGACTTGCTTGACATTGGGTTGGCACAAACTTACAATTTTTAATGAAGTATCTGCAAAAAACGCAGCAGAGGGAAGCACGATGAAGTGTACCTGGTGTTTTCAATAACATGAGCTTGTATTTTAATGCTCTCAATAATTATATAATGTTTCATTATTTTTGTTATTTAAAACAATCTGTTTCTCATAGACATGTCCTATTTGTGTGTCTCTTCCTTGGGGAGATCCTAGCCAGATTACTAGAAATTTCGTTAGTCATCTAAATCAAAGACATCAGTTTGATTATGGAGAATTTGTGGTAAGTGAGTTCTTCAAGATTAAGAAAGTTAAATTACCTTTTTCAATCTAAATTTGAGTTTTCAGGCAAGTTGTGGAACCAGACTGCTTGGATAAAGAAAAAGTTATTGTATTTTTAGTATAAAATTGTTAAGCTTCATGAAGTTCTGAGAATTTAATTTATTGTTTATACAGGAGGATAATTACTAGAAAAAAATGAACCCCTTTAATGACAAAATGAAAGTTTAAGTAAAAATTGCTAGAAGTAAGAGACTTGAAAAGTAAAATTGGCACAGTCTGTATGGGAGGATGCGTTTTCAAATGTAGCTAGCATATGAGGCACGTCAACAAACCAAACCGTGGAAACCCATCAAAACCAGGTTGTCCACTTAGGAATGGCAACAAAGGCCCTCAAATTAAAATGGTCAGTTTTTCCTTTTCATATTCATGATAATTTCTAAAAATGTGATGATTTCACTTTATTAATTGTAAAATTGCATTTTATTCAGCTTGTGTGTGGTTAAGATCTTAATACATGATCAATCCCAGTAAACAATAGCTGATGTTCATTTTCCTGTTCAGGTAAACATAGGCATACATAATTTTCATTTTTATGGAATTTGCAGTTTTAGTCTGTTACTTCAGAATAATTTAAATGTATGTAAAATTCACATGTGTTGCTTGCTTTAGTGATTTAAGGAAGTAATTGTATATTATTAAATTCCCATTTTAAGAATTGATACTATATCTGGAGGGCTATATTTGGAAGAGCAAAATATGTTTTGTCTGCTATTTTTAATGCATTTCTTTGCTTTACCTTGCCATAGAAAACTGTAGAAGACTTGATATCTTTTAAAGCTAATCCAAAGGGCATATATTGACAGCAAATAGTGTTGTTAAAAATGGAGTAGGGTTTCTGTTGTTGCTATTGTTTGGCTAGTGGGTCAGGGACTCAGTGCATTCTAAACTGCTGTACTACACTGAGATCCTAAGCCCTAGTAATAGAGTCAATGTATAATTTAAAGATAACTGAACTACAGTTACTTAGTTCACTCTGTGGTTAAGAAGCTGTTATTTAGCTGTTAATTCAGTAACTGCTTATCTTTTTAAAATTAGTTTCTCTTCAAAACTTATAAGTATTTTCTAGAAATTATACAAATTTATCATATTGTTAGTTTTAATTAACTATAAATTTGGTCAGTACTAATTTTATCCTCTGCTGAGCAGTGTAGTTATTAGTTATTACTAAATAATTATAGCTGAGTTTAATTTTAAAGTTTGTGTATTGAAACCTTGTATTTTGCTAATTTTTGAGATGGGGTCCCATTATGTTCATGATGGTTTCAAACCTCAGTGCTCAAGATATCCTCCTGCCTCATACTCCTGAGTGTTTGAGAATATGACACACACCATGGTGCTCAGCTTTATCTTGTGTTTTAAAACATACTGTACATAAACTCCTTTGTATGCAAATGTATGTGAAGATGTGTAATACGTTAGATAAAATTGAGCAATTGGTTATTTTCCTGTTGTCATTTTTTTTCTTTTTTAGAATCTTCAGCTAGATGAGGAAACCCAGTATCAGACTGCTGTAGAAGAGTCTTTTCAAGTAAACATCTGATGTGTATACACATCTCTGCATCCTTGTACCTACAAGTGCCATCTTTAAGGGGAAGACAACATGAAGTCACCATTTCAGTAATTTGCTGTGCATATTAATAAAAATAATAATTCAGTCTACTGTATTAGGTTTTTAATTGGAAATAAAAGGTGGGCCACCTTAACTCCATTCTCAAGACAGTTACTTTAGCAGCATGGAAAAGGTTGTGTTTTCTTGTGTGGTGAAAAGGGGATTCCTGTTGTCTTTTTCTTCTTTGTATTACATATTCTGAATGTTTCCTTAAGTTGTTTTTTATTTTTGATGCAGTTCCTTCTATTTACTTTTTTGTGCAGAGGTAACAGTACTTTATTAGAAAGGTAACAGTAGAAAATTCTGAAAGATGTGATTCCTATAAAAATAATAAAACTGAGCCATTTGTCAGAACTGCAGAATGGAAACTTGAAGTGCTAAGTGGGATAATCCAAAGGGTTTTTTTTTAAAGTATAGATTCTAGCTGAGGAATTCAACAATAAGAAAATTGTATTTATGTAATGTTTTGTATTTTTGAAGACTAGTGACATTTCTATGATAATTTTGACTTTGAAAGCGTATTGTACAAATGTTTCTTCTTTTGTTATTAGATGAACATATCAAGAGAAGAGAAAAAATGTTTTGTTTGGTTAGTTTGTTATTTCCTCTAGCTTGAGTAATTTGTAAGCATAAAATGAGTTGTATGACAGTTCTTTGAAGTCAGAATTTCTCACTAGCTGATGAAACTTTTACTCAGTGATGATATATTACACTTAAATTAGTTTTTTAAAAATCCAAAGTTGAAGATGTATGTGGATATGTACATATACTTTGCATGTATCTATACACATATATATCTTTGCCTAGAGTTTGTCAGGTTATGTATAGAATTTCTATTAAGAGTTTTAATAATGGGCAAGCAATATAGGATTGAAATATTTATCTCATTTGATTAAAATTTTCTATGTTGTTACCAAATTTTTTAAACAGTAAGCCAAATACTAAGTGGTACAGTTGGCTGTTATTACACCTGAAAAATTTGTTATATGGTGCTCATTAGTTATTTTTGAAAATGATGCATAGGTGGTGTAGTGAGAGGGATTTTACCAGCTACTGTTTAGTCAAAACCAAGTTTGTTCTTAGTCTTTGGTGTAAAGTATAGTAGAGGAGGCCAAGTCACAGAGTATAGGGTGAAGAGTGAATTCCTGACATTCCATGCTAACATACACTGTTACACTTTCTTTAAAATAACTAAACTCAAAAGAAAATCTCTGAAGTAGTTTGCTGCTAATATATACATATATTGTAAAAGAAAAGTATATTTTGATTTTCTTAATACTCTTGTTGACTTTTCTACAATGAACATTTTTTAACTTGATTTAATAAAAATGTTAATTTTGAACATGCATTTTGTAAGAATCCCTTTTCAGTTAAACAGTAATGACTTTATTTATGTTTAGTAATGTAGTTGAACACACAGAAAGCCATACATCTTAATGCCTTTTTTTCTGTTGTTTCTTGAGCGTGATGTTTGCTGTGTTTTCTAGCACTTTCAGTTGACATACAGGAATTTTAGGAACACATCTGTATAATGAGCTCTTTAAAAGGAGACTTCTGTCCACAGTTCTTCCAGCTTAAAGCAATAACTTTGATACTTAAAGTTTAATTAACCAGTGTGTCCATAAACCATCCTGAGATATACAAACTTCTTTAAAGGGAAACTTGTACTAGAGGCCATTTTGAAATCCTGTTTTGAAGTCTTGTGGATGAGTTAAATATTAATAGCTTTTTCATAAGAATTACCCCTCCCCCAATCTGACCATGGAAAAAACTTTTTAATTCCTCTGTGTGGTTGGGTTAAGAACAGGGATAGATGGGCTTTATAATTTAATTCATGGGGGAAAGCCCCTACTTTATTTAGTCTTTGTAGCTGTCAGTATAAAGGAGAGCAGCTGTAGAAATATGCTGATGCATCAGTTTCACAGTACCAGTTAGGAAAGCGATTTCTCTTTAAAATTTACTTTATGATGTTAATATTGTGTTATTTGAGATGTATTGCTTAATTTTTTTCAATTAAAAATGGTTTTCTCCTACTAGTGTGTCTTAATTAAAATTTGTCCTTAGGTAAACATTTTTGGGTCTCATAAGACCTTGCAAAACATGCAGAGATTTCCCATTATTTTGTACAGGCTGTAAGTTGACAGGCTGTTGTATGTTGGGTTGAACTGTATAAAATTTTGTTATATATTTCCAATGTTAAACATCTGCGTGAAGATATTTCATTAAGTATCCATATAGCAAGATATTTGAAGTCCTGTTAGCAGTCAAGCAAAAAGTCAGCTAGCTGATGACTAGCTGTAGGCAGGATAAGGCTCTGAGAATATTTTGCATATGTATTACCATCTTTGTGTTGGGCTGCTTGGTAAATATTGTTGCCTTCAGTGAACCATGCCCTGTATATATGAATTGTAGGTCTTATATTAAAATAGGCTCCCATCAGAAGAATGCTATTGTAGCTTATGTAGAAAAGATGTATCCTAGAATACCTCATTTGCAGTTTGTAGTGGAGGTGGATATATTGCATGATGCCACCTAGTGTGTAGTTTCAGGTCTGCAGTACAGGGTTGGGAAAAGGAGAATGGAGACCAATCATAAGAGGTCAAATATTGAGCGCAGGAGAGCTGGCTTATCAGTTAAGAGCTGCCTGCTCTTGTTGGGTATCTGGGTTTGGTTCGCTACCATAACTCCCAGTTCCAGGGTACCTGCACGCTACACATACTGCAGGCAGAACACTCACACACAAATCTTTTTAAGAGGTCATAGACTATAAAGGGATAAAGGGTGAGATGACTCAGTGGGTAACTTGCAAAGCACTTACTGACAACTTGAGTTTGGCAACTTGAGTTTGGTCCCCGGAACCACATGGTGAAAGGATAGAACAGACTTACACAAAATTGTCCCCTGACCCCACAGTACTATGGCATGCAAACACCCTATATAGTTTTTTAATGGCAGATACAAGGGCCTTGTGAAAATGGGAGCTAACAGCCCTGCACCCAAACTGCATTTGCCTGTCGTAGGCTTGAGAGAAGTCAACTATCACACTTCTCACTGGTAAAAGAGTAAAAGATGGTGTGTGCCTATCATTCCTTCTAAGGCACCAAACTGCAACACAAGGTTGCAGTATGTTTCTGATTTTTTTTAATGTTCTGGGGACTGAAAGTATGCTCTACTGCTAGGGTATATGTCCAGCCCCTGTGTAAGGGATAAATTCTGGGGAAGCCGAGTCAAAGGCATTGATTGCTGTAAGGTCAAGAGGAGCCTGAGCTGTGTAAACTAGATCCTGTCTCAACCCTCCCTTTCTCTAAATGTATAAGACTTGTGGGCATAGTGGCACATGTCTGGTTTCAGCACCGGAGAGGTGGAGACTAGCCTATTCTCCAGATCCTGTGTTTAAAAAGGTCTCAGCACTTGGGAAGCAGAGGCAGGAGCATTAGGAGTTTGAAGCCAGTCTGGTTTTCAAAAACTGCTTGTGTGTGTCCAGACATGGATTAGGATGTTAAAGCACTGCCTGCTTTTCCAGAAGTTCAGGGTTCAGTTCCCAGCACCCATATGGCAGCTAGCAATCACCTGTAACTCCAGTTCCAGGGGCTCTGATGCCTCGGCCTCAGCAGGTATCAGACATATCGTTGCCCAGTCTTTCACATCAAGTGAAAGTCTTAAAAATAATTATAGGTCATGGTAGCACTTGAGTGGGAGGGAGGAGGACCAAATCCTTCCTCATCTCATCTACATGAGACAAGTTACAGGTAAGGTGCAAGAGGATGATTAGATGAATTAATAGCCTGTTTAATCGAGGACATGGAACAGAGACACAGGACATGAAGGAAATCACAGGTATACCCCTGGCGGTGACTGACATGATACAGCATACACAGAGGGAACAGAAGCGTAAGTGACTGGCGCGCGCATCAAGCGTGTATTTTCCCGGTGTATCTCCCTGTAAAACCTGTCTTTTGCTCAGATTGGAAATGTGGAGTTGGCCGGGTGGAGCACACTTTTAATCTCAGTGCTCAGGAAGTGGAGGCCAGCCATGACTACACAGAAAAACTCTGTCTCAACCAAAAAGAAAGTTCTTTTATGTTTCAGTTTCTTGGCAAGATCTTCCTGTTTAGAGCAGGCTGACTAGAACTTGAATCCTGTCTCAGCCTCTTGAACTTTGGGGTTGTAGTCAGGAGCAATACCTAGTAAAGTTTTGGTGTTTGTGAACATTGTATTTAAAGCTGGCTAGCCAGTCTCTTGACTTTAGGAGTGCTGTATATAATGAGAAACAAAAAACTGGCTTGTTTCATTGTAACTGGTTGAAGAAAGGTACAGATGCCTAACAATGCCCTGGTATGCCTATCTGACTTTCCATAGCTTTGTTTTACATGTCTTTTCAGCAAAATTGTGTGTGTGTGTGTGTGTGTGTGTGTGTGTGTGTGTGTGTGTGTGTGTGTGTGTGTGAGTGAGTGTGGGGGGGGAGATGGAGGAAAGGAGGGAGGGAGGGGAGAAAGATTGGGCATGTGAGTGCTGTGGGTGTGGCAGCTAGCAGACAGCTTTGGGGAGTCTCTCCTTCCACTGTGGGTTCCAGGGATCAGATACAGGCCATTAGGCCTGCAGAACAAGTGCGTTTACCACCTGAGACATCTTGCTAACCATCTTATAGGTATGGGTTGTTGATGGGGGATTGTCCTTCTGTATATATGTTTCTCTTATTGGTTGATGGATAAAACACCAATTGACCAGCAGCCAGGCAGGAAGCATAGGTGGGGCTACGAGACCAGGAGAATTCTGGGGAGAGAAAGGCAGAGAAGAGCTGCCAGAGAGACGCCATGTAGACGCAGTAGGAATAACATGCCAGGGTATGACTGAAAGCCCGTAGCACGGGGTATAGTGGTCACAGGTGCTTACCTGATTTAGGTCTGAGGGGAAGGACAGGCTCGCTCTGGGTTCCCTTCTGCCCTCTGAGGGCAGCTGAGATTGGATGCTCGGGATGCTGACCCTTGGTTATTGGTAGCTCATGTGATTTCTCCCCAGTAAAATTGACCTACTTATCCCAACCCCTTGTATCATAATTTGTGAAGCTACATTCTGGTGCCAGGAGTGTGGTTTTCACAGGACCTGGGGAAGTAAGTTTCACCTAGTTGGCGGGGTGCCCTTCCCTCCCCCACAGCTAGTCAGTGAGCCGTCCCTACCTGACTGCAGCCCACTGTAGCCCCCGAGCTCCCCACCCGAGGTTTCTCGCTCAGCTGCAGCCTGCTCCGTTTCCACTGCTCCCTGCTAGCACAGCCATATGCCTGCTATTCGTGTGGTCCAGCTCTTAGCCTGTCCGCTCTCCCGTCCCCACCAGTGTGGGCTCCGGTCTGAGGCTTCACTGATCCACACATGCGGCTCTGTGTATCCGCCTTGGTGATTGCTTATGCTACTGCCTGCACTGCCTGGTGCCACCCTTCCTTCCCCGCAGATCCCTGTGATATATGCACAGCTCGTTTTCCTCCTTTTAACAAAATACCGCTCATTCTAAACTTGTTTGAAAAACACTTAGAATTTACAGAATCAATTTGCGTCCAGGGACCATCCTGAGGTTGGATTCTGCTTGGTGGTACACTTGCGCCACCTTCCGGCCAAACATAGTTACTGCAAGTTGAAATTCTACAATTAAAAAAGACAACCACAGTCCTGAGACTAGATTATCACTAAAGGTAAGCATTGCATTCCTTGTATTTTAAGCTAATAATAATAAATAAGATTAACTACTCTATACCAATGGTGGGTAATCTTACAATACAGAATGTTAGGAATCTTTTTGTTCCTTACATGGATGGGATTTTAGAAGAGGATTATGCCCTACCCAGAATATACCTATTCTTAATACTGGTGATTAGTTTCATAATCCATATAATATCCTTAATGAAAGAGTTTAAGAATAGAACAAAGAATAAGGAATTTGCACAAACCATTGAGATCTTTTGGGAAAATACTGACAACTTAGAAAGAAGGACTCAGAACATTGAAAACAGCAACGAGGATGTGACAAAATGGGAGGCATGGAAAACTTACAAACAAGGATTGGAATATTGAATATGGCCATAGGTATCTAACAAACAAGATTCAAAGCATAGGATGTAAAAGTGGCCTATATGTCTGTTGCTTTAATGACCAAAATAGTAACAATGCAAAATAACATTAACAGACTGGCAGAAACAACTTGCTCCATGTCTAATGACTTGGTTAATAAAAATCAAAGACTGGAACTTCAGATTTGAAAACTGACAGAATTTGTTCCATGTGCTGGGCGTTGGTGGCACACACCTTTAATCCCAGCACTTGCGAGGCAGAGGCAAGAGGATCTCTGTGAGTTCGAGACCAGCCTGGTCTGGTCTACAAGATCCAGTTCCAGGACAGCCTCCAAAACTGCAGAGAAACCCTGTCTTGGAGAAAAAAAAAAAAGAATTTGTTCCATGTCTGAGGGTAGTGACGAGCTAGCAGATAGAACATTGTTTCTGGAAGGCAGCTTACATGCCATTCAGATAATATATAAAGATGAGACTATTAAATATTTAGAATCATATATAAATGAGGAGAACAAGAAACTGATCGAGTCCATGAAATCTTTAGAAATTTATATGGTCCAGGAAGTTCAAACACTCAGAGAAACAATGGTGAATAGATTACAGGCCTTAGAAGACCTTCAATCTGATACATCAGAATCAGAGATACAAATAATAGGGCATGAAAAATATTCAAAATTACCTATACCTTTCAGACACTGGGAAGATCTTTCTTTCTTTCTTTCTTTTTTTTTTTTTTTTTTTTTTTTTTTGGTTTTTTGAGACAGGGTTTCTCTGTGTTGTTTTGGAGCCTGTCCTGGAACTCACTCGGTAGACCAGGCTGGTCTCGAACTCACAGTGATCCGCCTGTCTCTGCCTCCCGAGTGCTGGGATTAAAGGCGTGCGCCACCAACGCCCAGCCACTCGGAAGATCTTTCTAAGGTTGTTATGCCTTCTATGACTTTCCCAGTGGCTATAACTGAAAAACCAGCAACAACAAAATAAAAACACCTGAAACGCTTTGTTGCATATCAGTGGGAGCCAATACAGATGAAGGATCTGAAAGGCATAAAGGAAGAGGTGGTCTCTTATGGCATGCACTCACCGTGCATGAGACAATTAGTCGAATCAAGGGCAAAGAGCAATAGAGTGACCCCTAAGGATTGGGGCCAACTAATATCAACTGCACTTGACAATTCATCTCAAATAGAGTGGAGGGCTTTATGGAGGGAAGAAGCAAAAGCCCTCGAACTTCATGGCTTAAAGAAAGGTTATGAAGCTCCCCAAATAAGATTCTTGATGAGGGTCCAGAGACTCAAGCTTCATATGATGAACACATCTTGTCTATATGTCGTAGCTTTGAATGCTTGGGATAAGGTTCATGAGTCAGGAGAGAGAATAGAACCCTATACCAAAGTGGCATAGGGACCAAGAGAATGATATAATGAATTTTTCAAAGATTTTCCAGAGCAGTGGAACTACAGGTAACAGATTCAGATTCTAGGCAAATACTCATAGAATCTTTAGCTTATGGGAATGCAAATCCACAACACAAAAAGGTGTTTTGGCCCTTAAATATCAGATTAACACCATTGGATGAATGGGTCCTGTATACAAACAGCATTCAGTATAACGATTATGACACTGGAGCTTGGGTAGGAGAAGCAATCTCCCAAGGTTTGAAAAGACATCAAGATACCAGATGTTTTAACTGTGGTAGAATAGGACATTAAGAAGAAATTGTAGGCCAGGCATTCCTAGAAATAATGCTCCTTCTAGCAATGAATCAAACAGAAGCCCTCAACCTTCGGGATTATGTAGAAGATGTGGCAAAGGCTGACACTGGACCAAAGAATGTAGATCGACCAGGGATAAGCAAGAAAACCCTTTACAATCAGTAAACTCCTTTGGGGGCCTCTTGAAGGCCCCCATGTCAAAAGTGGTTTGGTCATTCCCAGTCACTGTGGAAGACAATCCTCCTCAGGACAATTAGAAAATCCAGTGCCTATTGTAAAAAATCATACCGCTCTAGATGGTAGATTAGCCACAGAGTATGAATCAAATGTACATAGAGAAATCAAAAAAACATATATTTTGGCAAACTTCTATAAAAGATTGACAACCTAAATTAAGAATACAAATAGATAACATAATGCTAATGGGTTTGGTAGACATAGGAATAGATGTAACTATTGTACCTCAAAGATCTTGGCCTCCAAGATGGGCCCTGCAGGAGGCAAATGTTCAATTCTTAGTTATTGGAACCCTATCTCAAGTAAAGCAAAGCATGAGATGGGTTGAGTGTATAGAGCCAGAAGGACAAAGAGGAAGACTGAGGCCATATGTGACTGACAGCAATAAATCTGTGGGATCGTGATCTATTGCAGCAATGGAATACCCAGATTAACATTCCTCCAGTATCAGATATGAATTATAAACAAGCTTATGGTTATGTAAAAAATATTGTAAGGCAATACAGAAAACAGATACCAACCATCCAGGCTGTACATAAACAGAATACAAGTGCCAGACTTAGAGGAACCAAAAATCCTATCCTTAAAATGGCTAAGCTAACAGATGAACTTGTCTGGGTAGGGCAATGGCCTATGACCACTGAGAAGCTAGAGGCTTTCGAAAAGCTGGTTCTGAAATAGCTAAATGCTGGACATATAGAAGAATCTGCCAGTCCTTGAAATTCTTCTGTATTTATTATCAAAAAGAAATCTGGTAAATGGAGAATACTTACAGACATGAGAACCATCAATAAAGTAATTCAGCCAATGGCCTTTCTACAGCCTGGGATGCCCTTGGCTTCTCTGATACCCAAAGAATGGCCTATTATAGTCATTGATTTAAAAGATTGCTTCTTCACTATACCTTTACAAGAAAAAGATAGGGGAAAATTTGCCTTCACAGTGCCTACTTAGAACAATTCTCAGCTGGTTAAGTGATATCAATGGAAGATCTTGCCACAGGAAATGTTAAATAGTCCTACCCTGTGCCAATATTTTGTGCAAAAAACCTTTGGAAATAATTTGTAAACAATTTCCACAATCCATAATTTACCCTTATATGGATGATATTTTGTTGGCTGATTTTAAGGAAGGAATGTTGGAAAAGATGTTTGAGGCAGTAAAGGAAGTTTTACCTTTTTTGGGCATTACAGATTGCCCACAAAAAATACAAAGAGGAGATTCTGTCAATTATTTAGGGTATAAAATAGGTCTATAAAAAATTAGACCACAAAAAGTACAGATCAGGAGGAGACTTTTAATGCTCTTCAAAAATTACTGGGAGAGATTTCTCAACTACAGACAATTATTGGAGTAGAAGGCATAATGTGAAAAACTTAAAAATGGCCCTAAAAGGGGACAAGGACTAAAATAATTCACAAATCTCTGAAAAGCATTAGAATGGGTAGAAAGGAGAATACCACATGTGGACTGTGTGGATCCAGAACTAGAGTCTATTCTGGTTATATTACCATCTAGAGAATGCCCTTCAGGGATTTTTAATGAAAAGGAAAGATATCATATTAGAATGGATATTTCTACTACATAAACAGAATAAAAAACTAAGAAAAGATCTCTGATTTGATTTTAAAAGGCAAATTAAGTCTTTGTCAGCTGACAGGAAGGGGCCCAGCAGAAATTGTAGTACTTTTAACTAATGAGGAAATTTCCTCCTTATGTTAAGATAATGAATATTGGCAAAGGGCTTGCAGTAACTTTTTGGGAACAATTAGCAACAATTATCCCAAAAGTGAGAGAATCAAATTCATAAAGAATATGATTTAGATCCTTCTATGTATTGTAAGAAAAACACCAATCTCTGGAGTCCCTACATTCTACACTGATACAAACAAATCAGGTAAGGCAAGATATAAATCAGGAATTATAAGTAAAATAATTCAAGGTCCTTATAACTCTGTACAAAAGGCAGAATTGTACATCATTCTCATGGTACTTACAGATTTTACAGAGCCTCTCAATATAGTTACTAACTCTCAATATACAGAGGGAGTCATTTTACACCTTGGAACTGCTGAATTTATTCCTGATGATACAGAATTAATTTCATTGTTTATACAATTACAAGAAACAATCAGGAATAGGACTCATATATATTATATAAAACACATCAGATCCCATACGACTCTGCCAGGTCCTCTAGCACAAGGCAATGATGAGATTGATCATTTATTAATAGGAAATGTGGTAGAGGTCTCAGAATTTCACAAAAAACACCTTGTGAATATCAAAGGTTTAAGAAGGAATTTTTTTTATTACTTGGCAACAAACCAAGGAAATAGTAAAGAAATGTCTTATTTGTTCATTCTTTAACCAAACTCCATTACCAGCCGGCAGTAATCCAAAAGATATACATAGAAATGAAATTTGGCAAATGGATGTGTTTCACTTTACAGAATTTGGAAAATTAATATATGTGCACCATACAATACACTTATTTATTTATTTATTTTTGGTTTCAATGGGCCTCTGCTCTTACCTCTGAAGAGGCTGATTTTGTTATCACACACTTATTAGTGGTAATGGCCATTATGGTTATACTTGCATAAATAAAAACTGACAATGCACCCGGTGGTGGTGGCACACGCCTTTAATCCCAGCACTCGGGAGGCAGAGGCAGGCGGATCTCTGTGAGTTCGAGGCTGGGCTGGACCGACAGCCTCCAAAACAATACAGAGAAACCCTGTCTCGTAAAACCAAAAAAAAAAAAACAAAAACAAAAACAAAAAAACAAAAAACGAAACTGACAACGCTCCAGCATATGTCTACAGCAAATTGGAACAGTTTTTAAAATATTATAAAGCACATAACTGATATACTACACAATCATACAGGCTAAGCGCTGATTGAGAGATCTAATTGCACTTTAAAAGAAATGTTCTATAAACAGGCAGGGTGGGAACAAAGACCTCCAAACACAGATTACATAATGCTTTATTCTAACATTAAACTTCCTTAATGCTAATGAGAAAGGAAAAACAGCCACAGAAAGACACTGGACAATAGAAAAAAACTTCTGCACTGAATCAGCTAGTGTACTTCAAGGATGTATTGACCTCAGTATAGAAACCAGGAAATGTGTTATATTGGGGTAGGGGTTTCACCTTTGTTTCTACAGGAGAAGAAAAGCTTTGAATACCGTCAAAGTTGATCAAGATTCTGTTCAAACAGGAGAAACCTCTTGATGAGGAGAAAGAATAGATCGTCTACCAAGGTTATATCACATGAAGTTGTATGGCGCCCTCACAAGGTAGGGTAGTGTTTTGTTCTTGTCAGAACAGGAAAACCAATCTCCAAAAAGAAAAAGACACTGAGCTTGTGGATGCCTAAATAAGAGAGGATAGTTATCCTAAAAGAACCATCAAACAAAGAAGAATCTGACATATGGTACCCATGTCTAATTCTACTGACCTATTTCTATACAAAAATTTATTCTTTATTTCCTAGTACTCTTTTAGTCTCAATTCACTTAAACCAGTTCTGGCTTTGGAGTTGGATCTGGCTCTCCTCTAAATTCAAGCATGTTGTTAAAATAAAACCCAGAGTTTCTGTATTATATCAAGAAGCCAATTGATGTTAAGATAGAAGAAATAAAATCTAGGGGCTGTCATTTGTTTAAACTTGGTTCCTTCTCTGAAAGCCTAATTTCCCTCATATTTATTTTCTTCTTTATTGTTGCCTTTCCCGATATGCATACCTATAAAAGTTGAGATTTCTGTATTGATATTAATATTTAAGTCTTCCACAGTGAACAAAACTATCCTAATAGCAATCTTTGAACTCTCGGGAATGAAGATGGGGCCCCACTTCATCGATTCCACTTGATCCAATTTGATACTTTTGAACTGACAAATACCACCCTAAAAAAACGGTTTGGAACTATATTGCTCTAGACTAGCTAGCTGAAATGGTGCACCTTCTTACTATACTCTGGCTAGAGCTTCAGATAAGAACTTCAGTCAAGCATCTCCTGCCAAACAGAGACTAGGTGGCAAATGTTACAGCTAGTCTGTTACTCTAAAAATTTTTTTCCTACAGGATCCCTTGGAGTTATCATTGTCCAATTTCAGCAGGAAGTAATTCTAAAAATACAATGCCACCTTTCCCTTAAGTGTGCATGTTCTTACTTTTCCTTCTCCTAGTGCATACTTGATATTTGTCGTCTTTGTATGTAGTTTTGCATCAAGTGTAAATCTTTTTCTTTAGACTAAAAGGGAAATTGTAGTGAGAGATCTTACTAGGTACCGGTGGTGCTGACCACACCCATTTGGGCATGGTCACAGGTGTGTATGTGAGCATGTGTGATTTAGGTCTGAGGGGAAGGACAAGCTTGCCCTGGATTCCATTTGGCTGTCAGAGTACTGACCCTGGGTTATTGGTTTCTCATCTAAGTGATTTCTCCCCAATAAAACTAAGCCACTTCATCCCCAACCCTGTGTATCATAATTTGTGGAGCACACTGCACAGCCTACATCACAACGGGTCCAAAAGTGCTCTTTCCATGTGGTCTAACCTCTTCCAGGCAGCTTGGCTGGCCCTGCTTCTTCCCGGCAGCTGGTCTGGGCAGTCTTCTTTGCAGCTTTTCTCCTGAGAGTCTTTGTAGCTCTGTTTTTCTAGTCTCAGTGGGACTCACAACTTTTATTGCTTACTCTGGTGGGGAGGGGTCTAGTGAATCTGGTAGGTTTCAGGGACTTCCTGGAGCTATTTTGAGTTGTTTACTCCTTCTTGAGCTTCCCTGAAGGATGGAATGTTTTCATCTCAGGGAAAACATTATTGAACACTTTGCTGCGCATTTCAAGCTAACTGGCCCTCAGCTTCTGGGAATTCTGCATCTGCCTCCCATCTCACTGTAGGATTGTGGGGATTATAGGTGTGCCCAGGTGCATGTGGCTTTTCCATGAGTTCTGGACAATCAAAATCAGGTCCTCATCCTTGCATGGTAAGTGCGTTTTTACTCACTGAGCTGTCTCCCTAGGCTGTAACTTTTATTTTTGATTTTTGTCCCTTGGGATTAAGATCAGGAGCTCATGTATGCAAAGCATGTGTTGTGTCACTGAGCAGTGTACGTGCATACTAGGTCGCTCTATACTCCGAGGCCTGTGTAGATCATTTTTAAGGATTGAAAAATAAGATTCATAAATCTGCTGACAAGATGGGATTGACTTGTAATGTGTCTAAATCTGCCATTTAGATGCATTTAAAACATTCTCATTTTGTGGGATGTCATTTGCTAGTTACTATGGAGATAACACCTGTCACAATGTGGCCAGTATGATGGTTTCTAGGGCTTCTGCCGTTCTCCAGGAATGATCCTTCTGAGGTAGGTGGCGGGCATGTTATCAGAATGTGAGAAAGCAGGGCCCTTTTTTTTACCCTCTCTTTGTTCTCTAAACATACTTTCAGTAATTCCTTGGGTATGGTACTGTAGGCATGTTCAGTTCAGTTTCAAGGACAGGTGAGCTACAGAAATGTCAAGTGTTGCTTTAGAATTAATGATTTGAGGGTTGGGGTGTGCCTCGGTTGATAGACTGCTTGTTTAGCATGCCGGAGGCCATGGGTTGATCCCCAGGCGGAATAAAGCTGAGTGAGGTGGGCATGGAAAGATCAGGTAGGAATTTAGGGTTATCCTTAGCTACAGAAAATGTGAGCCTGACCTGGGCTACATTCCTTTTACAGAAACTTAAAACAAAAATAACTAGTAATTTTAAAATGGAGGAACTATATTAAAGAGATCTAATTCTGGGCAGTTGTGCTATTGGCCAAACTTTATCTCAAAAATCTTTTATGGGTCTATCTGAGTGTAGGTATGGGCACTTGAGTACAGACGCTGGAGGAGGCCATAGGCATTTAGATTATATGTGGGAAGGGTGGTTGTGTCCACATGAATGCAGGTGCCTGAGGAAGCCAGAAGAAGACATTAGATGTCAGTAGAGCTGGAGTATGGATGGTTGTAAGCCACATGATGCAGGTGCTGGGAACCAAACTTGGATCCTCTCTGAAAGAACAGCAAGTACTCTTAACCACTGATCGCCCCAGTCCCAGTGCAAGATTTTGTTTGGAAGAAAATAAAAAAGGAAGCAGTTCCCCTAAGAACATTTAAATGCATTCTTGAAACCATGACTGTTTGGATTTGTGGAACTTGGGACAGAGTTTCAGAAAAGTGTGTGTGTGTGTGTGTGTGTGTGTGTGCTTTCTTACCAAAATAGCCCAGCTTTCCCCTATCTCTGAAGGTCTACCGTACTCCCTACCCTACTCCCATTATTGGGAGTCAAACATGTTGACTTTCTTGTTAGAGTCAGCCTGGATGTTTCTAGAAGACACCACTTACCCTTTCACCCTTTAGTCTTAGGTCTCCTTTGTGATGTTAATTGTCACGTGGTCTCATATGGGGTTGGCTCACAGCTGCCCCAGAAGTGCATGTGGAAGGACTCTGGAACTGCCTGTGCAGCTATGAGTCTTTAAAATGCAAATTTCAGGGTGAACGGGAAGTTGCACATACTGTGCACGCCTGCTGTTTCGGAGTCTTGGGACCCTTGTTTTCTTGAAAAATAAGGAGTTCTGTAACCCATTTTCCTAATTGTTACAGGAAAACTAGTGACGCTGCAGGAGGAAGCATGTGTTCTAATCCTTCTCCTGTCATGTGAGGTGCTTCCTTCCTAGATCCCAGGGAGTGTGGAAGGAGCCCACTGCGGAAGGCAGAAGAATGTGGCATCAGACTGAAACCCAGCTTCCACGGCAGACTGGTTATGACATACACGTAGGAGCCACTAGATGGCAGCCCAGAACTATGACATGGCAGGGAGGGCGGTCAAAGACAAAGTAGTTTTGGAGTCAATGGAGAAGGGAGCAAAGAGGACAGTTTATGTGCTTGTACCCACCTCTCATTTTGTTTTCCCCGTGGAACAGTATGATGCACACACACCCACACACCCAAGGCCTCACTCATGCACACCTATCTGATATGCTTTTACAGGCTATTTAACCTCTCAGTGCCCACCTGGGAGAGTTGCTGTCAGACTCCAGAGCTGTTCGTAGAAGTGCAGAGTTTTGGAGATGTGTCTGTAATTCCTAACAATATGTACCCTCCATTGACAAGTCAGCAAACCAGTACTTTCCAGTAGGTGTACAGTAGATGTTAGCTGGCTGAATGGAAGGGAAATGGAGAAAAGGTGTCTGGAAATGGGAGATGAGGAACTGATAGTAGCGTGAAAATTCAACACAGTGAGGAGGGTCACTGAGAGGGACAAGGGAAAAGAACGTGCCTGTACCCTGTCCTCTGCTCAGAGCGAGATGCTACATCCATGAAGTGCCAGGTCCGTTTGGCAGCTTTTTATTAATAATTTGTTTACCTGAATCTCATAAAGGCTGGCCACAAATTCTCTGTGTAGTCAAGAATGACCTAGAGCTCTCTACTTCTCTAGTGCTGGGATTACAGGCATATACTACCAGGCTTTTTTGTTAGTAAGAAGACAGGTCTCTAACTACACATCCAACTTGAATGGCAAAAAATAAATGCTATGGACCCTCAGAGGGAGGAAGCCTTCATAGAAGGGGTTGTCACTGGCTTGGACTGGTCGGAGGAGCTTATGCAGATGACAATAGGAGAGAGAAGTATCCTGCTATCGGGGCCAGGAGACATATTCAGGAAGAGGGTGAGCAGGGCGTTCGTGGGGGGTGTGGAGGTATGGGAATGTGACAGCCAGCCCTGACCTGATTGGGCACTGGGTTAATGTCTACCCAGAAATGAACCGTTCTATCCCAGTCATTAGAGTGCTCCAACCTGAGTAATAATTTACACAGGACCCCCGTGATGTCTAAAGCAATTTAATATAGAGCCAGGTATCCCTTAAGGGCTGTTGACTTTTTGTTCTGGAATGCCTGGGAGTTCTTAGTGCCTGCAGGTCAGGTTAGAATAGGATAGTAGGTTGTGAGGTATTAACAGCTGCCTTTGCTTCTGCAAAACTTGCTTACTGCTATGGGAAAGGGATGAAGTGGTATTTTATTACTATATATCAAGAAAGAATGAAACAATTGAAAGAAGTAAAACAATTTCCCTGCCCACCTTTCTGATGTCCGTCTTAAAATCCCACCTTACCCCTTTCCACACAGGATGTTGTTTTGCTCTAAGGCTGTCATCCTTCTATTAGCAGTAAGAATAATTCATTTAATCTAAATTTGAATTGAGTCTAAGTCTTTGGTCTTTCCCATGGGTTTGAATGACACAACAGAGGGCAATTAGGAGATGCATGTGGTGTGGATTGGCAGACTCCTAGGAGGCAAGCCCAAAGACAGAAAAGAAGGTCTTTGAGGCGGTGACCTGGGTAGCATAAACTTGGAAATATGCAGGGTATATTGGTCTGCATAAGAGTAGAAACAAAGCTGGGCGTTGGTGGCGCACGCCTTTAATCCCAGCACTCGGGAGGCAGAGGCAGGCAGATCTCTGTGAGTTCGAGGCCAGCCTGGTCTACGGAGTGAGTTCCAGGACAGCCTCCAAAACAATACAGAGAAACCCTGTCTTGAAAAACCAAAAAAAAAAAAAAAAAAAAGAGTAGAAACAATGTTTTGTTTAAAATAAAACATCTAGGACAGTTGAAGGGTACAGTCCATTATGGTAGGGGAATCAAGGCAGCCTAAGAATGAAGGAGCTGGTTACACCACATCCACAGGAAACAAAGGGATGAAGGCATTCTGTCACTCAGTTCTCTTTCTCCATTTATATAGCTTAGGATCCCAGCCAGGGAATGATGCCACCTATTGTGGGCAGGTCCTCCCACCTCAATGTAATCAAGATAATCCCCTAAGGCCGGCTACTCTCCCAAATGATTCTATACTTTGTCAAGTTGACAGTTAACACTAATAGGGGTATAGCTAAATTGGTAGTTTGCCTACTATGTGCAAAGCCCTAGGTTCAATCCCAAGTATCACTAAAACTGGAGATAGTGGTATAAGCCTATAGTCCCAGCACTCAGAAAGAAGAGGTAGGATTAGAAATTCAGCTACAGAGTTTGAGGCCAGCCGCAGGTTACATGAAGACAAGAAGAAGAGGAGGAAAGATAGGTAGGAAAAAAAGGAAGAAAGGAGAAAAAGAGAAAGGAAAAAAGAAAAGGAAGGAAGAAAGGAAGGAAGGAAGGAAGGAAGGAAGGAAGGAAGGAAGGGAAAGAAAAGAGGGTCAGCAAACTAGTCTGATGACCGAGTTCAATCTCTAGACACATGGTGGATGAGGAGAACTCACACCCACGAGCTTGGCTCTGACCTCCACATCCGTGCTGTGGCACAAGCGTGCCTGTGCTCTCCACATATGCACTCTAAATACACAGATATGTAAAAAATTACCTTACAAATCCTCTAAGCACCATAAGACACTACCTGCAGCTATCATGTGCATATAAATACTCAAATATAGACAGTAAATTGATCACATAAGATTGAATGACTAAATAAATTTGAAAATTATGTCAACTCATATTTTAGATGTATAATTTAAAACATTAAGTTGTAGTCGTGGAGTAGATGATGAGAGAAGTTGAAAATGATAATGACGTCATGTAGAAGTCAGATTCCAAACCCCACCTTAGGTACCCAGTGAGGAGTGTTGCTTTGTGTGTATGTGGGGGGGTAGGGGGTAAGTTCTCTCCTTCCACCATGTTGGGGCTCAGGGATCAACTCAGGTTGTAAAGCTTGGTGGCAACTGCTGAGCCATCTTGCTGGCTGGAGTGCTGTTGTGATAACCCTTTGTGTGCTAGCCGGGCAGTGTCTTCTATAAACCCTGGTCCTTCCAAGGTTCAGCTAACCTGGTCTAAAATTCTTTCATTAGGATCTCCAGCCAACCACTGTACGATCTCCATGAAGACAAACAGTATCCACTTCCACAGTGGGAAGGCTTAGTGGTAGAGTACTTCCTACTGTACTCATGGCCCTGGGTTCAACCCTTGAGAAACAGTTTTACCAGGGTAGTGGAAAAATATATATGCTGTAGCCTGTCCGTTCAAAAGGTTAACCACAAGGTTACCATGTAACCTTGCATTATACACCAAGGTAGATTCTGAGTAATGAAAACAAGTATCCACACAAAAATTTGTACCAAACATACAAACAAAAAACAAAACAAAAAAGCTAGACATGGTGGTGCATGCCTGTAACCCCAGCATTGAGATGGAGATGGGATGATTGTAAGTACATTCAAGGCCATCTGGGATACTCAGGCTCTGTCTCAAAAAACAAAAATAAAAAGAACAAAGCTCATAGTATTATCCAAATGCCCATCAACTGATTAAGCGATTCGGAAAACTTGGCCTGTCTGTATAAAGTAATGTTATTTGGCAATAAAAAGAAATGAAGTACTGGTACATCCAACAACACGGACGGGTGCTGAAAACACAATAATGGAAACAATCCAGAAAAAGATAGCACATATCACATGATTTCATTTATACACCATGCTCACAATAAGAACTCCATAGTGGCAGACAGGAGATTTGGGCTACATGGGGCTGGAGACATTGTGAGGAAATGGAATGTTGATAATCCAATGCTATAGTGTTTTTAGGGGGTGGGTAATAAAAATCCTAAAATGTATTTGGGCTATGGTTACAAAATCCTCACTATGCTGAGTCATACACTTTGAGTGAATTATATGGTATATAAATTAAAAATCTTTTTTTTTTTTACTTGGTTTTTAGAGACAGGGTTTCTCTGTGTAGCTTCGTAGACCAGGCTGGCCTCAAACTCACAGAGATCTGCCCACCTCTGCCTCCTGAATGCTAGGAATAAAGGCATATGCCAAGCTTATAAATTAAATCTTAATAACAGTTATCAGAAGTAAAACCTCGCCTGCCATGGGTATCACAGTACTAGAAAGGGCTTCAAGATACCATCAAATGTAGTTTAATCAAGTATAGTTCATCTAACTGATGTCAACCAAATCGTACAGGCTGAGTACTGGGAGATATGTTGGCAGCCTTTGGTGAAGGTATTTGGCTCCCACTGGTAGTCAGGAGTGCTCTTGGAAAAGGTGGTGTTTAAGCCAAGAGGGGAAGACTGTGTGGGTAGCGTGAAGGTATTAAGAAGAGGCCTGAGTGGGTGGAGGACACAGACCGCACCCTCCCAGACTTGGGACTAGTCAACCTGGCTGGGTACCATCATTGCAAATGTTGCCTGAAGTTTCTAGGCCTCGAGCACTGGAGAGAGGAAAGGCAACAGCTCCATACCATCCTTCATGGCTGAGGTGGGCAGTACTCTCCCGAGCGTCACCTGTGATCCAACCAAGAGCCCTGGTGCTGGGATGTTGGGCACCATTGTGGTGAGAAGCTTCAGGGTGGGGAGGAGGAAGAGAGACAGAGGCGGGATGGTTTGTGGACTGGAGAGAGGGGGATCTGGAGAGGTGAGGGTGGTGAGGAATGGTGAGGGTGGTGATGGGAGTCCAGGGAGATGTTTGAGGGCCAGGTCTTGGGTCACTGGAGCAGCCTAAGGGGGCTGCGTTGATATCTGTTGATCCTGTTGCTGCCGGGGACAGTGGAGGGGCCTGTGGCCTGGGCTGCCTTTGGGGGCCATACAAATCTAGATGGCATGCTCAGCCACCTGGGGCCATGGTGACATCCTGGCTGAGGCTGCTGTCAAGGACCATGTCTGGGTTCCGTGGTCCTGCCATGGCTGGGGTTCTGTGTCGATGCTCCTGGCCCATGTTGCCATCAGGGGCCACTCAGGTGCCCAGGGCCTGGGCTGCAGCCGGATCATGTTGTTGTCCAAGGGCTGTGCTGCTGCAGGAATCTGGCCAAATTGGGTGGCCAGTGCTGTCATCTGGGGTCATAGTATAGTCTGGTGATGTCCAGGCACAGGCCACTGACTAGGGCCATGCTTGGGTCCATGGCCTTGCAGAGACCAGGGTCTGGGGTAGTCTCTATGGCTCCTGTTGCCACCGGGGCTCCGTGGATGCCAGTGTTTGGTAAGGCACCTGGGACCATGTTGGTGCCAGGGGACCTGTAGTTGTTTATTTTTTTGCTTTACTTTTTGACTTTTTACTCTTTTGGAGGGCCAACCACCCAGCTCCCAAATAAATACAAATGGAGGCTTATTCTTTCGTATGAATGCCCAGCCTTAGCTTGACTTGTTTTTAGCCAGCTTTTGTTAAATTATCCCAACTACCTTTTGTCTCTAGGCTTTTACCTTTCACTCTTACCGATGTCTGGGTGGCTGACTCCCTCACCCCCATGTCCTCCTCTCATTCTCTTGCTGCTCCTCCTCCTCTCGTTCCTAGATCCTCCTATTTATTCTCTCTGCCTGCCAGCCCTGCCTGTCCTTTCTCCTGCCTCGTTACTGGCTGCACAGCTCTTTATTAGACCGTCAAGTGTATTAGACAGGCAAAGAATCACAGCTTCAGAGTAAAACAGATGCAGCATAAACAAAAGCAACACATCTTTACATCGTTAACAAATGTTCCAGAGCATAAACAGATGTAACACACCTTAAAATAATATTCTACAGCAGGGGCCATGTTGCCCATGCTGATCTGGGTGACCTGTGCTGCCACTGGGGTTGTGGCCTGAGCTGCTGCTGAGGGCCATGTCTGGGTCTGTGGTTCTGCTGCAGCTGGGATCCCTGGTGATGTCTGTAACCTGCGTTATCACAGGGGTCATAGGAAGCATGCTGTGCTGAGCTGGTCCTGTCCTTTACTGACCCTGGGATGGCTGGCCCTGTCCCTCTCTGGACACTGCAGCAGGGGACCTGGCCCCACCCTTCAGGGGAGAGCTCGACCAGCACTCAGGAAAGACGGCCCCACCCCTCACCACAGGCACACGCCTCACCTGGACAGCACACTAGAGCTGACCCTGTTGTCTGAGACACAGGTGAGCCAACCCCGAGGGCTTGAGAGCAGGAGAGCTGACCCCCACCGCTTGTATTCTCCCTACAGCAACCAGGAGAGAGGGCCCTGCATCTTGCCTGAGCAAAACAGTAGAGCTGGCCCTGGCGATGTGAGTGTGGGGACCTGGACCCGAGGACAGGAGACCTGGCTGCATTGGGTGAGCTTGCTGAGGTGTGCTGGCGAGCTTGTTCCGTAGTGGCAAAGAGAGAAGGCTGGCGAATGGAACCACCGTCGTATCTACACACATTTTATCCCCAATCATGAAGCAGAGAATTGAGTGCTCAGCTTGCTTTCTGCTTTGTCCCCATTTTTATTCAGTCTGGAATCCCAGCCAGGGAGATACCATCCCCATCAGGGACAGTCTCTCCTACTCAGTCCCCTATGGAAGCAATTCCACAGGCTGCCCAAAGGTGTGTCTCCTAGGTGATTTCAAATCAAGTTAAATTCACAGTGAGGATGAGCCCTCACAGCAGCTACATAGTAACTTAGCCTTACTGGATCTGAACTGAACCCCTATTTCCTCCCACCCCATTCAAACCACGTTTCCTTCAGTTTTTCAAATTTTAGCCAAAACAACTCAGTGATCCAAAATCAATCCTCATCCTTGATTTCCCTCTCTTCCCCCTCATATCTCATCAAAGTTCCATTGACTCCACTTTTAAAGTATTCCCAGGATCCTCCTCACACCTCCAGATGGCTACTCCCTTTGTGGGAGCCACCCCCCATGCAGATTTTTACAATAACTTCCTCATCCCCATTTGTAAATCTTTCAGCATAGTTTCCATTACAGCATCTGGAACAATCCCGATGACACTTGTTTGTTGCTCCTTGTACAAGATTGTCCAGTGAACCTTTATCCCACTGAATAGAAGCCAAAGTCCCCTCTACGTGGCCCCTCCTGCTGTTATCTTATGTTCCACAGCTAATCACCATTTTTGTCATTCTCTGAGTTGTGCTTTGGACAGGACTGTCATGTAGCCCTCCCTCTATTCAGAACTCTCTTCCTATGAAGTCCTCCGTGTTTGCACCTCAACTCCCCTCTCACTATCCAAACACCGTCTTTGTTTTTGATGTTTACAAGGACAGTGTTTAATAAAAATAATTTTCCAACTAAGCATCGAGTTGTTGACTGGAAGTTATCACAGAGGAAGCAACCTAAGCAGTGATCATCTGGGGGGGGGGGGGGGGATTAAGCAGAGGAGAGGCTAGGATTTTAAAAATTTACATAACATTTAAAGGGGTTGTGGCTGATGTTGGTGTCTCTGAAGGGTCATTGGCAAACCCGAGAAACTGCAGCCTGGATTCAGCCACCACTGAGGTAAATTGGGGCTGTTTGGGTGGCACTGGGGGACAGCCACCCTCCAGTTAAAACAGAGCTACATTTCATGCAGCCCCGTCTGGATCTGAGCTCACTGTGTAGCCAAGCGTGACCTTGAACTTTATTATCCTGCTGCTGCCCCCCCAAGTCTGGCATTCCAGGTGCGGGCTACCGTGCCTGGCTAAAATGTCATAGGAATAGTTAATGTTTTCTTGACCATCCCGTTGAAAATTAATTGTACTCCCCAGACACGCCTTATTCCCTTCCTTAACCACGGTGGATATGTACTGTGTCAGCTGAGCTCAGCTAGAGCCACATTTGCTAGATTCTCTTCCTAGGGTTCCAAGGTCGTGCAGGCGGGGCACAGAGCATACTGCTCAGCCACGGAAGGCCGAAGTGCGGAAGACTCAAGCCGGGCAGAAGGTGGCGGTGTGCCAACGAGCGTGCATATTTACCTGTGGATCGGCTCACTTCTCACTTCTCGGATCGCCTGCTCGGTGTCTGGATGCTCAACTGCTGCCTGTAGCTGACCCCTCCCACAGTGTGTTGGTGTCCCGGGCCTGGTGCACCGGGCTCTGTAAAGAAGAGGCTTCCCCTTTGGGGCTCTCTACCTGTCCTCAGCGCGGAGGCTTGAAGACTGGGACATCACAGTGCCTCACCCAGTCCTCATGGCCTTCAGCTCCCCTGAGTGGTTTCTCAGACGGGAAGTTGGGGGCGGGCAACCTGTGTAGAGAGAAACTGTTGCGAACTTCCGTGGTTGTGGAGACGCAGCACGGCAGGCAAGAGCTGAACTACCGGACCGTGTGTTCCATAAACAGCTTTCGTTGTCCTCGTCTGAGTTTGCGCTAGCACCTACCTGACGCTTACATAAATCATTTTCGAGTGTGAAAAAAAAAAACAAAAAACAACCCAGCTTCCATCACCTGTGGCTGGAGGCTGTCCTGGACCTTGCTCTTGTAGACCAGGCTGGTCTTGAACTCACAGCGATCCGCCTGCCTCTGCCTCCTGAGTGCTGGGATTAGAGGCGTGCGCCACCACCGCCTGGTTAGAAAACTAAACTTCTGAAAGCAGAGAGAAAAGTGCAAGGCAGCATGACTGCACCACAAACTTCCCTAGGCTGCTTCCTCCGCTCAGGTGTCCCCAACTGGTTTTCTGTTCCGGCGTCTCCCATCCTGAGCCTTTGACCGTCTGTGTCACCTCTGTCTCTCATTGGCTTCCTGTGAGCACAAGGAAAACCCACCTAACTACAGATTTCTGCCTCTACCATCCTGTAAAGCACACGCTTTAAAATGTGTTTATCTATTGTTGTGTCTTCCATATGGGTCTGGGTACTAAACTCAGCGTCAGGCTTGGTGGCAGTGCCTTTACCATTTAAGCCATCTTGTCTACCCAACCACACTCCCTTGAGTCTCTTGGGCTCCTTGCCTAGGGTTTTAATTCCAAGTGGGACTTGTCCTAACATTGTGCCCATGGTTATTTGTTACTGATACCTTTCTGCCTGAGGGCAGGCACTCTTAGCTGTTTACATCACTGCCCTCTGTCCAGCCCTGAGAACAGCGCCAGCATAAAGAAGCTGTAGGAAGTTAAGTTGGGCAGATGGTTATGCGCCTTTGACTCCCCGCCCCCCCCCCCACAGGGTCTCACTGTGTATCCCTAGCTAACCTGGAACTTGCTCTGTAGATCAGGCTGACCTTGAACTCATAGGAATCCCCCAGCCCCTGTTTCCCAAGTGCTGGAATTAAGGGTGTGTGCCACCAAGGCTGGCTGGTTATGAGCCTTGGAGAGCAGCTAAGTGGATCAGGGACACTCTTCATAGCCCTGGCTGGCTTTAAATCCAGAGATCTGCCTGCCTCTGCCTCTCATGTTGGAATCATAGGTGTGTGCCACCATGCCCAGTCTCTTTTTAGAGAAAATTTCCAGAGGCCAGTGTGGTGGCTCATACCTGTGTAATCCCTGTATTTGGGAGGCTGAGGCCAGAAGGTCATTGGAAGTTTAGGGCCATCTTGGGCTACATAATGCATTCTACGACAGTCTGAGCTACAGAGTAAGCCTCTATCTTAACACTCCATTGCACCCCTAAAAGAAAAAAAATAGAGAACGAGTTTGCAGAAACTGGTAAAGACAGGAACACAGGAGCTGGGGTTGAGCATCGTGAGGCAGGGCATCTGCTGTTCTCTTCATGAATGGCTTTCACTGTTTCCATGCGTAGAAATGGATGCTGGCACTGAAGAGACCACTCAGTGGTGAAGAGCCCTTGCTACTGTATTGAGAACTGAAGATCTGGTTCCAGCACCCACTTCAGGTGGATCATAAATGCCTGCCTGTCACTCCAGCTCGAAGGGTTTGACACCCTGTTCTGGCTTCTGTGGGCACCTACACACACACACACACACACACACACACACACACACACACACACACACACACACCACACGGTATCTACGCATACGCACTTGAAATTTAAAGAGAGAGATGATGTTGAAGTGTCACCTCACCTTTCCCTTCCCTTCCCCTGTTCTTCCCGGGCTTTCCTCCCCCGCCCCTCGCCGTCTTATCAGTTCTACTGTGCTCAACATTCCTCCACCAGGCCCACCTGTAATAACCAGTGGAGCTGGGAACTCACCAGTGGACTCATTCATCCTTGTAGGTGGCACACTTGTGATCCAGTCGTCTCTCAGTAGCTCCAAGAGCTAAGAACCAAGCCTTCAGCTCACCACTGGGGCCGTATTCTATCTCCACCTCAACGGGCATTTTACTAATGCTGCACACAGAGAACTTGAGAGCATGGAGGAGCCAGAAACAAGCAAGCGAAGGCACAGGCATGGCCGTTTCCCGTGTCACCAGAACGTGTCACAGGGGAAGGCGACAAAGGCGGGTTTGTTTGGAGTTGTTCAGGAACAGACAAGGAGCATTTCTAGTAGAAAAAGGCCCAGAGGGAGGACACAGAAGAATCCCAACTTTCAAGGGCAAGGTGTTCTCCACTGGAGGGCCAGCAGTCTGGGCAGTGAAGTCTTAGTTGAGGTACCCGTCACAGGAGACTTCTCAGACACAAGTTTAAGCCAACAGAAAGTCTTGATGAGTGGCCTGACGACTACACTGGGTGTTCAGGATCCCAGCACAGCACTGTTTTAGTTGGAGCAGTCTTCCCTGGTGGATACCCCACAACATTTCTGGAAGTCCCACACATATCATCAGAGACCAGAACGCCAGACACCAGGGGTCACAGAGCCCCTCAGAGTGAGGAAGCGTATGGCGGTCAGGGAGCTCCCAGGGGGGTGCGAAACCAGAGATGTTCCAGGTCCCTAGGAGTCCCTCTGATCAATCGCTGTCTGATGACACTTGGGAGGTATCTGACACCTGTACCCCAAAAGGAAACAAATTAGAAAGTCACCTGGGCTGTCACCTCCTGAGGTAAATCTGGTTAAGGCATCTCCTTTTTGGAGACATGGGAGAGGTCAGGCATGGTCTTTTATCTTGTGTCTGGGATCAGTGTGAGATGTCACTGGATTCCACCTGTATGTTTCAGGTGTATGAATGTGTGGTGGCCATCCCTGGTGGCCTTTACAGTGTGTCTTTCTATGTGTTTCTGTCAGCTCCGTTTCCCTGTGTCCAGCAATGGCTTTATCTGGTGTAAGACCCCGTCTGACTTAAGAATGTGCCTCTTCATTTGTTATTATAGTTGTTATATAAGAAATGGACAAAAGTAAAATTTTGGAAAGTCTGTTAATTCACCATTTATGCATTAATGATGACAGATTTTCTTGAACTGTAAAAATGAAAAATAATTTTTAGTTTTCAAAAGTGAAGTCTGTTTTCAAGTATAGAAGAGTTTTCCCACAGGAATCATGTAACTATGCTCTTGTGAATTGAACTTGAAACAGTTTTGGCTACATCTTATTTTGAAAAACTTCATTTTGTAAATTTTATAATTAAAATGCTTAAGGTAGATGTGGTTCCCTAATTCCAAAGGTTATAATTTAATAGAAATTATAATAGAAAATGAATAAAATCATGTATTATTGTAGGTTGTAAGATTATTAATGACTTTAAGTTCATATATTTTATCAATTTAAGCATCTTTATGAAATTCTTGTCACTGGGGATTAACAATTTGTTTAAAAGATAATAAGACATGAAAGATAATATGGTCAATAATTTAGAATTAGACATAATTTTAACAATTCTTAATATTTTAAAGACAAATAAGTGTTATATTTAGAGAATTAATTTATTTGAAGAAAAAAAAAGAATGTGTCTGTTATTGTCGGCCTGAATCCTTTTGGATCTGCCAGCTCACCCGGAGAAACCTAAAATCCCTGCACCTGTCCCACTCTGGAGCCTTGTTTCATCACTTAACTCATGGTCCCCATAGGTCCTGGTCCTTGCATGGAGACAGGGAGGGGCCAAGCCTCTCATCCAGGGTCCCCTGCCATCTAAGCAGAATACACACAGAAAGGGAAATAGTTCCCCCAAACCTTCTCATCTGCTTGTCCATGAAACAAAAGACATTACAAAAAAGAGTTTTAACCCAAACTTTAGGACCACAGAAATGCCCTCTAACATATCTGTCCAAACAACTGGTCCCGGTAGCCACAGCATGGTCCACCTATGTAAGAGATGTGGCAGCTACTGCTAGTCTAACAAAAAACCAACAACAAAACAAGTTAGCTCTGGGTCAAGGTCTTATCCTCACAGCACCGCATGCCATTGAGGTCCTCACCGGAACTCTGTCTAATGCCTGTGTGGCTCAGCACCAGTCCCTACTCCTGCTTATCCTCACAGCACCGCATGCCATTGAGGTCCTCACCGGAACTCTGTCTAATGCCTGTGTGGCTCAGCACCAGTCCCTACTCCTGCTTATCCTCACAGCACGGCATGCCATTGAGGTCCTCGCCGGAACTCTGTCTAATGCCTGTATGGCTCAGCACCAGTCCCTACTCCTGGGCTACCCACTGCTAGCAATCCTGCTACCTGATGTTTTTCTGCTGGCACAGAGGCCTGAATGACTGCTGTTTCAGCTTCCAGTCACTGGGTCACTTCTCAGGAAGCGCCCTGAGACGTCTTCATCCTGCTAGATCTGCCACCTGCCACCATCTCCAAATGTAGTTTTAAGCTAAAGCTCTATTGTTCCTTTTACCAGTGAAAACTCAGGAGTCAGAGGCTGGCTGCTTGCTCAGAGAGTTTGAGCGACTAGTTGACCTCTCTGGCATCTCAGAGAGAGCGTCTCTTCCAAGAGGACCACCACACTCAAAAGTCCCTCCCTAGTACATACTGTGTCTCTCATCTATCTTCCAGAGTTCCACTGACTATGGTCACTCTCTGTGAACTAGTTGCTGGCTCTGCCTCCTGACCCAAGGTTGATTTTATTTAATTAACACAAATGCAAACTCAGGGCTCACAGTGTGATCATAGATCCCGCAACAATTACCCTCTTATCTCCCCAAGGACCCACAGGTGCTCATCCATGACTGTCACCAGATGAAAGAGGAAACCAGGTATGTGAGAGCTATAGTAGTTACTTTACCTGAATCAATTTGGACCCAAGCCTGGTACCCCAGCCCTGAGAGCATAACCAACAAATCTGACCCAGACTTTCAGACGGGGAAAAGTCCAACACTATACACACTGACAGTCACTTTGTTTTTACTACAGCATGTGTCCACAGTAGGAGCGACAGAGAAAGAGGGTTGTTGCCACAGGGGGATCAGGCAGTTAAAACAAAGAGAAACTCATGGCCCTCCTAGAGGCTTTTTGGCTTCCCCTGTGAATTGTTATCTCCGACTGTTCCACTTGGAGGACATAAAAATGATGATTCCTCTGAGAGAAGAAGTAATTGGGACACTGACCTGGCTATCTACAAATAGCCCTAAAGCCAGTGAGGCCTAGTGATATTCTTTTTTTTTAATCACTTTTTATTTAATTTTAAATAGCTTGTTTTACATGTCAATCCCAGTTCCCTCTCCCTCCCCTCCTCCCGCACTCCCCTCCCCCCCCACCCTCCCACCCTATTGTCAAATCCTTCCACATAGGGGATATCTAGAGTCTGTCATGGCCTAGTGATATTCTGAGGACCTACTGTGAGCCACTATTGCCTGAGTGAGACTCCATGGTACAACCAAGAAGAAATAGGAACACCAAAAGGTTGTTGGAAGACACCAGAGGGAAAGGTCATTCTCCCAGAAGCCATTGACAGGACTCTGGTAACTGACCTTCCCCAGACTCCTCATCTGTGTCCACACCATGTCCTGAGTTGCTCAGGAGGGGACAGCTCAGCAGATGGACTTGTGAAATTGAGGCTTCCTGGAAAACTCCTTAAGAAATACCCAGCCAGGCGGTGGGTGGCACACGCCTTTAATCCCAACACTGGGGAGGCAGAGGCAGGCGGATCTCTGTGAATTGGAGGCTAGCCTGGTCTACAAGAGCTAGTTCCAGGACAGGCTCCAAAGCTACACAGAGAAACCCTGCCTTGAAAAACAAACAAACAAATAAACAAACAAAACAAAAAACAAACAAGCAGACAAAAAAGAAATATTCTGGCCTTTGGCAAACAGGGAGAACCTGGAGAACCAGTCCTTGAGGTCCCCGGACCTTTGGGTCCTAACAAATATCTCCTGCTCGTGCCAAGGCCCCGACTAGCTCTATCCTCCAAAGCACTTAACACACCCAGGGCCAGAGTCCCACTGTCTAGGAAGCTGAGGAATCGCCATCTTTATTTTCCATTCTTGACAAGGTCCACTGCTTAGTTAATCATTTGCAATCAGTAATTGGCCAGGATTTCTGGCTATTCTTAGACCTCCAATACCCATGTTATGTAGGGGTAGGAACTAACCAGACTGTCAGTCACTGACTGACAAAACTCACTGTGCCTAGGGGGAGGGCAGTCCAAATTATCGTTAAAGGACTTACAAGGTACGGCAGCTTGTCTAATATCCAAGGCACTTCCCCTTATTCTGATGCCTGCTATTCTGCCTTGCAGGTTAATTCATCTGGGCAATAGCAATATCACTGGGCCTCTGACATTACTTGCTGGGTACATACTAATAGATTAACTAGATGTACGTATTCTAATGCTTTCCAAACAGAAATTCTGCTCCTGTATAATGGGCAAGAAGAAAAAATACATTTTAATATAGACCATGGACTATAAAAAAGAGCTCTTCCTGTTCTTATCCCATTCCTTGTTGGAGCTGGTAACAATTACAGTCACTCTAGCCTTTATCATGGGACATACAAACTTTAAAAACTAAGTAGGCAGCTTGATCGAAACTTAGAGGCATTACAAATTTCCATTCCCAAATTAAAAGGACCATTAGATTCTCTCACAGAAAGTGGTCCTACAAAATCAGAGGGATTTCAAATTACCTCTCAGGATATAAGGAGGACTGTGAATGGCTTTGGGGAAAATCTGTTGTTTCTATGCTAATTAACCAGAAATTAGAGAAAATCTTGCCATGATTGGGCAAAATCTCAAAAACAGAAATGTAAGTCAGATAACTGATACCAACCTCTGTTCTCTAGGTCCCCCTGGCTAACTACTCTGAGATCAACACTGCCTAGGCCTTTAATTCTCATTCTGATTGGTTAATGGTAAACCCTGCATCTTAAACTGTTTGGCCAATTGTGTGAAGGGTGAATCATGATTTGACTCATTCAGTAACACCAGTGGGGAATGTAACAGGGCCCGAGACCTTAATAGGCCCCCAGACCTTAGCACAACTGACTCCATGATGGAAATTCAGTTCATAAAACTCAGCAAAAAGACAGTACCTATTGCTATATAACAAAAATCAAAGACCTAATCCATGAAAGTCTATAGATCTTGGAAAGTCTCTAATGTACCAACCTTGCTTTTTGGCTTCTGTAGCTCTGCTTCTGGCTAACTGTTCTTGTTAACTGAAGTATCTCAACCTAAAACATGTTTTTTTTTGTGTGCTTAAAATCTCACCTCAAGGCTCAGTGCTACATGGGGGACCCTACACACCCAGTGTAGTTTCCCGGGAAGCTAGTAAAGACTTTCTATTGGCTTAAACTTGTGTCAAGCAGTCTGCTCTGATTGCTACTCCGCAAGTTTTGTTTTTGTAGGGATATTTTATCACAGCAGCAGAAAGGAAGCTATCCCAGGATAGCGTGCATGCAGCCCTACCCATTTATAGACCATGACATAATGTCGCAATGTCAAAACATTGGGTACCCTTGACTGACAGGCCTGCTGCTTGTGGGAGGCAAGAGGACAAGTTACAGGTTTTGCAAGCAGGGCTTGGCGCTTTTGAAAACCTGGTTCACCCTAGTTTCTATTCCCCTCTCCTGCCCTCTCAACTATTTTCAAAAATCTTAAAATGCCACATATGCCAGTCTAGCTTTTCCCCTTGTAAAATATTTGATGTGTTTTCATGATTTGCTTTCTAGCTGTAATTAAAAAAAAATCTGTTGCTACCTTTCTTCATGAGCATGTTTGCTTGCAATTGCCTGCAAAGTGAGAAAAAAATCTGATCTGTGTATTTTTTCAAATGCAAAAATATTTATGAATATTAAATTTGGTAACAGATGAGCCCAGCATATGATATTTGGTAGAACATTTAATTATACATTTATTGACTTCACATCCATAATTTTATTTTTAGTTTAAAGCTAAGCACTTTCCATGCCTGGGTCTATTTTAAGTGTTTCTGCGGACACCGTGGTCCTGCCTCCTTGGCTCTGGGCCCTGTTCCTATGGTACCTAGTGGACGAAGCAGCTTTCTCACAGATCTCTGACTTGATGGCTTGGCTGCTTCCTGGAACTGCCAAGCAAATGCTTCCTACCCCTTTGCGAGAATTCAGGGCAGCGTCCATCCAGGAAAGACAATGTGGTGGGAGGAGACAGCTCTCTCTCTATGGATATCTTCATTCGTCTACAAAACTCCTACGTAAAATGTAAAATGGGAAGGCTGAAGAAAGGGTTCAATGTCTAAGAGCATCTGTTGCTCTTACAGAGGACCCAGGTTTGGTTCCTGGCACCTACATGGCAGCTCAAAACCATCTGTAATTCCATTCTAGAAAGAAGTCTGATACCTTGGTCTGTCCTCTGTGGGCACTGCACGAATGTAGTGCATACATACATGCAGGCAAAACACCCATCTATGTAACATAAAAACCAGTTTCACTAACTTTTTATTAATTTGTGTGTGTGTGTGTGTGTGTGTGTGTGTGCCCAAGGTGTGTCAAGATGGCATTGAGAAACTTTACTCTGCTGAGTCATCTCACTAGCCCTGGACCTCAAAATTTTGGTTCCTTCTCAGAATAATTTTTTTTTGCTGTTGTTTTTTGAGACAGGGTTTCTCTGTGTTGCCCTGGCTTTTCTGGAACTTTCTCTGTGGACCAGGCTGACCTCAAACTCACGGAGATCCCCCTGCCTCTGCCTCCCGAGTGCCAGGATAAAAGGCATGCGCCACCACATCTGGCTTAGCTCATTTCATTATTTTGTTTGTACTAAACCACCAGTGAACTGCCTTTTTGTCCACCACACAAGCATGTAGCCACACATTTAATAAAGGGGCTGTGGAGTGAAGGTAAGGGTGGAACACAGTGCTCATCACTCACTCACCGTTCTCCCAGACAGGGGAATCACCCACTTACGGTTCTCCTCAGATGGGGCAACCGTCATGCCTTTGTAAAGGATCACTGATAGCCAAGCCAGTCTCGGAAACTTCTAGCACAATTGGAGCAAATCAAGTTATTTCCCTGTGCAGAAGAATTTGTTTTGGGGCTGCCTTGAGAAAGGTTCAGGTTGTGTTTGGTTTGTGTCTCTTGAATGGAGAATGTCTAATTCTAACTATCAGGTTTCTTCTCCCGTGTGTTACCGTGGGCACAGTTCGCATGCCTGCTTGTGTCTCGTTCCTTTTCTTCCCTCTCAGATATAAATGGAGTCATGATCTATATTTCCTATTCCTTCTGAAAAACATGAAGTGGAATCATTTGTGTCTGATGTGGGATTCCTGTATTGTGTCCTGGGCCCTGGTATAACCTTTTGTAATGCACTTCTGAGTGGTTACTTCTGGGCTTAAGTAAGGAATTTGAATTTGGAGGAAGTGTTGTTCTTTCTCTTTCAGATACACACACACACACACACACACACACACACACACACACACACACACACTGCATCTCCTGTACTCCCCTTGCCTTGTTTGTGGTCCCTCAATAAAGCCATTACCTTCAGGGCCCAGCACCCAACTTGGAACCTGTCACAGTGCAAGAATCACAGACACTGAGCTACTGACTCCTCAGGGATCCATGGTGCCCTCCTAGAGGCGTCCATTCCTGTGCACCATCATGGAGAGGGCCTGAAAAGTCGAGAGCTCATGACACAATCTCCAGTGCCTGATTTCCTGGCATGGGCACAGTGTGCAGTTCAGAATGATGGGCTCCCTTCACTCCAGGAGCTCCTGAGAGATCTTGAGAAAACTGGGTTGTCTGGGGCTGAGGGACAAGGCTCAGTGAACAAAGCCTTGTAAGTCTGAGAACCCGAGTTTCATCTCGAGAGACTGGTAGTTTGAATGAAGTTGGCCCCATAAACTCCTAGGGAGTGACACTATTAGGAGGTGTGGCTTTGTTGGAGGAAGTGTGTCACTGTGGGGGTGGGTCTTGAGTTCTCAGATGCTCAAGACACCTCAGTTCACTTCCTGTTGTCTTCTGATCAAGATGTAGCCAGTATCAAGTCTGCCTGCACACTGCCATGCTCCCTGCCATGATGATGGTGGACTGAACCTCTGAAATTGTAAGCAGCCACCTCAGTGAAATGTTCTCCTTTATAAGAGTTGCCGTGGTCATGGTGTTTTCATAACAATAGAAGCCTTAATTAAGATGGACATTGGTACCAGGGACTGGGGTATTGCTGTGATAGGCTGGACCATGGTTTTGTTCACAGGAATTTGGACTTTGGTGCTTTGGGTTAGGAAAGCAAAGCCTTTAGAGTTGCCTCTGCTAAAGAAAATAGAGAATAAAAAACAGTATCTCAGTCCTGGAGGAATTGCAGAAGTGAGTGCCACCATTAAGGACTTGAAAGGTGCAGGGGTAGCTCTCCTATCTGGCCAGTGCAGATGATAGATGGCTCATGGAAAATGAAAGTTGACTATTGAAAACTCAGTCAAGTAGTGACTCCAATTACAGCTACTGTACTAGATGTGGTGTCCTTACTTGAGCAGATTAACGAATCTCCAGGTACATGGTATACAGCTATTGATCTAGCAAATGCTTTTTTCTTAGTACCTGTCCATAAGGACCACCAGAAGCAATTTGTTTTCGGTTGGCAAAGCTAGCAGTATACCTTTACAGTTTCGCCTTAGGGATATATTTAACTCCCCATCCTTGTGTCATAACCCAGTTTGAAATGTCTCTTTCAAAATATACCACATCAGTGTGCTATATTGATGACATTATGCTGACTAGACCAAGTGAGCAGGAGGTATTGACCTCTTTGAACTCATTGGTGACATATTTGCATATCAAAGGATGGGAAATAAATCCAACCAAAATTCAAGATCCTTCTACCTCAATGAAATTCTTAGGAATCCAGGGGTGTGGGGCAGGGATATTCCTTCTAAGGTGAAGGATAAGTTACTGCGCCTGGGCCCTCCCACCACCAAGAAAGAAGCATGTTTCGTGGGTCTATTTGGATTCTGGAGACAGCACATTCCTTACTTGTGTGTGTTATTGTGGCCCATACACCAAGTGACTCAAAGAGCTGCTAGCTTTATATGGGGCCTGGAACCGGACAAGGCTCTTCAACACTGTGCAGCCTGCTCTACGGCTTGGACCACATGATCCAGCAGACCCTATGGTACGTGAGGTGTCACTGACAGGGATGCAGTTTGGAGCCTTTGGCAGTCCCCTATAGGTGAATGGCCAAAGACCTTTGGGATTTTGGAGCAAGATTCTACTATCATCTCCAGACTACTATTCTCCACTTGAAAGACGGCTCTTGGCCTGCTATTGGGTCTTAGTAGAAACTAAACATTTGACAATGGGTCACCAAGTTACCATGTGATCTGGGTATTATCAGATTCACCAAGTTGTAAAGTAGGCTGTACATAATAGCAATCTATTATTAAATAGAAGTGGTATTCTATTTAATAAGAGATTGGGCAGCTCCCAAAGGCACACATTACATGAAGAAGTTGCCCTCCTAATGTCACAGAACGTTTCCTGATGCCTTCTGTAGACAGCACCATGTCTGACTGTGTGCCGTCATACTCCCTGCCATGATGATAATGGACTGAACCTCTGAAACTGTAAGTGAGCCGCCCCAGTTAAGTATTTTCCTTTATAAGAGTTGCCGTGGTCATGGTGTCTCTTCACAGCAATAGAAACCCTAAGGGACTGTGTTAAAAAAAACAAAAAGCAAGGCAAGTAAACAAAAAGCTGGGCATGGTAGCACCCTTTTGTAATCGTAGCCCTATACAGTCAGAGACAGGCAGATTCCTGGGTTTGTGGGTATGGCAGTTTGAAAGAAACTGGCCCCAAAGCAAGCAGCAGTAGTAGGTGCTGTGACCTTGTTGGAGGAAGTGTGTTACGTTGGTGGTTGGCTTTGAGGTCTCTTTTGCTCAAGCTTCCCTCAGTGTGATTGTCAGTTCACTTCCCGCTGCTTGTAAGATGTAGGGCTCTCAGCTACTACCCCAGCACCACATCTGCCTTCAAGCCACCAAGCTCCCCAGCGTGATGATAATGGACTGAACCTCTGAAACTGCAAGTGAGTTCCCTCAATTCAGTGCTTTCTTGTATAAGAGTTGTCGTAGTCATGGTGTCTCTTCACAGCAATGAAAATGTAATAAGATGATGGACTAGCCAGCCTAGAGGATTCATCAAGTTCTAAGCCAGTGAGAGACCTTGTCTAAAAAAACAAGGTTGATGGGCTGCAGAGATGGTTCAGTGATTTAAGAGCACTGGCTGTTCTCGCAGAGGACTGGAGTTCCATTCCCAGCACCTACATGGTGCTAACATACCTGTAACTCCAGCTCCAGGACATCTGATGCCCTCTTTTGGCCTGCTCACATAACCTACACATACATGAGTGCCTTCCCTCTCACACAACCCCTCAAACAAACACACAAAAGACGACATCTGTTTGAATCTGTGCTTCAGAAGAACAGTCACAATCTAAGTTGAGTTTGGTGGCTCTTGCCCATAATCCAGAACCTGGGAGGCTGAGGCAGGAGGGTCAGAAGTTTTAGGCCAGCATGGTCTACAGAGTCAGTTCCAGCCTTGGCTATAGGGAGGACTTGTCTAAGAAGCTTTAAAAACAATGATACAACATCAACAAAACCTCCCCCCACATAAAATATTGTAAAGTATTTCATCTTTTCCAACTACAGCTTTCTTTGAGGCCATATTTTCTCCACACTCTTGAGTTACGACTTTCTACTGGTGAGATGAGTGTGTCAGTAGATGTGGGAATTCACCAATATTTTACTAAACCAGACACTGAGTCTGCAAAATGGTAAAACACTCTTGTAATTATTTTTTTATTTTGGACACATACTTAGTCATTAAAATGTTATTCATATTAACATAGAGAGGTATTTTTATAGCTAATTTTTTTGGGGTAGGGTCTAACATAACGTGGGTTGGTCTCAAATTCATTAAGTAGCTGAGGATCTTTTCTTTTTGATCCTCCTGTCTCCATCTCCTCAGTGATAGTATTACAGGTGGGATTTTATTTTCTTGTGTTAATTTCTTGTACTAAGTGTTTACATTCAAATCATTTGTATGTAAACAATATCATAGTATATTTTTTGCTCTTGGATTTTTTCCTTTTCAATGATTTCTGTGGTTAAGGTGACCCAGGCAAGTCACTGTGAGTTAATGACAGAGTCAAGACACAGGTGAAAGATACACTGTGCTTCTTCCAAGCTCCGTATGCTGTCATCTAGTGGGCTTCCTTGTGCGAGCATGGCTGCTGTGACAATAATGCCCTTGCTTGCTCCACTGTAGAAACACACACTAGTGCCTGGCTTCATTCTTCACACGACAGCCTAGTCAGGTGTTTTCTTTCTGTTGTGGTACTGTAACAATGTCACTTCCACAGACTTTGAAATGTGTTTGCCTCTGCAGCAATCTAGGTCAGGGCTTCTTAAACTGTTTTATCTAGAAAGCTATTTGTGCCTGAGAAAATTTTACATGATCCTGGCTAGATAGGCATGTGAGATAAGCATACAAATTAGACGTTCACTGATATTCAGTGATGAATTTATTTTAAGCTGGTTGTATTGGCACTGTCTTGTCTGTTTGTTTCCTGAGATAAGGTTTCTCTGTGTAACTTTATTTGTCCTGGAGCTTGCTTGGTAGTCCAGGCTGTAAAAGGCTGCCACCACCATCTAGTGTAGAGGCACAGCTTTGTAATCCCGGCTGCTTGAGAGGCTGAGGCAGGAGGATCACAGATTCTGGGCCAGTCTGTACCTCAGAGTGAACTGAGGACAGCTTGAGAAACAGTGAGATGCCCATCTTAAAATAAAAAAGTGAAGAGCATGGGGTGCCCTTGGTAGTGACGCTCACCTAGCATACGCGAAGTCCTGGGTTGGATCTCCATTACCACAAGAACTGCTTTGGAAAAAGCTATTAGGTATGCATAAGATGTTACCATTTATTGAAGATTAAAGCAAATTTGCATCCTAATGAGATGGATGCATTTGTTTGAATAACACAATCCAATATAAAGATGCAATATCTTCGAATCCATTCTGCTAGTCTGTGTCTTTTTATGGGTGAGTTAAGGCCCAGCATGGGACTGATCAAGACCCCCTGAATCTGGGTGTCAGTGAGGAGGCCTAGGTAATCTACTGAGCCTTGGGCAGCAGATCAGTACCCATCCCAAGTATACACACGGACTTTGGACTCCCATAGAACAATGTGAGGTGCACTCTCACCCTGAACTCTTGGGGAAGGTTCTAGGCACTGCCCTATATGAAATGACAGACTATGGACACCCCCATGGAGGGCCTCACCCTCCCTGGAGAAATGAGGGGATAATGGGGGGGTTGGGGGGAGGGCACGGGAGGAGGGGAGGGAAAGGGAGAGGGACCTGGAACTGACTTGTGAAGCAACCTCGTTTCTTATCTAAATTTAAACTGGAAAATAAATAAATAAATAAAAACAAACAAAAACGAAGATGCACTAGTTTGATGCTTTTACACTGAAGAATGACAGTGGGAAAATATTAAACATTTCCATAATGAAACCTTCATGCTTCTATATGAGCAAAAAACAGTACATCTAGTGAAAACATTGAAGTTCATAATGCAGTCAGGATGAGTTTGTGGGCAAAGGTTTTCGCTGTTAAGCCTGATGACCTGAGTTTGATCCCCAGAGAGAACTGATTCCTGCAAGTTGTGCTTTGACCTCTACACATAGTTAAAAAGTAATGAACATTAGTTTCACATCCGAGTGGAGGTGTTCTGACAGAGTTCACTGCTGTGACCTGAGCATTGCAGAGTGCTTGTACTGTGTGTTCAGAATGACGCCTGCAGTGAACACACAGTGCAGTGCGGATAAGTGCTTCCAGAACCTTCCAGCTTCATTATAAAGTAGATTTGGAAAAAAAATGTTGGTCCTTGCATGCTTAGAAACCTTTTACTGCTGATCTATCTATCTATCTATCTATCTATCTATCTATCTATCTATCTATCTATCTATCTATCTATCTATCTATTATCCTTCCTCCTCTCCTCCCAGTCCCCCCTCATACTCCCTCCCAATTTACTCCTTCTCTGTTTCTGTTTAGGAAAAGGACAGGTCTCCTATAGATATCAACAAGACAAGGCATATCAAGTTGCAGTAAGACTAAGCACCTCCCCATGTATTAAGACTGTACAAAGCAACCCAGTATGAGGAATAGTCTCAAAAGCAAATAATAATAATAACAATAATAATAATAATAATAATAAACCAGAGACAGCCCCTGCTCCCATTGTTAGAAGTCCCACAAGAAGACCAAGTTATACAACTGCCACATATATGCAGAGTGCCTAGGTTAGACCCATGCAGGCTCCGTGGTTGTTGGTTCAGTCTCTGTGAACCCCTATAAGCACAGGTTAGTTGGCTTTGTGGGTTTTCTTGTGGTGCCCTTGCCTTTCTCGCCTTCTTCTGCAGGATTCCTCCAGCTCCGCCTAAAGTTTGGCTGTGGGTCTGCATCTGTTCCCATCAGTTTCTGGGTGATGCCTCTCTGATGACAGCTGGGCTAGGCACCAATCCCAGCCCATCCCACAAGCAGGACAGACCGTAGGTGGAAAGTCATGTGGCTGGGTTGGCTTCTCACTCCCTCCACCTGAAGTCTTTCCTTGTTAAAGGAGATGGTCAGCTCAGACTATGCTATTGCTAGGAGTCTTAGCTGGGGTCACTTGTAGATTCCCTTGTACCAGGTTTTTACCTGACCCCAATATGCCCCCCCTTTCCAGTAGTCCTTTTCAGTGCTCTCCTCCTCTCCCCCAGCCTGCTCTCCCATGTCCCCATCACCACCTACCATCAGTCCACATGCAATCTCTTGTATTTCCCCTTCCCAGGGAGGTATGGGCATCTTCCTATGAGCCCTCCTTGTTACTTAGTCTCTCTGAATATATGGATTGTAGTGTAGTTATCCTTTATTATACAGCTAATATCCACTTATGAGTAAGTACATACCATGTTTGTCTTTCTCGGTCTTGGTTACCTCACACAGGATGCTTTTTTTTCTAGTTCCATTTAACTTCAAATTTCATAATGTTATTGTTTTTAACAGCTAAGCATTACTCCGTTGTGTAAATGTACCACATTTTTTTATACACTCCTTGGTTGAGGCACATCTAGGTTGTTTCCAGTTCTGGCTATTACTAATAATGCTGGTATGAACATAATTGAGTAAATGTCCTTGTGGTATGGTTGAGAATCCTTTGTGTATTTGCCCCAAGTGTGTTACAGCTGGGTCAGTTCCCAGTGCAAACTGGGAACCAGTTTTTTGAAAAACCATCATATTGATTTCCAAAGTGGTTGTGCAAGTTTGCACCCCCACCAGCAATGCAGGAGTGTTCCCCTTGTTCCACATCCTCTCCAGCATAAGTTGTCTGTTGTGTTTTTGATCTTAGCCTTTTTGACTGGTGTAAGATGGAATCCAGAGCCATTTTTATCTGCATTTCCCTGATGGCTAAGGATACTGTGCATTTCATTACGTGCTTCTTGGCCATTTGAGATTCTTCTGTTAAGAATTCTCTGTTTAGATCTATACCCCATGTTTTAATCTGATTATTTGGTTTGTTGAAGTCTAGTTTTTCAGTTCTTTATATATTTTGGAAATCAGCCCTCTGTCAGATGTGGGATTGGTGAAGATCTTTTCCCATTCTGTAGGCTGCCATTTTGTCCTATTGACAGTGTTTTTTGTCTTACAGAAACTTCTTAGTTTCATGAGCACCCATTTATTAAGTGTTGTTCTTATGTCTACACTATTGGCGTCATGTTCAGGAAGTTGTCTCCTGTGCTAATGTGGTCAAGGCTATTTCCCACTTCCTTTTCTAGCAGGTTCAGGATTTTTGGTGAGGCCTTTGATCCACTTGGACCTGAGTTTTGCATTCTGCATGCCAACATCCAGGTATTTCAGCACCATTTGTTGCGGATGCCTTCTTTTTTCCATTGTATAATTTTCGCTCCTTTGTCAAAAACCAGGTATCCATAGGTGTGTGAACTTATGCCTGCATCTTTGATTTGATTCCATTGACCTACCTGTCTGTTTTTATGTCAATATCATGCAGTTTTTATTACTACAATTCTGAAGTAGAACTTGAAATTAGGGATCATTATACCTCCGGAAGTTCCTTTATTTTTTTTCCTTTTTTAAAATTTAAATTAGAAACAAGCTTGTTTTGTATGTCAATCCCAGTTCCCTCTCCCTCCTCTTCTCTCCTCCTCCCCTGCCCCCCTACCGACCCCTTATCCCATACCCTTTCTGCTCCCCAGAGAGGGTGACACCTTCTATGGGGATCTTCAAAGTCTGTCATATCATTTGTAGCAGGGCCTAGACTCTCCCCCGCGTGCCTAGGCTGAGAGAGAATCCATGTGGAATGGGTTCCTAAAGTCCATTTCTACACTAAGGATAAATACTGATCCACTACTAAAGGCCCCATAGACTGCCCAGGTCTCCTAACTGACAGCCATGTTCAGGGGTTCTGGGTCAGTCCTATGATGGTTTCCCAGCTATCAGTCTGGGGCCCATGAGCTCCCCCTTGTTCAGGTCAGCTGTTTCTGTGGGTTTCTCCAGTCTGGTCTTTGCTCATCACTCCTCCCTCTCTGCAACTGGATTCCAGGAGTTCAGCTCAGTGGTTAGCTGTGGGTGTCTGCTTCTGCTTCCATCAGCTACTGGATAGAGGCTCTAGGATGGCATATAAGGTAGTCATCAATCTTGTTATCAGAGAAGGGCATTCAAGGTATCCTCTTCACTATTGCTTAGATTGTTAGTTGCTGTCATCCTTGTAGATCTCTGGACATTTCCCTAGTGCCAGATTTCTCTTTAAACCTATAATGGCTCCCTCTATTATGTTATCTCTTCTCTTTCTCTCCTCTATTCTTCCTGACTCAGTCTTCCTGCTCCCTCGTGTCCTCCTCTCCCCTCCTCTTCTCCCTTCTCTTTCTCCTAACTCCCTCTTCCTTCCCCTGTGCTCCCAATTTGCTCAGGAGATCTTGTCTCTTTCCCCTTCACCGGGGGACCATGTATGTCTCTCTTAGGGTCCTCCTTGGTTCTTAGCTTCTCTGGTGGTGTGGCTTGTAGGCTGGTAATCCTTTGCTCTATGTCTAAAATCCATATATGAATGAGTACATACTATGTTTGTCTTTTTGTGATTGGGTTACCTCACTCAGGATGATTTCTTCTAGTCCCATCCATTTGCCTGAAAATTTCAAGTTTCCATTGTTTTTTCTACTGAGTAGTACTCCATTATGTAAATGTACCACATTTTTTTTTATCCATTCTTCAGTTGAGGGGCATCTAGGTTGCTTCCAGGTTCTGGCTATTACAAATAATGTGTACAGGATATTTTTTTGTCTATCCGGTTTTTTCCCCATATGAAATTGGGTATTGGTTATTCATGGTGTGTAAAGAATTGTGTTGGAATTTTAATGGGAATTGCATTGAATCTGTAGATTGCTTTTGGTAAGATGGACAGTTTTGCTATGTTAACCCTACTGTCACATGAGCATGGGAGATCTTTCCATTTTCTGACATCTCCAATTTCTTTCCTCAAAGACTTTAAGTTATTGTCATACAGGTCTTTAACTTGCTTGGTTAGAATTCAAGATACTTTATATTTGAGGCTATTATAGGGATGTCTATTCCTTGATTTCTTTCTCAACTTGTTTCTCATTTGTGTACCACAGGCTGTCTATAGCATTTTTGATCTTGGTCATTCTTACAGGTATAAGATTCTGTCTCAGAGTTGTTTTGATTTGCATTTCCCTTATAGCTAAAGATGTTGAATACTTCTTTAAGTGTATCTTGGCCATTTGAGATTCTTCTGTTGAGAAATCTCTGTTTAAATCTGTATCCAATTTTTTTTTATTGAGCTATACATTTTTTTCACTCCCCTCCCTTCCTCTCTCTTCTACCCTCCCATCCCTCCATGCTCCCAATTTACTCAGGAGATCTTGTCCTTTTTTTTCTCCTTCCTGGGCAGATCCATGTATGTCTCTCTTAGGGTCCTCTTTGTTTCCTAGGTTCTCTGGGGTTGTGACCTGTAGGCTGGTTATCCTTTGCTTTATGTCTAATATCCACTTATGAGTGAGTATATACTATATTTGTCTTTCTGGGTCTGGGTTCCCTCACTCAGGATGGCTTTTTCTAGTTCTACCCAGTACCTGCAAATTTCAAGATACCATTGTTTTTACTGCTATGTAGTACTCCATTGAGTAAATGTACCACATTTTCCTTATCCATTCTTCAGCTGAAGGGCATCTAGGTTGATTTGAAGTTATGGCTAATACAAATAATGCTGTTATGAACATAGTTGAGCAAATAAATGTCCTTGTGGTGTGAGTGTGCTTTGGGTATATGCCCAAAGGTGGTATTGCTGGGTCTTGAGGTAGATTGATTCTCAACTTCCTGAGAAACTGACATACTGATTTCCAAAGAGGCTGTACAAGTTTGCAGTCCCACCAGCAGTGGAGGAGTGTTCCCTTTGCTCCACATTCTCTCCAGGATAAGCTGCCATTGAAGTTTTTGATTTTGGCCATTCTGACAGGTGTAAGATGGCACCTCAGAGTTGTTTTTGGCTTACATTTCTCTGGTGAATAAGGATGTTGAGCATTTCCTTAAGTGTCTTTCAGCCATTTAAGACTCCTCTGTTGAGAGTTCTCTTTTTAGATATGTACCACAATTTTTTTATTGAATTATTTGACCTTTTGATGTCTACTTTCTTGAGTTCTTTGTATATTTTTGAGATCAGCCCTCTGTCAGATATGGGGTTGACAAAGATCCTTTCCCATTCTGTAGGCTGCTGTTTTGTCTTGTTGACCATGTCCTTTGCTTTACAGATGTTCCTCTGTTTCAGGAGGTCCCATTTACTCATTGTTGCTCTCAGTGTCTGTGTTACTGGTGTTTTATTTAGGAAGTGGTCTCCTGTGCCAATGCATTCAAAGGTACTTCCCACTTTCTCTTCTGTGAGGTTCAGTATGGTTGATTTTATGTTGAGGTCTTTGATCCACTTGGACTTGAGTTTTGTGCATGGTGATAGATATGGATATATTTATATTTTCTACCTGTTGGCAACCAGCTATGCCAGCACCATTTGTTGAAGATGCTTTCTTTTCTCTATTGTGTATTTTTGACTTTTTTGTTAAAAATCAGGTGTTCATAGGTGTATGGGTTTATGTCGGTCTTTGATTCGATTCCATTGATCCATGTGTCTGTTTTTATGCCCATACCAAACTGTTTTTATTACTGTAACTCTATAGTAGAGCTTGAAATCAGGGGTGGTGTTACCTCCAGAAGTTGCTTTATTGTAGATGATTGCTTTAGGTATTCTTAATTTTTTTGTTTTTCCATACGAAGTTGAGTATTGTTCTTTAGAGGTCTGTGAAGAATTGTGTTGGGATTTTTGATGGAGATTGCATTGAATCTGTAGATTGCTTTTTGTAAGATTGTCATTTTTTACTGTGTTAATCCTACTTACCCATGAGTGTGGGAAATCTTTGCATTTTCTGATCTCTTCCCAGTTTATTTCTTCAAAAACTTGAAATTCTTGTCATATAGTCCTTTCACTTGTTTGGTTACAATTACCCCAAGATATTTTATATTATTTGTTTCTCTGATTTCTTTCTCAGTCCACTTATCATTTGTATATAAGAGGGCAACTGATTTTTTTTAGTTAATATTGTATCCAGCCACATTACTGAAGGTGTTTATCAGTTGTAGGAGTTCCCTGGTAGAATTTTTGTGGTCACTTATGTAAACTATAATATCATCTGCAAATAGTGAAAGTGTGACTTCTCTCTTTCGATTTGTATCCTCTTGATCTCCTTTGTAGCCTTATTGCCCTAGCTAGAACCTCAAGTACTATATTGAGTAGGTATGGAGAGAGTGGACAGCTTTGTCTTATCCTTGATAGAGTTATTTGATGTTGACTGTCGGTTTGCTGTATATTGCCTTTTTTGTGTTTAAGTGTGTTCCTTGTATCCCCATTCTCTCCAGAACCTTTATCATGAAGTGGTGTTGGATTTTATCAAAGGCATTTTCAGCATCTAATAAGATTATCATGTGTTTTTTTCTTCAGTTTGTTTATATGGAGGATTACATTAACATATTTTCTTATGTTGAACTATCCCTGCATCTCTGGGATGAAGCCTACTTGATCATGGTGGATGATTTTTCTGATGTGTTCTTGGATTTGGTTCACCAGTATTTCATCTAGAATTTTTGCATCAATGTTCATGAAGGGCTGCTCATGATTGGTCTTTAATTCACTTTTTTTGTTGCATCTTTGTTTGCTTTGAGTATCATGATAACTGTTACCTCATGAAAAGAATTTGGTAATGTTCCTTCTGTTTCTATTGTGTGAAACAATTTGAAGAGTATTGGTATTAGCACTTCTTTGAAATTCTGGTAGAATTCTGCACTGAAATCATTTGGCTCTGGTTGCTTTTTTGTGGGGGAGAGTTGGGAGACTTTTAATGACTGTTTCTATTTCCTTAGGGGTTACAGGTCTTTTTAAATACACACACATGCACAAAAAATGTAATTAAAAAATTAAAAGGTAGAAGAACAGCAACAAAGACAGACAAACAGGCCGATTTTAGTTCCTTAAAGCTCAATTAAAAAGTTACTGTGAATATATACCATATTTTCTTTATACAGTTATCTGTAGATGGGCATGTGGTCTGATTCCATGAACTTGCTATTGTGTAGAGACACAATAAACATGAGTGTGATGGGGGTTTCTACTGTGTGCTAACAGTATACAGTATAGTGGATTTATTCCCAAGTTGGCATAGTTGGATCATACAGTTTTACTTTTAGTCCCAAGAAACAATCTATGGAGACTTGTGAGACATATTTCTCTAATACCAGAATGTAGGAGGTGAAGGCAGAAGAGTCAGGAGCCCAAGGTCATTCCTAGTTATGTAACAAGATTGAGAGCAATGCACGCTACAAGAGGCATTGTCTCAAAAGCCTTAACACAAACAACAAACAGTTGAAAGAAACATCGGAATTGGACTCAGATATGAAAAGAATTATTGGAATTATCAGAGCAGTAATTTAAAATAACCATGAAGAATATACTTAACACTATAATAGAGAACATACACAACCTAGAAAGGCAGAGGGTGACATGAGAAGAGAGATGGGAATTTTAAGAAAACAGAAATGGATTTCCTTGGAGTTTTTATCCTTGAGCTAGACACAAGAAAAAAAATCCCAAATCAATATCTAGTCATGTCATTTTGAAGCCACAGGCAATGGAAGGTGAAGGAACCTGGGTGTGGTTGTACATACCTGTCGTGACAGTACTGAGAACTGAGTACAGGAACTTAGGGAGATGTGAATGTCAGGTTTAGGGAGAGACCCTGCTGTAACAGGGCCCCAGACCTTACTAGGCCTTGAGACCTTGGCCCAACTGACTCCATGTGAAAGTAGCATTTAAGGTGTAAAACTCAGCACATAGACAGTGCCATCTGTCAAAACTAAAAGGCCTAATCTATCAAAGTCTATAATTATGGCAAATTTTAAAAATGTACCAACTTTGCTTACTTTTATAGTTCTTGTAAACTGAAGTATGTCAACTGAGGTTATGGTTTTTCTGCTTAAAAGCTTACAAGAGCCGGGCGGTGGTGGCGCACGCCTTTAATCCCAGCACTCGGGAGGCAGAGGCAGGAGGATCTCTGTGAGTTCGAGGCCAGGCTGGACCAACAGCCTCCAAAACAATACAGAGAAACCCTGTCTCGTAAAACCAGAAAAAAAAAAGCTTACAAGAAAGGCTTGGGGTTATACTGAGATCCCAAACACCTCATGCAGTTTCTGGCCAGCTAACAAAGACTTCCTATTGGCTTAACTTGTGACTAAGCATCTTCTCTGGTGAATATGTCACAAATTTCTGGAGGCCCCAGTGAGATCCCAGAGACCAGACCTTGAGGCATCGGAGCTCTCAGCACGCCTTGAAGCAAGGAAAAGTGCAGTGGGCAGGGGACTCCTAGCAGGTGTAAAACATGAGATGTTTTAGGTCCCCAGGGCTCCCTTTGATCAATCACTGCCTAATTCTTCAGAGGGGTCTGATACTTCCACTCAAAGGAAACAGATTAGAAAGTTGCCTGGTCTGTCACCTCCAGAGGTAACTCTGGTTAAGGTGCCTTCTGTTTGGACACACAAGAGAGGTTGGATGCAGCTTCTAATCCAGTGTTCAGGATCCATGTGAGTTATCATTGGATATCTCTGTTCAGGTGTATGAATGTGTGCTGATCACCCCTGGTTGTTTTTACTGCATGTGTGTTTGCCTCTCTGTGTCTGTGTGACTGTCAATGTGTTTCTGTCAGTTTTATTTTCCAGTATTGACCAATGGCTTTCTCTAGTGTGAGGCATTTTGTTCCCCCTCATGTTGGGGACCCAAATCCTTTTGGCTCTGCCAGGTCTCCCAGAGAAACCCCAAGCCCTCCATCTGTCCCACTCCAGGACCAGAAGCACTTGCTTGTTTTATCGCTTGATTCCTGCTCATCATGGTCAGAGTTGGTCTTTGTGTAGAGGGGCGGAGGAGCTGGGCCTCTCTCTCATTCAGGGGCCCAGCCATCTAAGTGGGATGCATATGGAAGGGGAAAATAGTTCCCCCAGGACAGCATTCCCGCTGCTCTGCTCCTTGCCTGCTCTAAGAGGCCCCAGGGAAGGGGATGGGTTGCCCTGGGCTAAATCAGAAGGAAAAGAGGCAGCTGAACTTGTTAGCTGAGTAATTACAGGAGCTTGCTATCGGGCTGGTCCTGAGGAGTTGGTTTCTTCTCACAGAGGGGGAGCGTCTTGTTAGGTATCTGTAAGTCTAACTGAATAAGCCTCATTGGGTATCTGTAAGTCTAACTGAATAAGCCTTGTTGGGTATCTGTAAATCTAACTGAATAAGCCTTGTTGGGTATCTGTAAGTCTAACTGCATAAGCCTTGTTGGGTATCTATAAATCTAACTGAATAAGCCTTGTTGGGTATCTGTAAGTCTAACTGCATTGCACTATCAGAGAAGTTTATGCAAAAGTTCTTATCTCTTAATCAGTTCTTTATTGTTAAACCCCCTCAATCTACCTGTAGCAACTGGGACCTATTTATACCTTTATTTTTTTAACTTTCATAACTTTTTTTTTTAAGGTCTGTGACTGACTGGGTGGCAAAGGAAATCTTTTTAGCAACTGTGTTTAATCCTTTTAAAAGTACCTAGACAGCTGTTTAAAGCCTCCTTGGTCAACGTTGGACAGAAGAGAAAATCCATTCTGTCTGCCTCCATTGTCTGGCAGTGCTCCCCCACCCAGCCCAGGTGGACTCACAGTGACACACTTCTTCCAACTCGAACAAGGACACATCTCCTAATACTGCCATCCCTTTTTGGGGACATTTTCTTTCAAACCACCACATTTCATCCCCTGGCCCCCAAAGGCTTGTAGCCATATCATAATGCAAAAATGCATTCAGTGTAACTTCAAAAGTCCCCATAGTCTGTAACAGTTCCAAACTTATATAAAGTCTAAAGTTCAAAGTCTCTTCTGAGATTCAATCTCTTAACTGTAAATCCCTGTAAAATCAAAATCAAAAAGCAAATCACATGCTTCCAACATATAATAGCATAGGATATACATTAATATTCCACAACTTAGGGAAGGGAGAATAGTGAGGAAATACTGGGCCAAAGCAAGACCAAAAACTAGCTAGGCAACTCCAAACGCTGCATCTCCATGTCTGGTGTCAAAATGCTCTTCAGGTCTCGACTCCTTTCCTCTTTGTTGACTGCAACACACCTCTTTCTCTTGGGCTGGTTCCACTCCCCGTTAGCAGCTTGTAAAGAGAAGCTTTTTCTTGCTAGCCGCTTTGGTTTATCACCCGCCAGTCACCTGGGCTCTGCCGCATTGTAGTCTCCAAATAACACACAAGACGCTGTATTAATTATGAAGCTGTTGGCCTTGCTTGTTTCTTTCTGGCTAGCTCTGACTTAAGTATTTACCCCATAATTGTTAATCTATGTATTTCTCTTACCGGAGACGTTCCAGGCTTCCTACCCCATGGCGGTTACATCTTGAATTCTCCTGTGTTTCTCCTTCCCAGAATCCTCTTGGACTCCTAGTCCCACCTATCTAGATTCCTATTGGCCAACAGTGCTTTATTAACAAATGTACCACCATTCTGTTACAAGAAGCTTTCCTTTACTAGCTGCTTTGGTTTATCCCCTCCCCCCCCAGTCACCTGGGCTCTGCCGCGTTGTAGTCCCCAAATAAACACACACGACACTGTATTAATTATGAAGCTGTTGGCCTTGCTTGTTTCTTACTGGCTAGCTCTGACTTAAGTATTTACCCCATAATTGTTAATCTATGTATTTCTCTTACCGGAGACGTTCCAGGCTTCCTACCCCATGGCGGTTACATCTTGAATTCTCCTGTGTTTCTCCTTCCCAGAATCCTCCTGGACTCCTAGTCCCACCTATCTAGATTCTTATTGGCCAACAGTGCTTTATTAACAAATGTACAGGACGTCCCCCATCAGCAGCTCTCCTCAGCAGGTGTCCCATGGCTCTGGCATCTCCAACATTTTGGGTTTTCCAAGGCAATCCAGGCTTCAGCTCCACAGATATACACAATGACCCCTCTAGGCCTCCATTCACGGACACTCCTGACACATGCCTGGCCTCTGGTCACACAGGCAAATTTCATAGTCCCTTTCATTGATCCTTAACTCTAGAACCATGTGTCTGAAGCTGCCAATCCTGTTGCTTCCTGGAGCTGGAACATGACCCCCTTGTTCAGTTACATCTTCACCAAAGTTCTGTTTTTGATGATGTTTTTTCCACTACCTAAGCTTGACTGTTTTGGGACTTGCTCTGTAGACCAGGCTGGTCTCAAACTCAGAGATTCACCAGCCTCTGCCTTCTGAGTGTTGGGATTAGAGGCATGTACACACAGGGGCTCTAAGATTTCCTTTTTTTTTTTTTTAAAAAAAATCAATCTTATTTTACATCCCAGTTCCCTCTCCCCCACCTCGATTCCTCCCTCTCTCCCTCTACTCCCCCTACCATCTCCCCCCCACCATCCATTCCTCACAGAGAGTAAGGCCTTCCATGGGGATTCATCAAAGTCTGTCACATATTTTGAGGCAGAACCGAGGCCCTCTCCCTTGAATCTAGGCTGAGCAAAGTAGCCCTCCCTAGGGAATGGGCTCCAAAAAGCCAGTTTATGAACTAGGGATAAATACTGGCTCCACTGCCAAAGGCCCCATAGACTTCCCAAGCCTCCCGACTGATGCCCACGTTCAGGGGACCTCAGTTCATGGTTCAGTCTTATGCAGGTTTCCTAAATGTCAGTCTGGAATTCATTTTCACAAGTTGGAAATTTATCTGTGTAGGATCTTGCCCTGAGTCACCACTCCCTTTATTCCATTTCTTAGTCTGTTTATCTCCTTGAACACAGGATTCTGCTCCCTGGTGCTTCTTTTCTCCTCAGAGCTTACATTTTGTAATTTACCCTGCTCTGCTCGCTCCTTTTCATTGTGAGTGATCATCAGAGTTACCACTAATAACTATATGACAGAGTCTATATCAGTGTAGAGAGAAGCCTTTTTCTTGCCAGCTGCTTTGGTTTTTTTCCCCACCAGTCGCCTGGGCTCTGCTGCATTGTAGTTCCCAAATAACACACAAGACGCTGTATCCAGCAAAATCTGCCGGCTTGGAGATGTGGTCACTGCCACTTCCAGCTGTACGTATACATCTTTCAATCATTAGCAGAGGCTCTTAAAAGAACCTTTTTTTTTTTTGCTTATGCTGAGTCAGGAAGACTCCCTTAAGTGAGCTGCATGAGTCTCTGCTTGTCGCTAGCGAAACAGAGTCCACTTGAAAAAAATGCTGCTACCCAAAACCCATGCTTTTCTCCTTTCTTTTGTATCTAAAATTCCTTTAAAGCTTTTGTCATTCTATGTGGAAATTCATGACCTCACTCCTGACACCATTTGTAGAGATAAGCCTTTTCCTTGCCAGCTGCTTTGGTTTTTCCCCACCAGTTGCCTGGGCTCTGCCGCATTGTAGTCCCCAACTAACACACAAGACACTATATTAATTATGAAGCTGTTGGCCTTGCTTGTTTCTTACTGGCTAGCTCTGACTTAAGGATTTATCCCATAATTGTTAATCTAAGTATTTCTCTTACCGGAGAAAAGTTCCGGACATCTTACTTCTCTGGCGGGCTACATCGTGACTCCCTGTGTTTCTCCTACCCAGAGTCCTCCTGGACTCCTAGTCTTGCTTCCCTATTGGCCAACAGTGCTTTATTGACATATACACAGGATTTCCCCATCATACAAGGGTGTTTTCAGATTTCCTCTGCCAAGGGAACTAATTCAACACTCTTCACTTTAGTCTCAGGCAGACTCTTTGGACAAGGGCAAAAGGCAGTCAAATTTTTTCAACAAAACATCACAAGCCCAGTCTCTAGGTCACATACCAACAGTCTTCTGCTCTGAAGCCCCTTGAGCCAGCCATTCACTGTCCAAATCACCTCAGCACCACTGTCTTCTTGCTGCTACTGGAGTGGCCCAATGTTCAACTGTTTTTCCAATCCATAGTCCCAAGGTCCACATTCCTTCAAATAAAAGCATGGTCAGGCCTGCCACGGCTATACCTCACTCCTGGTACCAACTTCTGTTTTAGTTAGGGTTTCTATTGCTGTGAAGAGACACCGTGACCATAGAAACTCTCATAAAGGAAAACATCTAATTGAGGTGGCTTACAGTTCAGAGGTTTAGTTTATTATTGTTATGGCAGGAAGCAAACCAGCATCTAGGCAGACATGGTCCTGAAGAAGTAGCTGAGACTTCTTACATCTTGACTCACAGGCAGCAGGAAGTGGTCTGAGACACTGGGCGTGGCTTTAGCATATATGAGACCTCAAAGCCTACCTCCACAGTGACACACTTCCTCCAGCAAGGATACACCTACTCCAACAAGGCCACACCTCCTAATAGTGCCACTTCGTTTGGGGACCGCTTTCTTTGGAACCACCACACCTCTCAATTAATAGCTAAAGTTGTTAGACTTAGATAACAACTTCATTTTTGCATTTAGCCCTCAGAGATCTGGGCAACTTAAAAAAAAATAAGACATTAAAAAAACTTTAACAAAATTCTCAGTAGAGTCTATGAAAGAATGAAAAGACCCCCTTCCTTTGCTTTGGGCCCATTTCACCTCATGTAGTGAGGGATTTGCCCTACTATGAGACTATGTGTGAAAGACCTCCTAAATTGCTTCCCTGGCTCAGAGACCTGTAGTTGGAAAAACTCTCTAACCATTCCTGTCTCAAGTAGCTAGACCCTCCAGTTCTCCAGGCTATTCACTAAACTATCTGAGAGACCCAGCTGATGTCGGAGTCCACCACCAGTTTCCCATTGTTAAGTCTAGTGATACCATCTGGGTCAAGAGAATAGCCAAAGGGGTGCTGGAACTAGCCTGGAAAGAACCTGACAAGGTGATTCTCTCTACTCCTACAGTGGTGAAGATAGCTGGTATATGCCATGGGTCCTCCACACCCAGGTCGTGAAAGTGGAAGCCACAGACACTGCTGCCGAAAGGATTGTTTCTGGACTAGGGACCCAGGGTCCTGCCACTCCCTGCCCCTCTACCTCCTCCTGACTCTTGTGTTTAGTACTATGGTTATGAATACAGGGTCTTGGTCCAACCCCTGCTACCCTCGGGAATGGCCCGGAACCTGAGAAAGACAGACACTAGGAAGTTATTAGCTAGTGTGACCACAGACCATCAACCCATACCCATCTTGACCTTTCCTTACTGGTGCCCACTTTGAGTGTCTGGTTGTATGGAGAAAAACAAGCTATACAAATTTATCTTTAGAGATAAGAATATAAAGTTTACAATTCTGTGCATGCCTTGTGGCTGGGCCCCCAAGTTTCCATTGCAAAAACTGGTGTTGTAAAACTAAGGCTTCCTGAAAAATATCTTTAAGATATTATGGCCTTTGAAAAACAGAAACAAACAACAAACAAAACAACACAAGAACAAAAAAATGCAAGTAAACTAAAAAAACAAAAACCTAAGGAATCAGGCTCATTGCCACAGGAAGGGCCCTGGGGATAGAGTTAACCATTCCCAGCCAAAAATCAGCCAGAATTGGTGGTTATGCTTAGGTACCTGGCCCCTGTACTACACACGGATAGCAACTAACCAGACCGTCTGCCCACTATTAGTCCAGTTGGCAAATAATGATTTTCTTTTGACTTAAATCTATGTCCAAACAGTCCTCTCTGGTGAATGTGCCCATAGGACCTGCCTAGAATGAATAGACCAAAAGTAACAGAGGAGGACGTCTGTGTCCCCTTCTGGGCTTGTGTGTGCAGAGGCATACCCACCCCCATCACATGTGCATTCGCAGATATGCAAACAAACAAGTAACTGCTTTACCAAAACACAGGAGTGGGGCTGGAGAGATGGCTCCGTGGTTAAAAGCCTTGGTTACTCTTCCAGAGGACACTGTTTCAGTCCCAGAACCTATATGGTGGCTAATAACTATCTGTTGAAAGGGAAAAATTAATAAAAGTCTGAAACTTGGACTCCAAAGCCTGCATAGGAAAAGAAAAAATTCCAAGCCTCCCTGAGTTTCCAAAAAGGCAGCCTGACAGATAAGGCTAAACAAAGAACTGGGCACAGATGCTGGGAACAGATAATACCCCCCAACTGTGTCAACATTTCTCTGTCTAAAGAAGATCTGATAGTTGTAAAAGTCCCTGCCTAGGAGATAATTAACAAACTTATTTCCTCTACAGCTTCCTGCTTTATTGTATCCTGCCTAAACATACAGTTATAGTTTGATCCTATGTAACCATAAAAACTGTAATCTCAAGACATCCAGTCTTTTGAACTTTTCCCTTTAAAAACCCCCTCAGCCAAAATGTAGCACTCTGCTTGTTCCCAAAGGGCTGGGTCCGAGTTGCAACTCGTAATAAAGAAACCTTTGTTGTAGAGTGTAGCCTTCCCCGCCATCTGCCTGGGCCCTGCCACAGTTGCAGTCCCCAAATAAACACACAGGACGCTATATTAATTATGAAGCTGTTGGCCGTTTGCTTGGTTTCTTACTGGCTATCTCTGATTTAAGTATTTAACCCATAATTGTTAATCTAAGTATTTCTCTTACCTTTAACAAGGGAGAAAAGGGTCCGGACCTCTTATTCCTATGGTGGCTACATCATGACTGCCTATGTCTCTCTTTCCCAGAATCCTCCTCGACTCCTAGTCCCACCTATCTTGTTTCCCTATTGGCCAACAGTGCTTTATTGACATATACACAGAACTTCCCCATCACTTTGTCTTTGTATTCAGTGAGTTGAGTCCTTGTCAATTTTTGGGGTTCTGTGATATGGGCATAATACTGTAACTCTAGTCCCAGGGGACCCAGTACCCTCTTCTTGCCTCGCAAGTGACACCTGTGGCACAGAGACAAACATGAAGGAAAATACTCATACCTGTAAAATGCAATAAGTAAACCTAAAAATAAAATGGAGTGATGCTTCTTCCAGACACTTGCAAGCTTGGACTGCAGGGGCATTTATCTGAATTTGCCTTTAAGGAGTCAACTTCTATTTTTTAAAAAAGATTTATTCTATTACCTAAAATATGTGTATTTGTATGTTTTCTGTGTGTATTTGTTCACATGAGTGTAGGTGCTGATGGAGTTCAGACTATAGCATCGGATCCTATGGAGCTGAAGTTGCAGGCTGTGTTAAGTTGGGAACTGAATTCTGGTTGTCTACAAGAGCCCTGGATACTTATAACCACTGAGCAGTCTTTCCGATCCCCAAATCCCTCTAGCAGTCCCATGAGGTAGACACACAGCCAACGAAGGAGCAAGCTACACTGTGAACCAATAGCACTCCAGACTGTAGATGGTCACAGTGACAAGACACCGGCTGAACTAGACCAGAGTCCCCCAGGAATCCTACTGTGCCTGCTGGAGGAAGCTGTGACCTGGTCCAATGGAGGCATGAATCATTTGTTTTGCATTATTCCCTGTAGGCTGTCTGCCAGCAGAAGCACGGATATTAGAAATGGGGTCGCCTGTGCAGGGCTAGAAATTTCCCTCTCAGTCTCAGTCAGCTGACTTCTTGATGAGCTACTCCCTGGTCCTTGGATGTTTCTGAGAATCAAAGACAGAGGTCGTTAAAGGAAGAATTTCTCCAGTCAACTTGTCAGGTGGCTTCAACTCCAGCTCCTGCCTGGCTGTCCAGCCTGCTGGGGGATGTCCCGCTTGCAGACTGTGGATGAACTAGTGAGCTCTGTGAACACGTGGAGTCAACTCCTCAAAGTAAGTCTGTCTCCCTCTGGGCATTTATACACGCTGGTGGTTCTTCCCTTCAGAAGCACCTTGGCAAATTAGAAACAAGCCATGTTTTGAGAAATGTTGTAAAAGATGGCAATCTAAGGGAGGGACTCAGAAAAACCTTTGTGAAAAATGTGCCTGACTGATCAGCATCAGGCAGGATAGACAGCCTGGGCTTCTGACTTATGCAGGCTTTTGCTGTCTAGTTGATTGTACATTTGTGTTCTTAATGCAAGGGCTTCTATAATCACCTATAATTATTCTTCATATCTATGAAGTCTAAGTGCATATATACATATATATATATGTATGTATGTATATATGTACTCACAAATGTATATAGAAAGAGGGATGGAGAGAGCCAATAGAATTTCATGAAGATCTGGTTTTAGGAAGTTCATGTCATAACTTGCTATTCTTGTTTTTGATTGAGAGAGAATCACGTAGCCCAGGTTGACCCTGAGCCCCCTGAGTAGTAAGTAGAGCATGACCTTGAACTTCTGATCCTTCCACTTCTACCTGAGTTCAGGGATCACAGGTTATACCACAGCCTGTAAGCTTCAATGGACGCTGTAACGATAAGCGACACTTACTGGAAGTAAAACTAAGTATTTATTGTAGAAATTACTCACAAGATACCAAACAAGTAACCCAGACGAGACAAGCAGTTTTCTGCTGCCGAACCAGAAGCCGAACTCCGGGAAAAGAGACCGAGACTTCCTGTGTGCTGTCTTTTATACCTTCCCCCGTAACGCCCCCTAACCATGCCCAAAAATGGGCCTGGCTAGTGACATAGTTCTGCCTACGTACGTATATGTCTTTAGTCCTGCCTAAAGTGGGTGTGGTTAGCGGTGTGGTAAACCGCCCTTTTATTACCTCATCTGTATGCGCCTCTAATAAGTCACATGTTTAATGGCGGCATACAAACTTCCTCCTACAATTCCCCTTTTAGTCTAAAAAGGACAACTAACTTGTGTCCATGAATAAAATGTATCAAACATCTATTCTATCTAAACCTAAATTTATCTGAAAGAAACACCTAAATATGAACACCTCCTTCCAATCCCAATTCTAAAATAATTGAAAACTAACACTAACAGGTGTAAACTATCTTATAATATCAATAGTAGGGGAGGGGGCGTGGAATTCTCAAAACTACTTCCTGCTGAGATGGGACAATGATAATCTCATGGGGACCTGTGAGAAGAAAAATGTTAGTATAACAAAATCTCAGTAGATCAGACAGTCTCTGTATGGCAGGAGATGCTTGATTGAAGTTCCTGACTGGGGTTCTAGTGTTGATTGAAGCTTTCATCTTAAAGCTCCTGCCAGATTGTAGAAGATGCACTATTTCAGTTTCTTGGTCCGGAGTTGTGTAGAGTGATGTAGTTTCAAGCCAGTTTCAGGACTGTGCTTGTCAGGTGGAGTCAATGATGTGGGGCAGTTCAGATGCCTCCAGTCGAATCAGGTGAAGTCAAGGAAGTGGATCCTCATTCTCTTTCTGAAGCAGTTGAAGATTGCTGTCAGGAAATCCCTTGTTCTCTGGAAAACTCAAACATTAATGTTAACAAAGAAATATTTTAACTTTCATATGTATGCATACCTGAAGAGGTGACAATAGGGAAGATGGTAAACCTGAAGGAAATTAGACTTTACAGAAAAAGAAATCCACAGATAACAGTCCCTCATTTTATTTCTTCTGTCTTATATCAATGGCTCTTTGATATAATACAGAAATTCTGAATCGTATTTAAATAATATGCTTGAGTTTAGAGTAGGAGAGCCAATCCAACTCCAAAGCCAGCTTCAGTTAAATGAATGGGGACTGAAGTATGTGAAGAAATAAAGATAAAAGGGTACTATGAAAAACAATATAGAGAGATTTAGACTTTGATACCTGTCCCGCGCTACCGTCTCGCCAGCAAGAACGACGCAGAACACTCGGATCCTTCTGCAGTAAAGCTTTAATGCATCTTGAGAGATAGATGATCAGCTTCTTAGAGGGAGACCCCAAGCTAAGAAACCCAGCCCCTTATATAAGCCTAGGAGCTCCGAGTGAGACGTGTAGAGCCGGGATTGGTGGTTTGCACATCACCCCAGATGACGCCATGGGAGAGGCACAGCTTACACGGTTAACTCCAACTGACAGCAGATGTCAGCGCCATCTTCTAACGGCAATAGCGATAGCGAGGGCGGCTCCTCACATCTCCCCCTATTCATTTATTTTTGAAGCAATAGGACACCCACAACTTTGGAGTGGAGATAGAGGTCAAATCCCCATGTGCAAATTTAGAACATGTACAAAGCTCCTCTCCAGGGTCTTATCCCCAGAGGGAGCCCTGACCAGTCCGATGTCGTTTTTCTGGGGGAAGGAGATCATGACATAGAACCTTCATGCAAGATGACTTATCTCCCAGGAGAAAGTCGTTATACCGCAGACCTCTCCTGTGCAGTGCTTAGCCTTGCAACTCCTTGGGCTGCTGAAGCCTACCCACTCTATCCCGTGCAATGAGACTAGCCTCGTGGGGTGCAAGAGCTGGGAGGCCAGCGACCTATTGCTTTAACATGGTTAACCAAATGTCAGGGAGGCTCCGTGTTCTAAGGCAGCAAGTGCTTGTGCCACCACCACTTTGTCTCTTTTGTTTGGGCTCTGAGCTTACACACCATCCAAAGCATCAACACTATTCCACAGCAGAGAACTAGGCTAAATGATCCTACCCCCACCCATTCCTTAAAATAAGAAAATGCAGATGAAATCCAGGAGGAGAGGCCTTCCATCAGAGAAAGATCCAGATGCGTCGAATTCACTTGCAGGATCGCCATTCTCAACTCACGGAGTGTCTGCTCAAACTCAAAAGTCCAATTCTGTAATAAATGTTGAGACAGAGCTTTTGACAGGTTAGCTGCTCTTGTAAAATTCTCATATTGTACTGAAGTGACACAAAGGCCAGGCAACTTTTGTTCACATCCCAATTGGGCCATCTGCCACAATATATCCAATTGTTCCTGAACCAAATTAATCTGTTGGTTTACCAACATCAGGCCTCCTTGTATCTGAGAATTGGCAGTGGCCTGTTTATCTAGGACCATGGTCACAGTGGCCTATAGTTCATTAATGGTTTGAGTTGTCTGCACAGTGGCAGAAAGTGCAAGGGCCGAGGCGGTAACCGAAGCAGTAACCGCGGCGGTGGCTATCAGGCCCACAATAATAGCAGAGATCCCAAAATCTCGCTTTTCCCTAAACAAACTCAAATTACTTGGCGTCTCAACAGGAACTGGAACAAATCGAGGCATGCGCATTACTAAAGCAAAAGGGTGCTTAATAGCATCCCAGCATAATGCATAAAAACAATTCTAAGCAGAGCAATTTATTTCTTTCTGATTCTTACCTAAGGTATCATTACTCACAACTCAAATAAAGGGCAGCTGAATAATTAGTTCTCTTAAAAGGGGTATACTTAACATTGGAGGAGGACCAATCAGATGATCCATAGCTCTGTCCCTCACTCAGACTGTTGCCTAATGCCCCTTTCCAATCAAAAGTAATCTGTCCCTTCTCACTATCATAGGAGAAAGATCAGTACAGCTTCCATTAATTCAAAAGGATTAGCATTAGATCTTTCTGGATCCATATGAATAAAATTATCCTTTAATGAAGAAATCACAGTAAAGCACAAGCTTCCTACTAATGACAAGGTTCTCTCATCCTGAAAACTCTGTATCTGAGGATCTAAAGGCAAAAGGGCAAGCCCCAACTCTCTATTAGTTGTGAAAAATCTAGGGAACACCTGGGCATTATGCATCACTGGCATCGGTAGGGGGAAGGTAGACATGATGGCCCACCGTAACTCTCCCATCATACTAGGAACCATCATCCCGAGTAGGAGAGTCTTCATCACCCACTTGGCCTCCATCCTTCTTATTCTGGAGTTGTGAAGGAGCTCTTCGAGTGAGTCTTTCAGGGATCCACAGGGGGTTTTCTTCCTCCTGTGGAAAAACACACACAGCTCCCCTGGATCTTATAAGAATAGGATCCGGGCCTTTCCAGAGATCAGTCAAGACATCTTTCCATTTTACCATTTCTTTTGGCCTATCAGGCTCTAAACTGTGGCGATCGGCCGCAGTGTGGCCTTGGGCATCAGAGTTCAAGAAATTAAGGGCAAAAAGTGCCATGGATACAGCAACTCTTGGTACCGAGGGTAGAACATCCTCAATACTCCCCTTTTGTTTAATCAGATATGATTTGAGTGTACGATGGGCACGTTCCACAATGCCCTGTCCTTGAGGGTTATAAGGTAGGCCAGTTAGATGGGTAACATCCATTTGCCGACAAAACTGTCGGAATTTTTGAGAGGTATATGCTGGTCCATTGTCTGTTTTTAAAATTCTGGGTTTTCCCTAAGCACTCCAGGCCTCAAGGCAATGTTGAATCACATATGAGGCCTTTTCCCCTGTTAGGGCGTGGCGAACATTACGCCAGAACAGGTGTCAACAGAAACATGAACATATTGAAGCCTTCCAAAAGAGGGAATATGAGTAACATCCATCTGCCACATCTGCAATGGTCTAATGCCACGTGGGTTTATTCCCATGTGGGGAGTAGGTAAGAATTCGCAGCAATTCTGGCATTGAGTAACAATTTCCCTAGCCTCTTTCCTGGATAGAGCAAAACGACGGCGCAAGGTCTCAGCCGTCACATGAAAGCGCTGATGGAATTCTTTTGCTGCTTGTGCATGGGTAGACAAGGCAGCGGCCACCAGCTTTGTAGCCTTGTCCGCTAAGTCATTCCCTAAGGACATGGGACCTGGGAGTCCAGAATGTGCTCGGACATGGGTAATGAAAACAGGAAATCTCCTATTTAACAAGGCAGCTTGTATCTTTTGAAAGATGTTAGCAACTCTGCTGGAGGATCTTATTATTCCAGCTATCTCAAGGAGATTAACTGCATTAACCACATAAGAGGAATCTGATACAATATTGAGGGGTCCTGGAAAAGCCTCAAGAACCTCCAGTACTATCAGACATTCTACAACTTGAGGTGAAGTTTCATTATATTGTTTAGATATAACCCTATCCTTGACCACATAAGCTCCCATACCAGTTTTTGATCCATCAGTGTACACCACAGTCCCATCTGGGAGTGGGTCTTTAGCTGTCACTTGTGGAAACACTATAGCCTGGTTTAGGGCAAACTGTAAAATTGGATGCTTTGGAAAATGATTATCAATTTGTCCTGAAAAGGAAGTAACTAAAACTGCCCAATCACTAGATGTGGCTGCCAAGGTCTGAACTTGTGCAGCAGTATAAGGCACAATCAAGGAATCAGGATCCCTGCCAAAATGTGTAACAGCTGCTTTTATTCCGCGAAGCGCGAGCTGTGCAACAGCATCAGGGTACCAGTCAATAATCTTAGCAGGGGAAGCATTTGGATGAATCCAAAGTAATGGTCCATGTTGCCACAGGACTGCAGTTGGCAATTGAGCTGTCTTAAAAACACACAGATTAAAAGGTAGTGACTCCTCAATACGTTGTAATTGTGCTTCCTGTAAGGCCTCTTCCACCATCTGTAAGGCTCGGTGGGCGGCAGGGGTAAATTTTCTGGGTGAGGAGATATGAGGCTCACCCTCCAGGAGATCGAAGAGGGGTTTTAGATCAGCAGATGGAATTTTTAAAAAGGGCCTCAACCAATTTATATCTCCCAGAAGTTTCTGAAAATCATTTAATGTTTGTAAGTGGTCTTTGCGAATTTCTATTTTCTGAGGAACTATATTTTTGGGAGTAATCATTGAGCCCAAAAAGAGCCCTGTATCTGCAATTTGAACCTTTTCTGAGGCAATCTCTAATCCCCACTGTTTTAATTCAGCCACCAGCATGGGAAAAGCCTTTTGTAAAACATCTAACTCTTTGTGACAAATAAGAATATCGTCCATATAATGGATAACGATTAAAGATGTAAATTGCTTCCTAATTGGCTCCAAAGCCTCCTGCACATACAGCTGACATATTGTTGGGCTATTGGCCATGCCTTGCGGCAGTACCTTCCACTGAAATCTCTTGTCTGGTTCCATATGATTAAGAGAAGGGATAGTGAAGGCAAACCTTGGTCTATCCCGTGGGTAAAGTGGAATAGAGAAGAAACAATCCTTAATATCTATAATAATAAGCTTCCAATCTTGAGGAAGTGCAGAAAGCAAAGGAAGGCCTCTTTGAACAGGGCCAAAAAGATGCATCTGATTGTTAATGGCCCGCAGGTCATGGAGTAATCTCCACTTCCCAGATTTCTTCTTAATAACAAAAATTGGTGTATTCCATGGGGAGGTAGAAGGCTCTAGATGCCCCAGCCGTTCCTGTTCTTGCACTAATCTTGTGACAGCCTCTAATTTTTCAGAGGATAGAGGCCATTGAGAGACCCATAACGGCTCCTCTGTTTTCCATGGTATGGGTCGTGAAGCCTCAACGGCCCCTAAATAAAACCCAGTCCTTTTCTACCCCGATTTCCGTGTTGCGTAATGGGTTTTATTCTGCCTTGTTCTTGCCTACCCAAGCCTCTACTGTTTGTATACCCCATCTTTGCCATAATGGCTGATGCCTGGGGGGAGTATTCATTAGTTAGGGTCATGCCCATGGCTTGTAACACATCCCGTCCCCATAAATTTACAGGGAGTGGCAACACATAGGGGGTAAAACATCCCTGTTTGCCCTCAGCATTCCGCCAGGTTAAGGCTGAGGCACTGATGGCAGGAGAGGACTGGTATCCAAGACCTTGTAGAGAATGAGATGAAACAACAGTGGGCCAAGACTTCGGCCACCAATGGAGTGAAATAATGCTTTTGTCTGCTCCCGTATCCATTATCCCTTCAAATTCTTTTCCATTAATTAACAATTTTATTGTAGGTCTCTCATTTAGGGGTATAGCCAGATAGGCTGAATCACTTCCAGAAGATCCCATAGCCCTTTTTTGTAAAGTGTAGGTTTCTCCATCCCCGAGGGAGGGCAGCAACACCAGTTGTGCAATTCTATCTCCCTGCTTTATAGAAAATACACCCCGAGGGCTAGAACAGAGAACTTGAATCTCCTCTTTATGATACGGGTCAACAATTCCAGGATATATAATGAGTCCCTGTAAAGTTAAGGAGCCACGGCCCAGAATAAGCCCAATGGTGGCAGGGGGCAAAGGTCCAGGGGAATGGACTGGGACCGGTTGAACATTCATTTGGGGCATGAGTAAGAAGTCGGAGGCGGCACGCAAGTCCATTCCGGGGGTTCCTCGGAAGCCTCTACTTCCTCTTGATTGCTTTTCTGAAATTGGTTTCCATATTTCTGAGGGCCCTGGGACCATGGGCCCCGTGACCCGTTTTTTGATTGGGGTACCTTGGGTTCTTCAATAGGGGGCAGAAGCCTCCTTTCACATCCCGGACTGACCTGCATTCGCTAGCCCTATGATAACCTTTACCACAACGATGGCAAAGCTTCGATTCTCTTGTTCTTTCAGGGGCTTGACAATCTTTCTTAAGGTGCCCCATTCTCCCACAATTAAAACAAGCTTTTCGATTAGATAAATCTCTATACCTGTGCGTTTGTAAAATGGCGGCAGCTAGTCCTGCATTGGTTAGGGGTCCCCCAGCTCCCTGCACACTCTGAGCCAATCTTGTAAACCTTTGCTTTTGCGAGGGGCGATAGCCGCTCGACATTCCTGGGTTGCTTGTTCATAGACAAGTTGCTCAATCAGGGGCATAGCTTGTTCTGAATCACCAAAGATGCGACTGGCGGCCTCTGTCATTCTGGCCACAAAGTCTGAAAATGGCTCTTGGGGTCCTTGGACAATCTTTGTAAGGTGTCCACTGGATTCTCCCCTTTTTGTGAGGGCCTTCCATGCTTTAATAGTGGCGGCCGACACCTGACCATAGACACCCCAGATGTAGTTGGTTTGATTAAGGGCATGTTGACCCTGACCTGTCAGCATTTCAAATGTCCACTGCCTCTGATTCTCATCTTCAGCTGTGGCATTAACTCTAGCTTGTGCCTGGGCTGCATCATACCAGAGAGCCTTCCATTCCATGTATTGTCCCATGTTGGGAAGCACTGCTTTCACTGTCGTCTGCCAGTCAGTGGGAGTCATGGCAAAATTAGCAAGCCTTTCCACCTGTAATGTGGTAAAGTTAGCATTGACCCCATAATTACGAACGGATTCGGCCAATTCTTTGATTTGATTGTAATCTACAGGGGTATGTACTCTTCCGCCTTCCGCATTCTCGAATACTGGAAAAGCTACTTGTATTTTTCTCCGTTCCTCTAAAGGTAAAAAGGAGTCAGTACCAGTATTCAGCCGAAGCTCATACTGCGGAGGCGCTGAGGGGCGTGAGCCCGCCGGATTTATAGGCGGTGGCCTCACATTCATTTTTGTTTTCAGTGGCCGGTGTCTATCAGGGTGATATCTTTCTTCCTCATACCGTGCCACCTCCTCCTCTAGACCACCTTCTTCGCTAGAATACAGAGTGTCAGAATCAGAATTATCTAGCTCCAAGGCTTCTAGCTCTACTGTAGGGTATAGGCTAGATTCTGGCTTTTTCTTTTTCTTAGATTTGTTAGGGGGTGAATGATCACTCCCTTCTTTCTCTCCCCTTTCTTAACTTCTTGGGGAGGGCCTTTTTTCTTAGACATGTCTTTCCTTTTGCGAGCTCCCATTCTCTCACTCCGTTCAGTTTCTGACATGCTATCCTGAACTTCCTCTAAGGTTCCCTGACTTTCTATTATAGCAGGGTGACAGGCCTCATCCTCCAAGCAGTTTTTAACTAGCTTCCAAATGGCTTTGGTACCTAAGTGGAGATCTCCTTCTGCATGCTTCCTGTCTAGTTCTTTACCTAGCTTGTTCCATGAGGCCACAGTGAGGGACCCGGAACAAGCATACCATGGTGCCACTCTATCTACCTCCTTCACAAAATTTTGAAGTGTTCGTGGTGCAATTTTGAGATCTCTTTGTTTTAGCACAGTCTGTAGGGCAGTAACCACTGACTGTGACAACCCCATCGCGCTGGCGGCTTATCTAAAAAACGGCGCTCAACTCCGTTACCAGACTGACAGCACCAGACTGACAGCACCAGACTGACAGCACCAGACTGACAGCACCGTTCTGTCAGCACCAGCCACGATGAAGGAGAAGGACAAACAGGACTAGCACCAAAGCCTCCACTGACCCATCCCACGGTGATGACAAACTAAGGCCAAAGTCGAGAAAGGGGGTATTCAGGATAAAGCATACCTCTCTGAACTTACGTCCCTGCAGTTCTGAATCCGCCCCGTCTTCCGAGGGGTCTCCCGCGGCGCCGGCGATGTTGAAGAGTTCCCGGGTTTCGGCACCAGATGTCCCGCGCTACCGTCTCGCCAGCAAGAACGACGCAGAACACTCGGATCCTTCTGCAGTAAAGCTTTAATGCATCTTGAGAGATAGATGATCAGCTTCTTAGAGGGAGACCCCAAGCTAAGAAACCCAGCCCCTTATATAAGCCTAGGAGCTCCGAGTGAGACGTGTAGAGCCGGGATTGGTGGTTTGCACATCACCCCAGATGACGCCACGGGAGAGGCACAGCTTAAACGGTTAACTCCAACTGACAGCAGATGTCAGCGCCATCTTCTAACGGCAATAGCGATAGCGAGGGCGGCTCCTCACAGATACCACACAGTGAGTTACTGTTTGTTTGATGGTCCCCAGGGTAGCTATTCATTCTTCTACAGGAATCAATATGTCCAGTATTATTTGCTGAGTTTACTTGTGAATACAAAAAACAAAACACTTCTCTTTCCTTTTAGGAGGTCACTTTACCCATGGTGGAATATGAATTTGTAGATGGGCTGTTATTTTCCTCCTCCTGAGATGTTTTCTTTTCTGATCGAATTTTAATTAATTTTAATGGAACCCAAATCTTTTCTTCTCCTGTGGAAACAAAAGCATAACCCCTTCCCCAACGTAACACATATCCTGGTTTCCAGACTGAGGTCATAACATCCTTAAAATACACCGGTTGGTTCAGTTCAGAAGTCTTCTCTGTAGTCCAGTGTCTTTCTGCTGCAGTTTGTCCTTTTTCATCAGCATTAAGAAAATTCAACGTTAGTAAAGCATTGTGTAACCTGTGTTTAGGTGTCTTTGTTTTCCCTGACTGTTTATGAAGCATCTCCTTTAAGGTTCGGTTAGATCTTTCAATTATTGCTTGTCCTGTGGGATTGTAAGGTATACCAGTTACATGTTTTATATTATAATATTTGAAGAATTGTTCCAATTTACTGGAGACATATACTGGATCATTGTCAGTTTTTATTGTTTTAGGTATACCCATAACAGCCATCACCTCTAAGAGGTGTGTAATAACAGAGTCAGCTTTTTCTGAGCTGAGGACAGTAGCCCATTGGAAGTCTGAGAACGTGTCTATAGTATGGTGTACATATTTCAAACTGCCAAATTCTTGGAAGTGAAATACATCCATTTTCAAAAGTTCATTTCTGTGAATACCTTTAGGATTACAACCTGCTGGTAATGGAGTTTGATTGTACAATGAGCAACTGGGACAATTTCTTACTGTTTCTTTGGCTTGTTGCCAGGTGATAGAAAAATCCTTCTTTAAACCTTTGCTGTTAATATGGTGTTTCTTATGAAATTCTGAAGCTTCCAACACATTACCTACTAATAAACGATCAATTTCATCATTGCCTTGTGCCAGAGGACCTGGCAGACCTGTATGGGATCTGATGTGTGTTATATATATAGGATGAGTCCTGTTTCTGATGATTTCCTGCAATTGTAAAAACAATGAGGTTAATTCTGTATTATCAGGAACAAATTCTGCAGTCTCAATGTGCAAGACAACTCTTTCTGCATACTGAGAATCTGTGACTATATTGAGAGGCTCTGTAAAGTCTTTAAGTACCATGAGAATGGCATATAACTCTGCCTTTTGTACGGAGTTGTAAGGGCTTTGAACTACTTTACTTATATTTCCTGATTTATACCCTGCCTTACCTGATTTGTTTGCATCCGTGTAGAAGGTAAGAACTCCAGAAATAGGTGTTTGCCTCACAATACGTGGAAGAATCCAAATTGTTTTCTTTATGAATTTGATTCTCTCTGTTTTGGGATAGTTATTACTAATACTTCCCAAAAAGTCACTGCAAGCTATTTGCCAATACTCATTATCCTTCCATAAGGAGGAAATTTCCTCATTCGTTAAAGGCACAATAATTTCAGCTGGGTCTTTCCCAGTCAGTTGACGAAGCCTTAATTTACCTTTTAATATCAAATCGGAGATCTTTTCTATATATGTTTTCAAATTTTATTCTGTTTTTGTGGCAGAAATACCCATTCTAGAATGATGTCTTTCCTCTGCATTAATATTCCTGAGGGGTATTCTCTAGATGGTAAAATAACCAGAATACAGTCCAGATTTGGATCCACACGGTCCACATGTGCTTCTAATATTCTCTTTTCTACCCATTCTAATTCTTTTTCAGCCTCAGCTGATAGTACTCGTGGGCTGTTTAGGTCTTTATCTCCTTTTAAAGCCATTTTCAGGTGTTTTAAATCATGACCTTCTACACCGATAATTGTCTGTAATTGAGAGATTTCTCCTAATAGTTTTTGAAGATCATTAAGAGTGTGGTAACGATCTCTTCTGATCTGTACTTTCTGTGGTCTAATTTTCTGAGCATCTATTTTATAACCTAAATAGTTAATAGAATCTCCTCTTTGTATTTTTTCTGGGGCAATTTGTAATCCCCAGCGAGGCAAAATTTCCTTTACTGCTTCAAACATCTTTTCCAAAATATCCTTATTTGAATCAGATAGTAATATGTCATCCATATAATGATATATTAACGAATGTGGAAATTTTTTACGAATTATTTCTAGAGGTTTATTCACAAAATATTGACACAAAGTTGGACTGTTTAACATACCTTGAGGTAGTACCTTCCACTGGAATCTCAGTACCGGATGGGAATTATTATAGGTAGGTACCGTGAAGGCGAACTTTTCTCTGTCGTTTTCTTGTAACGGTATGGTGAAGAAACAATCTTTTAAGTCTATAACTATAATTGGCCAATCCTAAGGAATTAGAGAAGGTAACGGCATCCCAGGTTGTAGAGACCCCATAGGCTGAATTACCTTGTTGATGGCTCTAAGATCAGTAACCATTCTCCACTTACCAGACTTCTTCTTGACAACAAAAACAGGCGAATTCCATGCACTAGTTGATTCCTCAATATGTCCAGCATCTAGCTGTTCTTGAACTAACTTCTCCAAAGCCTCTAACTTCTCAGATGTCATAGGCCATTGACCCACCCAGACGGGTTCATCTGTCAGCCATTGTAATGGTAGAGCTTTTGGTTGCTCTGTAGGTTTGGCACTAGCATCCTGCTTCTGTACCGCCTGTACATTTGGCATGTGTTTTCTGTACTGTCTTACTATATTCTTTCTACCACTAAGAGCTTGTCTATAATTCCTAGCTGATACAGGAGGAATGTTAATCTGCGTATTCCATTGCTGGAGTAGATCACGACCCCAGAGGTTTATAGCAATATCTGCAACATATGGCTTTAACCTTCCTCTCTGTCCTTCTGGCCCAATAAAGTCAATCCATCTAACGCTCTGTTTAACTTCAGATAGGGTTCCAATCCCTAAGAATTGAACATTAACCTCTTTTAAAGCCCAGTTGGGGGGCCAGGACTGCTGATTAATGATAGTGATGTCACTTTTGGTGTCCAATAATCCGTAAATCACCCTATTATTTACCTTAACTGGTAGCTTGGGTCTATGACATTGTATAGAAGTTTGCCAAAATATATGTTTTGTATCTCCTCCTGATGTAATTGATTCATCCTCTGGAGCTAATGTATTATCCAGTGCCGTATTATTTACAATGGGCAGTGGATCTTCTAATTGTCCTGGGAGAGGCTGTCCTCCACTGTCACTGGGAATGACCGGATAATCTTCCTTTTTGGGGCTCCATTGAGCCCCTGAACCCTGTTTCCCAGCTTTAAAGATCTACCTTGTCTGTCTATTGTGGAAAAGCATTCATCAGTCCAATGGCGCCCCTTCCCACACCTCCTGCATAGACAGGAGGCTTAGGCCTTTTGTTTGATGCATTCCTGGTAAAAGCATTATTTCTAGGAATGTGTTGTCTACAGTTCCTATTAAGATGTCCTATTCTACCACAGTTAAAGCATGTTGCATCTTTATGCCTATTAAAATTCTTGGAGATTGCCTTCCCTACCCAGGCCTCTATATCATCACAGGTAGGGTATTTGGCATCCTGGTGCCTCCTCAAGCCTGTAGAAATAGCTTCACCTACCCAAGCTCCTGTATCCTGACTTTTACATTCCAGGTTCGCTGTATGTAGGACCCATTCCTCCAATGGCGCTGATCTTATTTTTAAAGGCCAAATTACCTGCCTGCATTGAGGATTCGCGTTCTCATACGCCAAAGATTCTATAAGGAGACGCCTGGATTCTGGATTCGCTACCTGTACTTCTACTGCTCTAGATAATCTCTCTAAAAATTCAGTGAACCTTTCCCTTGGGCCCTGTAATACCTTGGTGTAGGGTTGCATTATCTCTCCTGTTTCACAAACCTTATCCAAGGCATTTAAAGCAGCTGTACGGCACAAAGACAACATGTGCTCATCATATGCAGATTGAACCTGCATGTCAGCGTAAGGACCCTCCCCAAGAATCTTGTCTTGGGGTACTTCATGACCGTTCTGTAATTCCTGAATCTCTATAGCTTTTGCTTCTTGCCTCCATAAAGCTCTCCATTGAATTTGACAAGAATTTTCGAGCACTGCAGAGGCTAATTGGGCCCAGTCTTTTGGGGTTACTTTATTTACAGTAGCCCATGAGGTTAGGAGCTCTCTGACAAAGGGAGAATGAAGACCATACAAGACAATGGCCTCCTTAATATTCTTTAGATCCTTCATCTGTATAGGTTCCCAGTGATAAGCAATGGGACCATTTGATTGTTTTTTCATTGCTGGTTTTTCTGTTACAGATACTGGAAAAACCATAGGGGAACGCATAGCAACCTTAGGGAGATCATTCCGGCATTTGAGAAGCTTTGGGAAACTCCTGTCCTGACCAGTTGCCTGTATTTCTGATTCTGAAGTATCAGATTGAGCGTCTTCTAAATCCTGCAGTCTATTCATCATTGTTTCTCTGAGCTCTTGAAGTTCTTGGGTCAAATAATTTTCTAAGGACATCATGGAATCTTTCATTTTTTTACATTTATCATTTACATGTGATTCCAAATTTCTAATATTCTCATCCTTAGAAAGTACCTCAATAGCATGTAAACTGCCTTCCACAAATGATATTCTATCAGTTAGTTTATCATTGCTCTCAGACATGGAACAATTCTTTTCTGTTAGCATTTCAATTTTATGTTCCAGTCTTTGTAATTTGCTAGTGAAATCATCAAACATGGAACCGTGTTTTTCGTTAAACGTTTCAACATTATGTTCCAATTTTTCAATTCTATCTGTGGAACACATTTTTCCTGAAAGTAATTCAATTTTGTGTTCCGTCTCTTTAAACCTGTTCATCAGACCTACATTATCATTTTTAATATCTTGAATATTTTCTACCAACCCTTTCTTACTATCCTGCAATGAATTTTGCATTTCCTGAATCCTTTGTATTAAGATTTCAAAACTATCCTGTGATGACTGTATGACCTGTATAAGTTTAGTCCTATTTTTGAGTCATTTCATTAACAAAATTATATTGATTATGAAGCTAATAATCACCATCGTGGGTAGGAAGTACCTTTCAGGTAGGTCCTCAACCCTTTCTAAAATCCCATCCATACAAAAAACAAGAAAATTCTTAACATCCTGCATCATAATGTAGGCTGTTGACATTGTATAAAGCAGTTACGTTTGTTACCAGTGGAGTAATTCAGGCCGAAATCAACAGGCTGCCAGCGAAATAGCACGTGGCCGGAGTCAGCAGGCCGCCAGTAAAACAGCACGTGGCCATGAGAGAAATCTTGGAATACCGCCTAACCTTACGGGCAGGTACAAGGTGCTGGTTCCTGGCGGCAGGAATCGTGCCTTGCCGAGCGAAGTGGTGAGGAACTTAGGGAAAGAGAGTCCACGTGTGCCTGGTCGGGCCAAGAGAAGCTGCTTTTCTGGGCGCCTGGATCCGGATTCCAATCCCGCTTCCGACACCAAACTGTAAGCTTCAATGGACACTGTAACGATAAGCGACACTTACTGGAAGTAAAACTAAGTATTTATTGTAGAAATTACTCACAAGATACCAAACAAGTAACCCAGACGAGACAAGCAGTTTTCCGCTGCCGAACCGGAAGCCGAACTCCGGGAAAAGAGACCGAGACTTTCTGTGTGCTGTCTTTTATACCTTACCCCGTAACGCCCTCTAGCCATGCCCAAAAATGGGCCTGGCTAGTGACGTAGTTCCACCTACGTACGTATACGTCTTTACGTCCAGCCGTATATGTCTTTAGTCCTGCCTAAAGTGGGTGTGGTTAGCGGTGTGGTAAACCGCCCTTTTATTACCTCATCTGTATGTGCCTCTAATACGTCACATGTTTAATGGCGGCATACAAACTTCCTCCTACAACAGCCAACTGGTTTTATGCAGTTCCGGGCATTGAACCCAGGGCTTCATGCCTGGGTCCTACCAACTAAACTAGAGACCCAGATCTACAACTTGCACTTTTTAACAAGGGAGAATCAGGCAAAGAAAATCATGTTGTGAGGACACTGTGAAATATTTTGGGGTTCGTTGCTGCTCCTCTGCAGTAGCTCCTGCAGAATCTTTTCTGCCCTCATTGTTTGCAACACTCAGGTCTAGAATATTGTCCTTTTCCATTGCTGTGTGAGTCGCATTTCTGAGAGAAATCTTTTTTTTTTCCTGGTGCCTCCAGGGGATTTCCCAGTGACCTATAAATTTTGTGATCCTAACACCTGGGAGAAATGAAGAGCACTGTTGGACCAGCAGCAGAGGCAGACGCAGCTTCACGTATCTAGAGTTTGATGAAAACACCAGGATGGGAGAGACTGCAGAAGCCATCCGTCCAGTGGAGGCAGGCAGTTGGATCCAGCAGTGCCTCGTTGACTTTCTCCTCAGAATCGGGTCAAACCCTGTGATTAGAGTGGAAAACAGACTCCCCTGTCCCAGAGACGGCTGCTTCCTGCTCTTTCTGCTGCTCTTCTCCTACTTCCAAACGACGGCTCTCTGTCCTGATGCATAGAGTGCAGTTAAGTGTTTCAGGCCCACGTGGCAGCTTGGCAAGCCACATGTTCATAATTTGGTCTTACTCTAAAGGATCTCACTTTATCTTCCTTTCCTTTTGAAACAGATTAGTTGATTTCTATGTACATGACTGTTTGCCTGCATATATGGCCGTGCACCACATGTGTTCCTGGGGCCTGCAGAGGCCAGAAGAGGGCATTAGAGGCCCTGGGATTGGAATTATAGACAATCGTGATTCCTCACGAGAGGCACCTGGGCCCTTGGAAGAGGAGCCAGGCCTCTTAGCTGCCAGGCTAACTTAACAGCTTCCCCACTTTGTCCTTGAAGGGTCATTAGTCCACAGAGGTGATAGGAATTTCACCGTTGCCAAGGCAGGGTAAACTATGTTTGCGTATGTAGAGTTGGGGATCAGACTATGGCCCTGTAAATGCCAGGCAAGGGCTCTGCTGCTGAAGCATGTGTCCTACCCCAAAGAGACTGTTTTGTGTCCAGAGGGGTCGACAAGGCCACATATGATCTCTGATGGCATCTATTCTCAGGCATCCTTGGAAAATTGTTCCTCCAGTTATCACCCTATGTAGTCTTGCTATGGAAACAACCTTATTTCCATGTATGTGACCCTTCATGGTGGGTACATTCTCTGACATGTATGTATCGCTTCTGGCCTCACAGGAATATCCTTCGTTCCTCACACCTGCTTCCTTCTGTATTATGGCTCCTTGTGGCTTTAGCCAGGAAACAGGTTATTTAATTCAGGCCTTAATAAACAATCACTAGCGTCTCAGGAAGACAGTGAGAGGTCGAGTCGTGTGTGTGTGTGTGTGTGTGTGTGTGTGTGTGTGTGTGTGTGTGTGTGTGCACATGCGTGCATTTAGGATCAAACTCTTTCGCATTCCAGGCACGCACCACCGAGCTCCATCCATCTTCTTACCTACCTTTTGGTTTTGTTTTATGGTACTAGGACTGAATCTAGGGTTTTTTGTATGGTTGGCAAGTGCTGTGTCTTTGAGTAACTCCAGCTTATGATTTATTGTCACTACATTTGTAGCTCAGGCTGGCTTTGAACTCATTATCCTCCTGCCTCAGCATCCTGAGGGCTGGGATTATGGGAATGCACATCATTCCCAGCCCACACCTACTGTTTTAAAGTCTTCCATTTAGCCTTGTCTTACTCTCAGAGAGTACAGATGGCCTGCTCATATTCAAAAAGTATCCTCCTGGGCTGGGGAAATGGCTTAGTCAGTAAAGTGTTCGCTGTGTTAACTTGGGGGCCTGAATCTGGATGCACAGCACCTGCCAGGCGTGGTGGCACAGGTCTGTAACCACGCCCCGAGGGGACAGAAATAGGCAGGTTCTTAGAGATCTCCGGCTAACCAGGCAAGCCGAATTGATGAGCTCTGGGTTCAGTGAGAGACCCTGTCTCACAAAAATAAGGGGAAGAGCATCAACTTGAAGTTAGCCTCTGGCCTCCATACCTCTGTGTGCACATACTCACATACTCACATGAACATGTGCGTCACACACACAGACACACACACAGATACACACACAGACACAGATACACACACAGACACACACAGACACACACACAGACACACACACACAGATACACACACAGACACACAGATACACACACAGACACACAGATACACACACAGACACACAGATACACACACAGACACACAGATATACACACAGATACACACACACAGACACACAGACACACAGACAGACACACACACAGATACACACACATAGACACACAGACACACAGACAGACACACACACAGATACACACACAGACACACAGACACACAGACACACAGATACACACACAGATACACACACACAGACACACACACAGACACACACACAGATACACACACAGACACACAGACACACAGACACACACAGACACATACACAGACACACACACACAGATACACACACAGACACACAGACACACAGAGACACACACAGACACACACACAGAGACACAGATAAAGACACACACACACAGATACAGATACACACAGATACAGACATAGACACACACAGACACACACACAGATACACACAGATACACACACACAGACACATACAGATACACACACAGACACACACACAGATACACACAGACACACACAGCACACAGATAAACACACAGACACACACAGATACACATACACATACACACACACACACACACACACTCACAATAGAAGCAGCATCCTGAGTCTTTTGTGTTGGGAACCATGAGTCTTTAGGTCAAAGCACAAGAACTGGCCTCAGTAAGTTTCCATTCCTCAGCCCAGAATCGTTTCTCAGAAATCAGGTAACCCCCTGCAGTCAAGCTATGCAGCAAAGATAACCCATGGTTTAACAATGCTTCCTGCCTCTAACGATGTCCTGCATTTCTCTGCCCCAACCCCCTGCCTCATTCCTCTATATAAGCTGGTACAAAATTTTCAATAAATGGAGATTGATCAATCATTTTGTGTTGTCTCTTGTCCCTCATTTGTCTTCTCCCTAGGATAACCCCGTTGACTGTGTCCTGTGAGTCAGGACACCTTTGTCTAGGTCACATATAGTTTTGTAGTCTTTCAATCAATGCAGAATGGACAAAAAGACCAAATTAGAAAAGGGTAATAAAAAAAGAAAAAATACTTTAGAATTATTATTCTATTTTAGACAGATGAAACTCTGGGGACTGAGTTAGTATGTTGTCTCCAAAGAGTAGAAGCTGTTCCAGGAACAAAAGAAAATATGAGACAGACTTGAGAGAGGGGTTAGAAACATTTTATCAGAAGACCATTGAGCATAGCTATCCTTTTAGTTCAACTCCTATCTGAGTTCGTCTTTGAGAACCTTCAGGACTGAGATACTTCACTATTTTGCTATATCATATCTGAATACCAAATATGTCCATTTCTGTGTAAGTCAATAGATCCTAGAATTTAATAAATTTCAGACTTCCAATAAAGTTGTATTAAATCAGTAGAGAGAACTGGCTACATTGAAGCAATGTAGACTATCTGGAGGGAAGGAACTTCATTAATGTTCATTATTTGAACAACGATATTCACTTGGTATATGTATTTATTTATTTTCATATATTCCAGGCTGGCCTTGAACTTCAGATTTCTCCTGCCTTTACCTACTGAGTGTTGAGGTTACAAGTATTCCCCACCATGCCTGGTTTATGTGGGGGTGGGGATTGAACCCCATGCCTCATGCATGCCAGACAAGCATGCTACCAACTGACCCACACCTCCAATCTAGTGTGTGTGTGTGTGTGTGTGTGTGTGTGTGTGTGTGTGTGTGTACACATGGGTGTTTATTTTTGCTCGAGTGGTGTTTAGTAATGTTGGCGAGCAGTATGCATGCATTAGAGAATATATCCCAGTGACAGGTTTTAGCAATTCAGTGTTGGCACAGTAAAGAGAGAGAAAAAAGAGGTGTGTTAGTGGCCCTGGACTTTATCTCCTCGATAGGAAGTTACCATAGTAGCAAGATGACTTGAGAGATGGATCATTAACACTAGGCTCAAAGGCCGGAAGTTATGATGTTTAGCTTTTAAAAGTCAGCTCTGCCATGACTGTGGTAGCTTGCCGCTTGCAGCTGAAAGCCACAGAATGGATGCCTGGCATCGGCCTTGGTTCCTGGTTTTGGCCACATTCCTCCTGGTTTCTGGCTTGGTAAGAAAACGATCAGGAAATTAGGGGGCCCATTGATAGCAATCATTTGTTCGTGTTTTGTTTTATGTATTTCTAAATGTTCATCTTAGATGAGCATTTCTTTCTGGTGGACAGGGGTCAGCAGGATGTTGGGAAGAAGTCACTCTGCCAGAGGGGTCCCGAGACTGTGACTGAAAACTGTATTTTCCTTTCAGTTTAACTATTGTGTGACAGGTTTTCTTTTCATAAGACAGAGGATGTGAGCTTTGGAAAGCCACTTTTGTTGCTGAGTGACATATGATTGCTACTAGAGGAACTCGATGTGGGTGAAGACTGACAATTGTCAGAGGCAATGTCCACACTTACAAATCCTAAACAATATGGAGTTTCTCTTCTGCATCTTTGTCAGTCTGAACTCATCCTCCAGCAGTGATGGGCAGTTTGTATCCCAAGATAATTAAAGTTCTTATACAAAATGTCTAGTGGCTGAGGAAACCCTTTGATTGGAACTTAAAATACGTTACATTGAGCTGGTGGTGAACAGATAAGAGCCAGTGAATTAAGATGTGAGGTGCTGTTTCACCATGTTTAACCTCGGCTCAGAGTAGCTCGTAAATCTCTTCCCGCATGCATGCCGGGATGATCTGTGAACGTGTGCTATGTGACTACTGTATGAAGAAATTAGGGTGCTTTGGACAGGAGCCACCTGACCAGTTTGCCCCCACATCTTCTCAAACACTTCAGAATATTCTTTATTTCAGCTCTTAGCTTGTAGCTGAATGACATTGTACTTTACGCTTGTACATATCATATCATATAACTCAGAATACTCATCCAAATCAGGTGGTGACCACGTCACACAGATCATTTGAGACCCAGGACGGTGAACTAAATTGACTTAGAGAACCCAGGTATAACCCACACAGGCTGTCTACCAGTCCTGCTGACTTCTTTCTAGATTAAGATTAAGGAGTAATTGATTAAGGAATTTCTCAGAGTGCCTGGGGGAGATAGCCTTCAGGAAATAAAGCACTTGCCACTGCAGTCAAGAGGACTTGAGTTTGACTCCTAGAACACTTGTAAAAAGCCAGGTGTGATCGCCTGGGTTTGTAATGCCAGCGCTGGGGAGGACAGAGACACGGGGCTTCTTGAGGCTGCTTGCTCAGCCATCCTAGCCTAATTGGTGAGCCCTGGGCCTCAGTGAGAGACTCTGCGTCAAAAATTAGGTAGGTGACTCCTGAAGAATGACATTTGTGGTTCATTTCTGACCTCCCTAAGCATTCCCTCAAACACACATGAACCTGTGCATAACCCGCCCCCAAATAAATTTATAATGTTGATTTCATTTGTAATTTACTCATTGGATATGTAGTTCAGTAATTTGTTTATTATCCACTTGAAAAATATATGTATTTTAGCCAGGTGGTAGTGGAACATGCCTTTACTTGCAGCACTTGGGAGGCAGAGGCAGGTGGATCTGAATTCAAAGGCAGCCTGGTGTACAGGGCAGCCTGGGGTACAGGGCAGCCTGGTGTACAGGGCAGCCTGGTGTACACAGAGACACTTGTCTCAAAAGCAAACAAACACGCAAAAAACAAAAAAGGAAAAGAGAAACGTATGTACTTTTTAAAAATCACAAAATCTACTCATTGGTCCTTTACTTGGATATTTGGTATTGTAATTTGAATGTAGAGTCCTGGGAGAGACATAGTAAACGTGATTATAGTGAGGTATTGGGGAAAGTTTCTGTTATTAATTGGAAATAAAGGTTTAGCTTTCCCAAATGTTGCTACACAAGTCTTCTAGGAGATTGTGTGTAAGGCGAGCGCTCATATGAGGGCTGTCTTGTGCACTGCATTCTTTTCAAGCTTTGAAGTAGATTTTTTTTGTCTCTACCTTTAAACTCATTGAACAGGAAGGTTTAGTTTCTATATGAAATACGAATAATCTGTCTGGTCAAGATGTCATGTAAACTCCAGCTTCCTTGTCTGAGCATACAGAAGAAAATAATATACCATTAATAAAAAGAACAGTCTGGTTGTGAATTAGAACCGCTGTCATTCACGCTGAGGCAGGAGGATTGTAGCAAGTTCAAGGTTAGACTTAGACTACAATTTAAGCTCCAGTTTAAACTAGGAAGAGACCCCGTGTTCAAAAATAAACACAAAATTGGGGCCGGTGAGATGGCCCAGCAGGTGACTCGGCCCTGGTCTCCAGGCTTGATGACCTCAGGTCAGTCCTAAGAACTCACACAGGACAGAGAGACTAACTACAAGCTCTCTGTCCACCGCACGTGACACCATATAAATAAGTACATACATGAAGAAAGAAACCTTAAAAATGATTATCAAAGGAATCCAAAATTGGAGCAAAAATGCTATTTATACTATAGACATCATAATAATGTCTTTTGTGTGTGTGTGTTTGTTTTACAGCCAGTTCCAGAAATGTTTGGTGAGTCTATTTTGAGTTTTACTCCAGATTGTAGGGCAAAGAATTTATGTGGTGAATCAAAGGGATGGGAGCACTGGGGGTGTACTGGTGGTGAGCGGAAGGCCTCCAGTGCAGTGAACTTTGATCAAACACTGGCTGCTTTGTTCACCAGGGAACATTCCAGAACCCATCTGCCCATCTGAAAAATAGAAATACAAGAAAGGCTAATTCTGGGTTGAACAATTTTAGGCATTCATTTCCTATTTAGTCCCACCTTCCAAGCTGTGTTTACTGACATACTGAGTGACCGATGTCTTATTCCCAAAGGCATCTCACACTCAAGGTGTGGAGAGAACAGACTGCACACCAGAAGTCCTGTGTCTAGTCCCTAGTCTGGCTCACAGGAGACTCTCAATTGATTAGAGTCCCAATCAATTAATTAATCAATGCAAATTAAATTAGAACCCAAGGCAACAACTTGTTTCCTTCTGATTGTTTGATTAATGAGATTCTTTTCTCCTGTCATGAACATAATGGTCAATGTGGGTTTTTTTTTGTCATTTCAGTCAAAGATATAGATGAGGGAACTGAACGAGACATATTTGATATCAATGAAGGTTTGTGAATTTTTCTTCCTTCTTTTTTATTACCATATTTTAATAATTTTAGTATTTGTGTGTGTGTGTGTGTGTGTGTGTGAGAGAGAGAGAGAGAGAGAGAGAGAGAGAGAGAGAGAGAGAGAGAGAGAGAGAGAGTGGCAGAGAGAGAGACACAGAGAGAGAGATTGATTACATGTTTGGAGGCCAGAAGATAATATGTGGGAGTGGGTTCTCTTTTTCTAACATAAGGGTTCCTAGGGTTCAAACTCGGGTTGTCAGGGCTTGGTGGCAGGTGACTTTCACTACTGCCTGAGCTATCTTGCAGAACCCTTCTTAATTTGTTTTCTTATCATGTTTTGCTTACATAGAATGATGGCTGTCATTGTGTCATTTCATTCATGTCTAACCTTTTTGGTCATCTTCATCCCGTTGCCCTCTTTCGCCCCCTGCAGTTTCCCCAGACTCCTGCCCATCTCTGCCTCTCCTCAACTAGTGCCATCTCTACTCTCATGTTTGATTTCTCCTCCTGTGAACTGATGAGTGTTGTTAGCGTTACTTACAAAACCTGGGTGAGGGGTCAAGAGCATGGGCAACTTAACAGTGGCTAAACCACTGAAGAAAATGTCTCCCCCACCCTAGGCAATCATTAAACTGCCTATAGATCCTTGTGGGCGGGACCTCATGAGCCCCTCTTCCTACGGAATTTTCAAAGCATCATTTATTATATGGCACGGGAACCCAATGTAATAACATGCATTATCTTAATTCTTCTCTTAGCTTTGGGCCTGGACCTTTTCGAGGGAGACATCAGACTCCTGGTGAGTTGCAATGATGCTTGCATGATGAATCATGAGCTCAGCTGTGAGTAGCTGAGGATGAACGGGCACAGGCGGCTTGTTGAGACACCGTCTCTGACCTCAGTCAGCGAGCATGCTGTCCTGAAGGACTCATGGATCTGTATCTTCATCTTGCATGGCTCAGGTTTCTGTGTGGTGAAGTCCGCTATCACTTAACATCTGTGTGGTGCTCTAACGGATTCTATGATTGCAGCAATAAGGAAAATGTTCATTAAAAAACAACTTCACTGTCCCACCACTTGGCCCAAAGCGGGGGGTGGGGGGGTTGGGGGGAGTGGGGGGTGGGGAGGAGCTTCACTGGTTTAGTCTAGTTGAAGTAAAATAAAACTGAATTTGTAAATCTCCCCAATCTTTTTATCATCATCACAATAATGTTATTATTATTTTACCCATCCCCACATCTGCTATAAATAGTGATGTCAAGGAAGGGTTCTCCCAAACCAGTTTTTAGAGTGTTGATCCTGACCTAGCTGTCATGACACACAGATGAACATATGTGTAGATGTACATGTGGATTAAGGGGTTTAAAACTTCAGTATCTTACTGGACATGGTGTCCCATCACACACCATTGATCCCCGCACTCAGCAGGTAGAGGCAGGTGGATCTCTGAGTTCAGGGCCAGCATGGTTTTCATGGTAAGTTCCAGGACAGCCAGGGCTCCTCAGTGAGACCCTGTCTCAAAAAAAAAGAGCAAAACAAACAGACAAACAAAACAAAAGTTCAGTATCTGAGGCACTTTTTAAAAGAAAATCAAGATATGATATTTTTGTTGACCAGATTTTTAAAAATTTAAGAACTTACTATCTTTATGTAGGTGTTAGAGACAGAGATAGATATTCAATAAGATGTTTGTGATTTTTATGTTGAGAAATTTGAACTTAAAAAATTAACAAATTAACAAGATCACTCATAATTTAAGATGTATACCCCCTTGGACAAGGACATTACCCAGTAGAACGTTTTGATCTGTAGAATTCCACAATTTCCCCAACACACTCTGCGATCACTTACTCCCTTGCATTCTACACATCAGAGGCTCACCGCTCAAACTCTCCTTGAAGAAGCAGAACTGTGAGTTAGGCAAGAGGCCACGGGTTCGGAGTCTGCCTGAGCCACAGAGGAAGACCCAACCTCAAGATGAAAACTCAGAGAGAAGCTGGGGATGCAGTGTAATAATGAGGGTCTCGCTGGGTTTGAACCCAACAGCACAAAAAGAAGGGGAAGGGAAGGGCAGGAGAGGACAAGGAAAGGGGAAGAGGAGAAGGGAGGGAAGAGGAGAAGGGAGAAGAAGAGGAGAAGGGAGAGGAAGAGGAGAAGGGAGGGAAGAGGAGAAGGAAAGGGGAAGAGGAGAAGGGGGTAAGAGGAGAAGGGAGAGGAAGAGGAGAAGGGAGGGAAGAGGACAAGGGAGAGGAAGAGGAGAAGGGAGAGGAAGAGGAGAAGGGAGAGGAAGAGGAGAAGGGAGGGGAAGAGGAGAAGGGAGGGGAAGAGGACAAGGGAGGGAAGAGGACAAGGAAAGGGGAAGAGAAGGAAGGGAAAGAGCAGAAGGGAGGGAAGGTGGAGAAGGGAGAGGAAGGTGGAGAAAGTGAAGGGAAAGGAAGAGGAGAAGGAAAGAGAGGGAGAGAACAGGGAAGGAACCCAGAGGTATGAAGGAAGGAGGATGGAGGGAGAAGGGGGAGGAAAGAGAAAAGGAGGCATAAAGGGAAGGGAGATGAAGAGGATGGGGAGAGGGAGGGAGAGAGGATACAAGGGCAGGAAGGAGAGGAGAGGGAAACGGGGGAGGAGTTACCACTGAAGGCTTTCACCTGGTCCTGGGGCCTTGTTTCTCTCTGCTTCCTCGTCTCTCCCAGCCAGGGCTTCACACACCTTCTCCGTGCCAAGGACAACCAGTGGGTGACTCTTGTCTTGCCTTGTCCCGGGGCCACAGGGACATTTGTACACTGTGCGAATGTCTACAAGACACTGAACATCTGAGGTGTCCTCTGGCCCTCCCCTAGAGCCCTCCCCTAGAGCCTTCCTCTCCAGCTGTTCGTCCTTGCTCCACTTATTTCATCTCAAGGAAATGCATAAAAATGCCAGGTGTCGCCTTTGCTCCTAACCTGTCCCCACCCTTTGCCAGCCCATTAGTGTACCCTGCCATCCTCTCTCCAACAGTCCTGAGTCATACACTTTTCCCCAGCATAATTCAAGCCCTGTCACTTGGTTCTTTGTATGTTTCTCATTTGTCCTTCTGTTCCCAATACTGCATTTCCTTCTTCTCCAGAATCTTTCTGCCCAGAAGCCCATTTCCCGTAGTAAGGTTGTCCTGTGAAGAGGTGACCGTGGGCTGGAGAGATGGTCCAGGGGATAAAGCATTTTCTCCTTGCTGCACTTTCCACCCAAGCACTTCTGTCCTCTGGAATGACGTTGATTGTGTTGCTGGGATAGATGCATTAATAGAATAACATTCATTTCCTACTATAAACTTTGAATTCC